>NW_026555337.1:2427217-3112511 GCF_029017545.1 Prosopis cineraria
TGCATTTTGTGTTCCAACTTTCAACTCGTGTTCCAACTTTTTATATATTTTTCTTCACTTGGTGTGGGTGTGGGTGGGTGTTTGTTTTTGTTTTTTGGGTTGGGGGGGATGTTTGAACAGGACTCAGTGTGTTAGAAATGTCGAAAATGCGTGATGTCGTACGAACTGTATGTGTTTTACAATCCGTGTCATCTGCATATGAGTGCAATGTGGGCCTGAATCAGAAATTAAATTTGTCTCTGTTGTTCATTTCGAGTCAATTGTCCATTCAACATGATATTTACAAGGTAATGCAAAATTTGCAGATAGCTAGAATTACTGAAGAAGGAACAACTCTTTACCCACCATTCTCCTTGAAAACATTCTGGGAGTTCTCTGGTTTCAGGAACCCTGCGGCTGGTGCTGTGGGTTCATGGTAGCTGACTCGCCGCCTTCATTACTTCCATGGAACATTCTGACGAGTCTTGCGTTGAATGGATATAAGATTATTGATCTTTGTTTTATCGTACGACTCAGCTACTTACGGAGAAAGCTGCTGCTTTTTTTCTTGTATGGAGGTTTTTATCTTTTAAATTTGGGTTTCGCTCCAGTTAACATCTAAATGGACTTTGCCCTGTTCTACTCTGTTTTCATGATGGATGAGCGCTGATAGAGACGAGAACCGATGGGGCAGGATATGGTATTGCTCGGCCTTAAAAAATATTTTCATACTTGGAACTAATCCTTTCCGCGGAACAATTTGAGGGCTGAGATTCATTGTCGTTTCGTTATCAGATCCAAAACCAATTTATGGATTTAGAATTGGCCAAATTTGTTGGTGAACAAATGATAGCTGATATCTATTTGGGAGAATTAACTGTCTCATCCTTGTAGTTTTGCCGAGTTTGTAATTCAGTCTACGCGATTCAGTTCTTATGTTCAACTCTACTATCTCCATCCGTTATTAGTCTCTTGTAACTCTTCATGCATGGCAGGGACTGAAAAGTTGCTTTGCCTGAGTGGATACGTGATGCGAGACCCAGATTCTCCTGCGCCTATGCCTCATATTTCCTGACTTGATTAGAATGAAGAGATGGAGGAGAATAGTGTGCGAGAACTGGGAAGGGGAGGAGTCAATTGGAAGGCCGTAAAATAAATTAACTGGTTGCTGCTGATGTAATATCAATGTCTCTGACCATGAAGCGTTCCTCAATGCTAGTGAATTAGTACTACGCAAGTGTTGCGTTGAAAACTTAAGAACAAGACGAAGTGTCGCCACAAGTAACCTGTTTCATCCTCTCTCTTTTTGACCTTTCCTTTAATGTGTAATGACAGCTACAAATAAAATAATTCATATGCCTTGCGCAACAAACAAAGTGTGCCCCACCAATTTCTCCAGCGCACTGTACCATGCCAAGTTTGTTTGTTGGTACAGTGTATCCTCTGTTTCCTTTCCTTTCTTTTAATAGGAAGAGTGTACGATACGACGGCTATTGCCAATGGGAACTTGCAAGTTTAATTGATGTGATTAAAATAATTTAAACAGAG
This sequence comes from Prosopis cineraria, assembly GCF_029017545.1. Classification (NCBI taxonomy): domain Eukaryota; kingdom Viridiplantae; phylum Streptophyta; class Magnoliopsida; order Fabales; family Fabaceae; genus Prosopis; species Prosopis cineraria. The sequence goes on from NW_026555337.1 coordinate 2,428,745, forward strand.
ACTGCGTCCACTGCACTGCGTCCACTGCACTGCCTTACACTACAGTAGCCATTCGCGAAGACTGAAAACTCCATGGCCTTGTAATCCCGATCCCAATCCTTTCACACTATATTTTCTTCGGTGCTGCAACACGCGGACGTCTTTTCACTACAAGATCCATCAAATTTTGCAATATTCTGATATCCCTACCTTTTATATCAAATAGTATTGGAAAAACTCCAATAAATCGATGACTAATGGACGATCCTTTGGTTTTTCAAAGGGAAAAAACAATAATTTAATTATATTTATCAGAAACACCGTTTTTACTGCACAATATTTCATTTTAATCTTTTAATTTTATAAATTATCTATTTAATTCTTTAATTATAATATTATTAGTTTTAAATAATTAATTTTTACACTAATCACTTTTATTTTTAAAAATTAAAATTAATATATTAATATTTAAAAATATTTTATTAATATTTAAAAGTTTAATATAAAAATTTTTTATTTATAAAAATAACAGTATCAAGGCTAAATGATTAAAAAATACTTTATAAAATTAAATAACTAAAGTGAAATCTTATATAAAATTATTAAAAGTATACTTTAATTTTTTATTTTTAATTCCAATTTTATAAATGTTGATTTCTCTAATTATCATTTTTTATTTACAATGTCATCTCCTAGGTCACCATCGAACCTTGCACGGCTTAAAATCTTCAGTTTTGCTTAATTCAACACTCCAACTCCAACATCGATTCATGTAACACTCTCAAATTTACAAACTGATTTTTCACAAATTATTAATTCAATAAATTATTTTTTTATTGAACCCTTATCATACCCTTATCATGGTAGAAAAATTTCTACCATGGTACATCCAAGACAATATGCCACAGGTCTTAAAATATCTCAAAAAGCAATTAGAACCATGAGGGGCAGACAGGATTCTCATGGCATGATATTTAAATCAGGTCATGAATCAAGAGGGACAAACGTAATTCCCTTGGTCACATAAATACATTTAATAAAAAGGATTTGAGTTTACATGTTTCACAAAGAAGATATGTCCTAGGTTGGCACAAGATACGTTGCATAATACAAAATGAGAGGCAACGTAAAAGATGGTGTCTCATATACCAAAGTTACGCCTCTGATACTTTCTCGGTCGGACTCGTTCCTGTAAAAATGTTAACCACGGCGAATGAGACTTAAAAGTTTCAGTAACCAAAAATTAATATGTAATAATGCATGTAGATGTAACTAATCATGTGATTGCTAAGTGGGCACATAAAACATTTAACCGAACAATATTTTCAAACAAACCGAACAAGTATTTAATTACATGACTGCACCTTATATCCTCCTTTCGCCATGCTCGGACGCCAAATCACTCGGCCAAAGGTGAGTTGGACCAAGCGACACGCCACTCATTGGGTCCAATGAGGGCTTACCACGTGGTAATAATTAACCGAACAGAAAATCCCATTAACACCATACATTAAAATACCCTGACAAGTCATTGTTAACCTCTAGAAGTTCATGTTATTTCATCACATTTTCCTTAGATTCTAATCCGTTTTAGTTTAATTGTATATGTTTTTATTGCCCAAATTAGGAAAATGTGCATTTTGTTTTGGGCTTGTATTCTTGGCTTTAATTTGTTATTTTTAGCCTAATTTCATGTTATTTTGATTAGAAGCGTTTCTGGAGCTTTGTGGATATTTTTGGAAGGCGTTTGGATGAAGAAATCAAGAGCTAATTGAATGATTTTCGTTAGCTGTAAAAACAGTGCAAAACTGTCAAAGTCGTGACTTTCGTTCACGACTTTCACCGCTGTCAGAAAAACGCTGCGTTTTATTTATCAAAAATTAGTTGGTTAGGATACATATAAGCTGAGAGCTCGACCCAGAACGCATTCTTCAGACTTTTTGACACTTTTGGAGCTTGGTTGTGCTAGGGTTTGGGCATTGGAAGAGTTGGGATCAAGAGATTGAAGCTTTAAAGACATTTGGAGCTCAGTTTCTTTGGTTTTTCTATTCCTCTTCCCTTTCCTCTCTTGTAATCTGAAATGGGTCCACTTATTTTGTATATTTATAGTTTGTGGATGATTATGAGTAGCTAAACCCTTTGTTCTAAGATTATTTGGAACCCTTGTATGGATTAACACCATATTTCTCCTCTCTTTTTGTGATTAATGATATATATGTGTTTATTTTACTCTTTCCTTAATGCTTCTACTTGATTGGCCACCATTTAGATGTTGGGTTCACTTAATTGATGCTTGAGAGGGCTAGGTTGAGTGTAGAACTTGGGTAAAATTGTGTAAGAACTTGATATTTGCATGTTGAATGGATGGTTTTGCTAGTAAGATAGAGATATACTTGTTAGCCTTGCATAGCCACATTAGGGTTGGTGTTTAAAATTGAGTTTTATTAATTGTAACAAGAGATTGGGCAATTAATTTAACTAAACACTTGTTCATGACTTGAGAGAGCTTGTCCAAATATTTTTAGAACCTTAGGTTAGCACTTATTTTCATTAAAAGCATTTATGAGAGGAGGTAATTTTGGTGTTATGAAATGCAAGGGGGATAATTAATCCTAGGTCTCAATTTGTGTTGGAAGTTTGTGAATCACTCACTTTCTTAATTTTCTCATGTTAGTTTCATTTGCAAAACCATTTCACCTAACTTTGTGTAGCTCAACTTGATCAAATTTACTTAGTCTTTTGCTTGATCATTGTTTTTGAACAAATCCTCGAGGGAACGATACTTTACTTTCATTATATTACTTGCTACGATCCGTACACTTGCGGTGAGCAACAATCATGCATCATTCAAATATTCAAACAAGAATATATCCGAACAATAATATCTCATCATGATAAATAAAAATAAATTTTGACCCACTTGGCAATAATTTCAAACCAGTATATAACAGTATTTATTTTCAATAATTCATAATTTTTTCAAACAAGTCAACACATAACCATTCACAAACACACTCATCACAACACATTAATAATGGTTACCTTGTGTCTTGAATAACAAGTTCCCTTCACAACTCCTCTTTCACTACTATCTTTGTCAACACAATCTACATAGTTATTTCATAATACTATATATTAATTTTACATTAAAATACATAACTCTAATTTAAAGAGTTAGAAAGTCTTAGATCTATAATCCATATTAACACTAATTTAAGATTTATGCCTCATTTAACTTCTCAAATTCTTTTCTAAAATTCTCGTACCCTAATAAACTATTTTTAAGCCTCAAATTACTTCTAGTATCACAATTTCATCCTTCTATATTCTAAAAATTCGTCCAAAAATAAATTAAAAATTTTAGAATTATCCTGAAGCCTCAAATTACCTTTTTATAATCTCAAAAATACCTATTCATACTTAAATAAATATTTAATAATCAGAGGTTTATCCCTACATCTCAGATTCCACATAAATTCAACCATATAGATCTAGATTTTAACTCAAAAATTCTGAAATATGAGTTTCAACCTCAAGAAAATATTTTATAATATTTATTATATCCCTAAGAGTTTTAACCTATATTTTTAATTCATCATATATCAGATTAACTATCCTATAGAAAATTTCCTAATCAAAATATTTACTCTATCCTACAAAATAATCATATCACTAGAAAGTTAATATTATTTAGAAAATAATTATAAAATTAATTTTGTAATTAAATAAATTTTTAAATGCTAATCTAAACAGGAAAGTTAGAACATACCCGAAGAAAAAGAAAATAATCCCCCTTGCGAGAAGACGCCGAGCAACGTGAGAGGAAGAGAGAAAAATAATATAAAAATGGGATTTTGGATCCCACAATTATATTAAAAAAAACTATAGGTTTAAATTTAATTATTCAAACTCTTGGGCCAAAAGTTACAATTTCCTTTAAATTGCATCTTACCCTCTCATGCTTCCTAATGCACACACCCCCTCCTTTTTATACATGAAGGCATCTCTTCTCTTCCCTCATCTAACCAATGTGGGACTTAAAAATAATAATCTTCTACCCCTTTTTTTGTTCTTTCTACCTTCTCTTTTTTTTTAACACACATAAAAAAATTATTTATGTATTATATATTAACTAAATATTGCTTATGTGGTTTTAAATTTAAATTTTTAAATTCATAATTAAATACCTAACTATAATATCATTTCTAAATAACCTCAAATAATATAAATTCCTATTATTATTATTTTTTTCTCAAAACCTAAATTTTACAATTTATTTATTATATAAAAATCAGGATGTTACAGTTCATGATAGGAAATAATATCAGCTGCGGTTAATCAAAGCAATGTCTTTAACTTTCTTCTGCCTTGATTAGTAGGGATGGATCGAAGGGAGAGATATATGCTCAACAGCGAAAACCTTATGTAATCTTTTATTTTATTTTATTTTATTATCATCTTTATCCAAAAAGAAAAAAAGAAATAATATCAGCATTAAATATAAAATTCATAACATTTCATATACTTTCCTAACTTATTATATATACTAGTTTATCTTTCAGTTTTCATCTACAACATAGTCAGGACACAGGTCTAGCTTATATCAACTAATTCAAAGTAACATATGTGTGTATGTGTGTGTTAAACTGTATATAACCCTCATGCTATGCATGTGAAATGCCGAGCATTTCTTCTGTTCCAAAATCAAACGAAAAGTTTCGTAAAAAAAAAAAAAAATCGAAAAGGACAAAAAGTACCGCATGTCACCACGCATCTCAATTTCAAACATCCTGGCAACAGAACAAGGAGGCCCACTTTAATTCCTTATCTTATCAATGGCTCCATTATTTATTCCAAACTTTGAAATTTCGTCACAAGATTTCTGAATGTCACTTTCAAGCCAGACCAGAGCTGCCTTTTCTTTTCTCCAAAAGGCATTTGATTAATTAGGATTAATAAAATGATGATTTAGGGGGGAAAAGAAAGGTAGAACCCTGCCGCTAAAACGCTTCTGTGATTTGAACCCATGCAGTTCGTGTTATTCATTTAATGGTTCAGCTATAAAATAGAGATGGATGGGATAACATGTTGGTGAGCTCATGAAATGATAATAAAACAACAAAATTGAATTTTCCAATAGAGTTCGTAGAATTGCACAGTAGATATTCTGATCAACAGCCTTTCGTCAACCATGTACGGATCCGTCGGAAACTTCAAGTCGTGATGTCCAAATAAAGTGCATCACCTTCGGCCAATTAAATTCCGACACGTGGTGAATGTATGAAAATTACGGGACGCACCACTCCTTAGTGGTTGGAAAAAAAAGTCTTTGCTGTGCCCTGCCTGCGATGCATGATCGGGTCGGTTACCTGCTTTGAACAAGACGTGATTGTAAAACGATACATCATTAATATATTTATTTATAATCCGTTATAGTTGGAGTGAGCAATATAAATTCTTTTTACCTAAATAAATGATTGGAGATATGAATATCAACCCTTGCATAGTTGCATATACAACACAATGTACAATATACAAAGCGTGCTGCCTAAAAATAATTTACATTTCACACTACAACAGCTTTAAATATTTGATGGTATTATTTTTGACAACTATCACAATAACTATAAAATAACAAGAGGTAGAAACTTGTTGAAAAGAAAATTTTCATGGTTGTCCACATAAATTGTCATATTAATCGACGAATATAAAAAAGAAATAATATATATATATATATATATATGAATGAGAGTTCAGCCAAAAACTATCAAACTTATATTATGGTATATATTTGACGTTTTTGGCTTAATCGTCAAATGAGAGGTTTCGAAAACTTTTTCCAAAGTTCATATTCCCATATGTCTCTCAGCGCCCTCAACGTTCTTTTTCTGTCTTTTCTTTTTTCCGTGTACCTCCTTCCCATCTCTTCTGTTTTCTGCAAATAAGTGTTTCGCTTGGAGCAAACCCACTAACCCATTAAAGATTTTGTCCTGAAAATACCTAAACCCCGACGAGGCACGCGCCCACGTTTAGAACCTTTAAATCAAGGATCATATCGAGAGTCAAGATTTTATGCTTGACGCTTTACTTGCGATGCCCTCCGTTTAATTTTCTTTGAATAATAATAATTTCAATGGATACATGCATTTTTATTTGATTGTTGTGGGTTATATTTTACTTTAAAGATTCGCAGCGGGCATAAAAAGTATATTTTGATTATCCCACGTGGTCCTCGCTCGCGCGCGCGAGTAAATTAGTTACGTTACTTGTGATGTCATTGGTTACCTTCCGTTTGTGCTTTGTCAAATTAAACGGCTCTTTTTCCACTTCAGTGTTGTTGGTGGGGTCGTGAAAGTGAAAAGATAAAAATATCAAAAGGCTACAGTAACGCTTCAGTCCAAAAAACGTGGTGGATGATGAAAAGTGATTCTCTAGTTAAGATAGTTCTTTTTTGTTGCTTTTAGCTCTGCTCCTCTCGGTAATTCAAAAAAAAAAAAAAGAATCCAAAAAAGATGTTGTTAGTATTTAGAGGTACGCCATTTTGTTCATTAAAAAGAAGAAGAAGAAGCACGTTGTTTTTTTTTTTTTTAAACAAGAAGAAATATATCACTCTATAATAACTATTTTCATACAATATAAAAAAATTAGAAATAATGAAAATTTTCACTTTCTTAAATCGGTTTCAATTATGAATTTGATTTTTAGGTTTATTTTTTATTAATTAATTTAGTCTCTGGCTAAATAAGAAATATTTACTTTTACAAGTTATCATGTTAGTCTTTAAAATTTTGAACCACAAATTAACCCTTTAAAAAATAAGATGACCTAGCTTGTAAAAGTAAATATTTCTTATTTAGCAATATACACGTATTAAATTATCAATATGTTTTAAATATCAGTTTAATTTGAGGTTTATTTGTGTAACTTAAAGTACTAAAGCGATAACTTATAAAATATAAAGGATTAAATTGATAAAAAAATAAAAAAAATCAAATCCATTGATGTAAATTCAAAGACTAAAAAATATCATATTTCTTAAAAACTATTTTTTAATACAAGGCTATCGAGAAAACATGTAAAATATTAATGACATTTTAAGTCATGTTAGAATGCAAAAGGTTTTTGCGTCTAGATGATGGAGTATAGAAATGGTTAACATTTATTATTATAATTAATCCTGGCTAATAAGCACAATTATTTATTTCTTTAAAGATGTGCCCAAAAACGATCTAATCTCTAATAGCAAATATCTTGATCTTGATGATGTTGAATCCTTATTTTGATGATTATAAAATGAAGAGAAGTTTTGTACATTTTAAATTTTTTAACTTGAACTTAAGTTAATTGACTTAACATTAATTTAAATTGGCTAATTATAAGCTTATACGTAACAAAAGGTTTTTTATCCAAATATATCCTTATTAGTTAAGTATTTGACTTAACTACAATATATGTGCTTGAAGCTATCTTGTTTTAAATTGTTTCTAATTGTTCTTAGCACCAATATTGGAAGCCTTAATACCGGTGTTACTTCACTTATTTTCACTGTTCTATGGGTTCAAGTTTCATATAACCACTACTACAGAATATATCTTTAGGAGCGGGTCTTTAGGAGCGCTTTTTAAATAAGCGCTCTAAAATGTGAATGCGGAATTTACCGGAGCGCTTTTTTAAATAAGCGCTCTTGTATGTCAGGCTTATCAATAAGATAATGCTCCTAATTGATATATATAAAATGTTATAAAAAATTTAAAAATACCTTTGGGAGCGCTCGTACTTAAGCGCTCCGGAACAGCGCTCTTCCGAAGCGCTCATCTAAGAGCGCTCCGGAAGACTCTCTTCTGGAGCGCTCTTCGAGGAGCGCTCCGGAAGACTCTCTTCTGGAGCGCTCTTCGAGGAGCGCTCCGGAAGAGCGATCTTCCGGAGCGCTCCACAATGAGCGCTCCGGAAGAGTCTTCTAGCCTCTTATTATTTTCCCATCCGTTTCTTTTCTCCATTCAGTTTCTTTCAAACCTCTCTCTCTTTCTTTCAAACCATTCTTTTCTCCGTTGCGTCTCCTGCGCTGCTCGCCGTCCATCACTGTCTGTCTCAGATCCCGCGCTGCGTCACCGTTCCGCACTGCGTCACCGTTCCGCATTCTGTCGCTGTTCCACCGCGCTGTCGCGTCGCCGTCTCCCGCGCTGCGTCACCGTCTCCAGCGCTGCATCACCGTCCGTCGCCATTCCTGCGCTACGTTGCATCGCCGTTTTTGCCGATCTGCCGCCACCGCTGTCCTTCTAGCTCTGCTGCTGTCTGCTGTTCCAGATCTAAATCACTGTTCCAGATCTGCATCTCTGTTCCAGATCTGCATTGCTGTTGCAGATTTGTGTCGCTGCTGTACAGCGAAGGGAAGCGACGTCGCTGCTGCCGTGAATACCGCCATTTTCTGCCGTGAAGACCTTTGAAGGTATTTTTTTAATAATTAATTTATATATATTTGAGAATAGATTTTAAATATTTTTTTAATAATCAATATTATAGATAATATATGAATTGAAGTTATTTATATTAAAATTATGGAGTAGTTGATAATTTATATTGTAGTTGATAATTTAGATTAAAGTTGAGGAATCTACTTGAACATTTTTATTTTATTTATGAAATATACTTTTAGGAGAGATTATTGTTATTAATTAAATTACAATTGATTGACAGAATTCAGATGCATTGTGCTACTAAATTTTTATTTGGATGAATTGATTTTTTTAGTTTAAATGTATTGTGTTGTGGAATTTGATTGTTTGATCATTTGGGAGGTTGTTCTTTTAAGGAAGTTGCTGTTGAATTTTTTTTATAGAAATCTAAGTCTTTTATTTATTGAATTTTGGTAATCATATTAGTGATATGAATCGTAAGTGGATGTCGGCTAATCGACTATCTAGAGAATATTGGGATGGTGTGGATGAATTCATTGAATTTGCATTTTGTCGTGATCAAGACCCCCGTGGAGTCATATGTCCTTGTTTGAAATGTTGCTATGGAAAAAGAGTAAAGCTAATAGAATTGAAAGATCATTTAATATGTAATGGGATTGATCCAACTTATATTTGTTGGACCATGTATGGGGAGACAAGGAATAATGCAAGTGATTGGAGGGATAGTGCGAGCTACTCAACATTTGATCGTGATAGTGGGATATATGATGTTGACCGTCTTGATGAAATGATTGATGTGATTGAAGAGGATCTTAGGGACTGTCCTGAGATGTTTGAGAGATTGAAGAGTGATGCTGATAAACCATTATACCCCGGTTATAAAAAATTCACAAAACTATCAGTTATTTTGAAACTATACAACCTAAAAGCAGCGAATGGATGGAGCGATAAGAGTTTCACGGATTTGCTTGAACTCTTATATGAAATGTTACCTGAGTACAACGAGCTTCTACCTAATACTTACGAAGCTAAAAAAGTGCTCTTTTCTATTGGGATGAGCTATGAGAAGATACATGCATGTCCAAATGATTGTGTCCTCTTTCAGAAAGAGTATTCAACCTTAGATAAGTGTCCAAAATGTGATGCATCACGGTACAAAAGAAATGGATGTAGCCCAGCGAAGGCATTGTGGTATTTTCCAATCATACCAAGATTTAGACGCCTATACAGCATTGCAGAAGATGCTAAACACTTAACATGGCATGCTGATGAGAGAATTAAGGATGGCAAGCTACGGTACCCTGCAGATTCTCCTCAATGGAAAAAGTTTGATCTTATATACCCTGAGTTTGGGGTTGAAGATAGAAACTTACGCCTTGCACTAGCCACTGATGGAATGAACCCACATGGCATGCAAAGCAGTACTCATAGTACATGGCCGGTTATTTTGATGATCTACAACCTCCCTCCAGCATTGTGCATGAAGCGCAAATTTATGATGCTGTCATTGTTGATTTCTGGGCCTCGACAACCAGGAAATGATATAGATGTGTACCTAGCTCCTTTGATTGAAGATCTGAAGATTTTGTGGGAGACAGGTGTGGAAGTTTATGATGGGTATAGAGAAGAACATTTCATCTTGCGAGCAATGTTGTTTGGCACCATAAATGACTTTCCTGCCTATAACAATTTATCAAGATACAGTATCAAAGGATGAGATGCATGTCCAGTATGTGAAGAGCATACTTGTTCAGTGCGGTTGGAACATTGTAGGAAGAATGTCTTCATTGGTCATCGACGATTTTTGCCGCAAACACATCATTACCGACGACTGAAGAAGGCCTTTAATGGCCACCCGGAGAAGGGTAGAGTTCTTATGCCATTAACTGGTGAGCAGCTCTTTGAAAAGGTCAAAGATTTAAATATTGAATTTGGAAAACCATTTGCAAGTAAGATTGTTAAGAATGGTTAGAAAAAGAAGTCCATATTCTTTGAGCTACCATACTGGAAGACCTTAGATGTTAGGCATTTCCTGGATGCAATGCACATTGAAAAGAATGTTTGCGATAGTCTTATTGGCACATTACTCCACATTTCAGGAAAGAGTAAAGACGGTATTAATGCAAGGATGGATTTGATTAGCATGAGGTTAAGAGAAGAGTTGGCACCAGAGAGGAAGGGAAAACACACTTTTTTACCTCCAGCAGCTCACACCTTGTCTAGAAAGGAAAAATTAGCTTTCTGTGAATTCTTGCATGAAGTTAAAGTGCCAGAAGGATATTCTTCAAATGTAAGTAGCCTTGTATCCATGAAAGACCTCAAACTAGTAGGTCTCAAGACTCATGATTGTCATATCATTATGGAAAATTTATTGCCGGTTGGTATACGATCCATTTTGCCGAAGAAGGTGCGAGCCACGATTACTAGTTTTTGTTTCTTCTTTAAGGCAATTTGTAGCAAGGTGATTGACCCGAAAAAATTACCAAAGCTAGAACATGAAATAGCTAAGATTTTAAGCGAGCTGGAAATGTATTTTCCGCCTTCGTTCTTCGACATCATGGTTCATTTATTATTTCACTTAGTTAGAGAGATAAAGTTGTGTGGCCCTGCTTATTTGAGATGGATGTACCCAGTAGAGCGTTACTTGAAAGTATTAAAAGGATATGTAAAAAATCGAAGTCGGCCCGAGGAATGTATTGTTGAGAGGTACATCATGGAAGAAGCAGTTGAATTATGCACTGGATATCTCTCTAATGTGAATGCCATTGGGTTGCCAAAGTACACAAAAGAAACCATAGGTGAACAGGGTGGAATCATTGGGAAGAAACTCATTAGCATAGACAAGACACAATGGGAGCAAGTTCACTTGTATGTTTTACACAACACTGAGGAAGTTCAACCATATATCAACGAACACAAGACAATAGTTAAGAGTCAGAATAAAGGTAAAAATGAAACATGGCTAGCAACATATCACAACCGGCACTTTATATATTGGTTTAGAGCTCGCATCTCTGAGGAGTCTCACCCATCAGAAAGGTTGAGGTTTTTGGCTAGGGGTCCTGGATTTGAAGTATTTTCTTATACAGGTTATGTAATTAATGACTTTACATTTTATACGAAAAGCCAAGATGCTCGGAGCACTATGCAAAATAGTGGTGTAACGCTTAAAGCTCAATCAATGCATGTCTCTAGTTTTAAAGACAAGAACCCAATTTATGCAATGATGTCATATTTTGGGATTATAGAGCACATTTGGGAATTGGATCATATCAAGTTTCGTGAACCTGTCTTTTGTTGCACGTGAGTTGACAATAAAAACGGCTTTCGAATTGACGAGTTAGGTTTTATTCAAGTAGATCTTAATAAGGTGGCTTATAAAGATGAACCATTCATTTTGGCATCACAAGCTTGACAAGTGTTTTATGTGTCAGATCCAGCGCATAAAAATTGGTCGATTGTTCTTTTAACAAATAAAATAGTGGGTAATGAAGAGGATGAAGATTTCAATGTTGAGGATGACCCTTTCATGGGAACATCGCGGACATTTGATGTTTCAACTGGGGATAATGCCTTCTATATCAGAGAAGATCACGCTGAAGGGATTTGGATTGATGAGGGATATGTAGAACACACAAAAGAAAAAACAAAAAAAAGAAAAAATAAATTTTAACACTTGTAAGTTCTTTATTTAATTTTCTTTTAATTGTTAAAAATTTATTTTTAGTTGTTAAATTTTTAGTTGTTAATTTTTTTTATTGCTAAATTTTTCAGGTATATGGCTACCCCACCTGAGAATAGTGGTGATGCTCCACCCACTGAAGAAGAAGCATTCAAGGAGGTTAAACGGGGTAAAAATGTTATGAAAGCAGTAATACAGGCTCGAACAGCTGATCGTAAATTACCAGTAAATTGGAATGATAGGGGCCAATTAGTTAAGTCTCCTCAGTTGGCCAGTTACATAGGGGTCTTAGCTCGTCATTATGTTCCTTGTTGCATTACAGACTGGAGAAAGAAAAATGACTTACAGCTTGAAGAAGCAAAAAATAATATATGGGAAGATTTGTGTATATCTTTTGACCTGGATGAGAGTCATAGGCATTATATCATGAGAAAAGTAGCATATGCTCATAGAAAGTTTCGAGCTACCCTCACAACATATCATCTAAAAGATGCAAATGAAGAATTCAATCCTCATCCTCCTAAAATGTATCCAGAGATCCAGCAAGAGCATTGGGATGAATTTATTAAAATGCGCCAACAGCCTGAATTTCAACAGATCAGCCAGGTCAATCGCTTAGAGCCGCGAGTACTCCTTTTCAATATAGAGCAGGAAGAAAGAGCTATCCAGATATTGAACATGGTTTGGTAAGTTTCAATTAATATCGTCTGTTGATATTACTTATATATATATATATAAGGAAATGTTTTTTAATTATTGTAATATCTTCTTTAAATAGAGGGAAGAAGTTGGACCTAATGCTCCAATTTCTCGAGCTCTTGTTTGGAAGACTGCTCGAGAAGATAAAGAAGGAAAATTACCTGATGAAAGCACTCGAAAAGTCTGGGAGGATTGTGTGAGTATTAATATTTTAGTGTATTACTTTATTTACATTATTTACTTTATAATTAGTTTACAATTTGTTCAACAAGAAGCATTATCACAATCAATATCACAAGATAATGTAGGGGAGCATGTGGATGTCCTTGGTAGGGCATTGGGAGCTCCAGAGGTCTCTGGTCGTGTTAGAGGAGTCAGATTTGGCATTTCTCAGGGCACCTACTTTGGACGTCGGTCTAAAATTTTTACTGAAGATGATTTTAATGCGAGGATGGCAAAAATGGAGGCGAGAATGGGAAAAAATTTCAAGCTTAAATGGAAAAGAGATTTGAGCAAATGATTGGAGTTATAAATGTGCCACAAGGTAGCCCTAGTGATAAAGATAGTTGCTCCTTCCATACTAAAGAAGACTTTCCTAAGGTTATAATTTTTCTTTCTATTATCTTCTTTTTATTCACAAATTATGCTTCACATTTTTTTAAAATATTAATTTTTAATTTTTAGGGCGAGTCTTAATGTCAATTATGGTTAGAATCACCACATTGTCGTGTTGTGGCACTCGGATATGTGTATAATGACAATAGTGTTACTATACACTCCAGACCGTTGCCTGCTGATCACTTAAAGGTGACTATAACTATTCCAATAGAAAATGATGCTAAGTTGCCAGTGCAAATAGAAGATGAGGATATATTCACGATTTTTGATGCTGTTGGAACTTATGTGGCTTGGCCTTCAAAGCTCATTAAGTTACAGGTATAATAATTGATGGTTCTTTAAAATCATTCATGTTTTTTTACGGCCTTACCAATCCATTTTACATCTTGTAGTCCTCAAAATTTAAAAAAGTTGTAAAGAAGCCAATCAAAGCAAAAGGAAAGCCGTCGAAAGGATCTACCTCTGTGACTAAGGCAGGGAAGACCAGCACAGAATCTACTCAGTTGAAATATCCTCATCAAAATGAACTTGAAGTGATTATGCGGACAACATTTAAAAATGAGATCCGTGAAGTAGAATTTGAAAAAGAGATTTATGGTGAAATAATTAGCGAAAAATTAGCAACTGAAAATATTAACGAGATTCTGACCAAGGATTGGCTACAAACCACACAAATTAGTTTATACATCAGGTACTTTCTCAATTTTATTACTTGTTGTGGTATTTATTTAATTTTAGTTGTGAATGATTCTATTTGTTTTCATTTTAGGTACTTATATCATACTTTTGTGGTTCCGGGCTCATTGATAACAAAATTTTCATTTATTAGCCCGCACAACACTAGTACCTACAGTGTTGAGTACCATTATCAAAAGATTATTGATGCATTCAAAGCCAAAGGTAAAAGAAACATGTTATTTTTAGCTCCTCACAATCCAGGGTAAATTGTTATTATTGTTTATTTTTAACTTTAGTTGATATTTTAGTTAATGAAATATTTTATTTTTTCAGGCAACATTGGGTGCTTGTTTGTATCAATCCATTCATCCCTGTGATTTATTATCTTGATTCATTAAGAGATAATGACTTTAAGAACTACAAATCTATGAGAATATTATTTAATCAGTAAGTTTTTAGTTCTACATTCTTTATATATGTTTATTATAACAATTAATTTTTTACTTGGTATGCTTAATCATTATATAATAGGGCTGTAGCACGTTATCGAGGAGGTGAAGGTCTTCCTCTAAACACCGAAAGACCTGATCCTGTTGAGTTTTATTCATGGAAAAGAATAAAGGTTTGTATTATTTTCTTAATAAAACAAGTTGGTACATATCTAAATGATTGTTTGATTGATATTTTATGTTTTTTATTCTGAATATGTTGTTCTGGATTGATGTAAAATTTTTGAAAAATTTTGGAACTTCCAAGTTATAGGGGAGACTCTGCCGGATTTTCGACAGCAAATACTTGTATCATTTATATAACTTCATCACTGAAGTATTTTAAATTAAGTTAGAATTTATTTCTACCATATTTTGATAATAACATCTTTTATTGTTTTATAGGTACCTACACAATTACAAGGTTGGGAGTGTGGATACTATGTTATGAAGTTTATGAGAGAAGTAATCACACAACAAGAGTTGATCATTTCTGAAAATGTAAGTCAAAAGTTTTGAAATTAAGTTAATATAATGTTAATTACTTATATATTGCTTTCATATCTTGTGTAGTATTTTGTTGGAGCAAGATATTCGCATTTTACTATAGAGCAAATAGAAGATTTAGTTGAAGAATGGTCAGAATATATTATTGACTGTTTGTGATAGGAAGTTAGATTTCAATGTTAAAAAAATAACAATAGTTTCATTTGTTAGGCTTGTTAGAAATTAAACTAGGTTAGTTAGAAAATTGAAATTGTTGTATCAGTTTCAAATTCTTTTCTTGTATATAAATTTTTATGTTGATATTATTTTTAAATTAGTTTTTGATATTATGATTTGCCATTGTTAAAGATATGTAAAAGGAGAAATTTGAAAAATTTGATTTAAAAAAAATTAAATATAATATACGGGAGCGCTCATTTAAAAAACGCTCCTGTAAAGTAACTTACCTGAGCGCTCTTTAGGAGCGCTCCCGTACACCTCATTCAGGAGCGCTCTGGTAAGCAGCATACGGGAGCGCTCCTGTAGGTACATATAGGAGCGCTCCTATAGAGAGCGCTCCCATATAATCGGATCTTACAGGAGCGCTTTTAGAAAAGCGCTCCTGTAAAGCGTATATACAGGAGCGCTTTTTTTAAGTGCTCCTGTACATTTCGGAGAGCTCGAACATTTCGGAGAGCTCGATACGGGAGCGCTTTTGAAGCGCTCCCTAAGATTAAAAAAAAGCGCTCCTGTAAGCTTATTTTATAGTAGTGAACATCGGTTCTACTTATTCTAACACCAGTGTTATCTCTTTTAAACCTATGCAATTGATTCTCTCTACTTTGAATTGGTACTTTCTATTTAATATCGGTCTTGTTCATTCTATGTCTTTATTTTGGTTAAACAACACCTGTTTTACTTTGTTAACACTTATACTAGTTTTGAACAAATATCTGTAACACCAGTACTAACTCTATCACACTAATACTGTTTCTTCTATTCTCTTACAAAGATGTTTGATTGATCATGTTACTTCGGCGTGATTTTTTTAACACTGGTATTGAGTTTTCTTTTTAAAAATATCCTTATTCACACAAAATTGTTAGAATTTTTTATCTTTTACGATGATGAACTACATTAGTACTATCAGAACAACACCTGTGCTAAACTCTTCAATTAGAGTCTGCTCATCACTATAACATCAGTGCTAGGACATTATAACATTAGTACTACTATGCATTTTCATGCTCTGTTTTTCGTATCAATTTTGAGTGTCACCAAAATTCATCTTTCAATCTTTCTTTTCATCTGAAATCAATTGTATTCACTCTATATCTTTACTAAATGATATTTAGACACAATAATTTTCATGAAGTTATTTAGTTTGCTTATCTTTAATTGAGTCACGGAACTTGCTTTCTGTTATACCAAAACGTATAAGCTTTGACTACTTTTATTAGAAGCATTTAACGTTTTTAGCCGTTACTGTATAAAAGAGGAAGTATTTGCCTGAAGCACTGTTCCACTGCCTCATCTACTAGAGACTCTTAAATAAGCTTAGATATCCAAGGAAGCACGAAGGAAATAGATTACAAGCAACCTTCAAAAGAAAAATTTGTAAGTTTAATGGATCATTTATGATCCTTAATTATAAATAAGACTCATTTATTATACCTGAAGATATAAGGAATAACGTGAGCCAATAAGAAAATTCTGTGATTATTTGAGTATTAAAGTTTACCTATCTTTTGTATATCATTTATTATTAGAGAGTTTCATTGATTATATATATACTCTTAGAGAGAGTTTAAAAACAGTGGTAGTTCATTCTTAAACTTACTCTATTTATCCCTATTTTACATCTTCAAAAAAGAAGAACTTAAGCTTGGGGAGCTTAAAAAAATTTATCATTACTCTTATAAAGGGGAGAGCTTCAGACGTATTGAAAAGTTTATTGATGTACTGAGGCAACTAAGAGTCCTGATTAATCTTGGTAATATAATTGAAAATTTTAGGAGGTTTCTAGGGACTAGACATAGACTCAAGTGGTAGGAGTCAAACCAAGATAAATCATTTGTATTAAGTTTTGCTCTTCTAACTTTTGTAATTGGTGATTTCGTTTCTTCATTACTTTTATTATTACTGCAAATCATTAAAATTTTTAATTAGCCCAACTTATCCCCTCTCGGACATATATAGATGATGGTTTTCGGCGGGTGGATGATTCTCATAGAACTTATTTGGAATGAGTTGAGAGAGAGAGAGAGAGAGAGAGAGAGAGAGAGAGAGAGAGAGAGAGAGAGAGAGTAAACATTTGACTTTCAAGAATACCAATGAGTTATGTAATAGTACTAAGGTGAAAACTAAAATATTTAGAAAAGCCTTTAATTCAAATTTCTTGGTCATCCCAGATGATAAAACCACCTTACGTGTGGCAGCACCATATAGAAAAAAGGAGGGGAAGGGGAGGTGAACGGCGGTGAAAATAGAAAGTAACGTCGGCATAAGGACTTCGGTTCAAAACATGAGGTATGGCCGTAGGGATTGCGTGTGCCCGTACGTACTTTCCTCCCCTCAACATTTTTCACTTGGCGCCTCCATCGATCTCAGCACGTACGCTTCAATTGCTTACGTTCACCTCCACGTGCATTTCTGTTATTCCTTTCCATTTCCAAGCCGCTTGGTTTTGAGGCAGTAAAATTCAAAATTTTGCAAACTAAAAAACTGTTTGAAAATATATTTTATATTAGAAAAAATAATAGATAAGTCTTAAAAAAATTAATTAATACAAATTAAGTCTCAAAGTGTTAAAGTTTAGAAATTTATAGATTCGTCTTTCAATTTTATAATTTTATTGTGATGAATTTATAACTTATTTTTTAAATTTTAATATGGTTGAAGAATAAATAAATTATTTTAAAAAATAATATCTATTTAACATTTTGCCAAAAAAGCTAGTATCTTGTTTTCATTAATAGTAATTGTGTTAATAAATTAGATAAATATTTTTTATAAGACGGGAAGTGACACAAAACAACAAGAAGCGAACCAAGTGATGCCTGCCTCGAACTAGAAGGAACGTCGAAACCATGTCCCCAAACCACGTGAAGGCCAACACCATGAGCAAGAGAGCATATTTGCCCATGAAATGAGTAAATAATTTTTTCACTCTTGATTTCATTACTTTAGATATTTATTTTAGAATAATATTTGAAACAGATTTTTTAAAACTTGGTTTGAAAAACTACTCTGCAAGATTGTTTTAAGAATGTAAAAATAGAGAACAAGACAGGTAGGACTGATTTTTACCATGCCTTAAACCGATCGAATTCAAAGCACGTACCTCTTGGCTGCCTAATGGTTTTAAATTTCCAAGGAATCTGACCACCATTCCCACCGTATTTATTTACATTCACCGCATTTCTCTCATTCAAAACTTCTGGCCTGAACAATCACAACTCAATTAAGATCTCGCTTGTGATCAAAGTTACAAGTAACATTGACTCTTCATCTCAACTATTGTTTAAAGTTTAAATGTAAACTAAAAACTAAACAAATACTTAATTTATTTTGATGAAATAGATTATTTTTAAGTGTATTTAATATATTTAATATCAAGAGTTTAACAGATGATCTAAGTAGCCATCTTGAAAATGGTTAGGAGTTGTTATATTCAACATGCAATTCAAAGGTCAAAATCCAACAGATATTATTTAGAGAGAATGACAATTAAGTGCCACAAAAATTAATTAATTTAAGTTAAATTTCAGTTAATAGTAAAGGTGAGCAAAATCAAATTGAAATCAAAAATTGAATCAAATTTTTATTATTTGATTTAGTCTACTCAATTCAGTTTTTTTTAAAGGTCAATTCATTCAATTTGATTAATAAAATTTAAAATTAAATAAGCCGAACCAACCAAATTATCATATATATAATTTATTAATTTATAAATTATATTTAATTCATTAATTATGTTATTTTATTTTATTCTTATTAATTTAATACTTAACTAAAAGCAAGTATTTAATCTAATAAGTTGAAATCCTAACCTCTCATTAAAATGAGCTATTATTACTTAACAAGCCTAATTTTATATATAAGCTTTTATCTGTTTTAGTTAAAAAAGAGCCCGAGTCTAAGCAGCCCAACATGAAACCCAAAATTAAATTAACCGATTGAATTAAATTGTCAAATTTTGATTTATGATATCATGTTGAATTCTCTATATTAAGTATGCTTGAAAGTAGTCTATTTCATTAAAATAGCTTTACCATTTAGTTAGACACGTTTTAAAATTTATTTATTCTTAATCCATCTTTTAATTTCTAAATGTGGGACTTATTTGATTTCTTCTCTAATATAATCCTAGCACGTATCACAAGTTAAAGTTGGAGTTGCTTAATCATTAGGAACAATGGAAGCCAACGACAAAATAAATGAATTATGAATGTTTTTCAAATTTTAACTGAGAACCCAAATATTCATATTTAATGTTTAAAAATACTAAGTGTAACAGTTATAAAAATTTGCAAAAGACGACTTTGCTTTTTCCACATTGTGCATATCTTTGATCATTAAAGATGCACATTTGATTATTAAAATTTGGAAATCAAATTGTAAATGCATTATAATGAAATTATAAAATTGAGAGCCAAACTTACAAATCTTTAGAACGGTTAGACTTATTATAATTGAAAACACTAAGAGACTTTATTAGCACTTTGAAATTAATAAAAATTTAACTTGAATTAGGTAGTCTCTTTGAACTTAACTATCATTCTTCCTACTATTTATTATTTTTTACTGTTGGATCGTGCATTTAATTAAGTCTTCTTATTGCGCATTTAACTTTTCTTCGCTTCTGGTCAAAAATACTTTTCTTCGCATTCCAAGTCAACTCATTCCAACTCGTTCTTCCCTCTCATATTTCTTTCTTTACATAGTTATTAAGAAATCGAAACAATCAATATTCAGTATTCTCCAACTTTTATAATAATATAAAGAGGAAATTATTTCCGTTTCCAGTAATTAGTCTTTTGATTACATCTTTATTAATGTTTTCTGGCGTACTATTCATGAGCTCAGAACATACAATTCAACCTTTCAAAAATTTTTAGCCCCCGTACACGTCATATTCTTACTAACATTAATACTTCAAACTTCCATACGGTGCATCTACATATCTGCTCTGCATTCTTACTCACAGACCTGCTTCTGGTCGTATATATGTACATATATATATATATATATATATGCATGTATCATCATCATCAGCAGCAGCAGCAGCAGCAGTTTTGGTGTATTTAGGTTCTGAACTCTGCAATTAATTGAGGTGACGGGGGAGATCAGAGCCATGGCAGGAGGAAGCGGAGGAAGAAACCTAGAGCAAACGCCGACGTGGGCGGTGGCTGTCGTTTGCTTTGTTTTAATCTTAATTTCTATTATCATTGAGCACATCATACATCTTATAGCAAAGGTATAGATGTATATAATCACGGTTCTCCAATCAAATTCATAAATGCTTCGGAATTATACTGAAAGCGTGGTACTGGAATACTGCAGTGGTTGAAGAAGAAGAAGAAAATAGCTCTGTACGAGTCATTGGAAAAGATCAAATCAGGTTCAAAATTCAAACTCTATATTGATCAGGTTCTGTTCTGGGTAACTTTAGCACGTAGTTCCCTTCTTACTTTGATGGGTACCGGTGCAGAGCTGATGTTATTGGGGTTCATATCGTTGCTGCTGACGGTAGGACAAAGTCTTATAACAAGAACATGCATATCAGAACAAGTGGCGAACACGTGGCACCCCTGCAGTGACGAATTAGATGAAGAGGAGGAACAAGCCGCCGAAGATTCTGAAACCACTGGCCGGAGATTACTGGCGGCGTTACTTGATCCTGATAGTGCAACTAGCCGTCGGGTTTTGGCTGCCGGAGGAGGAGATGACAATTGTCCCGAGGTGTGCGAAAAATTGTAAATATATGATGAGTTTGACTGATATAGAAAATATACTAGTGTGCAACAATATATATGGCAGCCTATATTTTAAGAGGATTCAATGATATTGTCCAATGATTATTGCACAGGGGAAAGTAGCGTTTGTTTCTTCAGACGGTATTCATCAGCTGCATATATTCATCTTCGTGCTGGCTTGTTTTCATGTGCTTTACTGCATTCTCACTCTGGCTTTGGGTCGTGCCAAGGTTCGTACGTACGTAAACGCACTTTCTTTTTCAAGTACGATGATCAACTTCCTCTCACCGGCCGGCTGAATTGCATGTATATTGTTTGGTTGTAATTATTTATAGATGAGAAGGTGGAAGCGATGGGAAGAGGAAACAAGAACTCTTGAATACCAGTTTACACACGGTAATTAGTGTCTGCATTTAATTAACATGGTAGGCATATTGTAGCATATGTAAATCAGAATTAGCATTTTACATCTGTTAATATTCCAAAGTCTTAATGCAGTGCTGTTTGATTGAATACATGTAACAGATCCAGAGCGATTCAGATTTGCAAAGGATACGTCATTTGGAAGAAGGCACTTGAGCTGTTGGACTAAACATCCTCTCCTCATTTGGATTGTACGTTGCTTGAGCTAATTAGCTCTCTCTCTCTCTCTCTCTCTCTCTCTCTCACACGCAAGAAAGTTGAAAAAAAAATCTAGATACTGCGTCAATATTAGTTTGTTGCTTATAGTATGAGGTTAAAGGGCAAATGAATAAATAGAGCAATGGGAAGGCACGTACGTGGTACCAATAAGTCAACAAAAAATAAAGAGAAAAATAACGGTCCCGAATGGGCAATGAGCACTTGGTGGAAACGTGGAGGGACCTTCTCCAATAATGTATCGGGACACATCATTCATTAACTATTTTAATAATTTTTTTGCCCATGCATTAATTATTTGAATATGACTAGCTAGTCCATTATGCTCTCCGGACCAAGGCTATTCTTGTCATTGTAAAAGTGTCCGTCGACGTCGTGCAATTTGTACGGCATCAGCCAAAATGAGTATACAGTGCATGAAATTTACCATTCCCTTCTCTTGTGAAGAAATAGCTACATTTTAATATACAACCTCCTGGTTCTCAGCATAAGAGTTTTGATGCAGACATTTTTTGGTTCAAAAAGAAACAACTACTCCCTCTATTTAAAAATATAAGGTATTTTTTGAGAAATTTAATATTAAAAAAATGTAAGGCATTTTTATTTTTTAATCTTTTGAAATGTAATTATTATTTTTTTTAAAAGTGTCTCTATTGATAATGACTTTATATTTATTGTGGGGTGTTTAATAGAGATAAATATGAAAAGATAGGGTTAGTTTGAAAATAGATAACTACTTTATTGAGGTGAAATATGGTTAAAATGTCTTATATTTTTACTAGAGGGAATACATTTTAATTACCTACTATATTAATTTCATTATTTCAATTATACCCTTCTTTAAATTAGGAATAATAATTAAGAATAGCTAATTATAGGTAAATGTTTAAACATTAAATTAGGAGTATTCATTTGTTAACAAAAAATCAATTTGTGATGCATTTAATAAAAAGGATATATATATATATATACATATATACATATACATATACTACTATATATGATAGGAGGGGCAAAAATTCAGCTTTTCATAGACGGATTGGTTACTCATTCACTCATATACATTCATTTTATGTTTGCGCTGCTTGCACAGAGCATTATTTATTTTACTATCTTTTAATTTATTTTTCTCCCCCCTAAACTACTTGTAATGCAGGTTTGTTTCTTTAGACAGTTCGTGAGGTCAGTTATAAAAGTAGATTACTTAACCCTGAGACATGGATTTATGATGGTAATTCTTCTCCAGCTAATTGCCCCCCTATACCCCATAATTAGCTTCATCCTAAATTCTACATTATTTTTAAACTTGTACCAGTAAGAAAATTGTTTTGCATGGACATATATACTAGTACATAGAATAATGGTTTTTTTTTTTTCTTGGGAGTCTATCTCCAACAACTAACATTCAATTCACTGAGAAAATGGGGAACTCTCGTGGAAAATATTCAGGCACATTTATCGCCTCAGAGCCAAGAGAGCTTCGATTTTCGGAAATATATCAAAAGGTCTTTAGAAGAAGACTTCAAAGTCGTCGTAGGAATCAGGTCCGTCCTTAACTTAATCTGCACGCTCAATTAAAGTTCAGAAAAAACGTATATATACTGTACTACATTCACTAGGTCCTCCTTATATATAGGTAGCCAGCCAGTGTCATTCATTCACAGTTTGATGCCAGCAGCTTCCTAACTAACTGATGATTAATCTCTAATTTTCAGTCCTCCAATCTGGGCCTTTGCTGTGTTGTTCCTCCTTTCTAACACTCATGGTAAGTAATTACAAATATCTGTCAAAAATGATGTATTAGATTCATGTGATTCCATATGTTATATCATTTAATTGGAGAAGCGATCAGTAGCGGATAATACTAATATAATATGCCATACATGAACAGGATGGTACGCTCATCTATGGTTTCCATTTATCCCTCTGGTGGTAAGTGAAAAAGTGGGTTGAACGAGGATATATAGTACTATATATGATGATAAATATTTACTATTAGACGTTATTAATGAATATTATTCGTAATTATATTTTGACGCAGATAATCTTATTGGTGGGGACGAAGCTTCAGGTGATAATAACGGAGATGGGACTTAAGATTCAAGAAAGAGGAGACGTTGTGAAGGGGGTGCCCCTTGTCCAACCTGGGGATGATCTCTTCTGGTTTAACCGACCTCGCCTCCTTCTTTACCTCATCCATTTTGTGCTCTTTCAGGTCTCACACTTTTGTACACATCAACATATATATATATATATATATATATATATATATCCATTTTGTGCTCTTTCAGTTAGTAATATTACTGATCCTGTTTCTAAATTTCCCCCCTCGCGTCCTAAACAGAATGCTTTCCAGCTCGCCTTCTTTTCATGGAGCGCGGTAAAATTATATTATACTTCCCCATTTTTCACTTTATTATTGCCCTTACTATTTGTTGATGATCATGAAGATTAATTGAATAAGTTAACACTATTTGCTGCTTTATTTTTGGTCTCATCAGTTACAATTCGGGGTGAAATCCTGTTTTCATTCGCAAAAGGAAGATGTGATCATCAGAATCACAATGGGGTAGAAACCCAAGCTCATTTTCATCAGTTAATTATATATTCATAGTTGCGATCTGAGTTAATGTATTGATGACGAATGTATCTTCAGGGTGTTCGTTCAGATCCTTTGCAGCTACGTCACTCTTCCTCTCTATGCTCTCGTAACGCAGGTATATATATACTTGAAATGAGTCTCAGAAATTTGGAGATGATCAAAATTCAAAATGAGACTGATTGAAAGACGTGCATGCATGCAGATGGGTTCGAGCATGAAGGCGACGATATTTAACGAAAGAGTAGTGGCAGCCCTCAGGAAATGGCACCACAGAGCGAGGAAGGAGGTTAAGAGGAAGCGCGGTTCGGTCGGCTCGGTGTCGGAAACGCCGTCGCCGTCGATGTCACCGGTGTCTCTCTTACGATACTACCGCAGTGAGGCGGACAGCGTGCACACGTCTCCCAGAAAAACAAGCATGGAAGCCGAATTTTCTGCATCTCCGCCGCATTACAGTAATGCAGCTTCTTCGTCTAATCATCAGCGACAAGTGGAAATGGAGCCTCAACTGGGACGTCAGCCTGGAACTCGAGCGCCTTCCTCTGCTGTGACGCAGCTTGAGATTGATATTGCTCCCAACAAAGAATTCTCCT
This sequence comes from Prosopis cineraria, assembly GCF_029017545.1. NCBI lineage: Eukaryota > Viridiplantae > Streptophyta > Magnoliopsida > Fabales > Fabaceae > Prosopis > Prosopis cineraria. Next base: position 2,453,598 of record NW_026555337.1, read on the forward strand.
TTGATAAACGTGTTTCCGATGAAGCGCTTAATTAATTAATTAACTTCCAAATATAAGGTGGCCCACATGTATATCAGGAATTCCCAGTTTTGTGAATGTCTATTGCCGGCTTCCTGCCAATCTTATATTTGTGTTTCTCAGTTTCTGCATCTTATTATTTTATTTTTATCTGGTTATAAAATGTTTATACGAGTAATAATTACACTCGAGGCTAAAATATTATGTGTTAGGGACAATGTTTCCATCATAATTTTTCATTCATATTCTCTTTTCTTTGTCTATTATTATTTACGTCAAAAGTGTTTAAAATGTGAAAATATATTTATTGTTCATTGCAATGAAAGTAAGTAATTAACAATTAATGGCCCCTGAAATTATTAGAGAACGCAAATGTTCCGATCACCAGAAAATTGCTGACAATGTATGTGTAACTATTATTATTGTTTAGAGAATACCACAACTGACGCGAGCGTCAATTTACTTTATCAGGACGTCAATTAACATTAGCAACGCTTTTCAAAAGAGTAGCTATTTGTCTAAAACGAAGTTGTTGCAATTCTTTGATAAGCTATTGCTACATTATGCGGCCGAATTTATATAATTCTCTACTTAATTATTATCCTTTTCCTCTATATATGCTTCCATTTGCTTCCATTACGTAATTCAAATTGCTCTGTTTTCTTCCCACCATTGCTCCCTTGGCGATATTCGCTGCTCTACGACCATGGCGAGAGGGGCATCTCAATCTCAGTCCGCCACCAGGGCCTCGACTACGCGTCCAGGAGTCGTGGCTCCTCGTGGATCCGCTGCCGCCACTGCTGGCATGCGCCGCCGTCGCATGACCGGGGCAGGTGGCTCTGGAAGCAGCTCCTGCGGGGGAGGGGGAAGTGGGAGTGGTTCCGGAGCAGGCGCCAACATGCTGAGGTTCTACACCGACGACGCCCCGGGACTGAAGATTTCGCCTACCATGGTGCTGGTGATGAGCCTGTGCTTCATCGGATTCGTTACGGCCCTCCACGTATTTGGCAAGCTCTACCGCTCTCGATCTGGCGGCGATTGAGATGACATCGGATGAGGCGCGTGGTGTTAGATCCATTGAATTTACAGTTGAGAGATCCGTTAGGGAAGCGCCATTTTCGGTTCTCCAATGGGTAAGGGAAAGGACTGTTTACGGTTTTGCTTGCTTCTTTTTTAGATTGGACTTTGTTATTTTCAGATCGGAATATGGTTGCCGAAGACAGTTTTGGCCTTACTGCGACGTTCCACTGATGGCATGCACTATTCATTATTCATGACTTATATAATTTAACCATCCAGATGGTTGTTTTTTGAGGTTTGAACCTTTCGATTGTTGTCACTTCTCAGGCACTGAATTTTTAGTTTTACTTGGTGAGGTTTTGATTTGAACGCTTAAAAGGGACCGGACTGCCGGAGGGACTATGTATCATATCAAACTCTGAAAGTGTGAACTTATAATAACAATAATAATAATGTCTTTTTACTTGCTTAAAACTTAGAATAAATTTTTAATTAAAAAAAAACTTATATACTTTGCTTTATATATACTTAAATTATTTGTATTCAATTAAATAAAGGCATGTAAATTTTTTATAAATTATTTTTTATAATAAATTCTTGTTACTAATTAAATTAATACATAAAGATTCACTTGACTTGATTTGATTTGATATAAGTATATTAAATATATAACAATAAGTATATAAGTTTTGTCCTTTTTAATTTTATATATTCAAAGTTTGTGGGGGTAAACTTAAGAACATTAATTAATCTTCCATCCTATTATTTTTTGATTTCATTGTTCGTATCCTGGAAATTCTGGACATATATATTACCATCTACTGTCCAAACAAGTCTGAACTCCTCTGCATGTGATCTTTATTACCAACACAACAATAAAATCATTACCGTTATTACTTTTCATGCTATTATAAAAGTTTGTCCATGTATGTTAATGATAATAAAATCATTAAATTGATTTTTGGGCTAAACGGCAAAAATGCCTTAGAACCTCTTTTCCAGATGTACCTAATAGTTTAAATTTTTTGGGAGTATTTTTAGTTTAAAAGTTTAAAAAAAAGCGCATGTTTGCCTTACTGTTAAATATTAAAAATGTTGACCATTAAACTCAAGTTTGATTAGGATATTTAACTATTTTGCCCTCCTTCATTTTTATATTTTTTGGTCTTTGTTTTCATTTATTAGAGGAAGAAAAGCTAAAGAATTAACTGGAGAATAAAATCAGAAACTGAACACAGAAAGAAGGAGGGCAAAATACAAAAATATCATCAGTCAAATTTTAATTTAACAGTCAATATTTTTAATATTTAATGATGGAATAAAAATGTTCTTTTTTTGAAACTTTCGAGGCAAAAATACTTCAAAAAAGTTTAGGATGCCAGAAACTCTTGAAGAAAAAATTTTAGGACATTTTTGCCCTTTAACCTTTTATTTTCCTCTCAAAACTATTTACATCCGTGACGTTCTTTTAAAAGAAAATGACAAGAAAATTCTCTTAAAATGCAAATAATAATAGGGCTCGTGGAATATGATTTCTTCTGCTCTTAAGTCTTTTGAAACTTTTAAAACATTAATGTTTTATAATGCCTTCAATTTAAAATAAATTAAAAGAAAAATAGGCATATTGAAACTTATTATTTGCAACCCCGTTTTAGTTATTGTCTAAAATAGTCATTATTTAAATCAAAATAGTCATTAATAATTACAGCACCTAGATTTCAGATTTGCAAAGGGTAAGTACTAATTACTTATCCTATTTTAATCATTGTCATAAAAAAGTAATTATTACTTAAACCAAACTCATTAATGATATTCACAACACTTCAACTTCAATGATTAAAAATTTGTAGAGTAAAACTTATCATTTTATATCTCGTTTTAGTTATTGTCATAAGAAAAATAGTTATTATTTAAACCTTAGTCAAAGTGTGTTTCTTTTTTATTTTAAATTAGGAGTATTATAGTCATTTTACAAATGACATTTTGTTACAAAGATTCCAAGGGATCTAAAAAGAATTATCATATTTTGCAAAACCTCATTGTCATTTGCATTTTTTTGGGATATTTTTCTCATTTTGACATTTTCCCTTGTTTTTATTTTTTTTTCCTTTACCAAAAAGGTAATTTCATTAGAAGGAAACTAAACTACAAACATTAATACCGAAGTAGCAAGACCTAAAAGCTGAATAAAATGTAAAAACCAAGCAAAACAACAGACAACAAAACCAACAACAAAGACCAGAAAATGACTTCTTTTTTCCTTGAAGTGGACAGAAATTTTTTTATGATATATATTGAACTATATTATAAAATAATAAACTCATTAGTATAATATAAATTTATGTAAAATCATCAAAGAATTGATTATTAGATTTTTAATATTATGAAAATGGCTCAAAATAAAAAATTTCTGTATATATAATGTGTGATATTATATTAATAAAATAGAGAAGGTTTAATGCTATTTCTAGTCAACTGATTCAATCATAAATGGTAGATTGTATTTTAAGTTGGGTAAAGGTGCTTTTTTCCCCCGATGTTTTCTCCGAAGAGCACCTAGTACTTTAACATATTTCACACAGCATTTTCACCCTTTAAGTAATTAATTCAAAGCATCCACTACCCTGACATTAACTCCTCACACGTTGATCGTTAGAATTGCTGTGTTGGACTACATTTTGACTGAAAATGTTGCGTTAGACTAAACTTTCCCTTTCTCCCTACATTGTACAATCAATCGATCAAAAAATTTCCTCTTGAAATTAATCTTGTTTCTCTCTCCCCTCCTCCATAACCACCACACAGCAAATGATAATGAAGATTACAGCATCATCGATAGCATGGACAACGTGAAAGATGAGACTAATGAAGAAGAAGAAGAGAACAACAAAGCAAATGACGGTGATAAGGTGGTTGGGTAGTACTAGTGGATGAAAGTGGTGATCGAAGGGTGTAGTTACAGCAAGAAGATGTTGGACCTAAGGGCTAAGTAGATTCAAGGACCCATCTCTTCTCTTGTTAGCCTTCTTTCCTCTCTCTCTCTCCTCCTTACTTTCTCTGCATTCATGCATGCATGCATCGCTTTTGCATGCTGTAACAAAAGGTGGTTTTCGATCCCATATAGTTAGCAAAGTAGAGGTGAAAGAGGAGGAGTTACTACATGAAGGCAATATCATTGAGAAGGATCAAGAAAGAGATGAGTCAAGGATTGACCACGTCGACGTCTTTATCCTCCCTTATTTTTGTCTTTTGAAATATAGATGGGTTAAGGGTCATATTGTTCACTTTGAAAGGCATCATCCATAGGATAATTGATAAGATCGTGATCAACACTAGAAAGGCATTGACATCAATAGTAGGGAGTGGCTTTTGTTACCGATGGAGAGAACAATAGGTTGCTATGACCTTTAAACATCTATGATTGTCACCGTTGTGACTCTAAATGCTTACCACACTACTTGTCTTCCTCACCATCTTCACCCCAAATGTCCACAACACAGCTCACCCAATTCATTACAGTTACTCCATGGTTAGGGAAGAATGTCAAAGAAGCTTGAACAAGGGGTCTTGAAAATTTGAAAAATCATTATGGGAGGCTAAGGAAGAGGTAGATCTTCGATGAAAATAGAGAGGATGAGCTTCAAGGTAGACAGTTATGAGAAGAGAGAGAGAGAGAGAGATGAAGATGTTTAGCTTCAAAGATGGCAATGGCACACTAGTGCAAAATTTGAATTCTACAAAGAACTTTTAACATCGGTTAACACGTACCCATTGTTGAAAGTAAAGGCAGTGACATTTTTATAATTTTAAACAACTTTCAACAACGGGTGCATTATACCCGTTGTTGAAAATATGCATTTAAAAATAAAAAATAAAAATATTCAACTTTCAACAGCGGGTGCAAGCCACTTACTGTTGAAAATATTAATTAAAAAAATTTGAACTTTTAACAGCAAACCTCCGACCATTGTTGAAGGTTCCATATAAAAAAATAAAAAAATGACTCTTTCAAGAGCGGGTGCACTTTTAATAGTAGGTGGAGGCCACCCGCTGTTGAAGGTTCCATTAAAAAAAATAAAAAATGCTACACTTTCAATATCGGGTGATATATCACCCGCTGTTGAAAATGATTCAAATTTTTTTATCAAATAATAAACCCGCCCCCCACTCCTCCTCTTAATTATTCATCATCTTCTTCCTCCTTCACCACACTTCACTGCCGCCTACCTTATACTTCCATCTCCTTGTTACCTCCCTCTTACTTCCCTCAGACCGTTGCCCCTCCCTTCTCCCTTGACACCTAGCCCCCCTTACAGTCGGCCCAAGCCCGTCACCCCCCTCTCCCACCTTGATGCCCCTCCCCTCCCCCCAAGACCCCCTACCCCGTCGCCCCTCACCCATCCCCCTCAACCTTCTTGACCCCCTACCCGTCACTCTCCTCCCTGCCCCTTCAGCGCCCACCCAAAAGTCCCCTGGCCCCAACTGTCACCCCCTCCCCTCCCCCTCAGCCCCCTTAAGACCCCCCACCCCATCACCCCTTACCCTCGGCCCCCTTAAAACCCCCTCCCTTACCCTATCGCCCCCTCTCCTCACCCTCTCGGCCCCCACACCCCTCCCCTCCCCCTCAGTAGTCTCATCCACTCTCTTCCATTGTTCCATTGCTCCATTATTTTAGGTACTTTTTTAATTATTATTTAATTATAATTTTATTTTTAATTATTGTTTAAATAATTATTGTTGAATTACTTTTATTATTATTTTTATGTAGACTTATTGTTGTTGGATATCTAATATTAAGAAAAAATATTCTAAAATTTTAATGATATTAATTATTGCTAAAAGTACTGTTAGTAGCTTCATAAGGCCTTAAGTTTTGCATGTGATTATTTATTTTGTGTAAAATTATAAATTTTTTTTTGTAAAATTTTTGGGAGGTCCAATTTTTAAGGGAGACTCTGCCAAATTTTTTTTAAATCTACCATTTTTCCTAAATTAATTAAAATCATAAATTAATTAGAAATTTACATTTTTTGAAATAGTTTGAAGACAATAACATGCACACTAATTTTATTGTTCTCTAGAAGGTAACATATGATTATAGTTGGATGAATGATAGACGAACAAGTGATATGTATGATAATAGTGTGAAAAAGTTTTTGGAATTTGCTAAGAAAAATGTTGTTGACAATAGTGAAAAATTCTATTGTCCTTGTATAAATTTCTTGAATGAGAGGAGACTCAATATTATTGAAATAAAAGAACACTTGATTTGTGATGGAATTTACAAGAATTATATGGTATGGATTTGACATGGTAAATGATTAAAAAACCATAATGGTACGTCTCAATATGTGAAAGTTGATAATAATCTTGGTAATGAAGTAGATATGGATGAAGATTAGTTAGAGAACATGATCCGTAATGTTGGAAAAGAGGCTTTTAAACGAACGCATGTGTATGATAACTTGTGTACTGATGCAAAGAAGCCTTTATATCCAAGGTGTACTGATTTCAATTTGTTGTCTGGGGTGTTAAAATTAGTTACGTTGAAGGCAAGAGTTGGGTGGAGTGATTAGAGTTTTATATGGTTGCTAGAGTTACTCCAAATAATGCTTCCAGAAGGAAATATACTACTAAATCATTATTATAATGTTAAGAAGATCTTGTGCTCAATGGGTATGAATTTTAAAAAGATACACGAATGTCCTAATGTATGTGATGTATAGAGAAGAGCTTGAAGGGGAGGAGAAGTGTCCAAAATGTGAGGCACCACAGTACAAAGAGAAGGGGCTCTTGCAAAAGTCTTATGGTATCTTCTGATTATACCAAGGTTTAAATGCTTGTTTGTGAATACTAATGATGTGAAGAACTTGAGATAGTATGCAAATAAGAGGATTTTCTATGAAAAATTTTGACATCCAGTCGATTCTGCTCAGTGAAAGAAAATTGATCAATTATTTTCTAAATTTGGCAATGAACCAAGGAACCTGAGGCTTGGACTTTCTACCGATGGAATGAATCCTTACGATAGCCTTAGTAGTATACACAGCTCATGCCCTATTCTTTTGGTGATTTATAACCTATCCCCTCGGCTATGCATGAAACAAAAGTATATCATGCTATCCATGTTAATTTCAGGACCAAAACAACTTAAAAATGACATTGATACTTACTTAAGACTTTTGATTGAAGACTTGAAAGAGCTGTGGGAGGCATGTGTGGATATATTTGATGCAAATCAAAAGGAAAATTTCAAGTTACATGTTATGATCTTTTGCACTATAAATAACTTTCTTATGTATGGGAATTTTTCTGGGTATAATGTCAAGGGTCACAAAGCATGTCTAATTTGTGAAGAAGGCACATGTTACCATCAATTTCAGCATGAAAGGAAGATAGTCTACCTTGGCCATCGTAGATTTCTTAAACAAGATCACCCTTATCGTAAATTAAGGAAAGCTTTTCACGGCTACCAAAGAGTACCTTCATATTTTAGATGCTTTAACTAGGGAGCAAACCTATGAACAAGTGAAAGACATCAATGTTACTCTTGGTAAGACTCAAAAAAATACAAGTGCCAAAAATATATGAAAAAAAAAGTCTATCTTCTTTGATCTTCTATATTGACGCTTTCTTAAAGTAAGACATTGTATTGATATTATACACGTGAAAAAAAACATATGTGATAGTATTATTGAAACACTTTTGAACATGCCAGGAAAGATGAAAGATGGTATGAATGCAAGATTAGATTTAAAAGAAATGGGAATACAAGAGGACTTACACCCGAGATAGTATACTTATACAAAAGCTATTAATTTTTATAAATATATTAGTTACAAACTTTATGATGTTGATTATAGGGTAATGAAAACATATCAAACGATGGTCCTAAAAAAACATCTACATGAACTAAAGGATCCTACATGGATTGAGCCAAAGGTAAGTTAACTAACACTTTGTTAACATATTCCATTGTCAATATTTATTACCGATTCTCAATTGTTTATATATATATATATATGTTTTTATATAGAGTCACAGGTAACCACTGAAGAGTAGTTTGTGCAACGTATATGTGATGAGGCACATGCTCAACATCATCACATTAGGAATGATTGAATTTATAAATGAGGTAGATATTTTTTTTTAAAGCTAATTTTATTGTTACTTGAATTAATTGTTTAATGTTTTAATTGTAATTTTATAGGTTAACATAGATGTTTGACATTGCGAATCCATTTTTCAAGGAAGAGGATGATGACATCCTCACACGTTGGGCACAATATTTTGTAAATGGTATATGAGGTTTAGGTAGTTTTTAGGAAATTGTATAAGACAATTTGAGTTTTGTGTAATTTCTATAGAATTGTATTAAAATTTGAATTATTCATATGTACTTGAATTAACTGGCTAGCAATAAATTGTATAGAATATTTTTATTTGCAAGAATTGAAAAAACAACTAAAAACAGAATATTTTTTTTTAAAACCACTTTTAACAACAGTTATGGAAGAACCATTGTTAAAAGTGAACTTTTAACACCGGTTAATGCCACAACCGCTGTTAATAGTGGACTTTTAACAGCAATTGTGGCATTAACCGATGTTAAAAGTCTTATTTTTTTAAAAAAATTCAACGAGCAACTTTCAATAGCAAACATAGACCCGCTGTTGAAAGTCACATACATTTAACATCCTCTGAAATAACAGCGAACATAGAACCGCTATTAAAAGTATTTTTTACCCACTGTCAAAAGCCTATCCTATAATAGTGGCAAATGCAGCAGAGGTGCGAGCTTTGAGGTAAACGGTGATGGTGGACACTGCTGAGCTTTGAGCTTCATTTGAAGTGGGAAATCGACAATAAGGAGAAGAGGAGAGTAGATGATGATGGTATTGTATCAATGCTTCCAACACTAGAGGGAGATGATAACGCTTGAGACTGAGGCGGCAATGGAAGAATCATCATCAAAGGTAAATGATAACCTGTCACATAAAATGGGGCCTATAAGAAATTTTTAATGAAGTTAGTATGTATCTAACGTCAGAGTAACATGTGCACCAAATTAATTACTTAAGAGATGAAAATGCTACTTAAGATATGTTGGATACTAGGTTCTCCTCCAAAAAAACATTAGAGGCAAAAGTATATTTTATCCCTTTTAAGTTTGAAGGCTTGAAGCGGTAATACTAGTACATTATACAGCATTGAACAACAAGAGTTTTACAATCAATAAAAACAGAACAGGGGGAGGAGCTAAAAATAGAAGAAATAACTACTACCCGCGAAAAACGATGTCATGAGCGTCATTGCTGAATCACTTGCCGATGCGTTCTTTTCGCCCCAAGGGCCTTTGGCATGGAAGAATGCACAGAAACTATTCCAGAAACAGAGAGAAATCCCACAGCCTTCTCTCTCAGCACCCCATCGTATAGATCCCTTTTCAACTTTTCCAGAATTTCATCGCATGAAACTCTGGAGAAAACATGAGCGTCATAGATATTATCTTCCGAGTCGATTCGATATGCCAGAAATACGACAAATATGACATCGACAAGCAGCGGGAGCTCAATGCCTACGGTGATGATGCCTTTGCTCGCCTCTACGCTGCCTTCGAGAATAACATCCATGCCGCCCTCAATGTTTGTTTGTTTCTCTCCCTTTTCATTTCTTTCCTACTCCTCTCCTTCACGTCGTTGCTTATAATTGGTACAAAATCTGGTGCTGAGATTTTTGTTTTTAAAGTTGTCACAAGTGTCGTTTGCGCAATAAACTACGCATTTCCCTGTTATCTTTACAAGTTAGAAACCGTCGAGTGTTAATTGATCTCTGGTTGATGTCACGGAAATTTGGATCGCGTGGAAACAATGTGCATTGAATTTAGCGTGTTGCAGAGCAGAATCAAATAGAGGTCTTTATGAAATTTGAATTATTCATTTCAATGGCAGAAATCGGAGATTGCTTCTAATGAGAAGAACAGGGCAGCTGCAGCAGCATTGAATGCGGAAGTTCGTCGAACTAAAGCTGGACTAATGGAAGAAGTCCCCAAGCTTCGGAAACTAGCGCAGAAGAAGGTAAATCTTGTTTAACGTGTCTATATGCTGTAATGTTTGAGGCACATTTAAATTATTTGGCTTTTTAATTTATAGTTAGGTTTGAATACGACAAATGCATTGGTATTGATGCATTGTTACTTCTTATTCCTTTTATATTCAGAAAAAGATTGTATCCTGCCAACCTCTTTTGTGCTCTCTTATGGCAAGTAAGTAAACAGGAGGGGGGCTGAAGAGAAGCACTAGGAGAGGCTTTGAGCCTATTTTCTTGATGTTATTTCCCCCATAATGGTCCTTTGGAGATGGTTCCTGTCTTGTGTGTGTGTGGAAGGAAAGACTTTTAGCCTAATTGTTTATTGACTGAAAAATAAGAATGTCAGCATAAGACAAGCCAATTACAGAGCCAAAAAGACATACTCCAGTACATAATATGTAATATGGCCTTATAGTAATTTGCATCCTGAATTCCCTGAGGTTTTTGTCAGCTCTTCATGCACTTTCTGAAATGTTTACGCCTGTGTGCAATTTTCAGCAGTAATCACTGAATCTACTCGACGTGGTTTGCCTCTCTGAAGATTTAAGATTACTTAATTTGTTAATACGTGAAAAAATATGCACAGAATCATTATGTATGGCCAGTAAAAATTAGTAGATAAAAAATGGGTCAAGCCATCTTCTAAGAAGGTCAGAAATGGCAATGTGATTAGTTTACTCAGAAGAAGTGGGAAAGTTTTATTTCTCCTCATTGATTTTGCAATGGATATCTTCTATCAATAAAAAGCACTGCTTCTGCTTCCGTTTGCAATTCTAATTCTATCAATAACAGGTAAAGGGCCTTACAAGTGAAGAAATGGCCATTCGGAATGATATGGTTCTGGCATTGCCGGAAAGGATCCAAGCAATACCAGATGGTATCGCTGCTGCAGCAAATCAAGCTGGAGGAGGGGTTTCTCCCTCATCTCATCAAAATATTAAGTTTGATTCATCAGGTGACCATAAAGCAGATGGTAAACGCATTTGACTTTTATTTGTCATGATTTTATCGTTAGTAATTTTGTTTATTATTCCCAACCTCAGAAGGATACAACGAAGACCTATATTACCAACAAACTGAAGAATCAAATCAGTTTAGATCAGAGTTTGAGATGCGAAAAATGAAACAGGCATGTAAGATTCACTGCTAAGTTTCAGCTATATATTTTCAAAGGGCTTGAAATTTACGGTTAATTTGAGGCACGTGTCTTCAGCTGATCTGCAATCTTATATGATTTAAAACAAAATAGGATGAAGGGCTTGATATCATATCAGAAGGATTGGATACGTTGAAGAATTTGGCCCTTGATATGAATGAGGTTGGTATTGTGCATCTCAAAAAGTCTATTGCTAGGTTAAAGTCCTCGATGATGATACCCTTTTTTTGGGTTAATTCAGGAATTGGATCGGCAAGTTCCACTAATGGATGAAATTGGTACAAAGGTAAGAAAAAACCTCATTCATGATGTTCTATCAACTGGATTTTTTTCATGGTGCGAGTATTTCTTGGATATACGTTAAATGGTGGGTTGCAACTGACATACAGGTTGATAAGGCCACATCCGAGCTCAGAAATAATAACGTGAGGCTGAAGAAAACTCTCAACCAGGTTTCTAACGTGATTCATTGTTCTGTGTTTTCTTTAAAAATAGGGAAAAGACAATATTTCCAATTAACATCATTTTTTGTTTACCTCACAGGTGAGGTCTAGTCGAAATTTTTGCATTGACATCATTCTGCTGTGTGTTCTCCTTGGCATTGTTTCCTACATATACAAGTAAGTTACGATTCAGAAGCTGATATCTTGCTAAAATCCAAATGGTTTACTCCACTAGCATCCTTTACTGTCTACACCATGAGAGCCGGCTTCTTAAATCACGTGCTTTTTTGAAAATTTAAGTATCACTTTATTGATTGAGTGATTTTTTTGCGACTTTTGCTTCTTGCTAACTCTATATTCTCCCCTTGTGTCTCCATATGTTCTTAATCTCTTTTCTCCTTGGCACAGTGTACTGAGGCAGTGACTTGATCAGGAATGCTTCCGCGTTTTGCACGTTGGCATTACATTCATAGATTGTCTGGAACTTTCTGTGTAACTTCTCTGTTTCTTATGGCAAGTTCCATAATATGTCATCAATGTGCTTCGTAATTGCCAAGTATATTAATGTTTGGATGGAAAATGTTATATACCGCTTTCATCCATATTTCCACCCAAGTGACATTTCAATGTCTGCATATTTATAATCATGCTGCCTAGTATGTTCATAACGACTTCGCTTGTTGCACTGCAAATGGTTATTGAAAATTTTCTACTCAATCATATAATTTAATACACAATGCCGGTTCACTCGAAAAAAATGTAAACTGCACTTAACCCATAATTGTGAGGTACAATATTAATTAATCTGTGTGAGATTACAAAGCGCAACATCTAGAATGAAGTATACATATCAATAAATGAGTTTCCCAATCTCCTCCAAACAGGAGCAAAGCAATGAGCTTGTTTATTTCGCAACCTCTGACACTATTCACGTTATTGTGAAGGAAGCTCATAAATACAAGAATCTTACCTTACCCCCTTGTTGCTCCCTCCCTAACAGCTGCCAAAGTATGAGCTTATTTATTTGGCCTGTCATTATTCATGTTTCCTAAGTAATCTCATGAATATATGAAAACCTTGAAATCATGTTTCCGGAGGTAGCAAGAATAATAAAATCCACACACAAGGGAATAATATATAGATCAATGATTCACCTATAACTTGGGGTTCTGGTGATCATTATTCATTGGTTCCTTACGTCACATCACTTCTTCATTATTGCGTGAACCTTCCTGTAAAGGGTAATCCTTTCAGTTCTTGAAAATTGATGATGGGATGCAGTATTCTCTGGCCAAGAGTTCCCTCATTACACTGACTTTGGCTATAGCAGTTTCTATCTGGAAGATTATCAATCCTGTGCTCATGGTTTGGCTTGCTGTTAAAAGAAATGAGATTTCCACGTTGACTATCCTCATTAGACGTTATTTTCAGCAAGTCAAAGCAATTGAAGTCCAAAGAAGGGATTGTCATCTGAGGACTCAATGAAGTGTAGGTGTTGCCTTTGCTGCTTCTAAAGTTCATACCAGTCGTGTTGTCAGAGGGAAGCTTAGGTTCATCGGCAAGAACAAAAGCTAAGATTTGATAATCTGTGATTGTTGGTAGGTTCAATTTTGACCCGCTCTGATTCTCCTGATACTGTCCGCTATGATTTGATGAAGAGCCTTTATATCGAACCCGACATAGCACCCAATCATCCAACTGTCAACACATCGAGTACATAGTTCACTAGGCTTTAACCTACAAAGGCATATCATACACATGCATTTTCATGTAAATGGAGACTTGCACGCATGGAACCTTTGAACCTAGAAGGTTTTCTAGTTGTGTCGAGCAATCTATATTCGCTCATGATCCAATCTGTCTTAGTCCCTTTAGGTGGACGACCTGAGTAAAAAGCCAAAGCTTTCTTCACTCCCATGAACTTCGATCCACAGCGAGTGAAAACTGGCTTGTCAGTTCCTGTGGCCTTCCAATACCCAGAAGCTGCTGCCCTGTTTGGCCTTAACCCATTTGGGTATTTCCTATCTCTCGGGCTGAAGAAGTACCACTCATCCTCCCCAAACAAGGCTTTCTCTGCAGTTATAAAAGGAAAAACATGCAGTTTTTAAGCTAAAATCATTGGAACAGAGACGGTGGCTATCAACAGACCTGGTAGCTCCCATGGGTTGAACTTATAAAGATCAATTTCAGCAACAATAGGTGCTGGAAGTGGATGTGAGTTGATCTTCTTCTTCAAGTAATGAACTATGAGTTCCTCATCAGATGGATGGAACCTAAAACCAGGTGGAAATGTGTCATTAAAGGGCACTTGATCTTCCTCCATCATCGAATGACACTCAGTTTCTTCACATAAATGAGGAAAACCGATAATTAAGCGACAATTAATAATCTCAACTGGAGTTGGCAATAAATATGAGGAAGCACATGGTCACTAGCTAGCATTATATATACACACACGTAGAGGTGTAATTGTATGCTTTTAATGCAGGAGATGACACGTAGGTGTAGCTAGTTAATTTTTTTTGCAACAACTACCCAGTATCGGTTACAATGACTAGTTTGTATCCAAACATCATCAGATTTGAATGAGGGTAATTCTCCTAATATAATTTTATTCATTTACACTGTTTAAATGTTCAATTTTATTTAGAGAGAATTAAATAATTTTAAAATGTTTTTCTTTTGTGGCCAATGATTAAGTGCCTTTCTGTTAATCCTATCGCTATAAAAATGATTGGTAGCTAAATATTTATATGGTGTCCGCATGTGCAGGTGAGTATTTTTCAACAAGAGAGAATGGTGTTGGGATTGTAAGGTTTCTTTTCTTGCTAGCAATCGACTGTATCTAACCGAAATATATAAACTAGGAATTAATGATTAAAGCTTGTCCTTAGCTGTTGCTGTCATTGTTTCTGTGAAGTTAAACAACACTACCAATTATATATGAACCTGATTATTCAGAGTTGATACCGTGCCACAAGCATTTCCTAATTAAAACTGAAGTGATACAAGATGTCAGCTTAACGACATTGAGCAGGAATCTTGCAGACAATAAATAGTGAAGCAAAAGTAACAGATTTAATTAGATTTCAGAGAAAGCGATGGAACCCAGGTTATGAAGCAGTTATGGATGATTATGAGCCACTTTGTTCCAATCGATTGAGGTTGTCGTGTTGCGCGGATGAAGGCATGGGATCCTACTTGCTGCGGCTTGCATGCGTATGGGCTCAACAATTCTAAGCATGCTTCGCGCCTATTCTTTGTATTAATTGTGATTCAGAATAGTCTATTCCACTAAACTAACTTAAGCTATGTAGTCATGCATACATTCTAAATTTTATATATTTTTAACATATTTTTTAGGGAAAAGCTTACATACATAACCTTATATATTTTATATATTTATTTTCAATTAAATCAAGACAAATATATCTATTATAAATTATTTATTATATAATAAATTTTTTTGTTAATATTATTAACATATTAAAATTCACATGTATTGATTTAATTTGACAAAAGTATATTAAATATATAAGTTTTGTCCATTTTTTTATTATTAGATATAAGATTTTTTATCTTTAATATGAAAAAATTACATACACCTTGATGTTACCCATAAATTTTACATTTATGTGTTATTAATTATTAATTCAAAAGGATTAAATTAAATATCCTTACTTTTATCATACCCATCAATGGAAATACTAAAAATATTTTTATTATTTTTATCATAAGACCGCGCGCGGAAATTAAGCAAAGGAGGAAGCAAGTGCAAGGAAGAGATTGAGACCACCATGAGAGTACCTCAATCAATGTGATTTATTTCTGTCAGGCTTATTTATAAAAAAATAAATTAAAATTAAAATTTAGCTATCAATTTTTTTTTATAAATAGGTTGGGAGGTAATGTTATTATAATACTATTAGTAAGATGAATGTAATTTGGAAGTCCTTAATCCTCCGGTATCAACATTTACATCAATATCAATATAGAAATTTATATAAAATCTCATTCTTTATAAAATCACCAATATTATGATTTATGAGATTACAGACCACGCAATCCCGTTTTTCTTAATATATTGAAAATAGCTATAAATCCACTCATATTTTTCGCCTAGACCTTTAATGTTAAATAATACATATAAAAATATATCGAATAATTTTATCAAAACAAATATATTGAATAAATTCACTATTATCATTTTATTAAACCATAAAAAAAATTTCCATGTATTCTGTGTAATAACTTTATTAAAACATTTTTATAAAATTAATATATTGATTATGATACTTTTACTTTTCTATATTATGGGGCTTTTGCATGCATAGCCTATTTTAAAAAACCAAACCCAATAAACAACCTAACATTTGTTATATTTTGCATTATGACAAATATTTAGTTGAGCTTTATATAACAAACTATCATCTTTGTAAATAATATGACCTTCTTTCAAATACTTTTTTTTTATTATGAAAAACTTTTTTCAAATATTCAAAGACGAAAGAGAACTTCATTTGACCCTCTTTCAAATAGAAGAAGAAGAAGAAGAAATAATGATATTAAGCATTCACAAATTTACAAGATTAAATTGTGTTGATAAGTTTTCACTAATATAATTTATCAGTGATATACAATTGTATATAAATGATATACTATCATGGACCACAAACACGAAAAAAAAAAAAGCATAATCATCTATCCAAAGTAAATCAAATATAGTCTATAAAAAGTTCTGGATATCTTAGCTTAGCTTCACAAAGAATCAAATATCCCTTTGTAATAAAAGTTTTGGGTTTACATTTATCTTGCGCGAGGAAGCTTAGTAATGAGACTCATCTATAGAGGTATAAAATTGAACTACTCATATGGGGACGTCTCTTGCAAAAGAGTATACTTGTTAGGACAATAAGAAAGCAATTTGTGAATATCACATTGATTTCTTCACTCACAAGAATGGAAAGGAACAATTGTAAAATGAGGATAAATATGAAAAACATGTGTTCAAGGATTTGATTCAGTTAGTTAAAGGTAAAATCATTTAGTTAGTTAGAGGAGATATATTCATTGACCGGTTTATGTAAAGCATTTTAATGATATATTTGTTCTTTGGATAAAAAGATAAAATCACCTCCAATTAATTTTATGAATAGCCTATATTTTAAAATATTCAAAAACCTCATTTATAATTTATAAAAATTATATTTTTCATGGCCATTGGGCTAATTTACTCTTTTTAGAATATATATCATTATTTATGATTTGTAATATAACTCTAATAACATTTTTATATTATATTAATTTTTTATAAATATTAAAAATATAAGGGTGTGTGTGGTTGGGCCGTCCTTTGTAAGAGTGCATCTATACAGGAGCCTATTAAAAGAGGCCCCAATTAATATAAATGAGCAGATCAACCTTTAAATTATAGATTCAAAAATGTTTAGGATTTTAAATTTTTTTTTGTTTTATATTTTTTTAACTTATAAAAATGGTACAATTTAACTTTAACTATTAATAAAAGTTAATTTTGATCCTTAGTTAATTAAAAAATAATAAAAATAACTTTAAAAATTATAGTAAATGATTAAAAAAATAAGGTTAAGGGTCTATTTTATTTCTAAACTAGTCACGAAAGATCATAAATACCTCTAAACTTATCTATATATTATTTATATTCTTTAATCATTAAAATTTTTAAATTTATCACCTTACTGTTGGTCCTGTAAATTTTTTCTGTGCCTACTTTTAAATTTTTTAATATTTTTTATTATAAATATTATGTTATGGGTTCCACCAATATTTTTTTAATATTTTTTAATAATTTAAAAAATTTCTCTCTCTTCTACCTCCTTGCTCCCTCCCTCCCCCTCTCTCCCCCCATCGTCCAACGAGGATCTCACACAGCCACTGTGTTTAGAGCATCCTCAGCCTCACCGATGCCTCCCTTCCCCTTCCTCACACTTCTTCAACCCCACTGCCACCACATCCTCCTTCACCACGGCACCTTCATTCAAAACTAGAATGTGAGTCCTCCTCCACCACCTTCTTCTCCTCTTCTTCCACCTCTTTGAGCGCAAACTCAACTCTGATTTTGACGTTGACCTCCTCTCCACCCTCCACCTAGGACGTGCCACCTTAAAATCACCCTAACCCTTCTTCATGCAGGCATGCATCACCTCTGGATGAGCCATCCTAATATTAGCCAAACCGAGCTGCTGCGTGAAGGTGATGGTGCCGAAGAGCCAAGTCTGCCTGAGTTTGGCCCTCTCTGGCAAGGCAAAGGTGGCTGATGGTGCATGCATTGAAGACGGGAGTTGTTGCCCAAGATTACCTTGACCCCTTCTCTGATGGCGCCGAAGGCGGCTCGATCTCAGACTAGAGAGGAAGTTATTGAAGAGATTGAGGACACGAAGGTCGAAGTTTTGGAGGATGAAGCGAATGAATCTACTTGAATCTGTTCAATATGTTTCATCATAATCTCTCAACATTGCCAAACTTGAATATGCTCCTCCTTCCTCATGAACCTCCATCCTCAACCTCATGGCAACAACCTCTACTTCTCATCATCAGCACCCACCATCAAGAGAGAGATGGAATGAAGGAGAGAGTAAGAGGAGAGAGGGAGAGTAGGGAGAGAGGAAGTCACGACGAAGGTGAGTTTGGTGGTGAAGTCTACAATATTTCCAGAGACACTATTCTAAAGGTGGATCGGTGAGAAGTATGCAGCTCGTCTAACACTGTGTGTGATCACCGTGAGCTTCCCGGTTTGATATCTCTCTCTCTTCTATAAACGCAAGTCTGCTCCGTTTTGAGATCGGGAAACAGAGCATGGTCCACTGTTTTGTGATCGTGAGGATCCGTGGAGTGCAGTCTTGGGAATGTTCTCTGGTACAGATAAATATCATGTACTTCGAGAGCTTTCGGCGCTGATGAATACGGACATGGGTGAGAGGATCACCTGTGACTTAGCCTTCTGCATCAATGGTGAGATGATCCAAAGCAGACGGGGGGGGGGGGGAGAGAGGGGTGAGGGGGAGAGAGAAAGGAGAGGAGAGAATTGTTTATTATAAAAAATATTAAACAATTGTGGGGCCCATAATTGATAAACGATTGTTTGATAATTTTACTTTCAGGGTGAAAAGATAATAGATTTAGTGCATGTTTGGTTTATATCCTAATCTTCGTTAGAGCGAGTTAAACTTAAACTGAGGTTGGAGAGTAAAAAAGTTAAAAAATAATGTTTGGATTAACAAAATATATCAATGTCAGTTAGAGCTAAACGAGCGTTAATTTAAAAGCTATCAGCATTAGCTTTTTCTCCTGCGTTGCGTTGATCTGGTCGTTGGGAAGCATTGATTAGCTTTTAAATTTTTGTGCTTTCTCTCTCCTCTCATTGATCTAACCCACGAGCATGAGCTTTGCTTTTCATTCCACTGTGCTTTCTTCTCTCGTGACCTTGCAAGCCAATACTGAAGAACCAGATTGCAGCTTTACTTATAATGATTCAGATTATTTTCCAAAATTGAAGACAAAAATAATGAAAGTGTGTATAATGGTTTCTGGTAAATCCTGGATTCGCATCTTTGAAAAGCTAGGATTGATGAAAGCCAAGCTTCCATCTTCATCACCACTGCCAACGCGATGCTTTTCACAGATCAATTGTGTGTAGAAGTGAGCAGAGAGAGAACAAGTATGCGAATTCCAGAGAGCAATCCAAGGCACACCATACTCTTGAGCAAGAACAAGAGACAAAGTCACAAAAGCATCAGAAATCACACACATCACTCTCAAATTCCTCTCTGAAACCACCATACTTAAGCCCTGTTTTAGGTTCTGAGGACCAACTTTGAGAAAGAAGTTCAGCCTTTGGATGGGTGGTAGTTGGTGAGGTTGAGACCGTCGGGGATTCTGTCGGAGACAGTGTAAAACTTCAGGGAGGGTGTTGTTGAGTTTAAAAGATAAGAAGGAATGCTTGCTCTGTAGGGTGGTGAAAATGGAGAAGCTCACGTGAGGAGCAGCGATGACAAGGTTAAGAAGAGGAGCAGCGTGAGTGCCGTAAGGGAAGGCAAAGACTGCCACGTGTCTGCTCCGATCAGGTGAGGCTCCACCAATGGTGGTGGCTGTGGCTGAGAGTAGAATAGAGCGATGAAAACAACTACAATAAAAAGGTGGTTTTCGTTGAAATGATATTGGCACTATACTAAATTTGTTCCTATTTATAAGATTTTGTTTTTGTAATATTTATACTTCATGTCTTCAACTTTTTATTGTAAATTTTTTCTTTTACTTTCTTGTGAACATGATAAAAAAAATACCTTATTAGAACGTGTAACTTATGAGGTTAGACTTAATGAGAAAAATTAATTCCCTATAATATAATAAATTAAATTTTAAATTCTCTTAAAAAGAGAGATACTCATATTTAATGATAAAAAATGCTTGGAACATAATTGTTTTCATTAGACATGTAAGCAATAAATAAATAAATATATAATATAAATAAAGATGAAAACTTATTAGAATTTTAGAGAGTTAACTAATTTTAAAATCTTAATTAATTGTGAAGAAATTTGTTGAGAGTCATTTATAAATAATATTGAAATGAAAATGCATATATTTATTAATAGATCATAGGTGCCTGTTTACCTTTTTTTTATTAAAATGCATATATTTATTAAAAAAATTATGCTTATTTTTGCCAAAAATATCTTAACTGACTTTTGAATTAAACCATCCAAATAAATTTTAATTTATCTGACTGACTTCTGAAAGAAATGGTATCCAAACATAAATCACATTACATCAATTGATTTTTCTTCTAACCTCAATTTGTTAACCTCAGTTGAATCCTAACCTTAGTTGTAAATTTTTTAATTCAAACACACTCTTAACGTGTTGAGAAATACAAATCATCTATGGTTAGTCAGTTGTGACTTTTTGAATATATTTTAAGGATATTTTTAATTCTTAACTCAAACAATAATAGATAAGGGTAAAAAAATTATAAAAAATGATCAAGAAAATTATAAGAAAATTTTCTTGATCCTTTTCTTTAATTTTTTAAATTTTTTTCTGTCATTTTCTAATCAGCTAATAATTAAAATTAACTTTTATTTAGCAGATGTCAAATTGCACTTAAATATTATAAAACGAATGAGTTTAGGATCTTAAATGCTTTTAGATATATAATTTAGGAATCAATTTATTCATTTACCTCCCAAATTATTGAAGTTTGATAAATTTACTTTAACCTCCAATTCTGGAATTGAAATTTGGCCATGTGAAATTTGAAATCTAATTAGAGCCAGTAAAATGTGTCAACCTGTGAGTTGCAGGTTGCCTCACTGTAAGTTGCAAGTTGGAAGACCTGCTTCTTGGTAGGCCAGTATTTCCTAGCCCAAGCCAAAGTACTCACCAACAATATACTTTTTTGAAAGAAATATATTTTCCTATTTTTTAAGAAATGTAAATCCACTACTTTTTATGTCTTTTATTTTTGGGAATGAAATCAAATTTTTTTCTTTAAAATTAATTATTTAAATAAAAATAAAAATCCTTCTAAATCATTAAAACACATTTCAAATTTCAAATACATTTATTAATGATAATCACAAAGCATTTGTCTAGTTGAATAGTTTAGATAAGTGCACATCAAAGTGTCTCACAATGCACATGGTTTCATATGATGGGTTATTGTTGAAAATTATCTGCCATGTTATAACATGCATTCCATAAAAGGATGTGTGATAAGTGCATATTTTTAAATTTTGGATTATAATCAATCAAAATTATTAATATTTTATTAATTTTTATATATTTTTCTCCAATCACTCAATTATAAAACAAGAAGAGAGTTTGATCCATAATCTACTTATATTTTATTTCTTTTAGATTGTGCAGGAAAAATTTAGAAAATAAATTAAAGGACTGAAGAAAATATGAAGATGAATCTCTTATTATATATATATATATATATATATGTATATTTGTAAAGAAGAGAATATATATCTTAGAAGAGAACAATATTAGATTTCAAATCAAATAAAATCAAGAGAAAAATAACATTTTGGTATTTTAGAACAATTAAAAGATTTTATTTGCTGAATATTATAGATAAAAGCTTTTAGGATTACTCAAGGGGAGCTAATTTCATCACCTGAGAGCTAGGAGGAAGAGCACGAAATCTAGAGGAGTTATTTTGAGCTAAAAGTTTTTCCTTTTTTTTATTCTTTTTATTTTGTCTATATTGCTAAACTCTCAGTTAAGATAAGAAATAGTCTAATTGAGATAAATTTTGATCTTTTATTTAGTTATTTTATTTTTTCCTGTTGAACTTAATGTCTTGTCTATAATATTTTAATGTTTCTATTTATATTTATCCTTCTTCTCTTGATTACTTATTATATAGATCGTTATATAGATTGTTTGTGAGTGGTTTAATAAACTGAAAAATGAAAAACTTATATAGACTTGAAGAGATAAACACAAATAACTAAATTAGGAATAATTTAAAAATTTATGCTATCTTAAATCATAACTTCATAGTTTTAGAAAGTAGAGTTTAGTAAGTGTTAAATTTAACTTTGATTAAATATATCCTAATCTATTAAAAAGTAATTAGGACACCTTATAAATGATTGTCACCATAAAAGAAGTGATGATAATCAAATGAATTAGAATAATTCATCTTGATATGTGAATCCTAATCCCTAACACTCATTTGATTCATTAGTTCATCTTTTTCATTGCTTTTACTATTTTTTCTTATTTTCATTATTTAAATTAGTTACTTCCTCCATTAAAAAATGTAAGGTATTTTTAATCGAATCTTACCTCCAATAAAGTAGTTACCTAACTTTTAACTAACCCTATCTTTCTGTATTTATTTCTATTAAACACCCTACAATAAATATAAAATCATTATCAATAGAGGCACTTTTGAAAAAAAAGGCAATGATTATATTTCGAAAGACTAAAAATATCTTATATTTTTTAACATCTAATTTCTTCAAAAATGTCTTATATTTTTTTAACAGAGGGAGTATTTTTTTTAAAATTATTTTTTGCTTTCCCTGAAATAACAAAGTTAATTGGTTTTCTTTAAATTCGACTCTTGAAATATTTTAGGATTTATCACTATATCGATCTTGTGAGCTTGCGAGGCAGATCAATTTGATCCACTCAAGGAGTCCAGATTTGATGAATTTTAGTTTTAAAAAACTTTATCACTGTCGCACATTTTTTACTTGTTTGTATTTAAAGTCGTACGTACAGCTTAATCAATTATTGTTTTCCTTAAGCTGCATTAGGAAAGATTTTGAGAATAAAGCTTATAAAATTTTAATTTTCATGCGCTTATACGAGATCAAGACCGAGAGAACGAGTAAGCAAGTAAATAAATTTAAAACAAAAAGTAAATTAAAATAAAATAAGTGGCTAACCTGCCAACTAATGGGTTAGCCCGCCATTGATTCGGATTATACGGTACGAGCTAAAATAGGCATACATCTAAACAAGCCTTGTTTTGAGGAGTTGAGCCCAGCTCTTAGCTTAATGCCATCATTTTTACACTACTGACTATAAATACAAACATTGTTGACTTTTTGGCTGAGGTGTGGTCTTTCTCAAAATGAAATTTGATCCTTCTTATAATTTAATGCATTATTCATTAGAGCATGAACATCGATCACTCGCACTATATCTGGTGTCCTTTTTTGTGGCGGTGATCAATTAATTCACATAGCATCAAATTAAATGCCCAAAAAATATTTTATATATATATATATATATATATTAGATGTAAAGTTGAAAATTTACCTATATCTGTACGCATAACGTTGAAATTTTCATCCGCGTTTCTCAGAAATTTCGGGCTTCGTATTCATTCTGGGCGGGGTCATGATATGCTTAAGCACTAATCGTACTTTTCTCCTTTTCAAGTAATTTAATTTTTTGTAGATCGATCAATAACGATTATTATATGCGTAATGGCATCTTTCTGGGTAGAAAGCTTATGTTAATTTGTCTTTAATTAGATGATATACTATTATAACACACGTACTGATCTGTGTAGAGCGTGCATGCGGTTGCTCTGTCTCCGTCACTAACTTGAAATTCCGTATTAACGAATCAATGATTTCTCTTGAGAGGCAAACAGGTAAGTGAATTGTATTAACAATTTTATTTTTAAAATATTGTTACTTGGTGCCCAAGACGAACAGGGAAGTGAGTTAATCAACACATCTTGTAGACGATATATCTACATGACTGTCGAATTGAAGGAGAGGGTCAGAGAGAGAAGAAAATAAACTAAAGATGCAAGTTTCATGCGATGTCCTTTGAGTGGAAGATATAAACACTTCACTCATCAAAAGTTATATATATATATATATATATATTGAAACCAGAGTCAGATTGTTATACTGGCTTGTGACTGCTAGTTCATGTAGGTGCTAAGCTACTGACGAATATTACTGGCGATGATGCCTCTTTTTATTCAAGTTGACACGAACATCTTTTATCATTTATGGAAGCTTTCACAACATTTAAATAATGGAAAAATTTCAGGGATCTTTCATATTAATTAACTAACTGAATGTTAGGTGCACATAATTCTCACAGCCGCCATGACATGCATGCATGTGTATTTTATCAGAATACGTTCTGATCTTATGCTATTTTTCATTAAAAAAATGGGATCGAATGGGCGTTTAAATTAGATGAATTAACAGTAAAGTTTATTTCCTTGTTAGACAATCATTGGATCGATCGATCACGTGGTCGACAAGACTTATACAACATCAAATAGGTGTAGCAATGCAACTAGCAACTAGCAACTAGCTGTAATGTGTTTGTGTGTGTGTGTGACAGCAAGATTTCCCCCCCAATCAAACTCTTCAAGGTCGCTGGTGTTATTTGGAAGAGTGAATTGCCATCTTTTAGTCGTAAATAAAATAATCAAAATCACATCACCAAATGTCTCAGTGTTTTAGAAGCTATGCGCACTCACAATCACAAGTCATTAATGTTAAGAATAGGGAGCAGCTGCCTAAAAATAAGGAGAGAATAAACGAACAAGAATGATAAAAGTATACCACATCTTAACTCAAAATCTTAAAAGTCAAAGTTTATAAATACTTATCCTTGATCATATATTAATTATTAAACCTAATTTTATTTAACATTAAACTTTCACGTATCAACTTAAATTCACTTATACAGCCTAACAATTGCCAACTTACTTTCCCCATATATTAAATCACAGAAACAGTCTTCAATATCGGTGGGTTAGGATGAAAGTTTGTACAGGACTACTAATATAATTTAGCTTTGCTTGCAAGAAAATAATTAATTGAGGGGGAGTTATTTTGCCTGATGAACAGGAATATATATATATATATATATATCAACGGAAGAATCCCAAAAGATCATATCTTTATCAACATTATTTTGACGTGGAAAATTGCAATCGACAATGAAAAGTAATTGTGGGGGCTTTTGTATAATAAAAGAGAAACATGCGAAGGAAAAATATGAGGCATATGTACAGTAGCCATCATATTGGACGAGAAAAGCTCTGAAATGTTTTAATTGACTTAATGGATAAGAGCGTCCAGCGAAAAGTAATTGAAAAGTGCAATTTGAAAATTCGATACTAAAGAAATTACAACGTACTTGCATCCCTATGATTAATTTGATTCAATCTTTTTAATTAACATTTGTTCAATCGTCGATCGGCCCACCAAATATCCCAAGAGACTTCAATTCAATATGAAGATTGTTTTTAATAACACTCTAGCTAATCCTAGTAAAAAAGATTAACAAGAAAGCAAATTAAGCTGTCAAAATAAGGTAAATGTGTATGTTATTTTCTTTCAAATCAGACTTACGTGTGGATGAATTTTAAAAGGCTGGTTTATTGGTAGTTTATTCATTAGGTGGTGGCAACTAAAACTATGATATAAAAGCAAAACATGCGTAATTGGGCCTCTGCTGCTTCCTCCAAATACAGGGAGGGAATTCTTCATTGATCACTTGTTCATCTTCAAAGTTCAATTAACAATATAAGCCAGCCACTAAATTATAATTAATTAATAAATTCTATATTTCTTTTCTCGTCCTTTTTTATTCTGATTGCGATATTGTATAAGGTAACCAATATATTATTTACTGACTTTGATAAGAGTAATAATCAATTATAAAGGACTATAGATTTAGTAAGTTAGGATCATATGTCAATGTATTAAATCAATATATTAAAAGACACCCTCAATTTAAAAATATAAAATATTTTTTAAAAGGTTAAATATTAAAAAATGTAAAGCATTTGAAAGTGTTCATAATAAACAATTCAATTTATATTTATGAGTACTTTAAAGTAAAATACCTTATTTAAATATGGTAAATATGAAAAAAAATATGATATTAATTTAAAAATAATTAACTAAGTAATATTTAATTAGAAATACCCTGTATTTTTGTAAAGAAGGAGTATATGGTCAAATGTAAATCTATGGTCAAATGTGAGAGGATAGTTGAGGCCAGGAGGGCGTGAAGAGTGACCCATTTTTATAATTCTTTAAAAAAAGTATAGGTTAATGGAAAAGGTAAAACGCAATTAGCTGGTCTATCTCAAAAATTTGGATTAAGAAGTGTAGCCATAAAAGGAAAAAGAAAAATAACCTCGCCGGAACAAAGGCGACGATCATAGCCTTCCATTGATGATATATTCACGCATAAAAAATATTTATTAATTTTTCTTTCTTCTAGTTGCAGTATATATATATATATATTTATATTCAGTGTATTTGTTTGCCAATTAATGATAACAAAAGAGGAAAGCACATAATCTTTCGCTGTCAACACCGTTCTTTTTGGGGCTCCCACCACTCCCAACCAGTGAGACCTCACGGACGGCGCCACCCCCCACCCCCCATATCACAAATCCTCTAATTCATCTCTCCATTATCCAACCTAATCGTACATGCTTCTCCTTCTTCCATCTTTTTTAAGAAAAAAAAATTAAAACTAATCATATCTGTTCCAAGTAAATTTCCATTCATAGATACATACGATATTCAGAAAAAAAATGAGTGAAAACTTTAAAACTATTTTGATATATCTCAACCGTTGATAGCAGGAGTACGAGAAATGGTTACTTTTTTTGTTGTTGTTGGAAAGTTCCATCACAACATAATACATGCACAATGATTACATAAATACTGACCTAAAACTAAAATACAACTCAATTAAAGGGGGCCTAATTAATTAAGTATTTCTATATTGAACAGGAGGCATCAACATTAGTTAATAGGAGTAGTTTGATATTATCACGTCTACTATATACATATGCATTATTTCAAACTCCATGGTGCACCAAGTCGTATCAGGGAAAGAGGTGGAGAGAGAAAACGGAAGGCGAGTCAATGGAAACCCACTTGGAGTGTTAACCAGGGAAGTCGTACGGGATGAGAGGAATTTTTAATTATCATTTTGATATATCATAAACGTCATTATCAATAAATTTTGTAATATTTAATTGGGGGTGAGATTTGTGTGCAACTATTTGGGGGGGGGGGAGTCTCACATCACAAGTCAAGCGTTCCTTTTCTCGATTGGAGTTTTCTTCCTCCTTCCTTCCTCCTTCCCCCACAACCCAAACTCAAATATGTGGACCCCCTCTGTACGTTATATCTTATATCAAACCCACACCACCATGTACTGCTACTTCTGCAGCTCGAGCTAGCAAAATCAATTTAATTATATTTTGCTTTTTTCCTTGCCCCAGCAGTAGAAGTAGAGCATTTCTTGTTTATAATAACATTCTCAATGGGGCTTTCTCCTTAGTATTCATTGCCCTACCGAATCTGAACATGTCTGAACAAGGCCTTACTCTTCCTTCCACCCTTAAAACCTTCCTACCCCATTCAAATCCTCTCAAGAAGAAGAGAAATCTCCCCGGAACACCAGGCAAGTATCTCTCTCTTTCAACTCCTTTCATGTTCTTCTCCCCCTCTAACTCTGAATTCAGAACTTCAATCAACTTCCACCGATTATATTGCCGCTAGCTATCAAATTTTTCAGTAAACGCACTGTATGTATACCTCGAATTGTTAGGGAAAATTCGTTTTCTGATTCAATATAGTTTCCACCGTGATGGGTATTCAGATCCGGATGCACAGGTGATAGCGCTGTCGCCCAAGTCCTTGATGGCCACGAACCGTTTTGTGTGCGAAATCTGCAAGAAGGGGTTCCAGAGAGACCAGAATCTGCAGCTGCACCGCCGAGGACACAACCTTCCCTGGAAGCTCCGGCAGAGAAGCGAGAAAGAACCGGGGAAAAAAGTGTACGTGTGCCCTGAAAAGACGTGCGTCCACCACGATCCTTCCAGAGCCCTGGGAGACCTCACGGGCATAAAGAAGCACTACAGCAGAAAACACGGCGAGAAGAAGTGGAACTGCGACAAGTGTTCCAAGAAATACGCCGTTCACTCCGACTGGAAGGCACATGTCAAGATTTGTGGGACTAGAGAGTACCGATGTCACTGCGGCACTCTTTTCTCCAGGTGATTTAAACATTCTGAGTCATTTGGTCAATTTCTTTTTCTTGCTTTTAAACTTAACCCAAGCATTCGTTAGCTCTCTTATGATTGTGTCGTCTCGTCCAAAATTGAGATCGAATTTGATGCGAGAGTATTAACTCAGGAAAGACAGCTTCTTGACGCATAGAGCTTTCTGTGATGTCTTGGTGGAAGAAAGTGCACGAACAAGCTTTGTTCCTCAAGCACCTGCTAGAATCCCTCAGATTTTTACTGGGTATTATCCAGGGTATGGAGTTTCGACAGAAACATTGGGGAGTTTGATCCACCAGGTCAATTCCAGCGTGCCTGATTTGATGCAAACCATGAACATGTTTGCGACTTCGTCGCCGTCCTCGTGGGTGAAACCATACCCGCCAGAAGCATCATTCGAAAGAATTGCCAGTCTGGCCATTTCTGGGGCGCCTCGCCTGCTGAAGGAGGAGGAAGAAGAAGAAGAGAACAAAGGAGGCTTGTCGTATAGTGTGAGCTCCTTGTATTGTAGCAATTATCAAAGCCCATCGTCGCAAGCAGGCTTGGCTCAGCCTCATTACATGTCACCACCCACTTCACTGTTACAAAAAGTAAACCAGATGGGATCTACAGGCAGCAACCATATCAACATTTTTGGGTTCACGGGTGGCTCCTTGCCTCTCTCCTACAGCACGTCGTCGTTTAGAACTGTCGATCAGGTGGGACTGTATTTCAAGAACACAGCAAATCCAACTGATCAAAACTTGAACGACTTGGTGGATTCACAAGCGGTGGTAAGCACCAGTGTTGGAGTTGGAGGTGATGATGGTCGTGGAATGGTATTGAATGATTCGAAGACGAGCCACTTTATGAGAAGCGGAGAGAATGTGAATGAAATGGAATTGGGTGGTTTAACTAGAGATTTTCTAGGCGTTGGTGAAAAGGAGTTAGCCGAGTTTAATGCAATGGGCTCGGCCGCTCAGCCATGGAGCTGAGCCAGCGCAGTGGACGCATCTCTGGGTTCTGAATTCCAACTCAGCAATTAACTAGCATGGGAAATATTCAGATAGGCATAATGACGGGTTATAAACAGTATTGTTTTGTGTTATAAATGGTGAGTCACGTACGTAGAAGTTAAATATATCTAGCTTAGTATTTTACAGGCTAAGTTGAATTTTAGAAGGTTAAAAAAGATTTCCCGTTGATAAGTAGGCGTAATTTTAGATGGCTACGTCACTTTCATTCAAAAAGAATGGTTTTTTTTCCCCCCAATATATATCACTAAAAATGTTGACATGCCTGTTCACTTGGCTAGTTGGCTTTGGCTTTGTCCTTCGAGACTAGCTAGAATCGGTAATCTTTACCTTTTCTGCAAGCTGCATTGTCTTAATGTTACTTCTACAGTGTAATTTCTTTAATGTCCCAGTACAGGGTTCGAACCCTTGACATGTGGGAGGATTATCATCCTCAACACTAATATTGACAATCCCTGCAGAGGGTTCACTCCCATCAATGTTTGGTGTGATTTCCCTTTTTTTAAAAAAAAAAAAATTTGATTGCTTGTAATTTCCTTTTGTGCATGCATGATTTATAACGATGAAGTGAGATTAAGTATTTACTCCCAACAATGTTTGGGGTGATTTTCCTTTTTAAAAAAATGTACTTTTGTCATTAAATAATGAAGCAATATGACTAATATAAATTACAATCAACCAAATTTTTAAGAGTGGATTGCATTGCATGCTCCCCAAAACCAATATATTTGCATAAAAAGCTTAGTATAGAATTTGAAACAATTTGGCTGGCCCAAAAACCTCTCTTTCAATTAAGTCTTTCAGTATAAAGATGGAATTCTCCTTTTATGAAATAAATGAATATTTTGTTGAGAATAAATGGATTCTGATTGTTATTTACGAACTTCTTGTTATAAAATTCATTTGGATAAGCAGATGTTTTATTATTAATAAATTGACTTTAAGTATTATTTATAGATGTTTTATTGTGTATTTTATGAAGGGATGATTTTGTCTTTTCTCCTAAATATAATTGCAACAGAAGCCTTTAGGCTTTTAAAATTATTTCAAATTCTATTGCGTCTTTTATTGCAATAGCACAATTCTCCCTTTTTTTTAAAAAAAAAAAAGAAAAATAACACCAAACATTGTTGAGAATAAACACTTTAATCACTTCATGGGCATATATCTATGTGTTTCCCTTTTTTTCAAAAAAAAAAAACCATAATCTTTAGTCTTTATAATTTTATTGGGCTTCGCTTTTAGTCTCTATAATTTTTTTCTAATGTTTTCAATCATTATAAGGATTAAAAATACTAAAAAATTTAAAATTATAGGAACCTAAAAAATAAATCACTCAATCTTTCTGAAACTATAAGAATTGAAACTATTGAAAAAAACACTATAGAGACTGAATTAAAAATAAAATCTAATAAAATTATAGGGATTAATGAATATGTTTTCACTTTTTTTAGATTGGGCATATGTATGTTTTTTACTTTTTTTTGTTATATGTAATTATGTGTGTTTGCTTTGTGTAACCATTACATGCTCTTTCGTTTCTTATGCCTATACCTGTGTGAGCCCAAGCACTTAGGCCTTGTTTGGTATCTGGAATAATTTTGATAGAATGGAATTGGGAGCAAGAATGAGAGTGGGCGTGGGAATAAGGATATGAAAGAGATTTAAAAACACGTTTGGTATGTCAAACAAATGGTGATATAATTTTTATTTTATAAACATAATTACAATAGTAAAACAGCAAAACAACCTGTTCAAATGGACTTGCATACACCTCTTCTCATTTCCTGCTGCAATCCTTCTTCCTCATCGGAGGAAAACTTCCAGAGACCACATCATAGTTTCAAAATTAGGAGAATGACAAATAAAAATTTTGTAAGAACATTAATATTAAATTAGGATTTTTCAACACTAACGTTTCCAAATTTCAATACTTCTTTTATCATGTTTCAATATTAAAATTTTAAGTTTGGCATTAATGTTCTTATAGAATCTTTACTTATCATTCTCCCTTAAAAATTTGGTTTGAAGAAATCACGAACAAGCAAATCTAAAAATCAAGAATCAAGAAATAACAAAAATAGCTTTGCCATCATAAGATCTGGAATCTAGGTCCTTTTTTTAATGAACTAGACAAACAAGTGTGGTTTTGCTGCCGTCGAACTCAACCCATATTTGGCAAATACTGACCGGATCCATAAAAATGGAGAGTGACGAAGAAGCTTTGATTGATAGTGAGATTGGCAATGAAGGAGTTGAGGGAAAATGGTTTCACTTCTAATTTGGAAAACATGTTTCGAAAACAAGCTTCCATTGATGATGAGAAGCTTCAGTTGACTCGAACATCAAAGAACCCAATGACGAAAAGGGAGAGTGACGGAGAAGGTTGAACAAGAGGAAAGACATGTAGTTGTCAGGAGGGACGAAGCTTGGCTTGTCAACTGCAATGGCTGGAAGGAAGAGATGTGAGAGCTTTTTTGGTGAATTAAGGGGGGAAAAATGAAATGGTGCTCTTGTCCATAAAATTCATAATCAGATATTTTTGTCTAAAAAAAATTCTTTCCCATGAAATGGATCCCATTCCCATAGTCTATTGATGGAATGGGAATTACTTCAAATGAGATAATAGACCATTCCATTGGAATGGTCGCTACCTTACACCAAACGAGGTAGTGAGCCATTTTTTTTCCATCACCGTACACCTCATTATCTCGTACCAACCTGGGTCTTAGGGTATTTATGTGCAGTCACAAAACCAAAAATATTTAGTAAAACTATGCTTCAATTGGTAAAGATTTAGTTCATAAGCTCTAAGGTTATGGTTCAAATTTTGCGACCAATGTGAAGGTTTTGCCCATGATGCAATCTATGAGTTTTTTTTTTTTTTTAGGAACTTGAAAGCATGTTATAACTTTGGTGAGTTCTAGAAATCCAAATTATGCTATGTTTGAATACATATGGATTTAGATTTGAACTAAATTCTTTATTTAGGTAATTAAAAATGTATGCATTTGGATTTAATCCAAATTCAAATCAAAGTTCCGCCTCAATCTCTTTGTAATTTGAAATATTTTCTAAACCCTTATTATTTCAAATTTCAACTCAATTTCTTTTGTAATTTGACCTAAATCTATGAAGGCTTAATCGGCCTACCAACGATAATTGGACTGGATCATCGAAGTTGATGAAAACAAGCCTCCACAATTGACAAGGATCAAACGACCAACTTTCACCAGGATGAAAGGCTGACTTCGATCGAGATTGGATTGACAGTGACAATTGAGATTGGATAGCAGCATTCTATCAAGACCGGACGGTAGACTTCCATTGAGATTACATAGACGGCGATGACCAGGACAGGACAGCCGACTTCCACTAGGATTGATTTGACAGTGACTATCGGGACTAGATGGTCAACTTCCATTGGGACCAGATCGATAGTGACAATCGAGACCAAATAGCTAACTTCCACCAGAGTCAAACTGATGACTACCACTAGGATCAGACGAATAACTTTCACAGGGACCAGACGAATGGTAATGACGTGGACAGGATGGCCTTCTTTCAATAGAAACGATAGTAGTTCGGTCCAAGTAGAAGTCAACCATTCAGTCCCGGTGGCAATAGTTGGTTCGATCTTAGTGGTCTCCATCGATCCTGTCCAGGTGAAAGTTGGTTGTCTAATCCTGGTGGTCCTTGTCGATCTGATCCTTGCAGAAGTCAACTGTTTGGTCCCAATAGTAGTTGACCATCCCATTCCAATCATCACCAATGCTAC
Organism: Prosopis cineraria; assembly: GCF_029017545.1. Classification (NCBI taxonomy): domain Eukaryota; kingdom Viridiplantae; phylum Streptophyta; class Magnoliopsida; order Fabales; family Fabaceae; genus Prosopis; species Prosopis cineraria. Next base: position 2,486,692 of record NW_026555337.1, read on the forward strand.
AATCCTAGTTAGCTTTGACTGTTTAATTCCGATGAAAGTTGGCCATTCGGACCGTCAACTTTGACTAGATGTCCAAGTTTCTTTTAAATTCAAGTATAGAATTTAAAATTTTACTTTAGATCCAAACAACATATTTTAATATTATAATTTAAAATTTGTTATATTATCCAAACAAAGAATTTTAAATATATAAATTTTAAATATGAAATTTTAAATCTAAATTCACAATTTAAATTCACCTATCCAAATACAACCTAAACTTAAATTTAAAAAATTATTTGGGAAGGGGCAAAATTAATGCTAGTCATTCTGAATTATTTGAATATTATTGAATATATGCATGTATGTGATGGCTTTGTGCTTGTTTGAATTTCTTTTATAATCAATTATTTTAACTGAAACCATGGTTTGGGTAAAAAATACCCAAGCACTTATATTTTTTTTTATAATCAATTATTTGTATCCAAACCATGCTTTTCCATAAGCTGAGACAAGTAGCTTATTCAATTAAATTATGGCCTCGTTTGGATTTCAATTGAATATAATTGATTATCAAAAAATTGATCAATGTAATTGGTTTTAATTGTAATTAATTACATTATAATGTGATCATGTCTAAATATTATTTTTCTAAAATTGATCTTGACAAAAATGGAGATGTTTGGATGATTTAGTTAAAATTAGTTTCAAATATACAAATTATTATAAAGGACATTGCCTTTAAAAATTAAAATACTGATAAAATTATATTATTAAATTTGTTCAACTTTATTTAACAAGTAAAATATATTATTTAGCCTATATTACTGATTAATTAAAGAAATTTAAATTATATTATATTGCAATATTGATAATTTGATGAATGTAAAAATAAATCACTATATCAAAGTTCAAATAAATTTATATGATATTTAACATATATGATTAATTATAAAAATTATATTTACTAATCATATTAAAAATAGAAGAATCTTTTTTAGTTTCAGCCATTAATATTATATAATATAATATTTTATTTAAGAGATGGGGTCTTGGTATTGTATTATAATATCAAGACCCCATATTGTTGCAGGAACCTTGAAAATGAGTCTGATGGTGGAACAACAACAGGAGATGGGAGGAGGACGACGCTAGAGAGAAATTATCAAATGGTAGGAAGAGAAGCCAAATGCATAGCATGGATTTGGAGAAAAGTTAAGAGCACACACATGGGCATTTTTGGCAAGTAAAGATTCGGGCACAAAATAAATGAGGCTAACAAAAACAATAAAAAATAAGAAGCGACTCCATGTTGCTTAGCATAGAACAACGTTTTAGGATGGAAAATTGATTATAAAAAAAATAGAGGTGTTTTGGAATTTTTTTTTTTTTTTTTTTACCAAAATCATGGTTTAGGGACACAACTGATTATAAATGCCCATCCAAGGAGGCACCATAACATTAACTCATTTATTACTTGTTAGATTTTTTGCCTTCAGCGAATTTCAGATTTCATTCGAGCTTCAATATATCTTACACTAGCTGCGCTTCGTCCTCCTCCCATCTCCAGCGAGCACATATTCTGACCAGCTTCTCCATTGTCCGACCTAACTCTATGATTTCTAGCAAGCTTCAGATCTGTTTGTTAGAAAATACCTCCAGCTACGCGTCTCTTTGTCGGCCCCTCCCATCTCCATCCTGATCTTCAATCTGCTTGGCCTTGTGCGGCAAGTTCATCCCTAGTGCTTCTCACTAATATAACATTCTTAGTGCTTGGCCTCCCATTTCTGATTTGCTTACAGGGGTTTACAAAGTGCTTCATGAGGATATTGGCGTGGGATATAAGAAATGGTATTTGAGAGAAGATTTACGATCTACAAAAGTGGGTTTATTTCTTAATTTTTTTTTTTTTTGGGGTGGGGTTAGGTATTTAGGCTCAGATGGGCATACAATGGGATGGAAAAGAAATAATAATAGTGAAGTAAATTCTTATACTATAATTTAATAACATTATATTTGTTAAATAGCTTTCAATAAATTAATAATCTTATATACAATTTTATCATATTGATTAATTTTAATTATAATTAATTAGGTTCAACTGAAATTTAAATGAGGCCTTCAACGTTTAGACCCTTTAATTTGTCATTCTTAAGATATCCGCGACAACTAGTAAGGTCCATGTTAACTAGGCCCAGAAACTACCGGTCTGCACCATCAGAACGTTAGATCCTTTCAATTTGCCGTGATTTTGCGTCTTCTTTTCTCTGTTCTGCTCATCTGCGGTGCCTAAATACTAATTAGAAAGTTCATAAAAGTTTTGTTTTGCTTTGGGATGACAATAATATCTTGGCCAGAAATTAGTTTAAACATTCAACTTCCCACTGTGCGAGACTGTGAAGTTTATATTAGCCAGAGAAAATTAAGACGACAATTTTAACGAGCAAGTGAACTTTTTTCAGAGAGAGAGAGAGAGAGAGAGACTTGGACAACAATGAACACATTAAGTTAATTACAAAACTTTATTCACAACAAATTAATCGTAATTCAAATTTTATCCAAACACCAGCACACAGACAAACGAATAGCGCCTTCGTCCCTAATTAATAATGACACTATGCTATCAAAACAAACCACACCCCACAGCCAAAAAGGAAAGAACAGACGATTACGATAAGAAAGCAAAGAAGTAAACATGAGAACAAAAAAAAAAAATGGACCTCCTCCTTCAACTTTCACTGTCTTGTCATCGTCACATGATCATGGCTCCCGCCACAAATGCAACTCCAACCGCAAGACGTACCCACATTACCTCTACCTTCAGACCCATGGAACTGTTCGCCGGAACGGCTTTACCGTTACTGTCACCGTCATCATCACCACCGCTCTGATCCCCTCCGGCTGCCTTAGTTTTATCAGTTTTAGGCGAGTCTCCCTTTGCGGCAGCTGGGCCCGGTGCCGGGGCACTAGCCTTAGGAAGCACGATGTCAAGTGGAAGAAGCACCTTGTCCACCTGATATATGGCAAGTTTGTTGTCCGTATACACGGTTCCCGTCAAGGAGGCATTGACGGCGCCGGTGGTCATGCTGACCTGGTTGCCCCCGTACATGGTGACGTTAAGTTGAAGCCTCTTGGGGTCGTCGCCGGCCTGAGTCTGAACGGGGTTGGTGAGGGTGTCGAAGTTGGAGATAGAGATGTAGGTGGAAATGGTATGGAACTGTAAAAGCTCCACCTTTTGCCTGTCATTGAGAGAGTTAAGAAATCCTGCTTTAAGTTTCGAGAAGGCGGCGTCCTCAGGGGCGAAAATGGTCAATCCGCCGGAGCCGGAGGTGGCTAGTTGAGAATTGAGCTGGTTGATCAACTGGGTGGTCTTGAGGAGGCGGATAAGGACGGTGAATCTCTTGGCCTTCCTGAGTATTTGCACAATATCAATGGAGAGAGTTTTAGGGACCACCGCCACTGCGGGCCCAGGGGCGGCGCTGGGCGTGTTCGGTACCAGGGGAACAGTGCTAAGTCCCGGGGCAGGAGCAGCAGCGGCCGGAGACGTGGCCGGGAGAGAAGTGGGAGGCGCCGGCAAGGTCGCGGGTGGTGGTGATGTCGAGACTACCGGAGGAGCTGCTGCGGGAGCTTTAACCGGAGATAACTGGGCTGAGGTGGTGGTGGAGGAATAGAAGATGGCGAGCAGCAGCAGCAGCGGGGCGGAGAAAATAGAGACGGTGGTCGACATGTTGATCTGAGTGTGTTTGGATGAATAACTCGGGAAACAATGCTGCAATGTGGGGCGTAGAGAGAGTGTGGGGGAAAATGGAGAGAAAGGGGCTGGTTTTAAGGAGGGAGGGAGGATGGGAAAGGTAGGTACAAGGTTTAATTGGAGCTGAGAGTTTGAGTTTGGAGATCATGTCTGCTCACCTGTGATGGAGAGGTGTTGCGTGATTGATATATTGTTTAGCGATGGATGATTGAGATGTTTGGGAGTGAGAATATCAGTTTGGTTACAAATAATAATGATTTGGATGCATGTATTGTGTAGAAATGAGAGGTGGGAGTTCTGTAACTGTAAAAGGTTCGGTATTTCCATCAACCAGAGGATGCCGAGTAACCAAATGATTAGTGTTTCGAGATTACAGTGTGGCCTAGCTTGTCTTGCATGTTTTGGCAAGGATTGCACAACTACATAAAAACATATGCCTCATGACACGCTATCTTACTCTTCCGGGTTGAGATTCTGGTCTTGTGGAGCCTCGAAAGTAGAAACTTGTACGAGAACGATACTGTGTGTTTCTCGTTTTTCTTCCGAGCTTTGTCCAACTTTTGTCAAAATTTCTCTTGGGCCCATCAAGGGAAAATGCACAGCATCAAGGCCTGATCTCCAAAGCCTTGTTTGTATTTCGGCCAGTCCGAAGCCTTGTTTAACGTGGCGGAGTCTGGAGGAGTGGAGGGCAATTAAATGGAATGAATAAGTAAGGAACGGCGTACAAAGACATGTATTAATTATTATTTTATTATTTGAGAATTTCCTGAAGGAAAAAATTATGAAAATCAATTACTTGATTTTTTTTGGCTCTTATATCGAGTCCTCAATTTTATTTTTTTCATAGGGTTGATATAGGCTTTGTAGGCCCGGCGTCTAAAACCTATATGATTTTTAAAGCATTGGGGTGGTATTCAGCCACGGCAAAGAGTCGTTTTTCAAGTGCATGGCTATAGTGCAGGGGCGGCTTAAAAAAGTTAATTTTATTTGTTAAAAATTTTAATTTATCTCCATGTAAAATATATTCTCTTAAAAATAATGTGATGGTAAATAGTGACATTTGTTTAAAAAATGATAAAGTTATGCACTATTTTATTTTTTCATAGTTAACAAATCAATTTGAAAGTTTATATAAAAGTAAAAATATTATATTCTTAAAAGCTTTTTATGATAGTTGATAATGATAAAATCAACTTACCACCTACAATGTATAAAAAATCTCGTTCAGTCAAATTTATATTCATAAGAATTAAAAAAAAAATACTCCCATCTTAAATTATAAAACATTTTTACAATAGATTTGACATCAAAATTTTTAATATATAAAATATTTTAAAAAAATTAAGATTTTACCAAATAGATTTATTTTAAAATTATCTTTTATCTTTTTATTTAGTTTTCGTTCCTCTTTCTTTTCTTTAAAAATTTGTATTTTTTATTTTAAAAAATATTATTAAGTGTAGTTAATAAAATTTATTAATATATAAAATTTTATTTAAAAATATCACGATTGGGCCTGATAAGCCATCAGTTAATGGAAATAAGAGCATTACAGAGATTTTCAGAGCAAAAGTAAGAAAATGAGAAAAAACAAGAAGAAGTTCTCGCTTTGAAAATCTGAAAAATCTCTGTAATGCTCTTATTTCCATTCAACCAAAAAAAAAAAAAACAAGAAAGTGAGAAGAAGGTAGAGAATGATGTGAAAAATGAAGCTGATTTGAGTATGAAGAGTGATGGAAAGCGAAAACAACACATTCACGAACCCCAAATGCTATGCTTCCAAAATGGATGCCCCACCTTCAACCCTTCCCACGTTACCCCATTTCTGCTTCCGAACCCCAATTTTAATCTCTCTCCAATCTTTTCACCAATCTGTCCTTTTCTCTTTTCCTCCATAAAATCCCCCCTCCTCTGTTTCTCATGCATCTTCATCTTCTAGTTCCCAGCACTACCATTCCTATCTTTTCCAGAATCACGATGAAGCCTTCTCGCTTGTTCTTCTCATTCGCACTCCTACTGGTTTCCCTCCGTTATTCCACCACCACCGCTGCCCAATCTCCGGCAATGGCCCCTGTAAAGGCCGCCCCTGTTGCTTCGCCGGCCGCTGCCCCTGCAGCCCTGGTCCCCACGTTACCGCAGACGCCTTCAGACAACATCCCCGACACGGCCTCCACCGACATCATCGGTATCCTCAGAAAGGCCAAGTCCTTCAGCGTCTTCATTCGCCTCCTCAAAACCACCCAGCTCATCAACCAGGTCAACTCCCAGCTCATGACCACAAAATCTGGAGGCCTGACCATTTTCGCTCCAGATGACTCCGCCTTCTCCGAACTCAAAGCTGGGTTCCTCAACTCCCTCGGCGATAGCCAGAAGCTCGAGCTTCTGCAGTTCCACATTCTTCCGAACTACGTCACCAGCAACAACTTTGACACCCTGACGAATCCGGTCCGGACCCTGGCCGGAGACAAGCCGGGGAGGGCTGACCTTAACGTGACGAGTTATGGCGGTAGCGTGAACATATCCACGGGGGTGGTGAATACCACGGTGACGGGCATTGTGTATACGGACAGGCGTCTTGCCATGTACAAGGTGGGCAAGGTCCTCCTTCCACTCGACTTCTATGCTTCTAACACTCCCGCGGCGGCTCCGGCCCTGGCTCCGGCAGCCGCGGGGGCGAAGGCGCCTAAAGCAGATAAGGATGAGCCGCCATCCTCGGAGAATTCCTCAGGCTCGTCGCAGGCTACTCCCAGTAAGGAAGACTCTGGTGATGTTAGATTAATCAGCTTCAACGGCATGTGGGTGTCCCTTGGAGTTGCTTTCGTTGCAGTATTCACAATATAAACCTGAGTAGGATCGTAATATATTTTCCGGGCTTTGATAAATGCATACATACATACATATACACGTGATTTTATATGATAAAGTGATAAAGGAGGGAATATAGGTGTGGTTATCAGAGAGGGATACCGATCCCACGCAAGCCTTTTTTTTTCCCCCTTCTTCTTCTCTTGGTGCCTCTTTGCCAGTTCACGTCTATGAATTGATTTTAATACATCGTTTGATTTTGGACAATTTGAATGTATATCCCGCATCTTGTGCGCAAGTCAATAATGGACAAGGCATTTTAATTGGACCCCTTTGTGTAGCATTGCATAATATGGAGAGACCGAAGTTCAAAATAAACCAAGCATGCACAGTTGAGAATGAATTCCAAAGATTCTTGGAGGGATAAATGATTAGGTAAATTGTGAAGCGAAATAGAAAAGGAACAGATTATTTTATGTTTGGTTTTTAATCTCATTTTTTGTTTTTTAAAATTATTTTGTGATGCAATTTTTAAAATTGTTTTTCAAAACAAAATAAAATAAAAATTCATTTGGTTATATCAATTAAAAATAATTTTAAAATTTTAAAAAAATTTGATAATGATGATTATAAACAGTTAATGGTGGTGATTAATAATACAAACTTATCAAAATAACTAGAATTTTCAATAATTAAATATAATGTACTTTGAAAACAAGAAAATAAAACAAAAATAGCTTGAAGTTGTTTCTATTTTTTATTTTTAAAAACAAAAAATGAAAACAATTGTGAAAATAATTAACAAAAAATACTTATCCGAACAAATTTTAAATTTATACCGATACAAATCTCCACCAGCACTATAAATTAATATGACGTTGGAATTTAGTGTAGTTAATAAAATCATAAAAGTAATATTATATTAGGAACGAGTGGAGTGCAAATTCATGTTCTGGTTTTCATCATCAAATAAAGGCAAGCCTCCCAACTAACTTCCAGTTCTTTGAACAAGAGCTTCGACAACACACCATCTCTCAGCAATGGTCACCATGATTCAGCCGATGCTTCCTATATTTGTTTGTTGGCCATCGTGAACATCACTTGCACACTGTGTTCAAGTGATAAACAAGGCAGGAGGAAGCGAGATTGAAAAGGCCCGTGCCAACCGAAAGTGAGGAGCATAATCTGAATGAGTGACCTTAGTATTATTCAAGTATTGATTAAAATGGCCTTGTACGACATGAATTTTATTTATTGCGTCATTTTTGTATTGATCATATTGTGTTGTCAAAGGAACACATTTTGTCCCCTTTCTCGCTCGAAGTTTCTATCCCAAAAGCATGCATCACCCTTGATGAAAAGTCAAATAGCTCCAAAGTCACAAAAGAGGAGCTTCCTATAGCCATTTTCTTTTTCTTGCAATCGAGTGTTCCAAAGCCTAATGTTTCATTCCATTTCAGGGTTTTTCAAGCCGTTTCACATACTGCGAGGTGATGCACCTCTCAAAAGGAAGGGGGAAGGGGATGCCCCAAATATATAGGATATATATATATATATATATATTAAAATGGAAGACAAGCTGAATTTGAGAAGTAATGTCGATTTACCTATTAATTTGTTTAATCAAAAGCTATTCTCAGCTAGCATTCAGTCTCATGTGTCTTGATCATAAAGTCCAAAAAGAATTCCGCCATTTATGGAACTAATTAGAAGCAACATCAATCATCTTCTTTGGATGATGGAAGAACCGATAATTGTTTTTATCGGTTAGATTGCTAACTGCACTTGGCTCATGAGCCTTCTTAATATATACTTTTTTTTGAGCCCTTAGCCATATCTAATGTCTATGCAAATGCAAGACTCTTAATGCTAAAGTTCAAGAGATCAAGCTGGCAAAAGACTATCTATAAATCAGCATCTCGACATGAGGTTGCGCGGTGTGTAAAAAGAAAGAAGGAAGGAAGGAAGGAAGGAAGACAAAGGTCCTCAAGTCGGTGTACCCTGGCCATTCTGTTGATGCACAGCCTCTAGACGTTCCTTGGCCCGATGAACTTTTGACTGAAGATAGAAACTTCCGCTCTTCGCATTGCTTTCAAACAAATTGTCATATCTCTGCGCAGAAGAATGTTTTAGAAATCGACATATAATAAATACGTAAATAACTGGAAACATGCTAAACACTTGCTAACCTTCACAATCTCTTCCCAGGGGGTTTCCTCCGAAACACCAAGAATCTGCCGAGCTTCTTGCTCTGTCATGACTTTGTTAGCTCTGCGAATGGTATTCTGTATTGTCTCTTGCGCAACACCATTTTTTGAGGCATCTGCAACAACTTGGTGTCAAGAACATGACAGAATAAACAGCCACGAAACATTGGCAGGGACTTGAGAGAACTTAATTCTTCCACGGCATGATAAGGACTCTACTATGATATATTCATCAATCATAAACGGACCGCACAAATTATTGTGTAAAAGATTAGTTCCCTAACCAAATATGAACCTAACAAAACCTGACACGAGGAGTATAATTTAAGAATTAAATATTTAGATTAGAAATAACTGGAGGTAGAAGTATAGGTTGCAATGTGCCAAAGACCAGGAGTCGCTCAAGAAATTCCATAAAAGGTCACCAAGAAGGAGGAGAAAGAATAAGTTTGAAGAACCGTAGCTTCAAAAAAAAAAAGGCATATTAGTAAGAGTTACTTCTAAAATTGCCTAGGAGATGTCAAAATTCTAGCAGACAGAAACTTTAAATTTCATAGCGTTGAAGACCATCTGATCAACTCTCCTTGATGATGTCTCCAATAGCATTCTTCGCATATATCCAAATCACCTTCATCAATTTTCTATGCTCCTCGAGAGGTGTCATAGTAACAGTCACTAAAAACAACAACTTAGAACCTACAAACTCCCATCAAACTATATTCAATCAAATATAGTGCACAAATTGCAAATCCATGCACAGAAATAATAAATCTAATGAACTTTTCTTTTTTTTCCCTGCTAGATAATATAAGAAACTCACTAGCAAGAGCTTGACGATATGCTTGAACAAATGCCCTAGCCAAAATACCACCGCCCATCACAATTAGGTTTGCAAGAATCTTTGCAGCCTGTGCAAACAACACAATCAAACTTGAGATCATATTCAGAATCTGCAATATTGCCTAGACAGGTATTTCCATAACAGGAATAGGGTTGTAAAAAAGAAATTTACAAATAGTAGATTCTATCATCTGCCATCTACTTCCAAGACCAACACCTCGTCACTCATAATTCAAAAAATGAGATTATTCATCAATTAAGCATTCACATTATTATTTCAGTTAAAAGTATAAGCAAATATACAATAAGTTGGTTAAGTGACAACGATAGAAAACACATTGGAGTTGAATGAGACTCTTTAAATCACTACGTAGCAGAACTAATTTCAAGTAAAACCACAAGAGACTAAATTATAATTATAATTTACCTTAAGGAAAAGGAAGATTTCTAAAATAAATATGTTCCAACAGGGGAGCCTACTTTTCTTTCAGCATATCAAGTCAACGTAATTTCCACTTTCTATCCTATTTTTCTATTTCCTTCAAAAATAGAGAAGAAAATTTATAACAAGTAATCCCGTTAAACTTACCATAGCAAAAGAATCAGCCAAATAACCACTCAGAAGCCAAAGCTTGAATTCTCCTCTGTGAATGGGGATTTTATGGGTGTCGGAGGATTATATTTACCCTGCAACCAAGGTCATTTGGAATCAGTGACTGATTCATGAAAAAGAAGACATGATGTCAGATTAGCACAGTAGAAAAAGGAAATGGGCAGTCAGGTTCACACTTCTAAATGCGAGAAAATATCATTAACATGCATAAGCCCTCAAGAAACTGTAAATCAATCAAACTTCACTACAGCACATATTAATGATAATCACAGAATTTGAGTTTGATTGCAACAGTCGATGACACAATAACAGGAAGTAAGGCAGGGATTCAAAGGGCAACGGATCATAAACTCACGTATCCATAGAAACAAAACAACAAAGGGCGAATGTAATGTATTTTATGTCACTAGCATAATTCAATGATGGGTTGGGATGTGAATTTGTAGGTTCAAGTTAACCTAACGACTTTTGATTAATGCAACAAAAACATAGAAGCGGAAAAGAGAAGCAACTTAGAAGCAGAGATATTGATGCAATGATCAATATACCCTTCAAACAGGTTGATGCAAAACCAATAAGGAATCCATAGGCAGAATCAAGAGCCAGAAATAAGGAGCTCAGAGATAAAATCAATATCCCTTGAATCAATCCCATTTCGGACTCCATTTTGCTGCAGAACTTAAAATAGGCAGAATATGAAAAACTAAATAATCTGAGAACATATTCCGAACCATATCAAACCACTTGAACCCTAATTTTCGAAATTCACAGATAGCAAATAATGGGTCGAATCACCTCAGACCATGATTCATCCATCTCGTATGGATTCCAAGCCATGGCCGAGACCAGAGTCTATCGAATTGCGAAAAAAGGTGAAGGGAAAGGGAAGGAGAGACCTCGGGAAGGAAACACCGCCATGGAACAAGGAGAGGGAAAACATACCTGAAGGAGAGGACGAAGACTGACAGGAACTAGCAGAACAGGGGTTGAGCTGACGAAGGCATGGAGACAGAACAGGGACCACCAGCACGGACGAGCTTCACGCACCCCGGGAGAGGGTAGTGGACGACGGTTGGAGGAGGGAAGGGCGAGAAGACGAGGGGAGGCAGTGAGGATGTGCTCATGGGCTGGGCGGTTGCCTTACTCAAATCCCACGATACTTCGGCCTGACCCGATCCACTAATAGCCCGATTGATTTTTTATTTTATGAAGTGGAGTGGAGAAAAAAGTGTTTTATTCCAAGAGTTGTGGTAAAGTGGAGAAAATTTATATGCTTAATTTTATATATTTAAAGTGTTGGTATTTAATTGAATCAAAACATGTAAAATTTTTATGAATTATTTATTCTATAATAAATTTTGTTATTAATTAAACTAATATATTAAAATTCACATATTATGATTTGATTGGCTATAAGTATATTAAGTATATAAGATTAAGTATATAAGTTTTGCCCATTTAGATTATAATTCTCACAGTTTTTTTTTCCATCAAGAAATAAGTCTTTAAAATTATGGCCAACTTTGATTAAGATTCTTAGAGAGAATAGGTCACTAATGCAATAATGTTTTATAATATGAGGACTTTGATCAAGGTCAGTTAGAATTTTCATGATTTGATTTTTCAATAACAAAATACAAAAATCTTGATTCAAATTGATGGGGACTCCAAAAAAAAAACAATTTTTTTTTCCCTGTGTTTGTTCTAATTTCCTTGTTAAGAGGTTAGCATGTTAGACACTCTCCCTTTTTCATACTAAATGTTCTAAATTTATCACTTTCACAATAAATAATGTGGTAAATATATAATTTAATTAAGCAAAAGTATGAATATACTTTATCTTGTTGGTAGATATGGACTTTGTTTTGATCTTAAATGTAAGATCTTAATTTTCTTTAGGGTAAAAAAAGTAAATTAGTCTCTAAATCATAAATTTATGAGTTTCTGAAATCATATACTTATTTTTATGTAATGTTCCGTCAACCTTATCACACTTGTCAAACCTTCCAATCCTCTTGTAGATGAGGATGTTCTTTATTAGAGGCTTTCTACTAATGATAACTTCACAAATAAATCTGTTTATAAGACTGTTGAGAATTACAAAGACAACACTAACTCTAATATTTGGTCCAAGATTTAAAAATGAAAAAATGACAATTAAGTCTCAAAATAATGAATTAATACCAATTAAGTTCCTAACAAATTTTTTTAAAAAATAAGTTAAAAATATTAATCTAAATTGTTACAAATCCATAAGTTTCAATTATGAATAAGCATTTAAATATCAAATATAACTTTTAGATTATAATAAAAAATTTGTAATTGTTTGAATTGATATTTATAATTTATTTTGTAAAAAAATGTTGCCAGGGACTTAATTAGTATTAATTCAATGTTTTGGGACATGACTGTCATTCTCCCTTTGAAAATTGCCCACTTATGAGAAAATTAAATCTTTCCTTTAGAAAGCAACTTGAGACTACTTACAATCTAAGTTTAGTCGCTCTAATGATACCAGCCCTTGGCTCAAGACATGCCCTTTTGGTTGTAACATCTTGGAATCATCTATCCATAGTTTGAGAGATAGCTGCAAAACTATACAGGTTTTGATGAAATTAATGAAACAAACAAAATGTAATACTTTCTTTTGTTTTTTCCCATTACAGGAATAGATACTTTAGAATGCAAAGCATAATGTGAGGAATTCAAATACAAGAAAAATCCACTGGCAAAGATCCTTTGCCCATATATGTTGGAACATTCAGAAAGAAAGATGTAAAAACATATACTGTGAAGAGAGCTCCATAGACAAATATATTGCTTTTACAAGCATCTAAGATATTATTCGTGTTCTAAACCTTCAATCAAAACCCAATTGTTTGCCTCCTTAAAGTGATAGATCAAAAGCAAAATTATGCTCCCCTAAAATAGGATGGGTTATACTTAACATTAACGGATCAGTAAACATTTAAGGTATGGCTACCTGTGGTGGACTCATCTGGATGACAAAGGGAATTGGATCACGTACTTCTCAAAATACTTTAGATACCATCCTAGCATAGTCGCTGAGCTCATAGGTATTCTTAAAGGTCTTATCAATTTGTTGGAATAAAAAGTTCAATAAAGTTAACATCTACTCTAAATCTATTAAAGCACTCACATTCATTTGTAATGAGTTTTCTGTTAATCATTGGCTCACTGAAACTATCAACAAAATTAGAAAACTTGTCATGAGAAATTAGACAATCACCTTCAATCACGTCTTTAGATAGGCAAATAATTGCACTAATTACCCAACTCACCAAGCCTATATCGATAATATGGAAGTTCAGATTTTCGATACCTTATCAACTAGTTGTATCAACCTTTTATATGATGGCATGACCAAAGCTGTATTTTTGCATGGTTTTTTTTGTTCATGGCCTTGATTTAAAAAAATGGTGCAATTTGCCCCTACTTTTAACTAAAACTAATTTTAACCATTAGTTGATAGAAAAAGACCTAAAAAAACTATAAAAAAAACTCAAAAATTACAAAAAAAATCCAAAAATTATAGAAAAATGATTGAAAAACTACAGACAATAACCTAAAAAATTTAAAAAAGACAACAAAATTGTTTGTCCTTTTCACAATTTTCAATTATTTTTTGGTCAAACAATAGTTAAAGTTAACTTCTGATTATAATATTTTTAAGTTGAAGGAAACATTGTATAAAATATAAGTTTAGGATTCTAGACATTCTTGAACATATAATTTAGGGGCCAATTGGCTGTTTTACCCTTTTATTTATTCTTCGCATTTTTTATTTTTTAAACTACTTATAATAATTGCACACCATTGTAACATGCCACTTTTATTTTCAAATCTAAGTGATCTTGAGATAAGATTTTGTGATAATTAGAATTTATCATATAATTGGTCGAGTAAATAAAAATTACTCAAAAAGGAGTTAAAAATATAATTTTCAGAAAAAGAAGAAATTTATAAGATCAAGTGAGATTAAAAGAAAACATTTAAAATAGTGTCCAAATTATCATGTAATGTTTAGCTAATATTAAAAATTATTTAAATTAATTAAATATTTTAAAACTCAAAATAAATCCAAATGTGTATTAATACCAATTTTCAAAAATTGGCAAGTATGGAAGTCAGACTAACAGTCAAGTCTAAAGAAAGAAGAGAAAACACACAAAAAAGAATCTAAACTGATTAGTCTACAATTTAATTTTCAAGGAAAAATTCTCAAAAAAGCTTTTGTTATAGAATAATAGGAGGAGGCTTTTGAAGCTGAAAATTCAATCATCAAATCCATCAATTACCATCCACAACCTAACAAATTAAACAATGACAAGATGATGAAGTAGGAAAAAAATTAGTTGTTCTCAAGTACAAATACAATCACAGTCACTCTATGTGAGATCTAAGACTACATGGGAGTAAAAATATTAGAGCTTCAGTAAAATAAGCTTCAAAAATTTAGAATCCAACTATGCAAATTTCAAGCAAAAAAGATTGGAATTTAATGAAGATAGAGAAAATAAAAGTGAGATCAAGATTGAATAAAGCTTGAGGGTAGAGGAAGAGACTAAGATTGAGAGGGATTGAGTGAGAAACAAGGTTGAGAGAGATTAAATGAGAGCAAGTGAGGTCAAGAATGAGATACCAACTTGAGCTTGCTGAGATTGACAACTGACGGAGAGTCGAAAATGGGTGAGTGAAGTTAGGGTTTCTCTATAAGGTTTATACGATGTGTTTAGATAAGTTTTTTTTTTTTAGATAGAGAGAAAGAGAGATAGGCTGAAAGGGCTGCCTGGCTCAAGCTCTTTTTTTTAGGACTTATTAGGGTTAAACTCTGAAGTCTGATTTCTCTAAAAGTTGCTAATTTTTAAATCTTAAACTCTTATAAAAAAAAGCTTAAATAATTAGCCCTCTAAGTTCAACTCTTATTCTCAACTTCAGTTAGAGATAGAGTGTAAGCTTTTTGAGTACTATTAGATTCCAAAAAACTAATCCTCTTATGATGATATTTTTTGAAAATTAGGTAAGTGATTTGTGTCTCTTTCCTTTTTTTTCATTTTTACATATTTTTGAGATTTGACAAGGAAAAAAATTTAGAGTCAGATAGATTTTAAATTTGTTAATTAGGCGTTTCTAGCTTATTAATAGACTGTTAAAAGAACTAAAAGGCTTAGATTAGTAGTCTATATGTATTTGTTTTACCCAAATTATTGCTTTTGAAGACTTTATAGTAGTTCTTAATAGTTCAATAAACTTAGGGTAAATGAATAATGATTTATTTATGATTTAATATGTTAGAAAATTTCTCTAAAATTTAAATTTATTTATAAACAAGCTGAATATAAAAAATTAGAGCTAAATATATGAATGTGAGAAATTGTATGATAAACTTTAGAGTTAGGGTTTCAGTCCTTTAAAGAGAATTTGAATATGAGAAATTTTTATTAAATTTATAAAGATGAAAAATGGACAACAATTTATAGAAATTAATTTAAATTGAGGGTAATAGTTTAGAGATTAAATGGGATTACTTGTTGGATAGAATAAATTATTAAAACTTATTAAATAATTATATTTATTATTATTAATTTTTGTAGATTTGCATCTTTGCTGGTGGTTTTGTGAATATTACATAATACACAGTTTTAGTTTGAAAAAGAGATAGTTATGGTTATTCTTTTTATATTGCCAAACTGTTATACACTATTAAATATATAAAAATGTTTTTGGGAATGTTGTAACCATTCAACGCTTATTTGATTGATTTTGAAGGGTCAAGAATGACATCATCAATTATATAATTATTTTTTATATATTTTTAACTTGTAAAAATAATATTCCCTTTTGTGAACCAATTTGTGACTTTATTTTGCAAAAGATATTATTTATGTACATACATATTATGAAATGAGATTTTAAATTGATTTATTAATATATATATATATATATATAATTCTCATTTGTTAGTGAGATAATAGATCTCTTTTGTTACTCCTTACAATTTTCAGGTCAGAGTTTTGGAAGGTTATAAGAAAAGGAGTTAGAGAATTGAGCGATAACTCAATTGTCCTGTAGGTATAGGACATGCTCAATTTACACTTTGTTTATTGTTGTGACTTAGGAATGTGTATTTATTGATTTGGAAGCATTTAATAAATTATGGTATTTTGAATCTTTTTAAATTATTTTCAAGAATTATTTTATTTGATTTTGAGATAGCCCTTGTTCTTTTATTAAAGTCTCCTTTCGTTTTTGTTTAACTGATGAAAAATGGTCGTGGGCTTGAAAGGTTTAGTTGTTTTACTGTTATGTCTAATTGACAAATTTGGGTTATTAATATATGACAATTTTTGGTTTATAAAAATAAAAATAAAAATAAAAATAAAATTCTTCTGAATTACATAAATAACAATTTAGACCCTTAAAATGATATAATTTTAATAAAGTTTTTAAGAATCTCTTTGTCAATAATTTTGATAGTAAAAAGATCATTTTACTCTCACTAAAAATAACAAGTTTCAATTATAACTTTTATTCTGTAAATAGCAAGAATTGAACAAAAAATTAAAACTTATCAAATGTAATTTCTGTTATTAAAAAATAAATTTCAATCGCAACTTTTATTTAATGAATGACTTTTATTATGTGAATTGTAAGAGTTAAACAAGAAATTATAATTTGTCAAGCATGATTTCTATTATTAAAAACAAATTTTTAAAATAATAAATTCTTTTCACAACTTTTATTTAAAAAATCATAACTTTTTTTAAAAGAATTGCAAGAGTGGAATAAAAAATCAGAAATTGTCAATAAAAATAAAATGATCTTTTTAATTTAAAATTTATTGATAAAAAAATTATGATATTTTGAATGATTAAATTATTATTTATATAATTTCAATGAATTTTATTATCATTTTTTTTAAAAGCAAGGCTGTTACAGCCACCATTTATTACACATTGACACCTATCATCCAGTTCTTTTTAATTTAAAATTTATTGATAAAAAATTATAATATTTTGAATGGATAAATAATATTTTGAATGGTTAAATTATTATTTATGTAATTTTAATGAATTTTATTATCATTTTTTTTATAAAGCAAGGCTGTTACACCCGCCATCTATTACACATTACACCTATCATCCAGTTCTCATGCCATTTTGATTTTGGTGTCCTAAAGTCGGCAGTAATTTGCCGCCAAAGAAAAATTAACAGCAGTTATTGCGGACACAAAATTAACGGTAAGCAATAACACAAAATTGATTTCTCTTCTCAACGGTTTGAAACCGCAAACAAAATCACATCAATCCTATGCGATTGCTGTTGAAATCACACGAGATAAATACCATAAGATAAGAAAATCAAGCAACTAGATTTAAAGGTAGCTTCTGGACACGAGTATTTTTCAGGACAACATCGACGCTACCGCAACTAAAGCAACTCCAACGGAAACCATGGATGTTCCTTGAACACTGACGGCAACGGAGTTGTGCTTGGTTGTCTGAACCCCATCTTCTTCCGAAGATTCATCTTTACTGGCTTTAGGTGCCTTCGCCAAAGCCGGCGCCAGAGCTGGTGGCTTTGGCTGAAAGAAGTCTAAAGGAAGAAGCACCTTGTCCACATGATAAATCGCAAGCTGCTTATCGGAATACACAACGCCGGTGATCGTGGCATTCACCACACCCGTCGAAATATTCACACTGCTCCCGTAAGCTGTCACGTTCAACTGCAACCTCGTGGGGCTGTCTTCGGCCAGCGTCCGAACATGGTTCGTCAGAGAATCAAAGTTGGAGCTCGACACGTAAGTGGAGAACACGTGGGACTGCAAGAGTTCGATCTTCTGGTTGTCGTCCAGAGAATTCAGGAACCCTGCTTTGAGTTGCGAAAAGGCACCGTCATTGGGAGCAAGAATGGTCAATCCCCCAGACTTTGTGGTGATGAGCTGAGAATTAATCTGGTTGATTATCTGGGTTGTTTTCAGTAATCGGATCAGGAAACTGAAAGATTTCGCTTTTCGTAGGATTTTAATGATGTCATCGGAAGAAAAATCGGAAGCGTCGGAAGAAGGTGATTGGGGCAGCGTGGGGAGTAATGTTTTCGCCGGAGCTAGCGCTGGAGAAGCAGGGGAAGGCTTTGCAGGGGGTTCAGGTGACGCAGCACGTGACTGGGCTGAAGTGATTGAGGAATGCAAAGAGGAGAAGAGGAGGAATGAGAGGAAGAAGAAGGAAGGTCGCTTCATGTTGGTGATGACAAGAGGCTAGTGAGTGAGTGGGACTAGTGGGGAAGAGTGGAGGAAAGTGAATATGTAAAGAGGAAAAGAATTGATGGGGTAGGGTGGGTGAAAGGTTTTAGCTATGAAATAGAAGGATTGGTGCAATTTGTGAAGGTGCGATGGGAGGTTTAAGGTGGCGCATCAGTGAAGGTAAAATTGACACAAGCAGATTAAGATGATGCGGCTACCTAGCTGGCTAGCCACTTCCTGTATTGCTTAAGAATACAGGGAAAATTAGAGACTCTCTTAGTTGGGTGTGAACGTGAGCTTTCCAATGAGCCTGTTACTGCTAATGAAGAGAGCATTATCGCCAATCACTTGGAGGAGCCATGTGATCAGTTCAATAATTAGCAACGCGATGATCATGGGGTTTATCACCCAATGCAAATTTTAGACATGCCTGGGGAGCCTTATATTCGGATGGTCCAGTTGTTTTCAATAACTGCAAATCATCATTTATTTATGGTATTGTTATTATTGCTGGACTGGGCCAGTTTTCTGTGTTTGTTTTAAGCACTCTGCTTTGTCATGTATGTGCTTGATTCCATCCTTTTGTTCAGCCATTCCTAACTCTTTTCACATTGAATTATGTTGATGCTTCATGTCACTAAACCTGACAGCATTTCTTTCCTCCATGGGTAAGATTAACATTGAGACGTTTCAGAATTACGCCAGGATTTCTTTATGGCCTTATATTTTCCACTGACCGTGTAATCCATCTATACTATAATTTAAGCCAGAAGCTTGTCTCTTAAGTTTAAAATCATTGCTTACACCTAATTACTCGCATCTTTTTGGGAATACAACCACACCGAAAGAACGTCATTGTTCTGAAATTAAACCTCGAGGTTAAGATATAGGCACAGCTCGTTGGAATTAAAAAGGATGCCAATTATTGGTTACATAACTTAGAAGCGTTTATTATTTCCCTTGATAGTTTGCCTCATCATGAATGAAAGTTCATCTAATAATCTTTTTCATGCTTCAACCTGGTAATAATCTTTTCTTTTTTTGGGGGCACCAAACCAACAGCCCGGGCCTAAGTAAGAGATTTGGCACTGAATAGTAATGTGGTTTGTTAGAAGAAAATCTATCAGAGAGCATCGTATGAGACAGATACCGCTTGTGTGCTGGCAATGCAAACACAATGTCCTGTGGAAGAGTGGGCCGTGACTTTGCTTGCTATAGTTTCAAACGTAGCATGGCGTGTGGGTTCTGATTTATTTGCATTTCTGATTCAGGCAATGAAAAAGTTGCAAAACTTGACAAATCTACTCGAGCTCTGGCTTGGACGCAATGCAAATAAAGATGTAAACTCGCGTGGACTCTAATGCGTCCAGAAAATTAACTTGAAAAGCAATCGTCCGACTTCAACGATATGATTTGAGGTACGTAGTTTAATATTGTTTTTCCTCAAGTTCTAGACAAAATATTACTTTGACAAGGCAGCCTATAACTCATGATAAGTTTAAATGTTAATTTTATAAAAAGTAAACATTATTTTATGTTTAATTACAAAAATAAAAAATTATTATTTAATTATTTGTAGATTTCATTATATCTTAGTGAATTTATATTTATAAAAAATAATTTACTTATTTACTTATTTTAAAATTTTATAATTTTTATATATTTCCACATTTTTATGATATTCTTTCTTATCTACCTAACAAATTTTTTTGAAAAGCTATTTAAGATTGATTCTCACCATAATAAAAAGCATGATTATTCTATTTGATTTCAAAAATTTAAACAAACATTATAAAATTTCACAAAATAGATTTTTTAAAAAAAAGTGATTCCCCCCCCCCAAAAAAAAAAAACTAACCAAACGGCCTTAAAATGTGAAAAAAGAAGAGATTATATTAATGAAAATAATTTATAGGTTCAATTTCCTTAGCTAATGTTTAACCAAATATGAATATTAAAACTGCTTTTATTTTCTAGCCGCATGCCTTTCATTGCAAGAATACATCAAATTGACCCAAAAAACAAACAAGAGAAAATTAAAAGCCCTTTTTCCTTCCGATGAACAGAGAGTGGTCAAAAGCCTTCAAAAAGCACATATAACTCACGACAAACTGACTTGATTCATATTTCACATAAAAGAATTGGACAAAAGAAAGTAGAAGCGGAAGAAAAGAAAAGGGAGAAAGACTTATTTGGAAAACACTACAAAATGTTGACCGGTCGCCTTCAATTCAATCGAACCCACCCCCAAGAATCATGCAGCAGCAGGAGGAGGAGGAGGAGGAAAACATCGGACCCAATATGCACCACATAGTACATACACATTACATACACGCACGTTGCTTCATTCTTCGTCTTCAACCTCCCTTCCCGATCACAACCAAAACCCTATCACTGCAACTCCAGCAATGAGCCCCCACATCTCTTTCCTCTGTTTCAAGCTTATCGCAGCAGAGTCATCCGCGGGAGAAGCAGGCCCCTCCGCCGCTTTCTTCTTCGAGGCCTTCGTCTTGGCAGTCGCTGGAGCCGGTGCCGGTGCAGGAGTCTTGGCCTCAAAGAAATCCCGGGGAAGAAGCACCTTGTCCACTTGATACACCGCCAGCTGGCTATCCGTATACACGGTTCCGCCTACGGTGGCATTGACAACTCCGGTCGTCATGTTGACTTGGCTGCCAGAACCCGTGACGTTGAGGGCCAAACGATCCGGATCCGCCCCTGCCTGAGTCCGCACGGGGTTGCTCAAAGTGTCGAAGTTTGAGAGGGACACCAATGTGGGCAATATGTGGAATTGAATGAGCTCGTTCTTCTGCTGGTCGTTGAGGGAATTGAGGAATCCCGATTTGAGGCTGGAGAAGGCATTGTCGGTGGGGGCGAAGAGTGTGATGCCACCGCTTGAAGTCAAAAGCTGCGAGTTGATCTGGTTAGCCACTTGGGTTGTCTTGAGAAGACGGATCAGAGTGGTGAATCCCCCGGCCTTGTTGAGGATTCTGATGACGTCTGTGGGAGGCGATGAAGGAGAAGGAGCCGGAGCCGCCGCAGGCGACTGCGCTGAGGCTGTGGAAAGACAGAGAGCAAGAAGAAGAATTGAGAAGTGTTTCATCATGGTGGTCAAGATTGGAGTGATGTGTGTGAGGGTGAGTAGTGAGGAATGGAAGAAGGGGAATTTATGGAGGTTTAGAGAAGGGGTTATCTTGAAGTTAGGATTAAGAAAGGTTAGTGGTTAGGATCTATGGCAATACATGAGATGAAAGGTGGCGCGTCAAAGCATACAGAGAGAAAGAGGGGGGGATTTGGGATGAGTTTAGTAGCCAGTTGGATATTGCTTGGCAAGGAAGGTAACACAGTGAGAGTGGGTGTGTGTGACGAACGAGAATGAAAAAGAAAATAATGATTGCGTAGCATTTACTTGTTAATGTTCTGAATTTAGAAAATGAAAGGAAAGAAGAGGAAGAAGAACACATTGCTTGCCACAATCTTAAGGAAGAAGGACATTATTTGATTTGAATTATTTTTGGCAGACAAAATGAGAGAGCTTGACGCTGAACTCAACCCCATGGATGTTAGCCTATCACCTACGATGAGAATAGCTACTTACTAATTAGTCGGCGTTGATTGTCTGTAGGTCACCTCTGCTCCTTAATTAGTACTTATGATTATGATAATCAATCCCTAATTGGGAAAAGCTACAGGTTTTAAATATAATTAAAAGCTTTATTGCTTTCCGCAGATCACAAATTTCCCCCTTTTACAGGCCATGATCATCTTTTATCAAGAGTTTTATTTATCCCATAAAAACAGAGTATTCATCGTTCATTTATTGTTTTTCCTCTGCATGAGGAGTTCGGAAAAAAGAAATCAGCAGTGGGTTTGTTCTGTTTAATTTCGTCATTCTTACCCAATCAAAACGAGTGTAATTGATCAAGTTATTTTACTGCTTTGGGCAAAATCAAAATCAGACCAATTTTCTATTCAATAAAAAGTTGGCACCAAATATTTAATACTCGCAGCTGCGGAAATAAAATTTTCAAATAACAAATTTCACTTCCACCATTCACAAATTTATGACACCATAAACAACTTCGATTTTCATAATTAGCGTTAGGTATTAATTATTAAATATATAGTATGGATATATTACTAACAACTCATTCATAGATAATATAAAAAATAGATGTTTATGAATATAAAAAAAAATAGAGGTTTATAATAATATATAATTCTAATATAAGATGCTGGGTTCAACTATCAAATCGATTTCGTCAGAATTCCATCCAAATAATTGGTTTTGTTCTCATGTAGAGTAAGTCTGGCCAAAAAAAGGATGAGGAATAAAGTGACTAGATTGAATGGGGATGATGGGAAGTACAAAGGCCCTAGACCAAATGGTTTCTCTGGAATTTTTTTTATCAAAAGGCGTGGAGTGGGTTGAGTTCTGATATTGTTGATATGGTTAGGGAATTTTTTTTATAACAATGTCAGTCTGGGACATGTGAATAGTACCAATGTGATTTTGATTCCTAAAGTTGAGCATGCAGAAAGGGTGGGCCAATTTCAACCTATCGGTTTATGTAACTTTGTTTACAAAATTATCTCTAAAAGACTGTTTAATAGGCTAAAGAGCTTGCTGTCTAGAATTATTTCAGGTCATCAAAGAGCATTTGTTGCTAATAGATTGATTCAGGATAATATTATTATTGTGCATGAGGCATTTAATTACCTAAAGCATAAGAAGAAGGGTATGAAGTGTGGAATGACAGTTAAAATTGACATGAATAAGGCTCATGATAGAGTAAAGTGGGATTTTATTGAAACTATGATGAAGAACGTGGGTTTTAGAGAGAAGTGGGTGGCCTAGATTATGAATTGTGTGAGATTTGTGAGTCTCAATTTGGCTATGACTGGTAAGAAGATTACTGATTTGGGTTTGCAAAGAGGCATAAGGCAAGGAGACCCATTGTCTCCATACCTTTTCATTATAGTTTTTGATGTGTTATATATCATGACTCAATGGTATGTGGAGACGGGCAAGCTTGGAGGTATCAAATTGGTAGGTTTCTAGTAATCTCTCATTGTTTCTTTGCTAGCAATGCCCTTTTTTTTTTTTTTTGTGAATGCCAAGAGGCAGAATTGTAAAGTTTTACAGCATATTCTGCATGCTTATTGCAAGACTTAGAGTCAAACAATAAATTTTGATAAATCATGTGTTTTTTTTTCTAAAATACTCCTGATGATGTTGTAAATGGAGTATTTGTAGTGTTAGAAATTACGGGTAGTAATAATCCTGGAAAGTATTTAGATATGCCTATGTTGTGGGAAAAGTCAAAATCTGATTCTTTGACATTTGTAAAGGATAAAATGGCTACCAGACTCCAAGGGTGGAAACAAAAGTTCCTCACTTTTGTTGGTAGATAAGTCTTAGTGAAAGTTGTAGCGAATGTGATCCCAATTTATCTGATGTCACACTTCCACTTCCCTAAGAAGGTGTGTGCTGATCTTGATAGCATGGTTTTAGAATTTTGGTGAGGCAAAAGGAAAATGAAGGGAAAATTCACTAGAAATTGTGGAAAGTGATGTGTAAAGCCAAGGGTGAAGGGGGAATGGGATTTTGAGATTTTGAGTATTTCAATAAAGCTCTCCTTACAACTTGGAGATTGCTGCAAAATCCAAATGAAATGTGGTGTAGGATGTTGAAGGGTCTTTATTTCCCTGAGTGTGGTCTTTTGAAGGCCCAAAAAGGAGGGAGGGCTTCATAAGGACGGTCAAGTATGCTTGAGGAAAGAGATTTTCTTGCTAAGGATTTGTGTTGGCAGATTAATATTGGTATAAAGGTTTGTATTTTTGGTGATAAATGGATCCCTCATGCTGTTAATCACTCTTTGAATTAGACAGAAGTCTGTGAAGTTTGGAAAAAGTTGAGAGTTTGTAATATTATTTGTGATAGGAAGTGGAATTTTGAGGCAATATATAGAATTTTGAATGTCAAAGACTGGAAATTGATTCAACGGGTCAGGATTCCAATAATGGTGGGTGAGGACATGTGTGTATGGATGGATAATAAGGATGGGGTGTACACTGTAAAGAAGGGGTATAGAGTGGCTAAAAGTAGATTGCAGTATGTCAATCAAGGAATTGGTTGTTCTAACTTTACTTTTGAGAGGTTGTGGGATTGATTGTGGAAAATTAAAATGCCTTTAAAAGTGAGTCATTTTATGTGGAAGGCAATAAACAATGCTTTAGCTACTAAAGATGCATTGTTTAAAAGGGAGTGTGCAAGTAAACCCCAATGTGAAATTTGTAAAACTGATGTTGAAACTGTTGAGCACATGTTTTTATGCCCTTAGGTTAAGAAATGTTGGTTTGGCTCATTGTTGGGTTTGAAGCTTGATGAGAAAGGGATGTGCAGGCTTGATATTTGGTTAGAAGGTTAGTTAATGCAGTAGAAAGAAGTTAATGATTATAATGTGGCTTTTTTTTTCTAGCATCTGTTAGGAAGTATGGAAAACTAGATATGGGTTTATTTTTGAAAAGGTTGATGTGGATGCTATGAGTTGTTTGACAAGAGCTATTAGATTAACAAATGAAGCAAAAGGATGGGGGAGTCAATTTTCATTAGGAATTTGGCTAAAGGCAGCTCTACATCAGATGACAGTTGTGATGAGAGCTTTGGTATGGATAAAACTTGATGTGGGAGTTGTAAAGTTGAATATTGATGGGGCTTTTTATAGGGTAAGGAAGAGAGCAGTTACTGGGCAATTGGCCGAGATCATAATGAAATGTTTATGAGGGTGTAAGGATAGAGGCATTTTGTCACGATTCATCATTTTTCATGAGGTTAAGGAGCTCCAGAACATTCCAAAACCCTCCAGAAGGCTCCCGGGCAACCTTAAGAGTGCTAGAGAGTGCAAGAACATTCTAGACAAGTCTACACAACTCTAGCCTCAATATTTTAACATTTGCTACTAGATCTTTCCATTTAAATATCTAGATATTTGTTGTAAATATCTAGGAGAGGATTCTAGAGAATGAATTATAACCGTAGGATCAATTCAATCTCCACCGTCCATTAAGGAGGTGGGAAATATCTAGATCTAAGGGGGAGGCCTATAAATACCTCACCCCTCCTCATTTATAACACAACCTTTGAGTTCTCAAAGCAATACTACTCTCACATTATCCAAGCTCTCTTTCAAGTATCCTTATCCCACTAGCTTTCCTTTTCCTCAACTTAGCCAAGCATCCTCCTTTCATACAAGTTAGGCTCACTTAGCAACTTTCAGTGAAGATTGTCTAAGTGCCACACGGGTCGAAAGACTAGCCCCATGACAATTGGTATTAGAGCATAGTTCTAACCTTTGTGCTTGAAGGAAGGTATTGCGCAATGGCAATCGAGGAAGGAAACATTGTTGGCGTGGAAGCGCAAGAGCAAGCTCGTGTACATGAGGAGCAAGCTCATACCAAGTCCAAGCGAGAGCAAGGCCGGAGAAGGGCACCCGCAGGTGAGTCCCTTGAACCTCGTGTTACTAGCTTGGAATCTAACATGGAGGAAGTGAGAACTACTATTGGGGGACTCGACGATCAACTCAACAATCTCCTATAAGAGAATGCTGAGGTAATACACATTGCCAAGTCAATGATTGCAGAACTTGGCAATAATTTGGGGGAGGATATTTGTTCCCTTACACATGATCTCGCTGATCTCCGCAAATATGTTAGAGATGAGGTGTGAGGTCTACGCTCCCAAATGAATAAAATTCATCATGAGTGAGAATCTCATCACTATGTAAGCAGCCTTATTAGTGGTAGTACTTCAAACGCTACTTCTCAGGGTTTAAAAGTGCCCAAGCTGGCCATGTACAATGAGGCTCGTAGTGCCACAGTTATAGAGAACTTCCTCTTTGGCCTAGAATAGTACTTCGAGGCCATAGGAGTCACTGATGACTTAGTCAGAATCAACAATTCTTTGACTTTCCTTTGGGATGCAGCCCAACTATGGTGGCGGAGAAAGCATGCCGAGAGAGAGAAGGGCATCTACACTCTCAACACATGAGAGCTATTCAAGTCAGAACTCCGTAAGCACTTTGTTCCCCATAACGCTGAGACAGAGGCTCGAGGTAAGCTCCGTAGGTTGAGACAAACTGGTAGTATCCCTGACTACATCAAGGAATTTACTACCATCATGCTTGAGATAGAGTACTTGTCCGACAAGGAAGCTCTTTTCTACTTCATGGACAGACTCAAAGACTGGGCTAGAGTAGAGCTTGATAGGCGCAAAGTATAAACTCTAGATGAGGCAATTGCGTCTGCTGAGTGCCTAATCGACTACTCTACCAAGTCTAAGAAGTCTAATCCTGGTAAGAGTAGGGGAGACAAAGGAGGATAAAAGAAGAACTCCGATCGTAAGGATGATGGTAAATCCTCTGGTGGAAGTGCTAAACAAGACAAGCCATCCTCAACCAAACGTGATGCCTCGAAGCCACTAAAGCTATGCTTCATATGCAATGGTCCACACTGGACTCGCGACTGTCCCAACCGCAAGGCTATGAATGCCTTGGTCGTTGAAATGAAGGAAAAGAGGGACAAGGATCAACAGATTGACCTTGGTTCCCTCCAACACTTGAACGCATTGACTGGGCTCTTTTCTCCATCTAAGAAGGAAGAGAAGGGTCTACTTTATGCTAATCTTGCCATCAAAGGCAAGGTTACCTCTGCCATGTTCGACACAGAAGCATCTCACAACTTTATGGAGGTTGAAGAAGCAAAGAGATTGGGTATCCAACTCAACAAGGGAGAAGGCACCATTAAGGCAGTGAACTCTCCAGCCAAACAAGTCCTTAGGATCGCCAAGGATGTGAAGGTGAAGATCGGGGATTGGCAAGGTACGATGGACTTTACTATTGTCACCTCCAGAACTTGCTGAATTAAGGAGACAACTCTAAGATCTCCTTGATTCTAGGTACATCCAACCATCTAAGGCCCCATATGGTGGTCCAGTCCTCTTCCAAAAGAAGGATGGTTTGCTACGAATGTGTATCAACTACAGGGCCTTGAACAAGATCACAATCAAGAACAAGTACTCGATACCTTTGATCGCTGACTTGTTTGATCAGCTTAGAAAGGCCAGGTACTTCTCTAAGCTTGATCTTTGATCGGAGTACTATCAAGTATGTATTGCTACAGGTGACGAGCTAAAGACAACCTGCGTGACGAGATATGGAGCATTTAAATTTCTTGTCATGCCCTTTAGACTGACAAATGCCCTAGCAATGTTTTGCACCCTCATGAATAAGTTGTTCCACCCTTACTTAGACTAGTTCGTGGTAGTATACTTAGATGACATCGTAGTGTATAGCAATACTCTTGAAGAGCATGCTTTACACTTGAAGAAAGTCTTCCAAGTACTCTCTGATCACGAACTCTATATTAAGTTAGAAAAATGCTTTTTTGCCAAACAAGAGTTAGACTTTTTGGGGCATAAGATCAAGGATGGGAAGCTCATGATGGACCCAACTAAGGTTCGAGCCATCCAAGAATGGCAACCTCCCACCAAGGTCTCAAAGTTAAGATCATTCCTTGGTCTGGTGAACTACTATCGCCGGTTCATCAAGGGGTATTCAACCATCACTGCTCCATTAATAGATTTGCTCAAGAAGAATAAGTCTTGGCAATGGTCACAAGATTACCAAGATGCTTTCCAAAAGCTGAAGCAGATGGTCGCACAAGAGCCTGTTATGTCCTTGCCTGACTACTCCAAGCCATCTGAGGTACACACCGATGCCTCAGACTTTACAATAGGGGGTGTGTTGATGCAAGAAAGGCATCCTATTGCGTACGAGAGCCGCAAGCTAAATGAGACAGAGAGGCGCTACACGGTGCAAAAGAAAGATATGTCCGCCATCATTTATTGCCTCCGAACCTGGCGTCACTACTTACTTGGAAGTAAGTTTCCCATAATGACAGACAACGTTGCTACGAGCTACTTCAAAACACAAAAGAAGCTCAGCCTGAAGCAAGCTTGTTGGCAAGATTTTCTTGCTGAGTTTGATTATCGGTTAGAGTACAAGCCAGGCAAAGCAAATATGGTAGTAGATGCACTGAGTAGAAAAGCCGAGCTAGCTACTCTCTCAGCAAGCATGCCCCAGAACAACTTCCTTGAACGAATCAAGGAAGGTATGTCTCAAGACTTAACTGCAAGCGACTTAGTAAAGCTTGCTGCAAAAGGCAAGACTCGAAGATTCTGGGTGAATGATAGAATACCCTACACTATTGAGAACCGAGTCTATGTGCCGAAATGGGACAACCTTCTAAGGGATGTCCTAAAAGAGTGCCATGATTCAATGTGGGCCGGACATTCAGGTATGACCAGAACACTTGCTCTCATACAAAATACTTTTACTGGCCACATATACAAGATGATGTCGAAGCATATGTAAGGACTTGGTTAGTATGCCAGCAAGACAAAGTTGAACAACAACATCCTACTGGTCTGCTCGAACCTCTGCCGGTGGCTGAAAGACCATAAGAAAGTGTCTCAATGGACTTCATAGTTGCTCTCCCTAAGTTTGAAGGATGTGGGAGCATTATGGTGGTGGTTGATAGATTCAGCAAATATGCCACCTTTATTCCAGCCTCAGCAGATTGCAAAGTTGATGAGACAGCACGCTTGTTTTTCAAGCACGTCGTGAAGTTATAGGGGATTCCTTGCAGCATCATTAGTGATCAAGACCCTCGATTCATTGGGAAATTCTGGAGAGAACTTTTCAAGCTCTTGGGGACAAACTTGAATTTCTCAACAAGCTTTCATCCTAAGAGCAATGGACAAACAGAGTGGATCAACGCTTCGTTAGTTGGGCTAAGTGAGTGCTCATCAATGAGATTGGGCTAAGTTGCTTGATGTGGCCCAATTCTCTTACAATTTGCAAAGAAGCGAGTTGATAAGTAAGAGCCCTTTCGAGATAATTACCAGACAACAACCTCTAACCCCCAACGCACTTGCCACACCATATAAGGGAGATAATCCAGCTGCCTATAAGTGTACCAAGGAATGGCAAAAAGAAGCCAACATTACTTGTGCATGCCAGGATAAAGCCTCCCATAAAATGAAGAAGTGGGCAGACAAGAAGTGGCGCCCCATTGAGTTTCAAGTTGGTGACTTGGTCATGATAAAGTTACTACCGAATCAATTCAAGTCATTATGCAAAGTCCACAAAGGCTTGGTCAGGAGATATGAAGATCCTTTCCCTATCATCAAACGTGTGAGAAAGGTTACGTACCAGGTACAACTCCCTCCCAAGCTTAAGATTCATCCTGTCATCCATGTTAGTCTCTTGAAGAAATACTGCAGAGATGAAGAAGATCCATCTTGAGGTATCTCTAAAAGAGCACCGACAGCGATCGTCACTGAGTATGACAAGGAGATAGAAGATATCCTTGCCGACAGGGTGATCAAAAAGAGAGGTGTTCCCAACTACATCGAGTACTTAATCAATGGAAGGGACAACCAGACTCTGAAGCTAGTTGGGAAAGAGAGGACCTCCTGTGGCAGTTCAACGATCAAATCCAACATTACAAGAAGGAAGGCACGACGAGGGGGTCACGAAATTAAGTGAGGGAGAATGTCACGATTCATCATTTTTCATGAGGTTAAGAAGCTCTGGAACGTTCCAGAACTCTCTAGAAGGCTCTTGGGCAACCTTAAGAGTGCTAGAGAGTGCAAGAACATTCTAGAGAAGTCTGCACAACTCTATCCTCAATATTTTAATATTTGCTACTAGATCTTTCCATTTAAATATCTAGATATTTGTTGTAAATATCTAGGAGAGGATTCTAGAGAATGAATTATAATCGTAGGATCAATTCAATCTCCACCGTCCATTAAGGAGATGGGAAATATCTAGATCCAAGGGGGAGGCCTATAAATACCTCACCCCTCCTCATTTGCAACACAACTCTTGAGTTCTCAAAGCAATACTACTCTCACATTATCCAAGCTCTCTTTCAAGTATCCTTTGCCCACTAGCTTTCTCTTTCCTCAACTTAGCCAAGGATCCTCCTTTCATACAAAGGCTTACTTAACAACTTCCAGTGAAAATTGTTTAAGTGCCGCACAAGTCTAAAGGCTAGCCCGTGACAATTTGCTAAGTCTGCTTTTATGGTCAAGCATATGGCTCTCTTGGAAACATTGCTGATTAAAGACCTGTTTAGTGATGGCAAAGTGGTTATTGAAATTGATTGACTGATGTTATTCAAGAGGATAATGGCTAGAAGTGTGGTAAGTTGTGAGTTTTGAGCCATGCGATGCTAATATGAATTGTTCCTTAGCCCTTGTGGCTTGGGGTAGGAATGGTGCCGCTGATTGGCTTGCATACGCAAGGATGGCTTTTTGAGCCACCACATTCTCTGGCTTCTCCTTTGATCAAGGATCAACATGGCAAAGGCACTGTTGCTGTTGTGAAAAAAGGTATATGTTGATTGGTTTATATGTTTGTTATTGTTTGTTTGGTTTTTTTGATAGGTTGTAACATAGGTTTATTGTTTTATTTCTTTTCATAGGTTGTACTGTTAGATGCTTTATTTTTTCTTTACAAGGGATCAGTGTGTGAAATATATTTTTTCATGATATTAATAAAATTGATCTGTTTTGCTTTTTTTTTTAAAAAAAAAAGGTCGAGCCAAATTGGATTTGCAAAAGCCATGCGAAAAAAGAAAATGCCAAATATAGGCTACAAATATAAGCAATTCAAAAGCACCATGTCGTTTGACAACTCTAGTGCTCGGCTGTTAAGAGAGGTACATCTCAATAAAGACAAGAAGAAGAAAAGCATAGACTCAATACTGAAGATTGATCTAGCAAGCAAACAAATCCGTGTATGAACAGAAAACCAATTAAATATATTGTGACACAACTACCGTGGGAAGTTTAATATACCACTGACCGTGTGAATAGACTTGACCTTCAATGAAATATACATCCAAACCGCCCATCACATGATACACATGTACACGACGTAGTCACTGAAAAAAGAATACCGGGGGAAAAAAAAGGAAGCCCCTGGGACTTTGAAAGAGATGTAAGCACTGAGAGATGTATCCACTAAACAAAGGTGTATTAAATAATTAATGCATCCACACCATGATACAGAACGTGAGAAGATAGGATAAATTACAAGCTTGGATTCTTCATTTACATGCTCCACTATTTCTAACCAACATTCACACCAGAATTCCTCTCCCTTAATGCATCCTCCGCTTTTATTTTCTCTGGAACAAAATCTGAACAGGCAAGAGCAATATACACAACATTGTCAATTCAAGCAAAGAAAGCAATGAGAACTTATACTTTCAGATGTCAGTAAATTACAGTAAGAATGGCACTGGGATATGAATAAAAATTACCAGATAGAAAGTCGTATCTGCTCTGCTTACTAACAACAGATGCTGAAAACGAAAGCAGGTGTCTTAAAAACTTGATAATGCTTAATGACATAAATGAAAGCACCGAAATCAATTTTAATGAATTAAAAAAATAAAATTCGACAGTAGTTTGGATCTTAATAAGTTATGACATTATGAAGATTTATGGTGAATGCTGCAGGTTTCATAACAGCCGAAAATAATTTCATGTCTGGTATATTGAGTTTTTGACCTCACACCCCATCTCAGTTTATGTCCCTCCCCAATAGGCTACAATGAAGAATCAATAAAACTAAAGGCTTGCAGCCACTGAAAGATGGTTCCAAATTCATCGAATTATGAGTGAGATTGTGCTCACCTCTTCTCTCTTGAACCTTGTTATCCTCTTTTCTTTTCATTTTGATTTTCTCCCATAAAAAATGCTGTCAATATTCCCCTCATCAAGAGTTGGCAATCACTGTTACAGCTTCAAGGGACAAAGTAGTCCAGAAGAAGAGCAGATGTTTCTTCAAATAGATGAAGTTGGATGATTTTACTAAAACATCATACCGTTAAGACCTAGTCTAAATCGGCTTCAATTTTCTGCTTTCTGGAACCAGAGGATGGCGATGAATACATAGTGTGAAATTGGTTCTGTTGAAGATGTCCAGATAGAATGCAGGCAACAGATGGAAAGAAGATGGCGTTTAATTGCTGTAAAGGAGAAACAGTAAAAAAGATAGATCTAACTGAAGGTTTCTCTGCTTTCTAGATGCCTAAATCTACACTTTTTGGAGAGAGCTTCCACTATCTGCTATTGATGGATTTGAAATGACATGGTTGTTTGCATATAATCCTCTTGTACAAGATTGGCAAAACATGCTTAATCATAGAACAGGGTCAGATTTTAACAATTATTCCAAAAGACCTTGGTACACAGAATAACCCAACCTAGACTCAAAAGTATGACTATGAATATTAGGATTGCTCAGCCCTCTCCTCCCATTTCCCACCCCAAAAAAGAGTATCATCCCTGAACAACAAATGGCAAGGAGCTTCACTGGGGTAGTTCAACTTCAAAGTAGGTACGAAGATGGTAAAATTGTGTCCCCAATAATTCATAAACAAATATTTGGGTTTAATTTTCCAAATAACTTAAAACTATTTAGAAGCCGTTGTTGTTAAAAGAGAAGCAGATAATGATTATGCTACGATGTCTTCGGAAGGAAAACAAGTGCCTTTGGACCATAATAACTCAAAAGAAATGGTCAGCAGCAATGAATAATTAGCAAGGGAGGCACAGGAGGAAAATTACATAGGTGTTTATAAGCAAGAGATTTCTTTCGATCCCGAACACAGGTAGCATAAGTGTCTCGCGTAAATTGTTCAAGTAACATCTCCTGCAACCACAATTGGCAGTTAGGGTGGCCTCATAAAATGTTGATCACAAATTCACGAGTTCAAAAGTTATGAAATTTAGAAGCAGAGGTGACAGTTAAAGGGTGAACGAAAAAGATGTGGTAGAAAAAAAAATTACTGTGGCTCTGTTGATGACAAATATAGCTTCCTGGGAAATACGCAAATCAAGATCTTGGCCCCTAATAATCGTTCGAATACGATTCATGGGAAACACGTTGCCTTTAGCGTCTCCTTTACCTTCAGCTTCATCTTCGTCGTCGTGCTTGATTCCTTTGACTCTGTCTTTTTTGGGTTTCGTTGCACTGGTTCGCCCATTTGTGATCTCAGTCTTGTCATCCTGACGCCCTTCTTCTTGGGCTTTTTCACGGGACCCGGTGCTGGAAGAAGGAACAACGATCTCTCTGTCTTCCTCTTTCACATTAGAATTGCCAAGTTTGTTCTTATTGCTCTTGTTTTTCTTGTTCAAGTTCTTCTCCTTTCTGGGCTTAGCGGCTTTCTTCGCTGTTTTGAAGCTGCTTGCTGCTTCGCTTTTCTGTTCGGTCTTCGAATTTTTGGAAGAAGCCATCGAGTACGTCGCCGCATAAGGGTTTTCGGTTTTTCACTTTTCTGTTCCGAGCGGAAGCCGCGGCCTCTCTGACTCTCAGTTTCTTTCTTTTAAAAAAAAAAAATTAAAGAAAAAGTCAAAGCCCGAAAAGGACAAGAACTATTTTCAGCCTTTTGGATTGAGCTCATTGCTGGGACGCTGCTAAGGACAAGAAGTATTTTGGGCCATGTGGATGGAGCCCATTATGGTAATTGGTCCAAGATATTGATCAGCCGGTGGCAATGTTCGGAGCTTAGACAGTTTAATCTAAAAACTTGAGTTGAGTCTCAAGATACACAGCAACACAATTGAGCGTATAAAGTGTATCTTATTAACGATACCCACAAAATTTCCTTAAAAAGAGTCCCACTTATACAAGGATTCGAATTAGTCTAGATTAGATGGGGTAAACAAAGAACTCAGAATATTCAAATGTTCCAAGATACTGGGCGGGCACAAAAAAAAAAAAAAAGGTAATCGTACTCACTTGATCCCTGCAATTTCTCTACAATGTGCCAATTATTTTATTTAATTAATATTCGTTTGTTTCAATTTATTTTGTTAAAAATTAATTATTTTTGAAATATATTTTAAATTTTATAATATTTTTTAAACATTTAAAAATAATTAAAATTTAAAAAATAAATTTTAATTATTTTGAGTAGTTCTTAAAAATAACTGATGCAGTAATAGATGAGATATACTAATATTTTAAAAATGCGTAATACAGAAAGATATCCTAAAATTTTAAATAATTAATAAATAATATTTTTATAGAACAAAAGTCAAGAAAAGTATCATAAAATTTTAAAATAATTAACTAATAATAATCTTTTTACTATTATAACTAAACATAAACAATGTATTGGTTTTGTAAAATATTTACAAAATAAATTTATTTTTAAAAAATTTAAAATTATTTATTTTAAATTTTAAACAGATGAACCCTAATGCCTCATTTGGTACAGAGAATTATTTTTTGTGAAAGCGGAAGCGGAAACTGAGGTGGAAATAGAAGTGGACATAAAAAAAGAAATGGTTTAAAAAATTTATTTGATATACAGATGGAAGTGTGAAATTTATCTTAATCAATAATTATATTTAATGTGAAGTTACAAATGTGTCCTTGCCTTTTTAAAAAACCACACCTAAATCCATAGCTTGTGATTGTTGATTGTCGTTGCTGGAGGTCACACTCACCTTCTTCGATAAAGACGAAACTTTGCCGTAAAAATACAATGAAAGTTGGAATGATTATTATCAAACACAAAAAATAAAATATGTTTTATTGAAAACCAAAAATGCTATCAAATTGAATTCAAAAAATTGGACACCCAAGAACTTCCATTGTCTACCTCAAATTCTCTCTTCAAGATGGTTCTATGACTTTCCTTTTATCTCCACCCACACGAAATGGCTTTAGGTAGTCCCATCTAAACATGAAGTGTTACTCTCTTCTCCCACTCCTTTTACTTTCATGCTTTTAATTTGCGATCTAGTAATTGTCTCTTCACCCACTCTCTATGTTTATGATTATCTCATCAAGTCCTTCTCTCTCCGATGTTATCTAGAATGGGCAAGAGCTGCCACCTATAAATTTGCTGGTGGATTTCAATGCAGTGAAGAACTGCTTGTTAGCCTCTTAAACTCTAATTTCTTGAATAAGTCTGACTTCCGTACCACAACATTAATGACGTATCCTCAATTGTGCTTGAAATACTATCACTAATGGTTTTGGTTGGGAGGTGCTATAACCGGTCAAGCCCATTACACCTTTATAGTGTCATTGTCGGTGAATGTTTCTATCGGTGAACACCTAAGAGTTGTAGGATAAGCAAAAGGTAAAGATGGCATATAAGAAAGGAAGTAATTGAGGAATTGAGTTCCACCATTTTTTAATGAAACTAGGTTCTCTAGAAAATGACTTCCTGTGTATCAAACATTTCATTTCTAGAAATTTTGCTTCCACTTCTACTTCCACTTCTCCCATGCCAATTCCACTCTCAAACAAGCCAAAAGTAAGAATATAGAATCAATTAATTTATTTTTATTATTTTTTTGTCATTTATAGGCATTCTCTTATTAAAAACAATCATATTTGAAGCACGGTCAAACACTAACCGTAACACATTTTCACAAGAATTTGAACCTCAACTAGGATTTTGTGAGGCGCTGATTTTGTGAGGCGCTGATTCATTCTTCCAAACCCAATCTCAGGTGGTGATTCTTGTTATTTTGCTTGTTGTTGGGGAATCAACAAGTGAAAGGTTTGGCCAAGGAAAAGAGTTTACTGTTTAGCCACGAATGGTGCGAAAGTTCATACATACATCTCTCCCAGAATTCACTACACATGCCACGTGTGTGTGTCTATCATTGTTTTGAATATCGAATCGAACGGTCAAAAACCACCTATTCGATAAGCTGAGCATTTCGGTTACAACAATTTTTAGAAAATTGGACAACTTCCGGGCATGACAGAAAAATAGAGAAAAAGTAAAAAAAAAAAAAACATCAAAACTAATTAAAAACTGGTCTTATCAAAAAACCTATAATGATCTTCAAACTATATGTAATCTCGTGGTATTGTTTTATTTAAAACTTCACCTATCGTGGTATTATTATGTGAACCATTAGATATACACATTAAAAAATTAAACAAAATTAATGGTCAGATTTTTTTATGTAATACAAGGACAAAATTTTTTTTGTCCTTTCTATAATTGTTAATGTCATTTTATATTAATTTTTGATCAACTAATGGTTAAAATTAACTTTTGTTAATAGTAGGCTAAATTATATAATTTTAAAAGTTGAAAGAATAATTTACATAATAAATAATTTTAGGATCTACAATGCTATTAGATCTAAACTTTAAATGCAATACACAAAGATGACCTAAATTTTTAAAATAATTAAATAAAAAATATTTTTATAAAACAGAAACCAAGAAAAATATCATAAAATTTAAAAATAATTAACTAATAATCACCTTTTTATTATTACAACCAAATAAAAATAATGTCTTTTTTTATAAAATATTTACAAAATAAAATGAGAATTTGAATCTTAATTTAGGACGATTGTGAGGCACTAATCCATTCTTCTAAACCCAATTTCCGGTGGTGATTTTGCTATTTTGTTTGTTGTCGGCGAATCCAGCAAGTGGAAGGTTTGGACGGTCGAGTCCATAAGTTTAATTTTTAGTTGACTACTAAGAACCTGCAACCAGTTTTATTGAACTCTCTCTCTCACCTATGCTTCAGTATGACCCCAGTTCCTGGCTTCCAGTTCCTGTTCTTCATTAGGCGTGGGTGATAAATATAGCTCAATAATGGTCCTCACTCCACGTGCGTGTTCTTGTATACCTGACACTGGATAGTAAGGCGATTGAGCCACGTAATTAGGTGGCAGATCACGATCTTCAAGATCATATCTTAGTTATGAGCATGCACGATAATAATGCAGGTTCTACTTTCTAGCTAGGATGGGCCCTTCAACTCGAATCTTCTTGTTCCACGTCATGGTCTCTAGCACTCGTGAATACAGTAATTTAAGTAGTGGCAGATCTTGAAGTTGAGGTACTATAATACATACAGATAGGGATTTGGGGAATCCGACACTATCATCTCATCCACATCTCCCTTTCCCACTCCTGATTTGTAGTGCTTCGAAACCAAAACGTGTCAGCGATTGTTGAGGAAGTGGAATCGTGGAGTGCAGCTTGCTAGGCAGGGTGAAACTCTTCTTAACACACACCACACCCACCCCCTAGATATATGTGAAATAACTGAAGATTTCGCAGGAGGTTATTAAATTTGCCGCAGGGCCCATGCGAAGCTTCAAATTTAATTTGTTGTCTGACGGGCTTGGCTTATTTTTCAGCCGTTATTTAACTTATGCACACAATTTTATCTGTGTTTCCACATTTGCAATAGAGTCTCCACATCGAGTGTGAATCCGCAGAAGATTACATCATATAACATCAAACATGTAAACCACAATATGCCAAATGAATGAAAACAAGTGTAAAATCACCATAAAATTCTGATAAATTATTGTAAAGGACGATTGTAAGAAAGGAGCAGTGTTGAGAAAAATGTAAAAGCAGTGTAATGGTCCAAATGAATGTGGATGTCCAGCATTGCTAGAGAATCGGGTGACGCCATTCGCTGGGGGGTAAGAAACCGAGACCCACACATTTATGAAGCAGCTTTGTGATCGTCCAGAGACACTCAACGTAACAGTAGACTCCATCCTGCACAGCCGAATCAATCTCTTCGACTCTAGTTTGGTATTGCTATACAACGACGATGCTAGGAAAATTCTCTTGTATAAGCATTATTTTAATAAATTCACTTTCTCGTCTATTAATAAATATAATAATATATTCTGTATTTTTCCGCTCAAATTAAATAATTTTCCATATCTCCAAACCCAATGAGACCAAGTCTCTCAGTTTTTTAAAGAAGACCAGAATAAAAAGGAAAACAAAGATAAATTTTTATAAATTAAACAAAAAATAAAGAATAGAAAAAAAAAAGCAAACAGATCGCAAACTAACCAGGAAAAAAAAAATCAGAATCAGATATAAAAATTTCGCGGATCAGTCTGTGTCCTGTGTCCTAAACTCTCAGGTGGCAATTAGGTCAAGGTTTCGTTGTGGAAGACAACCAGAACCAACAAGTCAACAACCATCTCTAACATCTTTGAATCTTCAATCACGGAGCAGGTTTTCGCTCCATTGCATCATCTTGACATTAAAATTAGTACTCCCTCCAATTTCCATAGACGAGTCATCGCTGTCTAAAAAAAATCAATAGTCCCTTTTATAAATTACTTTGTATAAAAATTTGATTATTAACTATTTTTTATTTTACCCATCAATAGTTTTTACGAGCAGCATAAAAGTTGCATAGAAATATGTTTTAAAAAAATACTATATTTAATAAGAATAACTTGGATTTTTTCCAAACAATATTTATGTTTTTATAATAAAAAATTTAAGTGACTTAGATTCCACAGCTTATTAGGACCAAAGCATGCTTAAATGCGCTTGTAAAAAATACTTATATTGCACCTTACTAACAAGATCTTTATATCAAGAGCAAGATTTAATTTTATAATGTTATATGTATGAGTCAAATTATTCACCAATTGAACCGGTTTGTTCATAACAATATTTATGTTTAAATTATATCTTCCTAGTTTCAAAATAATTATACCTATAAGGATGTGCTTGGATTAAAAGTTATATAAAAATTATTAAAAGTTAGTGAATATAATATGATTTATAGTTGAATACTGATTTTTTTTTTTAAATCAAAAGCTGAAACCAGAAACTTGCTATATTTTAAGCTTCCATGTAAATGGACTTCAGGACCAAAAGGTTTTTTTTTTTTCTATTTTTTTATCAAAATATCTTTTCAACCTTTTTAATGAGTTTTTAAGATCCAATCTGAGATCTGAATCACTGAAATCTTATCCGAACATAGCATTAACTACGGGGAACTAATGTCGTTTTGAAGGGGCCAAGCATATTGGAGCATGTAATGACAATCACAATAATCAAAGGACGCCCCAATCAGAAGCAAACGTAGATTGGGACCATAAAAAAAGGGAAGAAGAAAGCGGGTGCGTGGACAGGATGAATCAATGTGGAATTACAAAGAAGCCTTTGTTCCCGATGAAAAGCAAAGGAAACGACAAGCGTTCCTCTTTGTCATTTTGGCCTTGGCACCAACAGATCTGAAACCAATTAACTTTTGCTCACATGCACGACCTCTTCAATCCCCACCCCTTCTCTCCCACTAAAACCAACCGTCCGAGATTTCACTCCCACATCTATGACATGGTTGACTTCGCTTGTGACACTTCAATTACTGCACAGTCTGTACTGGCCTCCCCGCCTGTGTACAATGTAAATTATTTTCTTTATCTAGTTTTAAGACATGAGTCCTGTATAATGCTTCATCTATCCATGTGTGTGTATAAAGGATACTTTCTACAAATTTATTTTATCTATAAACATAAAGGATTTCATGATACTTGAGTAACTAGATAATCTTATTTTTATCTTAAAAAATGGAAGAGATATTAATTTTGTGATTTATATACCATGATATTAATTATGACATTATAATGAGCAAAGCTGAAAAATTATTATGATTTTAATTAAATAATAAACTTTTATTCAATCAAAAATATTTTATATATAAAAATAGAGAAAGTAATATTTAAAGCATCAATACTTTCTTTTTTTCATCTAACTCTCACATATAGTTAAATTTATAAATAAATAATCAATGCATTATAGTTAATGTGATCCCATGATCCATAATATAAATCCATTTTAACTATCCCATGTTCATTAAAGATGTATAGAGTTAGTAACTTTTGTAAATTTACTATAATCAAAAGTAAAGACCACATTAACTATAATGCATTAATTACTTATAATAATTTACAGAAGGGTAAAATAGCAAAAAATTAATAAAAAGATAATACAATAAGTAAGTGTGATTAAAATCAGAACCGAACAATTCCAAAAAAGAAAGAGGAACAAGTGCGATACCTCATGATGAGAACGAGACTCGTACTAGCTACAGCACGCGCGCATTCGCACCGACCTCACACCCATTCAGTAGTTGTTTGTCCATCAAACCTGCTCGCGTTTCTACTACGTACTGCCACGTGCCCTTTTTTCCTTCCTCTTATTAATCAAAAGTCTCCGTATTTATGAAGCAACCATGTCCTTTTTGTTTAGTTTACTCTCAAATTTCATCTTCTAAAATTTTTACCAAGTTTAAACACCAAAAAAGCAAAAAAAAAAAAGAAAGAAAATGAAGACCACAGCTTCCTTGTACCCTCACAACACCAGAGTCAATTTCACTTTTGACGAGGACCAGCACTGAACGCAACCATTGAGCATTCTAAAGGCTTTTAATACGTTGCACCTGTCTCCTGCACGATTAATATGTGCAGCTTCCCTCGATTTTCAATTTTCTATCTTCTTCGCTAAGTTCACCTCTAAACATTAGTAAATTCCTCAGTTCACACTTCACACCACCGCAATTGCTGACAAAACTTAGGAAGTCCCCCGTTTTTGCGTGCTCCGACCCACACCCAATCCTTCCTCTTCCCTCCTTTTCAAGAAATTGACAAATGCTCGCTACTAGAAAACAAGCCGAAGCAGTAACTTGGTGAGCTCACGAACTTGTAAGCTCTGCTCTAACAAGACAAGAAACCAGCTGAGGAAGACGATAATGACGCTGACATGCTTTCCCATTTCATAAGATATTAATTGAGGTGGCGTGCCCTTCCTTCTCTGCAAACTCTTGCCTCTACTTCTTCTTATGATTCCCTTTAGCGCCTAAGCAACATTTTTTACACTTATTTAAAGGAAAAGGCAGTGGCAGATCAAGCCAAGCATTCTTTTGGGGAAGCAATCTGCTGTAACTGTTTTCTAAACCCATTACCTTCTTTTTGCCATTTACTTGACGGAGAGAAAAGGAGTGTATTTGACAAAGATTTGGGGCTTTTAAATACAAGAAGCAAAAGGGAATCATTGTTCTTCCCCCTCCGTGGGTTTTGGTATTTCGTTCTCTGGGAACCCTGAAAAAGGCCATGAGAGCGACACGGATTCTATTTCTTTTCTTTTGGTTCATAGGCATTCTAGCCTACACGTCGTTTTGCGCCAATGTCACGTACGACCACCGTGCATTGCTCATCGGCGGCAAGCGCCGTATCCTCATCTCTGGTTCCATTCATTACCCTCGCAGCACTCCCGAGGTGCGTGTCTCTGTCTCTTTGAAATGCTTGCCTTATCTTTCTGTGTCTTGAGTCTGGAACTTAACTATGGTGAATTTGCTGTTTCAGATGTGGCCGGACCTTATTCAGAAATCCAAAGACGGAGGACTGAATGTGATTGAAACATATGTGTTCTGGAACAAGCACGAACCAGTGCGAGGCCAGGTTTGGTTACCATTTTCATATTGTTTTACTTGCTTCATACATCTGAATTCTGACACTTGTTAGTTTGCTCAACTACTTACCAGTGGCAGAAAACAGAAAGAAGAAACGCTCCTCAACTCAATTGTGTCTTTTAAATTTAATTAAGGGGTTCTTATAGACATCAAAGTTGAAAGCACTGGCCGTTTCTTTCTCTAAAATATCTTTTATATCAGAGTAACGATGGATTAGATATATTGCAGTATAACTTTGAAGGCGGGAACGATCTAGTGAAATTTGTGAAGTTAGCAGCAGCAGCAGGTCTATACGTGCATCTACGAATTGGTCCGTACGTATGCGCTGAATGGAACTACGGGTAAACTGACAATCTCTCTCTCTCTCTCTCTATCCTTTTTCAGTCTATTCCTTCATAATTTCATAAATAGTTTAACTTTTCGACAGCGGTTTCCCTCTCTGGTTGCATTTTATTCCTGGAATTCAGTTCCGTACTGATAATGAACCATTCAAGGTAATTCATTTTTCTCTCCCGTCATCCTGCTGTTTGGTTAAATTGTTGTTCACGTCGCCACCACGTACTCTGCTTTCAGAGAGAAATGCAACGATTTACTGCTAAAATTGTGGACTTGATGAAGCAAGAGAAACTCTATGCGTCTCAGGGAGGACCTATTATATTATCTCAGGCAAGTTCAATATAGGCATATATTATGATTTGTGGATAATATTTGCTACCCTATGCAAACTAGTTACTATGAGATAATGAGTACTCTCTAATGCTAGATTGAAAATGAGTATGGTAACGGAGACATTGAGCCTCGCTATGGTCCTGCTGCAAAACCTTACGTCAAGTGGGCAGCTGCAATGGCCACGTCACTCAATACGGGAGTTCCCTGGGTCATGTGCCAGCAAGCAGATGCTCCGGACCCCATTGTAAGTTCCCTTTCATCTATTCTCTTCAACTGCTTTGAAGCCTACGTTTTAGTAGTTTGTGTTTCTTCCTGAATGGAGGTATCTTATTATTCTGTGATTCCGTCTACATGTTACTTAATTGACATATTCATTGCTCACAGATTAACACTTGCAATGGATTTTACTGTGATCAATTCACACCAAACTCTAACCAGAAACCAAAATTTTGGACTGAGAATTGGAGTGGATGGTGAGCATTTTTTCCCAAATTTGATCTTGAGGGTTGTGCATTCTCTTCCTAATTTTACCCTATTTTTCTTTGGATTCGTAGGTTTCGATCATTTGGTGGTGCAGTTCCCTACAGACCTGTAGAAGATCTTGCATTTGCTGTGGCA
Source organism: Prosopis cineraria (assembly GCF_029017545.1). Lineage (NCBI taxonomy): Eukaryota > Viridiplantae > Streptophyta > Magnoliopsida > Fabales > Fabaceae > Prosopis > Prosopis cineraria. The sequence continues at coordinate 2,529,810 of NW_026555337.1, forward strand.
CGGTTTTTCCAACGAGGGGGCACATTACAAAATTATTATATGGTAATGCATCCTTACATGGAATTATGTTCATATATGATAGACACTTAAAGATAAAACAGGCTGAACTAACGAAGGTAGTAATTTTATGCCATAATTTTTTGGTTGCTCTGAAACAGTACCATGGTGGGACTAACTTTGACCGAACTTCTGGCGGACCATTCATCTCAACAAGTTATGATTACGATGCACCAATTGATGAGTATGGTACGCAGATTTTCTAGTTTCCATGATCAATCTTTTGATGGAAATTTGGAATCTTTCATTTCTGTTGCAGTGTTATTATTGACATTTTATAGGCATCACATTTATACTACCAAAAAGAAACAGTTCAGTACATACAGCAAATATGCTTCTTGTTCACACGGACGAAAATTGGTGTTGACAGGTTTTATTTGTGATAACCAAAAATATCTTAATTGCATGGTGCAGGAATTGTGAGACAGCCGAAGTGGGGACACCTCAAAGATGTGCATAAGGCCATAATGCTTTGTGAAGAAGCGTTGATAGCCACTGATCCCCAAATTAAATCGCTTGGTCCAAATCTAGAGGTATATGTGGTCCTTATTGGAATTATTGGTCCTATTAAATTAGCTTGCTCATGCCTCTTGCATAATAATACAGTATCTGGATAAACTTAATTATATTTTTATTCAAATATGTAAGTTTCTGTCCTGGAGATGCTATGTTTGGACTTTAAAGTTTTGGCATAATTATCTCTATATGTGGTGAGCCATTTTCATGGTTTTCTACAGTCCCATTCCTTTACAAGATCCTGAGAGTTTAGTGATTGTGGCAGCATGTTGCTTTCCCTTGTTAGATTTAGAAAGTTTTAATCTTTTGTTTCTATATTAATATACAACTTTTATTATTTAAATCCAGGCTGCAGTTTACCGGGCAGGATCTACGTGTGCTGCGTTTCTTGCCAATGTGGGCACCTCATCTGATGCAACAGTAAATTTCAATGGCAATTCCTATCACTTGCCTGCCTGGTCTGTGAGCATTTTACCAGACTGCAAGAATGTAGCGCTCAATACTGCAAAGGTTTGCTTCATCAACTTCAGTTCCGTGGTCACTTTGTCTTATTGATGGCTGATCCTTTGGCTACAAATGTGACGATGATGATCCACCTAACTAAAATCGATGGTCCAGTTGGCTGAACGTATTTTAAAAATTGCATTCAATATTTATATTGCTATTATTCTGGCAACCGTCAAGATACCTTTATGTTCTTTGCTAGTCCAAGAAGGGCATGGAATAAAGTTCTAACTCTCCGCATGATAGGTTAATTCTCTCTCTACCATTTCAAGCTTCACGAGAGAAATTTTCAAAGAAGACAGTGATTCTTTAGAAGGTTCTAGTTCCGGGTGGAGTTGGACAAGTGAAACAGTAGGTATTTCAAAAGATGATGAATTCTCAAAAGTTGGATTACTGGAGCAAATAAATACAACAGCAGATAGAAGTGACTATTTGTGGTACTCATTGAGGTAAACTGGCCTCTAGTTTACGCAGCTACCTCCTAACCCATAATCATCCTCTCCATGATGCTATTTTTCTCCTTTTTTGTTACTTTTTTTAGCATTGATCTTGATGATGATGGTGGGCCTCAAACTGTCCTTCACATCGAATCACTTGGTCATGCCCTCCATGCATTTATCAATGGGAAGCTTGCAGGTAAATAACATTGAAAGCAATGAGAACTAACATGGCAGTAATTTTGTATATTTGTTGTCTCTCAAAATTTGGCATAGTATTCCAGCCAAAAAAATAATTTGGGATGGTCTGGGTCTATCATTCTTGGATGTGCCTTCCTAGATTGCTCATAGATTTTCTTCAATTAAACTTTCTACGAATTATATAGAAATAGAAATACCAATCCATGACATTATTGCAAACTTTTCAGGGAGTGGAGTCCGTGATGCTGCCAAAAAGTTGGATGTTCCTGTAACTCTTGTGGCTGGGAAGAACACTATTGATCTCCTGAGTCTAACTGTGGGACTTCAGGTTGAAACATAAAACTTCATTTGCAACATGCATTGGCTTATTATTTTTCATTTCTTAATGCTACATAAATCAATGTGAACCTTGCTTGCACACGGCAGAACTATGGAGCCTTTTTTGACACATGGGGTGCTGGAATAACTGGCCCTGTTAGATTGAACGGTTTGAAAAATGGGAGCACTCTTGATCTCTCCTCCCAGCAGTGGACATATCAGGTTCCTCTCAGCTTAACCAAAAGCCTATTCCTTTCTTTCTGCTTATGCTGAAGTGGTAGCAAAACATTCGTCCCTGATAGGGGAATAAAAAACTTAACAGTCCGTTTAACTTGGCAAGATTATTCTTACTTTATTACCTTAAAAAATGAATGGGTTTAACTCTCTAAAAGTTTGCGGTTGATGATGCATGTCGGAGAATATTTCTGGTTAGGAATGAAGAAAAAGATGCAGGAAAGAGTCTGAGAGAAAGATAAAACCTCTGCAGAAGCTTTTCTCAGAACGACATTTGTTTTTGCTCATTTATCTGGAGCAACAAGAAACAAAAGAGTTCCATTAAATTGATTGACTCAATTGATATGCTAAAAAAATCAACGTTACCAACTTAAGGAACTGATTTGAATAGTTTGAAACTTCCATCTTTTTACCTCTTCGTTCATCAATGCCTGAGACAGCACTTTGTTGTCATGACTCTTGGATACAGGTTGGTCTTCAAGGTGAACAATTAGGTCTTTCTGATGGTAGTTCTGGAAACTGGAACTCACAGTCTACCTTACCTAAGAATCAACCATTGACTTGGTACAAGGTAATCTTACTTGCCTGGTGGTTGGAACAATGAGACATGGTTGCCTCCTATAATTGGCCGTGCTTTATATCTGGCCACAGATTATTTCTTGCATTTTCAGATACATGAGACTAGTCCGCATTTTATATACAACCAATAATGTCTGTCTGCAGATATATATTGTTAAGTTCTCATATTCATCAGCTAATTCCCTTGATAGCTTAAGCATACACAGTGTTTTGGGACCTGTTTGGTTCACTCTTGCTTGGGTGAGAGCATGAAAGCATGTCTCAGTGTGTAATTTAGTTTGAGTGAAATTCATGTATAAAGGAAAGATTAAAAGTTCAGGCATATGATTAATTGCGATTCTTAACCAATGATGCCAGAAAAGAGAAGGGAACGGATTTTTTTTTTTTTTTTTTTGGCCAGAAGGGGACGGAATTTCAAGTCTTGGCTAATCTTCCCCTTATATTTTTCTTTCTCTATCACCCATCATTCACAATTTTTGCAACTATGAATCTATGATACTGAAAACCCCATAACCTCATTGGCTAGTGTATATGTTTGATTGGTGACAAGCATTTTAAAGTTTTTGACTTTATGGTTCTCTTGTAACTAGATAATGCAGTGATTGGCTCATGTTAATAAGCATTAAATTGCTTCACCGCTCTTTATGACACCCTTATTGCTGTGTCTAATTGCAATATATGTTGGAGCAGACAAACTTCGCTGCTCCTTCTGGCAATAAACCAGTAGCAATTGACTTCACGGGTATGGGTAAAGGTGAGGCTTGGGTAAATGGACAAAGCATAGGTCGATTCTGGCCCGCATATATTGCTCCAAAGAGTGGCTGCAATGAGGCCTGCAACTACAGAGGAGCTTATAATTCCAACAAATGTCTCAAAAATTGTGGAAAGCCATCACAATCATTGTAAGTTTTAATCATTCTAGATTACCCCGTCCGTTTTTATGTACAAGAGGTTTTCTAAATTTTTTTTTTGTCTCTAAATATAAGAGGTTGTTTGTATATTTTTTAATAAATGGACCATTATACCCTTATTAAATGGGAAAGAAAAAAAGATAAATACTCTTTTTAATTTACTTTGAAAAAAAAGATTCATTTTTTATTTACAATAATTAGGGGCAAAATTGAAATGTTGCTATATTTTTAATTAAATAATTGGCTTTTATTAGTTTGTGTGATTCGATTAATCTTAGGGATGAAGGGAGTAGATAACTTAGATATGTAACTATTTCTCATTGGTGACACCAATGATGCAGATACCATGTACCTCGCTCGTGGTTGCGTCCAAGTGGTAACATTTTTGTGTTGTTTGAGGAAATTGGAGGCGATCCAACTCTAATAACTTTTGCCACAAAGCAGATAGAAAGCCTGTGCGCGCATGTTTCAGAATCTCACCCACCACCTGTAGGCTCGTGGAATACAGACGCGGAATCAGGAAGAAAACTAGGGCCCGTACTTTCACTCGAGTGCCCTAATCCTGATCAGGTTATCTCTTCCATTAAATTTGCTAGCTTTGGAACCCCTCATGGGACTTGTGGGAACTTCATCCATGGCCGCTGCAGCAGCAAAAGAGCACTTTCCATTTTACACAAGGTCAGCATCTTGGTATCCCTTCATAAGTTGCTATTCATATCTCTTACTTTCAGTTTTGGACTAACCCAAATGAACTTCACTAGGCCTGCGTTGGATCAAGAAGCTGTAGTGTTGGAGTGTCAGTCGATATATTCGGCAATCCGTGCAGAGGAGTGGCAAAGAGTTTGGCCGTTGAGGCTGCTTGTACATAATCACGCAGCTCCCAGCCTTCACTAGCTACAACCATATATTTAACGTGCTTCTTTAAGTATAGCCAAAGTAAAAAAGGAATTCAACCATGAAAAAGAAAAGAAGTGTAAAACAGTTTAATCTTACTTGCCGAGAATGAAGGCAAGGAAGAAGAAAAAGTTTCAACTGATGGGTTATAAATAAAATAAAACTCAATAACCCTACTTAAGTGGTAGCTTCAAAGTTGTCCTGATGCGTTAGAATGGGCAGCCAAATGGGACTCTTACTCGATGTGCCTTGATTTCACTTTGTGTCGGAAAACTATGCGATTCTTGTTTGATTATTCGAATAGCGTCCAGAAAAGAAGTGATTAATTCGATATTTTTTTTCCTTTCAATGCCCTTGCACTGTATTTCATTTTGTGGCTTTCGACTGTTGAACTGATTTCTTTTTTGGGCCTGAACCTGTTGATTTGCAGTTTTGTTTTTCCTGAATTAGTTACAACTCAGACATGATAACGAAATATTTATTTCTCAAAAACAGGTGGATTATTTTAAACTGGGATAATCAAACCTTCCATTATTGGGAAGAATAAATACAACAATGAGAATAAGAATTGCCAAAAGATGAACAGATGGTTGTTACGTATATTTAGTACATAAAATCTCCACAATCCATATATTAATTAAGAGAACAGTGACGGTGGGCAATATTGGGCGCCCTTATTTTTCTGGCAAAGAATATATTTTCATGTTTTAAAGATTATCAGTATTTAGCGAGGAGTCCTTCATCAGCAGCAAACCCAGATGGTCTCTGGAACCTGCAAACTTTGCAGAAAGGTAAAAACAGAGAAGGAGTTCTGTATTTGTCCTCCCCACCCATCATTGGCATGGGAACCCCTCTCTTCACTGGGCTCACGTAGTCTGGCCTGTAAGTCTTACCCAGAACTCCTTCAACCATATCTGTAAGGTTCTTGAATCTGAATTGTGTCTCCAAATGAGCAAAAGCATCATCTGCAGGCAACTGATAATTGTGCACTCTGTTTTCTTCTCCTCCAATGGGTCTCACCTTAATGTCAATCTCTAACAAGCCTGAAACTTTCACCCTCACACTATTGGCTTCATCTGTTCTTTCCACTTCCACTTCTCTTTCTACACTGTTACTCTTCCATTCAGCATCTTCACCAGTAGGAATGCTCACTGCCTCCCCATCCCACTGTACCATCAAAGAATCGACATTATCGTCCCAGCGAGACACTCTGTTCGCTGCTACAACGAGAGTGTGTGTGTCAAACATGACAGAAATTGCTTGGACCCATGTGAAGTCACGAGTCCTTCCCTGGGGTCTAGATCCGATGAAATGGGCATTGATTTGGAGATTATCGTCAGAAACTATAGCAAAGTCGCCACCTTTGGCTCCATGGAAGTAGAACATGACACCGTCACCGCCAACAAATCGTGGGTCGTAGCAGAGAGATCCATACCCATCACAGTTGGCTTTTCTATCTGCCGACCAAAAAAAAAAATCTCATATTTTAGTACAAGGCTCAGACAAATTTCTAATCGGTTGAATAATTTTTCCTAGTCCCTGAAATTTTAGTGCTTAAGTTAATGAAGAGATAGAACTTACACTTGCAGGTGGCCTCGCATTTGCTGCTGCAGTCAATGAAGCAACCCTTTTGCCTCTTGTTCTTCTTGGGTTTTCTTCGTGGGCACTCGGCTGGGCAAGTAAGGCTCTTATAATAACAAGATCCTTGTGCAAGGCAGAAAGCTCGTTCTTGTCCCGAAGGCAGAGGCGACAGCTTCTTGTAATTGGATGCTTCATCTTTTGATTCCTTCTTTGGCTTTTTCTCCTTTTTATCTTCTTTCTTCTTGTCCTTGACCTTGTCCTCGTCATTCTTCTCCTTGCCTTTTCCATTGTCCTGCCCTTTGCCATTGCCATTGCCAGGGCCTTCACCTTCGCTGGCAGCAATGGCGACTTCCATGGTGACAAGCAAGATGAAGAATGCCAACAAGATGATGACTTTGAGCTTAGCCATCTCTTTGAAATTTGAATATCTGCAATGCTAATCAAGCCTTTGTTTTCTTCCTCTGCTATGGATGATTTCAGACTGCTTCAATATCAACGACAGAGGCGAGATGGAAAAGAATGAGAATAAGAGAGTATTTATAGAGCAAGTTCGGGGCATCAAAAGGTCTAAAATTCCGCCTTAAGCTTTGTTTCTACCAGGTGTAGAATGAACAAGCAAGAAACAGCACCTTACACATACAGTCAATTGAACGCAATTGACTCTCTTTAATTATGCATACATAATTAACAAAAATAAAGCCTTCCAACTTTTGCGCTTGTGGCTCGATGATGAGGATAGGAAGGGGACTTCATTTGCAGTTTACACATTTTCTTTTTCCATGTGGATTAACGTAAAGGTTGTGGTCGGACCACAAAAAAAGCATGCCGTATAAATGAGGTTGATCAGAAAGCTTCGGAGCTCAGAAAGCTTTGGAAAGCACATGAGGATCTGTATTGTATCATAAGAAGCATTCATTCATTACAGTACGACAGATCAGCTGACTCCGAATGCAAGGCATTCATCCTCACCTTGGATGCCGCCGGACCTTGCGACGTCGGTTACCGTCATATTTCCTTTTCTCCATCCTCTGAAAGACAAGGTCTTCCGTCTTACGTTAGTTTTTTGTTCCCGGATTCATGAAAAAAAAAAAAAAGCAAAGAAAGATTTTATTTTCACCACCACACTAATCAACTAATTATAATTAACTTCAGTGATAAATATTCTAGCCACTTAAAAAAAATTATTTACTTAAATTTCAGTCTTTATATATAACAATTTAATTAAAAGAGATAATAATTTCAGTCTTTTAAAAAAAATAATCTATCATTTGCTCTCATATCTCAAAAAAATATATCATATACTATTTGACAAAACATGCTTATTGTGCTTTCCAAAAAAAAAAAAATCTCATATCAACATCTTCTAGAAAAGAGATTTACCTTTCCCCCTCCATAATTGCCTATATTAAATATTAATCATATTTTATTAAATTAGTTTTACGAAGAAAAAATATCACATTGAAATTTTAAATATTAACAAAATATTTTTAAAAAGCTAACATGTTAATTTTAGTTTTTTAAAAAAATAATAATTGATAAAAAATATTTGTAAATTTTTTTTTAGTAAAAGAAAATTATGATATTAACGAAAGCAAAAGAGAGTACAACCATGGCCCCATGGAGAGAGAGAGAGAGAGAGAGAGTGTGTGCATCCAGATTAAAGCTCCCTGACGCCAAGTGTCGGAACTTAAGGTAGAGCCAGTCAAAGTAAACTTTTTGGTAGTGTTTAAAATTACCATGCCTTTTTTTTTAATGAATTTAGTCATATTAGAATTTAAAACTGAAAAATTAGAGAATCAAATATACACTTTTATTAATCATGTATTACTATTTTAGCGCATAAATTCATTTCTCAAAATTTATTAACTCATTATTTATTAATTTTTTTATTAATAGTACTAATAAAAAATTATATCTCTACTTAAAAATTGAATTGAAACAAATCAAAATATAATTATATAAAAAAAATGTATGTGTGTGAGTCTGAGATAAAATATATAGCAAGTTTTACATATTTATAAATCATAAACAATATGACTTATTTTTAAAATTGTATATGATATATAAAAAATAGGTCTTGGGTAAGTGTTCGGTTTTTCATTTTACAATACAAAATTAAAATATGTTGTTGTTACAAAATTATCGTAATACCTATTTTTGAATTTTATAATACTTACTATATCTTTGTAGTCATTCAACATTCTCTATCTCTTATTATTGCAATGTAAATTGCTTGACACACTTAATGGGATGAAGTAGAGAAAAATAAAAATAAAATAGTACCTCTACAATATTCCAAAAATTAAAGGTTAGATTACGTAAAGTAACAAAGAGTAATTGAGTTAATTAATGTGATACGTAGTTAGAGGGATCTAACAAGTGATTTTAGTTGTGATTTCAGCCCTGAATTCGGGCTTGAAGCATAGTTAGGTCACTCAGGTATTAAAAAGGGAGAAAATCCAAAGGAGTGTCTTTGTGCCGCAAGACGAAGCTTGCAGCACATTCGCCGTGGAGCATGTGTAGCCAGTTGTAAAGAAGGAGCCTCTCTACACATGGTCAAAATTCTACAAAAATAACTTCATGTCTATTCAAAAACTTAGAAGAAAGAAACAAGAGAAAACGAAGAACACACTACTTACTCTATTATGCTACTAGTTTGAGGGCCATTGGAGATATTTTAGCCTAATATTAAATGTAAGTCCATCATGCCCTCCATTTCCATCCTCCTTTTATTTTTTTTAGATTGGAGTTAGGGTTTGAATGAAAAAAGTGATTTTTAGTTTATATGAGTTATGAGTCCAAACCTATTGACTTAAACAGAGTTGGTGAGAGTTGTTTAGGTTATTTAAATATAGTATTGAGAATCTTACAAATGTTTGGTTGGTGAGTGTCATAAATAGCCAAATTTTGCATTTATGGAGGTGGTTGAAGGTGTTTTGAAGCCATTAATGATAGTTTAATGGCTCATTCATGACAATATCGGTTATAGAAACCTAATAAATCTAATGGGTCTATTAAAAAGTGAGAGATTGTATTTTATATGAGTTAGAAAAGCTGAGTGAAGTGTTGAAATTACCCCAATAAAGATATTAATGATTATCCTTATGATTAAATTGTAGACTAACTAATTTGGTATCATTCAAGCTCATCGAGAGCTTTGAAAATTTATGTTTTGAGGGGTAAACTTTTAACTTTTAAAGGTTTAAAATAACTTAGAAAAATTTAATTGTTATAATTGCTTGTTAATTAACTGTACATTAAAAGAAATTGTGACAAAGACTAATTTGTGTTTGATGAAAATTTAGCAATGTAATAAATTATGAGTTATGCAAGTATGTGTATGGATTGATATAAAATGGTATATATGTTATACATGTGTTAGTGATGCTAATGGTTAAGAGCGTGTGTGCGTGTGGGTGTATGTGTAAAAATGAATAATATGAGATGTTGTGCTTGATGAGATATGTGGAGCATGATGGAGATAATATGTGATTAGTATGATATGATGTGATAGTTGTCAATATTTTTGCATGCTATGTATCAATGCATGCATAACATGATCATTATGGTAGGCATCGCCTAAAGAGAGGAATATGTTAAATCTACATGGTAATGGAAACTTATCGTTGGAATCAGAAGTTAGCTAGCTGCCAACTATTGAAATCAAGAGGTAGTCATTGTCTCATAGTTTATTAAGAACTATCTCACTTGTTCTTCGAGAGACTAGAACCTAACTAATTTTCACTAGTCATAAGGATGCTGGATTAGGGTGCGACACCCCATCATTGTTAGTATTGGGGAAAACCACAGATCACAAGTAAGTGAGGTAGCCTTGGTTAGGCAGCTTCTCACAAGTAGAAGGCTTAGTTAGTCCAACTTATGGACACGACCATTAAATAGCCATCAGTTTCATGTCAAAGGTATCAAGAATGTATGAAATTGGCATTGGTCATGCATTTCCTATTTATCAACCATATAGTTGTTATTATTGTGATCCGATATGATTTGATAGGGGCACATAGTTGTTAGTGTTGTCACCTCATATTTATGGTTGTTCATACATATTATGAGATGATTTGTGCTTGTGCTCGACCACATGATTGTTAGTGTTGTGGTTGTGGCAATCTTTGAAAAACAACAAAATTTTTGAAAGAATTATTATTTCCATTTGCATTTAAAAGAATTATTATTTTCATTTGCATCTATGATTGATTGATATGCAATTATATAGGTTAGATTGACATTAGTTACTGAGTGGTTGTACTTACCCCTCATTTTTTAGTATTACAGGGATTAGCTCATCTGATCAAGATTAAGGGAAAATGACTTAAGGCAAATAATTTCAAGCAATCCTAACTGCAAGCCTCTTGTAGTGTTATAGTCATGTGTAATTTGATTTATAATTATCAACTAGGGTATTATATGATTTATTTTGACTATTTGCACTAATTGTGATTGATTCGAACGTGTATTTTATAATTTGTAACCTAAGTTGTAAGAAATGCTACTATAAAGTTTTAATTTGGTTAAAATACTAGTGTAAATAGGGAATTGTGTAGATAATTGAATATAACGGTTATTATGTTGATTTATGAGAATTTGGCTCTCCCTTATCTTTTTGTGACTTAAGGGGTTAACCATTGAAAATATGACTTATGTGTGATTGATTGGTTGTGATATGTTGCACAAGTCTGTGATAGTTCATTGAGTGTGGTCTAAGGGCTAGTATGAACTTTTGAAACGTATATTGTGGAATGGACACCTTGGTTGTGTGATATTATGAAAAAGGAATGGTTTTGTAATGAGTGCCCCACTTTTGATTGAAAAATGATTTGATTGTAAGAAAGGTCTCTGTAACACCTAGATCACCTCAATCGAATGTCGAATGAAGAAATAGGGCATATTAGAAGTTTTGCCCTAAAACGTTCTTATGACAACAAGGATAATGTCAAATTTATGCAATGCGCCAAGGTATATGGTGTAAAGGCAATATGCCAAGGCGTGTTTGCAACATGCTACGATGCACCTGTACTGTTTTGTTGAAAACAATGTTTTTCAACTTCCTTTGCAAATGTTTTGTTATAAAAAGATATCTCATGCTTCCATATATGTTGTTAACTCATATTTGTGAATAATAGAAATTATTTGAGAGTGCTTTGAATTGAAAAAGCTTGGGATCTTACTTTTGTAAATTGTATGAATTTGGTAATCTTTTTAGGATTAGTCCTTTAATTACCTTGATTTTGGAGTTAATTATAATTTAGTAAGGATAGCCTTACTTATTATTTAGAGATTTTACAACCTCTATCTATGTAGGATTTATATGTGCGAAAATAAATCCAACTATTCTTTTTCTAACTCTCTTTGCCTCATCGATATGAACTACATGTTTGGATAAGCTCTTTAATCAATTCTGCAAGCCTAAAACCTTGGGTTTGGAATAAAAACCCAAACACCCCAAAAATATGTTAGAGAATCCAAATTCTATTAAAATCATTTTCTAAAACAAGAATAATTTTTTCCTTCTATAATTTTCATTTTATATATCAAATGAAACATTAGGTTGTGGTAAAACTATCAATTAGGGCTGAACTCTTTTAAACTTGAAAAAAATCCAAGGTCAGATCACTACTTTAGCATATAAATAATAAATTAGATTAAAAAGGGCTAGTCCTAGCCCTCACACACACACACACACACACACACACACACACACACACACATTTTAATTTGGGAGAATTTCAAATAAGGACTATAGATATGAAATAATTACTAGTGGGTCCTAAAAAAATTTAAAATTTTAGTTAAATCTAGGGGGATAAAAATAAAAATAATTTCAACTGTAAATAGATCAAAATACCCTTTACTTGTTATATAAGATAACTAGTTATTTTCTTACTTCATTTGTTAATTTACTAATATGAGTTGCAAATTATATGAATTGACATGTCAATAACTATAAGCAGTTGTTCAATCATAAACAGTAATATAAATTGTTAAATTGCTAACTTTACTTATTATTTTACTACCAGTTATAAATTAATAACAAGTCTTGTAATTTACAAATGATATTAGTATATTAATAAGTAAAGTTGGCAAATTAATAACTAATGTTAATGCTTATCTAACAAACAGATATAATTTACAAGTAATATTAGTTAATTAACAAGTAAAATAATAAAATTAACAACTGATGATTTTATATAAAAAATGAAGGGTACTTTAATCTTTTTATAGTTAAAATTATTGTCACTTTTATCCCTTAACTTAAACTAAAATTTTAAAATTTTTAGGACTTACTGATAATTATGTCTCATCCTTAATCATATTTTGGAATTCCCTTTTAATAATAGTATGAAAAAATTAAACACCACTAAAATCTAAAACTCTAGCTTCATTTTATTCAGCCATCATATTCATTCTCATTTGCTTCCCCTTCAATCGATCCTTTAAGCCTAGCTGACCATGAATCTACCCACCCTTTTTTCCTCTATACAGATAATGAGTTTGTGTCCATGCTCCATCCCTCATTCATTGAACCAGAGATTGAAGGACGGCCAAAGAGGCAAGGATTGAAAGACTTGATATTATGTATAATAACTTTTTTAAAATTTTAAATATATTTTTTTTTAATTTGTAAATTAAAAAATGAAAAATAGGGCTAAGGCTCTCAAGGTTGACCCTTCAACCCTGATGGTAGAGCTAGGAATATAAGCAGACTCGACCCTTAAGGACTTAAGCCTTAAAGCCCAACCCTTATGTGAAGGGCTCAGGGCCTAGCTCACAAGCCCTTTGTTAAAAAAACAAAAAAATAAAAATAAAATTGAACATTATAAATTAATTAAAATATTTTAAAATTAAAAAATCAAATTTCTCATAATTTTTTAAAAATTAAACAATACATATTTAGAAGTTCAGTAATAAAATTTAAATCTTGATTAAAAAATAAGTTCCTTTTTTATAAATACACAAACATAATAATTATAAAAAAAATAAAAAATATTAAAAATTTTATACTATACACTGATATTTATTAAATTATATTAAAGCAATTTTAGAATAAATTAAAATTAATAATAATATAATGTATATAGGATCAGGTGAGCAATTTATTAGTTACATGTTCTACTAAAGAAAATAATAATAATGATGATGATAATAATAATATAACAAGGCTTGAAGGGTCGCTTAGGAGGGCCAAGCTCTCGAGCCTAATTACTTTTTAAAAAATTATTTTTAAAGCTCGAACCTTTATTTAAACAGGGCTTCTAAGCTGGTCTCCAAACCCGACCCTTATTCCCAGCTCTACCTGATGGCCAAGGCTAGGTTAGTAAAAATAAAGCTCTAAAGGGTAATTGAGCTTAACAAAGCCAACCCATTTAGGCCATGGCCATTCAAGAGCTAGTCTTAATTGACAGCTTTAGGTTATGACCTCAAATGCTAAACACCAAAGTCTAATGACATGCTTATAAAAACCTTATAAAATTTAACCATTAAAGCAATATCACATTAAATTTATAAGATAAAGAAAAAAAAAGAAAACAAAAATATTCAGCAAAATAGAAGATAGGAAGGGCTGTCCTTTGGCTCTAATGAAAGACAAGAAGGTCATTCTGAGGTTGTTGATTACAACTAAGATCAATTTGGATTGAAACAGGGTTACTAGAATCGTCTTTACCAGTATCCTCTACCATCTTTAAGAAATAATTATGCCTAAAAAATCAAACTATTACTACTTCAATTCACAAAGAACAATAAAGGGAATTAACTAACTAGAATTGATATTCACCATCTAGTATCTGCCGTTAACTCAGGATGAAAAGCGATAGCAAGTATGTTCCCTTATCTCATAGCAATTATAACTTTCCTCCTCCTCAACGTTCTTCTGCTGTAACCATATCCACTCAGAATGAAGATAATAAAGGAAACAACACCTTGATAAGTCTTTCATCATTTCTGGAAGCATGTGGATTTTTATCATTATCACTAAACATTGAATTAGTAATTGTTAGATTATCTTTAAAGGAATCTTAAAAAAAAAAGGGTGGAATGGAAGTACCAAGCCATGCTAATACTTGAGTTGGTCTTTAGTACAACAGAATTTTAATAAGATATTTAGCATAACAAATTTCAAAATTTATCCTGAATAATAATGTAGGAATTCTCATTTTATATTCTGCATCGAGAGGCCCCAACTTGCTTTCATAAGATTGTCAATGTAGTCCTAACCTAGGCTATGCCAGTGAAACAGAGGAAAGTATGACGCAAAAGATCCTGTGGCTTTGTGAATGGAATAAAAATTTCTACCCCAAACCATAATATCGATATCAATCCTTAGGATAACTGTTCCATAAACAGAAACATATGAAGATATTCCCTTTCCACATCCAAAACATGTGTATGCATTTATTCTATAATCTAGCAAACAACCTTATAAAAAAGTGCCTATTTCTATCATCACCTTCAACAACAAACCAGCTAAACTTCTAGATTGAGTTAATTTTTTTATCCAGTCTGTTTTAATAATCCTATTCATCAGACATCAACATTTTCTCACATTCTCTTAACTAGTTACACCATCTACTGGCATAGCTCTAAATATTGATAGACCCTTGAAATTAAGTTAAACTACGAGCTGAGTTAGAAATAGAAGAGGCTACTAAGGGCAAGAGGCCGCAGGGATTGCATGAATTGGCTAGTAAAAGGCTAAGAAAGGAATCTATAGGGATTTGGGATACCTAAAGTTTGTCAAAGGAATTCTTTAGAAGGAACTGGTTTGGCTGGAAGTGTTAAATAATGGTTGAGAGATGGAAAAGAGACAAAAACATGGTAGGAAATATTATTGTAGGGATCTAATTCCTCCATACTCAAAGAGCTAGGCTAACTTGCTTTTTCTCAATGTCTATTTTTACTGTAAATTCTTTCATTGAGACTATAATTGCTATAAGATATTTAGTGAAGGAAACTAATATAAATAAGTAGATAAAGTACAGCTATTAGTGAGCCTCAATATTTTACATCCATAAAAATACAAGCTAAAAGCTTTCTTTACAAGTAGAAATAAATACTAACTTCTAATAATCCACTAGAACGAGGCAGGGCAATCAGCTAGCACGTAAACTTCTTTTCCAACTTCAAGAATTATCGGGGCACGAACAAAAACTCCCGTGAAATGTTTCAAGACCACCTTCACTTGAAGAAATCTTAGGCACTGAAAGCTCTACTTCAAAGCTTTGAAACTAATTAAAAGTTTTGGTTAATTACTCAAACAAGATCAAAAGTATATAAATGCATCTATATTGTTATTCCATGTCCAATGCTCGGTACGTAGTACTCTCTTTTTACACATATAAATCAAAATCGAGTATCATAGATTGATATCTATAAACCAAACTGAATCTAATCAACTAATATGGCAAGAGTATTGAATGATTTAGAATAAGAAAAATAATTTAACTAACGAAAGTGATCTTAAAAATCATGAACTTAAAACTTTAGACCAGTTAGTCTTTGAAGATTACTTAAATACTCAATCATTGGAAGGAGCTTATACACCTTCATCCTCACAAAAAATATGCACTAAATATCAAATTTCATGTTCAGTGTTTTCACATGTATCAAGTTGAAAGTGGCTTCCTTTTATATTTACTCGATTGTCCATAGTCCAATATAAAATATGCAAATATTACCTGGCTTTTGAATAAATTCCTATGGATAGTACAATCAAGTCCACCAATTAGTTCTTGTCCATTGGCCTTCTATTTTGCAATGGATTCATTCATCCTTCCAAAATTGAAAAGTGAAGTATTGATGCAGCTGAAAACTTAACATCAGTGAAGAAAAGGAGAGAGAGGAATACAATAGCTCACCAATGGCTTTGTTTGCAAATAGTATAAGCCCAGCACAAGTACCCTAAATGGGCCTTCCATTTTAACAAACTCTTGCAAAGCAAGAAACTGGTAGATTGGAATATACAATGTAGATGAGTTGCTCACTAATCTCTATGCCTTTCACCCTTAATCTCCTAAGGGCTGTCACTAACTAAAAAGAAAGGAAAGGAAAAGAAAAAATGAATGGGAGAATCATAGGAAAAAAGAGACATTGAAATTTACCAAACGTGGAAAAAGAGGAGACATGTGATGGCGATATGTTTGTCGAAAGAACCTTGTCGCGTGAGGACACCAACAATTGCCATATTCTTCCAAGTGAACCATAAAAATACACCAACACGACGCCCATAAAGGAGACGCGATATGTTAAAGGAGTTGGTCTTCTCGTTTCAAATAACCTTACAGAATAGACTTTTTTATCATTGCTAAAGAAAAATTGCCCTTTTGAGCCACCATGAATCCATCCGATGTAGGTTCGTGGCTTGTGATTTTGTTTCAAAACAAATAAATAATACATACAACGAAATTTTTGCTCAAATTATATGCATTATAATTTTTCACCACTTGTTTACAAATGTTTAGAGAATGTATTGCATGGATGGCCAGAAAAAGGATGTATGTATTACTATTACTATTGCTAGTTGTTATTATTGTTATTTTTATTATTATTACCACTACTACTAATACTACAATAATGAAATATCGTAAACACAAGTATCTACTATTAAGGTTTACTCTGACTCTTTTATGAGACTGTACTGTATTGAGATATTGATATCATGTAATATTAATCATTCAACAACCAAAATTTATTTGAAAAAAATATTTGCATTGTGCCTTTTTGTTACTCTACTTTATTAATAATTAATGAGTTAGTGAATAATAAATAGGAAAAATGTCATCTTTCTTCCAATCACCCCAGTAGATATAATTTTGTAAAAGACAGTTGGTGTATTTAGCTGATGAAATGATAATAGGACATAATCTATATGTGCATGGGGCTTTTAGTCTCTTTAATCTTCTAAACTAGTGCGAAAAATGTTAAAATATAAAACATTTCTCTCATATTATTATTTTATTTTATTTATTTTTCTTAAACTCATGTTATTATTGAGTAAAGCCGGTATGAGAAGTCAACTTTTATTAACAGGAAAAAAAATCAAAGCATGCATAATATGAGTGATGAGTGAAGATGGGCAAAGAGAAAGAGGCCTGTCAAAAGGCCCCCCGATGTGATATTAAGCCTGAGTGTAATCTTCTTTTCCCCCCTTATGGTTGATTGATTTAAAGCTTGGTTTATAAAATAGCTAGTCTATTTATAGATATATACACACACACTGTAACATACTCTTACGCACACTCACTTACTCTATAAATATAATCTCTCATAACTTGTTACATAATCAGCTTAAAGTAAATTCCTTCGCTCAGTAAAAAAGTATGAGTGGTTATGTGTCATCATCCATATTATAGTTCAAGAGTGAGCAAGTCAGTCATGTTCTTTTGTTCCTTTTTTTTTTTAAAGAGAGAGCAACCTAATCATGTCATGTCGTGCGTTTTTACCCATATGCTTGATAACTTTAAGGTGATTCTTTTTCCTCTTTATAAGTCATATTATTAAATTTTTAGCACATTTTCTTTTTTATCTTTCATTATATATGATGGAAAAAAACTGTATTACAATATGTTACAAATGGCTTATAATTATCACAATGTAACGAATCAAGTTGAATTCTCCGTTAGAAAAATGTTCACATCTAATATCCAACAATACTTCAAACATGATTACTTTAGATTGATGGATACCTACGAGTAGTGTTGGCAAAAAGGCCATGGGTTAATGTTTTGGCAAGTTAGGTTAGGCCAACTTGTCAGATAAACAATCTAGAAAATCTAACCCACACACTTACGTGTTGGCAGTCTTGCACCCAACCCATGAGATACATATATAATTTTTGTTTCTCTTGTGATGATTTAAAATTTATATATGTCATGTTTGTGTGTGTATCCAAATCAGATCACTCTTATAATCTTGTAAATCTTGATAAACATATCCTAAAGACTAACTAATAACTTGTAATAAATAAACCACGTAGAACCAATTAACTAAATTAGACTCCATATTCATAGCAAATTAGCAATAACAGAACTAGTCACCACAATTTAAATTATTCAATGCTACTTATTCAAACTCCAAGCTAACCACAAACTAGCTCTAAAATGAACAAGATGCTTCTAAATCATCATCCATAGATTATATCCTTTAATGAATTGATATTTTATCAAAGAAAATATAAACCAAAAATCATGAACACCATCTACAATTCACAATGGTAGAAAAATTCCAATAGCACATTGCAATTATTTTCAATAGCTCACAAATGGAGCTGAAGTTGAAAAAAGAAAAAGAGTTGACATTACAAACATTTTGGGTTGGCAAATATCCGGATGGAATTCTGATATTATTTTTACTTGGTTTCAATGAATTGTGAATTAATTAGAAAAAGGAAGCAAACATATTGAAACTATTAGATCTTAACTATCAATCATATCCTGCCTTAGATGCATTATCTTTTATTATTGAGAAAGAATATTCAAACATGAACCTAGATTTATTTCTCAACAAACTCACATTTAAGATTTCTTCAATGGATCTTTTTTGATTATCAAATAACATATAACAAAATCTTTGTAAAAAACTGATAAATTATAAAAAATTTAAAGAGTAAATATTGAAAGGAAACTAAGGTTAAAATTTAAAATTAAAGTATAAAAAAGGATTAGCCTGCTAGTTTTATAAGTTAGGTTGGCCTAACCTATTTTTAAAAATGGGCCAGTTTTTTTCAATCTAGCCTGTAAGCTCAATCTATTTTCTTAGCCCTACCTATAAATAATAAAAAAAATATTATAAATAAGATTGATGAAATATTACTAACGAGTTCTTGTCTAAATGGTTATGAGCTTAGACAGCTTAACTTAGGTCTTGTGTTCGAGTCCCAGGATATGCAGTCATGCAGCTGAGCATACAAGTATGTCTCACTAGCGGTACCCAAAACACCCCTGAAGAGGACCCCACTTATGTGGGATTCGGATTAATTTGGATTGGGTAGGCAGCTAGAAAAGCCAGGATACCTAGACTCTCAAAGGGCCAAGCACCGAGTCTAGGACTTAGGCAGCTTGCAGATTATAGACCCAAGGGCTTAAAATGATCAAGCCCACAACATTTACTAAAGGCACCATTGAACCACATGCCTCTTTTGGAGTCCCTTTTCTCCCCTCTCTCTATCGTCTCCTCTCGTGATCATAAGGGTCTGCACTAGGTCAACGGCAAGTCAAATAGGTCATGGTTAAAGCCAACACAAAAAGATAGATAGGCATGTGATTTGTGAATGAACTATGACTGCCCATCTCAAGCATATCTTAATCCTCATCACTTCAAACGCGAAAACATCTGTGCAAATTTTGAAAGGATAATCACGTCATGCAGTTCACTTTGGTTCGTTCCAGTCATGTAAGTTTCCATGTGACTAATTAATTAATTAGATCATATTGCATAACTCATCTTGTTGCTAATCATTATTCAAGTTGGAAAAAAATCATTTTCAAAAAACAAAGTTGTTAGAAAATGCTAATTCACTTCGAATTCCCGATCTCATATGTAAAGGAGTTAAACTCCATTTTCAATTGAAGATGTAATTAAGTTACTATATTTATAGTACAATGATCATTACAATTTTTTCTTAAAGAAGAATTAAACAGCGTAATTAATTTTCACGAGATTATTCAAATCATTTTATAAATTGTATTTAATTACATTTAGTGTATTTTCACCTTTCTATGAAAGTGTGACCTGATGTGGCATTTTCGCTATTTTGCCTTCCTCGATGCCGCTTTCTGCGGAAACTGGTAGTAATCAAGATTCTCCTGAGGCGGTGCGGCCTGAGAACGTTTTAGCTATAATAAAACTTCTATTTGCTGCCGTGATCCGTAGCATCAAAATCACAGCCCCCAACATTTTCATTCCATTTATGTAATCAACCGATTAAACATCTCCATCCAAGTTTTATTCCCCCCCCCCCCTCTTGTTAATCGGGTTCTCCCATCTAGGGTTCTTTATATGCGGATCCCTCATTATACTGTCGCCGCCAGAATCAGAATTAGCGTAGGGTTTGAATTTCTTGATTGTGGATTCGCTTCAATTGTCGGGGTGACTGGAGACTCGCGATTGCACCGGGACTTGGGGTTTTGAATTTGCTCCAAAGGCCGCCGATCCGTGTTGGAATTTTAGGCCTTTTGGAGGCGGCAAGACTCGGTATTAGTTGTTTCATTTTGTCATCCTCGCCCAGAAAAACGAGGTAACGTGACGGACATTAATTATAAAGATGTTTTTAAAGCGAGTAGATTTTATCTGTCGGCGCCGTTCCTTCCTGATGGCGTCTGAAGGTTCTTTGCAATTCTCTTGGCTAAAGCTCGGCTATGCTCGTCAATTAGCGGATAACTTTTTTTGGGTCTTGTTTATTTTATTTTTTAATGATTTCCCTATTCATGATAATGGAAAAGGTCAACGAATTTTTTTGGGAGATCGGGGGCTGAGCTTGCACCTATTGTTATAAACTGGAGTTCCACAATGCTGGATGTGAATCATAATCGGGTTAATATATCTAGCCCTTTTTTTCACCTAGCTGAATGGCATCCTTTAGAATAGCGTCGCTAAACAGGGCTGAAGCCCTCTCCTCCCTCTGAAATCAGGTAAGCATCTTTCCGTCACGAAGCATGCAAAATATCATTGATTTTGTAATGCACGCAAGCTTAGAAAGCCAAGCTTGCTTTCATCCTGTAATGAAAATCTTGCTGCGAAAACCATTGCAGGGTCAGCAGAGAATATAGCTGTTAGGTGTTTTCTTTGGGCGTGTGAGGTGGTCGATATTTTGCTTTTATTTGATATGCTTTATTTTATTACTTTTGGCATTCATGTCTAAGATTCTGATTTTTTTTTTTAATTGAAGGATTACATACGGCTTCGGTGTTAGGTCTGAATGTTCAAAAAGAGTCTCTCCACTGCGATAGCAATGGGCTGCTGTGGTGCTTTGGGTTCATGAGAAAATTCAAACGTCGCAGAAATCAGTCTGGCATCAAGAGTAATCTCTCTCAGGAGCCATTATTGGATGAAACTGAAGACGGAGATGAAGATGGATCCTATAATGGTGATGTTACTGACACCATTAGTGGAGGATAGTGAAGTTCCAATTTGTACCAAACGTTCTGAGGAAATTTGATGTTGAGAGAAGAGAAGATATGATTTGTAGGCAGTTTCTGTTAAGGAAACTAACAAAGTTGTTCGCGAGAGGTAATGGGTAGAACAGTCTTTTAGGTTTCTGTTGTGCTGTGTGTATTTTTGATTAAAAGGGAAAAATCAAGACAAGCAACTGGCCAGGCTATCAGTGATCTTCAAAGTGAGGTGATCATGAGTGCATTATGTCAAAACTGAACTAGGTGTGTGTTGGGAACTATCCTTTATATGGTATGTCTGTAAATAGCTGCAATAGGAATCTTCTTTTAACGATAGGAAATGGTATCATATTTGCTGATGAGTATTACACCAACATTGATGATGCTTAGCATGACCTAAGATTAACTGTATTTAATTATTCATACGATATCCTTTGACCTAAATAGTAAGAAATAATCAGTTTTTAGTGTATAAGTTGTTAAATAATGTTTGGGGATAGTTTCTACTCTAGATACTCTTCACCAATGGCTTGAAATAAAGTTGCAGGTGAAGTTTGAAATATTTTTATTGCTTCCCCCCTTATATGCAGCTGTTCTTTGTTTCTTTCTTCACTTGTTAGCAATGCATTTGAGCAATTGAGCTTGCCTGCTTACCTGACTGGTTATCAGTTTTGATTTATGCGCTTGCTTTCAGGAGAAACTTTTCTATTGTATTTCATATATCCTGTCAGAAGTTTTATGTAGGTTTTATTGCTGTTTCAGGATGAAAATGGTAACAAGATGGTAAATGAATATGTTCGGGAGTATAAGATTGGTTCTGGTAGTTATGGGAAAGTGGTAAGCCTAGTGTTGTGATATTATGTTGTCTCGCTCATGACTGTAGTTTTTGAAAGTATCTTTTACATGCATGATAGGTTTATACCGAAGTTGTGCAGATGGAAGGCATTATGCAATCAAGGTATGAGGCTCTTTTCTGGTGTGGGAGTTGCTAGTTTACTGCATTGTAGAAAATTTGGCTATGGTTTATGTAATATTTGCTGATTGAAAAAGATGCTACTGCTGATTTTTATTGTTTGGACGTGTAATGTAACCTGGGCAGTTTTATTGAATATCGTGAGGCTGAGAAAAAGTTAAGACTTTTTCTTTGTTTTCTATTCATAGGTTAAAAAGAACCTATGTGCCTTGATGGTTCTTTGTGAAAACTAAAAGGTTGAAAAGAAAGAAACAAAGATAAATGATCACGGTACTGGTCCCCAGAAATGACCATTATCAAATGCATGCACAATGGTCTTCTTACCTAAGGCTGCAATCAGCCATTTAGTGAGTTTAATTTTTTTTTTAAATCTGCAGGCCTTTCATAAGTCTCATCTACAGAAGCTTCGAGTTGCACCCTCGGAGACTGCCATGACTGATGTTCTGCGGGAGGTATGTATGTTTCTTTTCTATATCTTCTGTTTTTTTACGTTCAATGCTGAAAAATGAGGCACCAATTGTAAACATGTCAAGTTCAAAAATCTTGCTTTATTTTCTACTGGTAACTGCTAAATGTGAGTTCGTATAGTAGAAATCATATGGACATTACTTGATACAAGGGGAAACTAGAAAACGACTTCATTCATCAATAATCACCAGTATATAGGGAGTCCACATAGATAGAACTTCCCATCCACCTCCTAACTACTTACGACTTTTCACCCATGCTAACTAAGCCACTGTTAGATAATAATTCCCAACACTCGTGACAGTCCTATTTTTTGGCAGCTCCTATCTAGGTAATTCATTTCCCCTCATGACCGTCACCTTTTTATGCAATTTTGGTTGTACGCTGGCATGTACATTGACTAATTTTGGGAATTATGCATACTTTGAGTGTCATTTTGCTTCCTTGTTTGTGCAAAAAATTATACATTAGTTGTGCTAACTCAATTGTTAAGCGCCTTTTTTTTCATTATTTTACATACAGTAGGTAAAAGACAAATTCCTTATTTCCAGTACTCATCATGAAAATGCTGGAGCATCCTAACATAGTCAATCTCATTTGAATTTTCTCTCTGCATTGCTTTCTCAAGTTTGAATGGATAAAAACTTTTACCAGTCTTGTAGCTGACAGCTGATCTTCTCCTCCTCCTCCTCCTTCTTCTACAGTACTTGAATATGTAGAAGGCAAATGGGTTTGTGAGGGTTCAGGTCCTTCTTGTAGCTTGGGTGAGGAGACTGCTAGGAAATACTTGCGTGATATAGTTTCGGGATTAAGATACCTTCATGCTCATGTATTATCTCTTACCCAATCCTTTTGTGCTTATTTTTGACTCTTAACTCTCTCATGCACACTCACTATGGCCTCCCTTGGTATTAACATTATTGCTGTAGTTTTTGTTATTATATGACTTTTATTATGAGGATTAATATGGATGCGTGTGTAATTTTGCAGCTAAGTAGTCTCAGTTCCGAGATGGTAGGACTTGAATAGCATGTTTTTGTCTTTCTTGATGTTAGCCAAGTCTTGAATAGTGGGGCCATGGTGTCCATAACACTATGTTTGGTTGGAGGGGAGGGAGGGGGAGGGAGGGGAAGGAATCCCCCCAATTGTGGGGGAGGTTTTGGAGGGGAGAGGAGGGCAAAGGGGAGGGGAGGGGAGGGGCCAAAACAGGGGGGTTAATGGAGTTTTGCTGAAAGGGTCAAAAGTTGGCAGGATGATGTAGGACATATTGCAGTTATAAATCCAACTTTATAATAAATTAAACCTTTATTGTTGTCAAAAGTTGGCAGAACTTTTACATCTACTTACCCATCCTTAAAACTTGCTCCTGAATATTTTATCCCCTAGACATATCTTTAGTTCTAAATTTTTTGTATGATAAATGTGGCTATTACAGTTTTGTGGTGTGATTTACATTGTATTGAATTAATTAACCTCTCTTGTCACTATCTGAAATCTCCCTGTTGCATAGATGTTAGAAGTATGAACCTTGTATGCTCACTAAGTTAGTATTGTTGATTGTGTGGAATCTTGTTTATATTGATGTCTGAGGCTAGTGTTATCTGTGAAAATTGTTTTCCAGTTACCTTATTTATGTAATGTGCTCTGAAGTAGTTTTTGTTACACCGTGGTGATTATTCCATGGATTCTTTGAAATGCAGAATATAGTGCATGGAGATATCAAACCGGATAATCTGTTGGTTACACGTCATGGGACAGTAAAGATTGGGGATTTCAGCGTCAGCCAGGCTTTTGAGGTGACTTTAATATTGCTGAGCTTCAGTGTAAATAGGTTATATCTTACGAAAGCTGATGCTATCTAAAACGCCCAAAAGATGTGAAAGCTGATGGGTATATCCTGTGGTTCTGCCATTATTATGTCTGTCCGCAGTGGTCCTTCATTCTGTTCACACCAAAATGATTAGGATTTTATCCTTTGTTCCTTTAAAGGAGCTATCAGTTATTTGCTTTTATGTCTTCTGTAATGTTTTCTGCATATCCCACCATCCCACGTAGTTCTCCCTGAGAGATGTTATTTTGTTTTTGCTAGACACAGGTAAGTGATGGGTATGGAGGCTTTACTTGATTTCATTTTGCAGGATGATAATGATGAGCTTCGCCGATCACCTGGGACTCCTGTTTTCACTGCTCCAGAATGTTGTTTAGGTTAGAGTTATCTTTTCCAAACTTTTCAAGGTACTTTAGTATGTGAAAGTTCATGTTCTAATTGCAGTTTTGTCGGTTGATGTTCTTTCAGGTCTTACCTATAATGGTAAGGCTGCAGACACTTGGGCAGTTGGAGTTACTTTGTACTGCATGATTTTGGGTGAATACCCGTTTCTTGGAGACACACTTCAAGATACTTATGACAAAGTATGTCATGCATATACTCATATGAATAACACGCATGTTGTCTCCATGCTTCATTTATCAGCTTTTGTCTTAGAAACCTCAGCCTGCTGCTTTACTTCTCATCCAGATTGTCAATAATCCTTTAGTACTCCCTGATGATTTGAATCCACAAATAAGGAACTTGCTGGAAGGACTACTTTGCAAAGGTATATTTAAATTCTACTTTCTACTGTTTCCCGCCTAAAAGATCTAATTATTCATTTTTTGCCCCCAGTAATGTGAGGTTCACCTTCTTATGGGGTATCAATTGAAATGTGTTTTGCAGATCCAAAACTTCGGATGACGTTGGGTGATGTTGCTCAGCATAACTGGGTTATTGGAGATGACGGGCCAATCCCTGAGTATTTGTGTTGGTGCAAACGCAAGAGATTAGGAGGAGATTTAAACAGCAACAACATACTTGCTTGACCTACACTGACTAAATTATCTTGTTTATGTACATTGAAAAAACCCGGATTTTGCCCTTTTTACTCTATGGAGTCGTTATGGTCGGAGGAGAGAGACTTCCAGGAAACTCTTGATATGACTTATTCTGGCAGTGGCAAGGAAGGAAAGGGAGAAAGTGTTCGTTTTGGTTATTAAATTTGTTACACGGGAGACTCTGTGATCTTGTTGAATTTTACCAAGTTTTGAGCTCCGGTATTAACTGGGCAAAATATTGATTTTATCTTCTTTATATGTTATACTCCCAGTATTTTGTTTTTCCATTTGCTAAAAAATACCACACTGTACAGTATGTTATTATTTGTGGTTGGGTATATAATCGTGAATTTTACTGAGCACATTTTAACTGTCATTTCCAACATGAGGAGTCATTACTGAAGTTATAGAGAGTCATACTCTGTTAGGCGCAAATTATGAAATGGAAGTTAAGATTGCGGCCTCTGTTTCGGAAGTGGTTGGTTGGATGTGAGTCGGTTATATTTATATATTCGGAAAGAATGACATGAAAATACGACAATATTTATGTTATATATCTTGTTTTATATGAATGGCATATTTGTTCCTCCACCCTCGATCCCTTTTATTTGAAACCTATCATTGTCGTTGTTCTGCTTTTCTTTAATATACATGGGAAACTGGAGCCTGGTAATCTGTATCACCGGCCCCTTTTTTTTTTGTTGGGGGGGGGGGGTTGGGTGGAATCATGAGCTAGCCTTTAATCTGCTTTTTAGTGGGAAAGAGTGAGAAGCTCCGACTCAAAAAGCACACGCCGACCCGATCTGATTATGATTCTTGATGCAAAAATGGTGTGAAGTGGGTGTTGATCTGCGTCTTCTCTGGTAAACGTGAAAACCTTCGAAAGCCTTCCTTCCTGATCCACCAAACAGTAGACTCGGACTCATATCCGTTTCTTTTGATTCTTTTAGAATGCATTGAACAACAATTTCTATTTTTCCAACCTCTTTCTTTAACCAGACCATATCTAGTTCCTCACGTCTCTCTCCCTCCATGTTGATAAGGCGTGCGATGAAATTTGGCATTTTGTTGAAAATTTGTAAAAGGGCGCAATCCTTTTTGCGGGCTACAAAGTCAAGAAGCAAGCTCGGTCTGTTCAAAAGATTCACACGGCAACCAATCCCTGTGGGTCACGCACACATCAATTTGTACAGTAGTATATATGTTGCAGGTCCTGATGCTTATCCTTTGCTTGCATTTTTATTCGAGGTCAGATGATGGAGTCTCTGACAAACCCAAATAAGAGTAATTAAGAATAGAGGAGCACATAGACAGGATCTGAGTGCGGAAGGGAAATGATGCGGCTGTTAGGCTGTGTGGTGAAATGAAAGTACAGAAAAAAGAAGGAATTGGAGCAGGTCAAACAGTGAGTGACTGACACACTAAGTATACTGTGGGAGCACTTGCCTTCTGACATCTGATATGCATATCAACCCCGGTAGATTTTTCTGTTTCTGCCCCGCCCACACAACAACATGCACAAAATTCTTCACGCCTTATAAATAAAAAATGTGTCCATAATAAATATTGAGATGTGAATATTGTATTGGTTGTCAGCAACTTGTCACAATTTCACTTTTCCTGGTTAAATCTAACATTAAAATATTTATACGTGTGCGTATATCTTTTAGATTAAAGATAATTTTTTTAAAAAAATATGAATATTGGTTGGCTTGGAATGGAAGGTTTGGTTGGAGCCGTGAGTGCCTAATATTAGGGGCTGGTCTTTCTAAAAGTGTGTAGGCGATCCTCACAATTCAACACGCAGCATGTATATCCATCATCATGCAATGTATCTTTTGCGAACAAAAGTTGAATGAAACAACCATTTGGTTTATTCGTTTCATTTCACTGCTCTCTCTCTCTCTCTCTCTCTCCCCCAAAAGTTCCACACCTTTTTCCAAGTTGTAAACTCGTTCGTCCTTATCGCCTTCTTAAATAAGTTTGACCACTTTCATGTCTTCCCTTTCTCTTTCCCTAATGCATTCTGGTGTTATAAATTCTATCTTTAAAATAAATAAAAAAAAATGTTCGCTTTGTGTTTTGTATCACTTTTAGGACAATCTTGGCGGCATTTTTTTTATTTTGAAATGACAAATCAAAGGCATCCTCAGACCCATGAAATATGACCATTGACCAGTTTATGTCTGTGCAAACATGCAGATTTTGACGGGTAAGTAAACGAACTTGATTTTTGAAAACCGCGGGTTAATAAAGAAAGTGCAATATTGTGGGCAACTTTAAATGACACTAGAGACTCCAAAAGAAAGGTAAGAGGTCTGTTTTAGTTGGACAGGTGGCATAACTCAGGTCGTTGGTTTTTTTTTTTTGGGCTGTTGGTTGGTTTCACATGGATGTCTGGCTTTAATGGAATAAAAAAAAGGGTACTAGATTCTCTTCCATCTTCTCGTATTCTTGTTTTTATATATATATGCTTGGTTAATTAATCACCAGACAACTTTGAGGATTCCGTGAGAGAGTTACGGTATCGGTAAGGGTTTGACCAAATATATATATATATATATATTAAACGCAAGGGGGGACGGAGCTTTAGAGTTTAAGAGTATTTTTTTTCCCCAAGGCTAATCTAAGAGATGATTTTAAAATTATGTAAAATGTTTTTTTTTTTAAGCAAGACAGTGATTTATAAGGAACCGAAGATTTTTTTTTTTTGGTTAAATAAGAAAACAATGTTCGAGTTGGAGATGAAGGGCATCGTTGATCAACAAGGTTTGTATCGGTACTCAGCTGTCGAGTTTTTACAACTAAATTAGTGGTAGTTTTGAGTGGAGTTGAAGCTCTAGCTAGGCATGTAGCTTCAGATTTAGATCCTGTGTGTGTTTTTTCAACGCATAATTTTAGACATATCTGAATATTTGATATCATCGCTTAAATACTTTTGCACTTAAAAGAAGATCATAATGTTCCTTTATGACAGTGATTAAATGAATAGCATTAAACCAGACAAACGGCATGGAGAGATAGAGAGTAAAGATCTAAATCCACAGTCTCACTGGAAAGCTTGGTGGGAGAACTTTGTCACTGATGTGCTTTTTGGTTGAGACTAGAGAAAATCAGATAAAAAGAAAGAAGAAAAGAAGAAAAGGAAAATGGAAACGAGAAAAAAAGGTGAAATAAATAAAAATGGGAAGGAGTACTGAGAGGGGAAGGTAGGCACAGGCACAGCACAACTGTGGGCGAGTTGTGAGTACATGTAATTGTTCGTTCGTTACTCTCTCCCCCTCTCCCCCTGGCCCCTGCCCCGTTCTTTTATTTATTTATTTATTTTTAATAATTCTTACGGCTTTCCTATTTTGCATGCGAGTGCCATCGATTGAGAAGGAAAGCAAAGCGATCCTGACGGCTGACGCGTCCACCTCTCTCAGGATTGCATTTATTGCCTAAGGCTGCCTCCTCCTACTTACCCTGTGCCCGCTCTTCTCAAGTTTTTCTTTATTCTCCATGCCACTTCACTTCACCTCTGTTTGTTTTTGAAAACCTCGCAATCACATCCACGTCACTTTTTCTTTAAAAAAAAAATATCCCTCAACTATTTATTCCCGTCACCCAAATCAACTGTGTGCCAAATATTTGCCTCCGCCGATCACGTACCCAGCCTGTTGTTTTAATTAAGTTGTAAAAGATAAGTCTCTCTGGGACATTTTTGTTAACAATTTTAAACAACAAATTATATTTTATATTTTTTAATTTCGAGGCGGGGGGCTGGATTTAAATAATAACTTGGGTTTGGTTTTGATTGTATTGGGAAGTTTTTTTTTTTTTTTTTTTGGGGGGGGGGCGAGGGGCAGCGAATGTGCCGGGAAGTTTAAAAGCATGAAGAAAAGAAGTAGGAGTTGGCACCTAGTCAATACGCGTGTAAACCGTAGAGCGCTAGAGGACAAGGTCAACACGTCAGCAGCGAGAGAGGGGCCAAAATAAAAAAGATAAGGGCCATAGGTTTGATTAATAAAATGGAGTTGATCGCCAATTAATACAGGGAGTTTCGTAAAGAATAGGATCTTCATGTATTTACTATGGGCGCATAGACGAGGGAAGTGATGGTGACAATTACAACTTACAGGTCAAACTTGGGTTCTTCCTCAATATTTCCCCCCCTCCCCACAATTCCTGCATTTTTCTCTCTTGTCCTCTTTCACTCTGCTCTCCATTCTCCATTTATTCTCGCTAATCCCAACCTCCACATCATAACAGCACGGGTCATATTTGCTCATTTTTCTGCCCCCTTTGATCAAATGATTTAAACTGAGTTATTAGATCATGCTTTTACTTCGAACTATACCCTCCTTTGTATAAATAAAAAATTTTTAATTAAATCTTATCTTTCAATATTGCCTTCAAATTAATGCATTTTTTTATATTTATTCTTATTTAATAAAAATTTAATTTTAAAATAAATATAAAATGATTTATTAATTAATAAATTTTTTAAAAAAGTAATGATTAAACTTTAAAATACTAAAAGTATTTTATATTTTTTAACATCTAACCCCTACAAAAATGTCTTTCTTTTTTTATAACAAAAAGGTAATATTTTTTCAGTTATATTTATAAGTTATTTTTGACATATTTAACAAAAATTAAGCAAAAATTTAAAACTCATTAACTATGTCTAAAAATTTAATAATTTTTTAAGTTTATCTCTGTTAAATATACATAACTTTTTGTCAAACTACACATATACTCCCTCCGTTTAAAAATTTAAGGTATTTTTGAGGAGTTGAGTGTTTAAAAATATAAGATATTTTTAATTTTTTGAGGTGTAATCATTACTTTTTTAAAGTGCTCGATGAATTACTTTATATTTATCATAGAGTATTTAATAAGAATAAATATAAAAAGATAGAGTTAATTGAAAAGTAAATAATTTATTATTGAAGTAAAATCCAATTAAAAATATTTTATATTTTTAAATGAATAGAATATATTTTAATAATATTTTTTTTGTTATTATTTGATGGAAGGTAAGAGAAAGAATATGTAATTTATAATAAGAAAAATCTTTTTCGTGCCTGTAAACAGGACAAGGGGGACAATGATATGATGCACATACTTTTTGACATTAAGAATTAACTCCGATAAATTGACCTAACAGGATTGGTTATGTTTGGCAGCAATTTTGAAGATGGTTCAAAACTAAAAAAACCATTCATTTTTCTCAAGGCATTTAATTAGACCGGTCCAGTGTCAAGTCCCATCATATAAATGTCCACTATGTTTAATACTCCCTGTTCCCCGTTATAAAATTCTTCTTTACTATAAAATATTATTTTATTTAAATTCATTAATTATAAATAAAATTATTAATTTAATTTTAATAAAATAATTAGAGATATTTTATAATAAAAATTAAAAGTAAATGTAACAATAATTACAGTATCAGTAATGATAGGATAACCTTATTGCTATTTAAGTCGTGGACAAATCAATGACTCGTCTGGACCGATCAAACGCATGGGTAATGGATTAAAAAAATTGATTTCATCACATGTGCCCCCCTTCTAGTCCAATCTATCTAATATATATATATATATATATATTGGCCGTATTGCTCCTGTTGTTATCGATTAATCAATTAAATGGTATATACTTATCCAAACCAAACAAATGGTACATCAATACTCTTTTAATTTTATTTATAGATCATGGAAAAAATATTTTTTTATCTTATTTATAAATTATTTTATTAAATTTTTAATATAATTTTTTTCTTTTACTTTCTATTAAATATTGAAAAAGAAAATATATTGTTAAGATATATATGTTTAATCGGAGTAAAATTGAGAACTTATTAAACTTTAATGCAGAATTAACAAGTTTTAAGTTTTTTTAATTCTGATAAAATGTACTAAAATTGACTTATAAATATAATAAATAAAGTATAAATTGTGTATTTAACTAAAGGGAAGAGCATAGGAGTGTTTCTTCTCGAAGGACCTTTGCAAAAAAAAAAAAAAAACATGATTATAGAAATCCAAGAAGGTGCCACGCATATTTATCCGCAAACATTTTATACCACGCGATCCTATTAAAATCAAATTGGTGGTAATTGATTGTTGAAGATCATTTGATGGAGCCAGTAATTTGCAGTCTAGTAACATGCATGCTCCAGTGTAAGTGGGAAGTTACGGTCTTGGTTCCGCTTGTAAAAATATATTTTTTAATGTCATTAAAAATCTTAGATTCGCTTACCTAAATTTTTCCCGAACCTGAACATTTATACATTATTTACAAGACTTTTCAAATTTACTCTTATCACGAGTCAGGCCACAGGCATTTTTATCTTTATAAATCAAATGCGAGATCCTTTCATATTTGTTAAGAAATTATAATTTTTAAGATCTTTGACTATCAGTCCAGACATGAGGATAAAAAAAATAAATAAATAAATAATAAGTTTGACTATCAACATTACCGGTTTGCAAGTTGTGGGTCGATGTGCGTCTTGTTCAAATATTACAACGAGTGTGTCGTATCTTACAAATATTTAGATTTATCTTCTACCCAATATAATGAACTGTTAAAATTTGGATCCCATCGACGAGCTGTGCGAGAACAAGAACAGGCATTGAAATAACAACAATAAGCATTCTCAGTCCGTGAGACTGTGACATTACTTAGGCCATAAAAAATTCTACCCCAAAGTAGAACATTAGCTTCCTGATATACTCACAATTAAATTAAAGTAAAAATTAAATCATGTCTACCAAAAAAAAAATTGCCAATGAAAGCCTTTATGTAGCCCTAGTTGGAACGTTCTCAAAGCAAGTTTATATTTTCATAATAAACTAACAAGCTTCCAAATTATTTAATAATTTTAATTTAAAATGAATTTGTTGGAGGCATAGGAACTTTGAAAGAGATATTTGCTTTTGCCCCGGAGAAAATCCACATCGGAAAGGAGAACGTGTTCACTACCATATGATACACTAGGGGGTGAGGAAAAAGGCAAACAAATACGGGGTCATTACTGCAAATTAATCAAGTTTGATGGCAAAATTTGCATATATAGTACTTGTGCGTTTCCCTGTTCCAAGTTATCTTAAAGCCAACCTTCACCCTTTCCTACAATCGCCGGTCACCGGCATCATGCTCTGACGCCACTATTATTCTCGTCAAATCATGTGGCGGTTCTGTGTCTGAGATCCAAACGTTTTTCTTGCTTCCTGGTACGCCTGCATTCATCTTCACTCTCATATCGGCTTCTGAAAAACGAATTTAATTCTTGCGATTTGGATCCGTATCCGGCTTTTGTTTCTCGAACTGGATCAACGCATAACCTTTTGCTAGTATCGGATTATTTTATATTTTATAGTTGCATGCATAGTTTTTTCGCTTGCTCCTTTAATTTATGCTAATTTATCGCTTTCATGGATTTGCAGTTTGTTCTGTTTGTCTCGACACTTGGAATCTGGTCGAGGGAAATTTCTGGGAGCTCTTGTGAACTGGCCGGTATTACTGGAATTTAAAGCTTTTATGCCGATTCATTTCATCCTGCACTCGTTTTTTATTTTTTCCCCAAGATCCTGTTTTTTCTGTAAAATAGTAATATACAAATTGGAAGAAGTCCCGTGAGGGTTTGATTAATAGGATAATCCAAGTAGAGGCTCCTAACTGAAGTTTCTCAATTGCCGGAAAATTTCACGTAGTTAGAAACTAGTCGCATGATGATATTGGAATTTACTTTCTGGGCATAGGCCGCATGGTAGAAAACTGTGGCGTAATAGGATCTTGGGATACTGCTGTCGAAGCTTGCTTTTAATCTGCCATGGTTTTCTTGGGATGAACTAGAGATCTTTTGGTATGACAAGGGAAATATGTTTGTCTTGTTCTATGCAGGAAGATGAAGAGAAGGTGAAAAAGATTCTGAAAATGAATTCAAGGGAAGGAGTGAATGATGGTCGAACTAGAATTGAACCAAATGATTCTCTTCTCCCTGGTCTTATTGATGATGTTGCCCTCAATTGTCTTGCGTGGGTTAGCAGATCGGATTATGCTTCGCTATCTTGTATAAATAAAAGATACAATAAGCTGATTAAAAGTGGGTATTTATATGGGTTGAGGAAACAGTTGGGACTTGTTGAGCATTGGGTTTATTTGGTGTGTGATCCAAGGGGATGGGAAGCATTTGACACCGTGAAAAAGAAATGGATGGCATTGCCTAAGATACCGTGTGATGAATGCTTCAACCATGCAGACAAGGAGTCCTTGGCTGTGGGCAGTGAACTGTTGGTATTTGGTCGGGAATTGTTGGATTTTGCTATTTGGAAGTATAGCTTGATTTTTCATGGTTGGGTTAAGTGTCAGGGGATGAATCGGCCGCGCTGTTTGTTTGGATCTGGTAGTCTTGGCTCAATTGCCATTGTTGCAGGTGGAAGTGATAAAAATGGAAATGTTCTAAAATCAGTTGAGCTGTATGACTCTTTGTCAGGTGGATGGGAACAGTTACCAAGCATGCACACACCACGTAGATTGTGCTCTGGTTTTTTCATGGATGGCAAATTCTATGTGATCGGTGGAATGTCAAGTCCTACGGTTTCGTTGACCTGTGGAGAGGAGTATAATCTTGAGACGAGAAGTTGGCGGAAAATAGAGGATATGTATCCATTTGTTAATGGGGCTGCTCAGGCACCCCCACTTGTGGCAGTTGTGGACAACCAGTTATTTGCTGTGGAGCATCTAACCAACATGGTGAAGAAGTACAACAAGGTAAAGAATGCCTGGGATGAATTGGGAAGGCTTCCAGTCCGGGCTGATTCTTCTAATGGATGGGGTTTGGCTTTCAAGGCTTGTGGGAAGCACCTTCTGGTCGTGGGTGGTCAGAGAGGTCCTGAAGGTGAAGCTGTTGTGCTGAATTCCTGGTGCCCTGCATCAGGGGTAAAAAATGGCACCTTAGATTGGCAGGTTCTTGCGGTGAAGGAGCATGTTGGGGTGTTTGTGTACAATTGTGCTGTTATGGGTTGTTGAGATGTTTGTAGATTGACTCAACAGAAGGTGATGGTATCTACAATCTGACTTAGCCTTCGAGGGCGCTTCCCTGTGCATTTCGCTCTGGGACAGCTTTCTCTAGCGGAGAATTTGGTTTCTTTCTTTTTAACATGGCTTATTTGGATGTGTTTCTCCCTTTTTATGATGATTATCATTTGTTTTTAAAATTACTAAGTAGGCTTACACAGGTATTTCTGTCATGTCTCTCTCTCTCTCTCTCTCTCTCTCTCTCTCTCATAATAGCTACTATGTAAACCAATAAATCAAGGGTTTTCATTTAATGATTTCGGCTCATTGTTTGCTGATCTCTTTCTGTACTTTTGTCAAAATTTATATCCACTATTCACACCGGGGGAAATATTTCAAATGGTATAATACCATGCTAAATGCTAGTAGTCCCATGAAATGGGATGGGTGTCTGTGCTGTAGGTTTATTTTCCCATATTGTGCATTTTTGTTTGATTTGTTCAAGTCATATTGATATTTTAGCTGAAATCATAATGAGGAGGGTTAAGTTAGGCTTGCTAATGCACGCAATGAACTTTTGGTTGTTCATGATTTGATCCTCCAGTTGGAGACTTTCATAGTCGAGTTTCAATAGAATAATATCGTTGTGGCTAATGCAATGCGGTGAGTGAAATGATGACAAAGATTACTTTTCATGAGGTCACTATCGGTAAATTTAAGCTTCCAAATCAACCTTACAGTGCTTAAAAGTTTAGATGTTTGTATGCGGAGCCAATAAGGTCATTTTCTACATGATATGCTCTGGCATTTATGAAAGTAAGGTCCCCTCAGATATTTGTTGTGTTAATATGCTTTGCCTACGCTTCCAGCTGTACTTGCTCGATTAAGATCTCGTTTACCTCTTTCTCACTCTGTTTTATATTAACTTTATCAGCACTTAGACCTATAAAAAGATCTCTGTTCTTTATTCAAGAAGATTAAACGAGATCAGGGACCACTCTTAATCATCCCTGCCAGGTTCCTTTTTTCTTTTTTTTCTGCGCTCTATAAATGGTACTGTAGTGACATTGCATTTAACGCTTTGGTCTAGGCGCATTTAATAACCATATTTGTACTACCAAGGAGAATTACCCATGCCAATATTGTAGTATTGAATGTTGAATGAGTTGAATCATGGAGGATGGTTAGGTGCAAGTGCAAGGCTAACTTTCTGATATGTACAACAGAACAGTATGTGATCACTCAGGTATGTTCACCCAACTGCAACTGCCATCCAGATTATGTCTGTGAGGGGACAACCAGCAGGTTGTGAGAGGAATGCGTTTTTTACTGCTCTCGATAATGAAATATATGCCGATGGGATTGGCAAAGGATATGCCACCAAAAAAACATATTTCCTACTTCTCAAATTATAAAATAATTTGATACAAAATTATGATATTAATAAAGTTTAATAATAATTCTTTATAAATTTATTTTTTCAAAGCAAAATTATAAGCCTTCAGAAATGCATCGTCATATTTAATTATTACACTATAATATCATTTTAATTTTTTTCACTTGAAGGATGACATTGAAAAAAACACTATTGATAAAACTTTATTCTTGTCAAATTATTTATATTTTGTAACAATAAAATTCTTTCAATGTTATTTAATAATTTGGGATGGAGGTGGTAATTCTGTGGGAAAACATACAAGGAGTGTCGGTTAAATGAAGTTAACAAAGTTTGGTAGTTAAGTGTTTCATCGTTTCTATATCTTTATTGAAACTATTCAAGACAGGGCTTGCTCCTTTCTGTCCAAATGGTACAAAGTGCTTTTGAAGGGAGCTTAATTCTGTGATTCCTTCGAAAGATTGTGGTGCTCCTGTCGTAATATTGATTCACGCTTTCCGAGCAAGACATTGAGTGGGAATAAGATCCTTTCTGTCTGCTGAAATGATAGGGCCACCTGTGATTGGATTGAACTTCTTTTTATTTACCTCTCCCTCGTCTATCTAACTCGGATTTTCGAGATGCGCATGCATCCTTTTCTTTATTGTTGACGTTCTTTTTTTTTTTTTTAAATGGTGTATATTTTTAAAAAGTACTGAAATCTCGAGTGTATTAATAGAATACATGTCACTTAAGATCAGCAGGCTTCGATGATCAGGATGTATCCTTCTTTGGTTCCTTTTTGTTGTCTCTACGGAACAAGAAAAATCAGCGCCTCAAGAATCTTTTTTTTTTTTTTGGGGGGGGGGGGACCAAGGAGCGCCTCAAAAATCAAGATAATGCATTGGCATGAGTAAAATATTCAGATTGAACGGACACGTGTGAAATCAACATTCTTTTTTTTTTTGGGGTACAAAAATCAACATGCTTTCATTTGAAGATAAACATGCGGAAACGGAAACGGAAACGGAAACCTACGCATCGACTAGGCCCAATATGTGCTTTAGGCTGGGCACCGAGCTTGGTGAAATCCAGCCCATGCACACCCCTACAAAAACGGTTTGAATGAGCCCCAAAAATAATTTTTTAGGCTTTTAGTGTTTTAATTATTAGAAGGGAGAATCACATTCAAGAACCGCTCAAAAAAATATTTACAGATGAAAATTAATACGAAATAGATTGTCATTAAAATAGAAATGTGACTCATTTTCTTAAATTGAATTTGTTATTGATCATTTTTTGTAATAATTTGTTTGAGTGATCTTTGAATATGATTCTCTCTTATTAGAAACATAAACTTCAAGAAAACATGCTTAATTTACATGTCTGAATATTTTAGGTCTGTGCCCATATATTTCAATTAGAAGATAAATTTTTTGAAGTGTGGGTGGATGGAGGATGAAAGAAAACATTTTTCTGCAGGTCCAAAAACAAGACTTCCAACTTTTTGAACATAGTCTTTTTAGTGCACCTTAACAGATAATTGCGTCAATTTAATCCACAGTTGTACTCCGAAAAATCTTATACAGATATTTATGCATTGGATACAGACTATAGTCGATTATCTAAAAATAGACTGTAGTTGTTTTTGTGGTCCGTGTGCTTTCTAGGTTCAGTGCAAATTGGGCCTCCAGGCCCTGGAGAAGTGCTACCAATGAATTCCAAATAGCGTCTAAACTTCGCTCAGAGAGATCCTGTGTTTATTTCCACCCTGATTGTGGCAATAAATGAAGGACCTGTTTGCTTCATTGGAAGCATTTTGAATGAAATGGAACTAAAAAAAATGAAATTGAAATAGGACAAGGAATTGGATTGGAGTCTAGTTTAAAAGTGCCGTTTGGTATGACCGAACATTTAAACAGAATCTATGTATAAATATTGTTTGGTGCACCATAATTGTACATGGAAAAGGCATTTTAAACGACAATAATACCTGTTGAAATAATAAACCAATAAAATGATAATATTAATAAATATTATCAAACATTAACTTAATCACACATTTATATGTGTTCAAAAGACAATAATGAGCTAACGAATTGATATTATTTTTTGTTAGAAAATAAATTGGTATTATTAATAAATATTTATTAATATTTTGTATGTTTGATTAAAAAGAATAATATATCCATAATGGTTACGTTTCGTATATTTCATTGCGTACATTGATCCTTGTTTGAATTGAAAGGATTTGCATACAAACTATGCAAGTAAATATTAATTTATTCATATAGTTTCGTACCAGCTAATGAGCATAAATATTCTAAAAAAAACATAAATATTAACTGCACTTATTTGTTCAGGAGACTTGATAACACCGAATAAATTATTTGCTAGAAACCCAAAATATACCACTGTCTAGCAATCCCAAAAATTGAATAATTTCCAAGATGAATAAACTACTTATTAAAAAAAAAAGGCACTATCTACTTGTAAAACACTTACCAGTAATAAAAAAAAACCATTATCTACTTCCGATCCACCTAATGTAATAAATCATGGATCATTTTTTGTTTTTCTTCTTCCAACTAGCTTCCAGAAACAACCAACAAAGCATTACTTGCAAGTATCTTTTGATATGCTACACGTTTTTCTTGCAGAATTATACCTTTTAACTTAGCCATCTCAAAAAATATAACAGCTCTTTGTACGTTTAAATTCGCTTCACAAGCTATATTCTTTGTCACAACTTGAATATGATTGCCCATAGAGGTACATCTCCTTTAATTCTTCAACCACAAACCCATCCCTATTATGATTGTTCCTTCTCATCTTCGTTGAGCTTGACACCTTTTTGTGCGGCTGTGTGTTTGATTTACCATTTGTTCAATTTAGTCACAGTTTAATTCAACTCCTCCCTCCTCATCAACTTATTCTCCAAAAAAAAAAAAAATTACAAGTCTTGATAGTAGAATGGAAACAAAAAAAAAGCCGAGTATGCAACTTGGGAGAACACAAACTAACACAAAAAGAAGAAGAGAGGGAGGAGTCTTGAGTGCGGAGGGAGTCTGCGATGAATAGTTGGGGGAGAAAGACAGTGACCAAGGTAGAGGCCATGAGAGAGATAAATTCCAGGATACTTTACCGACGACCTTTGCCTTTGGTAGTCCCGATAATAAGGAAGCTAGGGTTGTTACTCAAGGAAAAGAGGGAGATTTCTCTCTGCTCGCTGCGTCCTGTACCGTTGACGTATAAAGATAAGTTGTTAGCTGTCGGGGGAGTAGGGTTCCTGGTCAAACATGATGAAGATGAGGACATGGTGAATGGGTGGCGGGCTTATTTCTCTAAGATGAATCAAGTGGATGAACAGCTGAAAACTTCAGTGAATGCTGAGGATGAAGAGTTACATCAGAGTGATCAGACACAGGGAAAATGGCTGAAGCTGGTAGCTACGGCCAAAGAATATTCTTCCTGGTGTAAACCTTGGATTAATTCTCTTATTGTGAAATTACTGGGTGTAGATATCCCGAAGCACGTTGTTCAGGATAGGATTATTTGTATGTGGAAACCTCAAGGGGAGATAAAGGTGATCCCAATGAGTAATGGCTACTCTACAGTCTTGTTTACCAATAAAGAAGATTGTGACTATGCTTTCCAGGAAGGGCCGTGGATGATCGACGACCATTATCTTCTAGTACAGAAATGGAAGACCCAACTTTCATCCGTGAAAGGCAAATACTCAGAGGAAAATAGCAGCATGGGTGCGACTAGTTGATCTACCACTGGAATTATATAATATGGAATGCCTTAGGATGATTGGGAATGTGATTGGCAGAATCATCAAAGTTGACTAGTCCATGTCTATTTATGATAAAGGTGGCTTTGCTCGGATTTGCGTCAAGTTAGATCTCCAGAAACCCCTACTACCATGCTTTGATTGGTGTGGTGAAAATCGTCCGATAGCTTATAAAAGTCTTCACATGATATGTTTCTCTTGTGAATGCTATGGTCACAATCGTGAACGTTGCCCAGCAAGCTCGAAGGATGATCTGGCGGACAAAACTAATAAGAACTCGGATATAACACAGTTGAACAAGCTCAGTAACTCAAGTGATGAATTTAACCGACGAAATCATATGTCGGCAATGACAAACCTTGACAGTATTACAGGTGAAGGAGAACGAGGTCCGGCGATGATAGTTAGTCGCAATTTTCACAGAAATATTTCTGTAACGCAATCAAAGGGATCAGAAGGAAGATCAAAGCCGGAATCTCAATCCTTCCAAACCAAGGATAACATGATGAAAAATCTGCATGGCGAGAATCATGGCAGGGATAGCATCAAGGGAACACTTGGTAAGGATATCTGGCAGGTGAAGGACGGGGATAAAGTTGGTGTCATGAGCTATGATACACGTGGATTCAGGAAAGATATTCAAAATAAAAAATCTGATTGGGTGTCAATTAGAGAGAAAAGGAAAAGCTCCTCTAAGCCTAAAACTCGAGAGAAAGAGAACAAATTGCCTGATAGAGCAAGGCCCAATAGACTGGTCACCAAGAATCAATTTGTTAACCCGCTTTTAACTTTAAACAACTTTG
The DNA here is from genome assembly GCF_029017545.1 of Prosopis cineraria. NCBI lineage: Eukaryota > Viridiplantae > Streptophyta > Magnoliopsida > Fabales > Fabaceae > Prosopis > Prosopis cineraria. The sequence goes on from NW_026555337.1 coordinate 2,570,459, forward strand.
AAGCTCTGAACGACCTGTCTTCCTTTACAATTAATGCAAACTTAGGCAGTAACTGTGTTAGAGGAGGGGAAGACAGTTACACTATTAACTCGATGCTGGTGGAGGAGAATATGGTTACTATTTATAAGGTTGATACAGAATGTGGTGCTCGCATATCCTAAGAAACTAAAGATAATACGAGGACTGCAGATCAACAACCTTCTGACATGGAGGCTGTGACTCGTGATGAAGACAGCTGTATAATGGTGTGATCGGGAGAGGCTAACTCCCATAATGACTCGACCAGGTCTTAATGATAATACAAATTTAGAATTCCAGAGGTACCGGGAGCAAAAGCTTCAAACCTTTAGTTCATGAAATGAAGCACCATTATAAGATTGACTTTCTAGCAATCTTGGAAACTTATTGCAATACCAAAGAAGTACAGAAGAGGATTGCTTCATTGGGCTTCTAGTTTAATGTGATTGTTGATACAGATGGCTATAACGGTGGTATTTAGTGCCTGTGGAATGATGAAGGGTGGAAGATCAGAGTGATGGAAACTAATTTCCAATTCTTACACCTTTGTATCGAAATGAGCAATGGGAGTTGCTGGTTTCTTACATACGGTAGTCCGAATCCTATGATTCATCGTAGTCTGTGGCATGAGTTAGACTAAGATTCAGGAAAATACTCTTGGCCCTTGGATTCTCGGTGGTGACTTCAATGCCACCCTTTATGACTTTGAGAGAAAGTCCTAAGCGCGACATGGCCTCTCTAATGACAAGGACTTTGTTTCTTGGTTTGACAAAAACTAACTCTTTAACCTAGGATACTGTGGTCTTGCTTTTACATGGAGTCGGGGTACCACTGCAGTGAGAATTGATCAGTTTATTTTTAATACTCAGTGGTATAATTCTTTCCCTAATGCCACGGTGACTCATCTACCTTTCTTTAAATCTAATCACCGGCCAATTATGCTCAAGCTTTATCCGGAGGAACCTTATACTAGACTTAATTGCCCTTTTTGATTTATTGCTTCCTGGGCTTTATATGAGGGGTTTGACGAACTTGTACGTAAAGAATGGCACGAAGAGCTCGAATGGACTGCGAATATTTCTGAATTTGCCAAAGCTTGCTCTCATTAGAATCGTCAGTCTTTTGGGCATATAGGAAGGTAGAAACATTAATTATTATGAAGACTTGATGGCATTACGAGGGCAGTAGTGAGAGGAGGAGATACTAGGTTCTTGAAAGACCTACAACTTTCTTTATGACAGGAGCTTGAAAGTGTGATCCTTCAAGAATCTCTTCTTTGGGCTCAGAAAGCACGGTTGAAATAGAATATTCATGGTGATCGCAACATAAAATTATTTCATTCCTATACAAATAAGAGACAGAAAATGAATCGTATTGACGCCATCTGCAATGATGAAGGTACATGGTTATATGACCAAAATTCTATTAAAAAAGAAGGTACATGCTTCTTTGCCAACCTCTTTGTAGATGACATTTTGTGTAGACAACCCCTTGTCTGTGCTGTTTCTTTTCCCCTATGGAGACATATCTGCTAGATTTTTGCGAAAGGGAAGTGAATGAGATGGAAATTAAAGAAGCTTTATTTAGCATGGGGGCACTTAAATCACCGGGCCCGAATGGTTTTAATGCTTTCTTCTTCCAAAACTAATGGAACACGGTGAAGGGGTCTATTATCCATTTTATTAAATGAGCTTTTGAGAACCCTCATTATATCCGGGATATTAATAAGACTCTGCTGGTTCTTATTCCTAAGAAGGATCCCTCGAAATCTTTTAGAGACCTTCGTCCGATCAGCCTTTATAACGTGATCTGTAAGATTATCACGAAGATTGCTGCTAACCGGATTAAGAGATTCCTCCCTTAAGTTATTTCTCCTAACCAGTGCAGCTTTGTTCTTGGCAGGCATAGTGCATACAATATTATTGTAGCTCAAGAGGTTATCCACTCTATGAGGAAGATGAAAACGAAGAAGGGCTTTATGGCTATTGAAATTAATCTGGAAAAGGCTTATGATAGGGTAAACTGGGGATTTCTTATGAATTGTTTAAGAGAATTGAATCTCCCGTCCCAGTTCATTAATCTCATTCACTATTGTGTATCCACTGCTAAGATGCAATTGCGTTGGAATGGCAAATAGGCTGAGGAATTTGATATATCTAGAGGTGTTCGCCAAGATGACCCCATCTCCTCATATCTCTTCGTAATTTGTATGGAAAAGCTAACTCATCTGATTCAGATGTATATTGCAAAAGAGGAGTAGAAACCGATTCGACTCACTGGAACAGGCCCCCTAATATCCCACCTCTTATTTGTGAATGACATTATGATATTTGCAGAAGCTTCCTCCCAACAGGTTGATATGATTAAAAGATGTTTGAATGATTTTTGCGCTTGCTTGGGGATGAAGGTGAATAATGCTAAGACTAGAGTCTTCTTCTCCAATAATGTCAGTCCCAGTTGAAGAAACGACTTAAGTGCGTCTTTAGGATTTATGCTAACTGGTGATAATGGGAAGTATCTTAGAGTTCCATTATATCACCAATGTATTTCATAGGATACCTTTAAGAGTGTTGTGGATAAGGTTAAGGGAAAACTAGATAGCAAGAAGACCAACTCTATATCTCTTGCTGGACAGGTAACACTTATCTCATTAGTTACCAGTGCTATACCAAGGCATATCATGCAAACCACTTCTCTTCCTTCTAGTACTTGTGCAAAGTTGGATAGATATAATTGAAACTTTTGCTGGGGAGGTTCTGAGGATTCTCAAAAAACTTATCTAGTAGCTTGGGAGTCCATTTGCAAATCAAGGGTAAAAGGAGGTTTAGGTCTTCGCCAAGCGGCTTTGCATAATAAAGCCTTACTAATGAAACTGGGCTGGAGTTTAACCAAAAGACGAGAAGATTTTTGGGTGCAAGTCGTCCGAAATAAATATGGCTGTGGCAATGATTTAATTCCAATTATTGATTGCAAAAGACCTAGCTTTAATCTTTGGTCTGGCATTAAGAAAACCTGGGAGAAGGTTAAAGAAGGGCTGGAAGTAGGCTGAGGTGGGGACATGGTTCGTTGGCGATGGGAGAAAAATGGGAACTTCTCTATAAAGTTTGCATATACCCAGCTCCATCAGCTTAATACTAGAACAGACCCAATATGGTCAAAAATTTAGAAGTTAAAGATTCCTCATCGGTGTCAAACTTTTCTCTGGCTTGCATATAATGGTTGTCTGCTCACTAATACGGCTTGTAAGAAGAGGGGCCTCTGTGATGACGATACCTGCACCTTATGCAATAGTATGGAATCTATCCTTCATGTACTTAGGGATTGTAAACTTACTAAATAGCTCTAGAAGGCTCTTGTTCCACCTGACGCGTGGAATGTATTCTTCAGTTTGGAACTTCAACCTTGGATTCACTAGAACTTATCTCCGAGGCAGAAAAAAAGATGATGACTGGAGTACTTTGTTTGCTATGATCTGCTGGTGGACTTAGAAGCGTAGTAATTTGTGAATCTTCAAAAACATTAATATCGGCAATGATACGATATGTCTGAATGCTAAGGCAATGCTGTCTAGCCTCCAGTATGCACATACGAAGCTATCCACTCATGCAGATCATGTTTAGCTTCCCAAGAACAACATTGCTGGAGTCCACTGGAGCCTAGATGGATTAAATGTAATATTGATGGTGCCTTTTTAAATCTGCATCAAACAACTGCTTGTGGGGGCCTTCTTAGAGACTTCCAAGGAACCTTTCTTCATGGCTTTACATGCAGACTGGAAAGCGGTGATCCTTTGGTAGCTGAATTATGGGGCTGTATTTATGGTTTAAAAATGGCATGGGATGCTGGTTACCATAAAATCGTGTTGGAAACGGATGCCATGGAAGTCTTTGAACTGTTAACAAATGGCTGTAATCCTGAACATGAAGATTATGATACTTGTACACTCATCCAATCGTTACTGAAGCAGGAGTGGGAGGTTAGACTTAAGCATATCCATAAATGCTGTAATGCAAGTACGGATCACTTAGCGAAAGTTGGTCTCAACATTCTGCCAGGTATTTCCTTCACTATACAAGCTCTCGAGAAGCTTCTTGTTGTGTTGGCCAGTGACTGTGATCCTGGTGATGGGGGTTAGCCTAAGTGGGCTTAGTTTCATCGTTTGTATAAAAAAAAGAATGGAAACAAAAAAACCAGAAGGTATAAAAAAAATAGCAAGCTGTTCATGGTTCTCATGGGAGAAGGAAATGAAGGACAGAAAACAAGCAAAGATGTAAATGAAGATAGCCAAAAAAAAAAAAAACAAAAGAAAGGAGAAGGAAAAAACTAGCAGGCTGTTCGTGGTTCTCTTACAGTCGTATGAACATCTCTTTCTCACAATCTTACTTTAGCAGATGCATGATTGTCTTATGTTCATCTTATGCTGTCGGGGTATATGATATTTTCTTTTTTATTTAGGTTATGATGTGTATTTTTGAGTTTACACAATTTTTATGAGGGCAAATTAGGGAGAAAAAAATATTTTCAAGGAAAATATTATTTTCCACGAGGAGACCCTTGAAACCCATTTTACACTCTCTCTCTTAAAATTAAGATCTTAAGAATTAAAAACAATGCCAACTGAATTTTAGAAAATGCCTTTTCTCTTTCATTTTCCTTTTCAAGACTATAGTTTCATGCAAACCAAAACAAACCTTAAAAAGACTTTACGAAGGATAATAGATTGAATAATTTGTTAACAGATTAGTGAAGTGTAATGTTTAAACTTTAAATCCAATGATCTTGCTAGAAATGTTAATTAGTGAAGTGTAATATTTAAATTTTAAATTCAACAATCTTATTAGAATGTTAACATTAACTTCATGATAAAAAAATGAGAAATTGATGTAAAAATTATTTAAATTTTTTTAATGATTTTTCCTCAATCAGCTTATCAAATTTACAAATTTTTTATTTAGTTTTATTTATAAGTCAATTTCAATATATTTTATTAAAAAAACTTTAAAATTCATCATTAGTATCTAAAAATTTCAAAAAAACTTTAATCTTATTAAATATATATATATTTTAATAGTGTATCTCCTCTCTATATTATTCAATGAATGATACAAAATTTTATAATAATAATTTAATAATATAATTTATAAATAAAAAATATATATATATATTTTTGTGAATAAGTGCAGAGTACATTAATTGTTAATTAATATATTTAAAATGCAGAATAGTTCGATGCAATCGGCAGATCTACTAGGGAAGGTACTTGACTTAATGGGTCCTGTTTCCGGGGACGTGGCATCGGAGTCGGCTAATGAATCGAAAAGGATCACGAAAGAAGATGGGGCGTTGGTGATCATATGTTGAAGCAGCAAGTAGCCCCGCAAGCCAAGTCGGGCAGCGCTCTCAATGGCGGACACTGGAAACACCGAGACTGAACTTTCACTTTCTGGCTCTAAAACCCTAAACCCTTCTGACGCAGCCAACGGCTTTCATTTGCCCCAAGCGCCCGGTGAAAACGCTCAAATCGATCAGGAATCTTCGTCTCCTGCTGCCCAGCCTTCCGGCGATGCCGTCTCGGCCGTAAAGCGGAAACGGGATGACTCGGATTCAGGGGTCTCAGATCCTTCGCTCAATCCCTTGTGGAAAACCAGCCTCTGTTCTTATTTTCGGCGACATGATGGCTCCTGCAGCCACGGCAGTGAATGCCGCTATGCCCACGGCGAAGAGGAGCTTCGTCCTCGGCCCGATAACACCTGGGACCCGACTTCTGAGCGGGCGAAGAAGGCAATGAAATCCGATACGGGCGAGAAATGTACAGTTTCCTTGGGTGTTATGATGACTGAGGCTGTGGTCGATGATGCTGATGGCAAGGACAATGATGATTCCAATCACGCTCTTAGCAAATGCTTGGTGCATTTACCGAGGAAATGGGGTTCGGACAGCTTGAGGAGTTTTCTCAATCAAGAGGCAAGCTTGCTTTGGGTTTTGCTTAAGTTGTTTGAAACCCGTTTTGAACTCGAGAAAGTAGTTGGAAAGTAAAAAGTACACACTGAATTTGGTATATATGCGTCTGATGAACTGAACTTTAGCTAAAGTACTCGGCTAAATTGAGCTACTCCTAACACTGACTTAATGTCGTAACTCTGGCAATAAAATCGTCGACCTTCATTTGTCTTAATACACTGTGGAGACAACGTTAGAGGGGATGTTTAAATTGAGTTATCTTAATGAAGACTCAAGATTACGAAACTTTTTTTATTTTTCCTTTTCAATTCCATATTGTGGAGTTGTTCAGCTCTTTTTTTTCCCAAGGTCAAAACTTTTGTTATTCAATTGAAAAATATTTTGAAGAAAAATAACGAAGCTCGTTTTGTGATGAAGGCTTCTTGTGCTGATACAACATAATTGCTGCTTTTTATCTCCTCCGCTGATGAGATTGCTTAGCCTCTTCAATAATAGTATAGTGTAAAGTTATATACTATGTTGCTGCTATTGTTATCTTTTCACAAAAGCTTCCGAACTTTTTATTTCTTCGCTTCTTCGTTTTTGGGTGGCTGGGTGCCCTGAGAGCTGCTGGACTGCTGTTGATCCTGTATTTATGTGAAGCCCTTCAACATTTTTTTCCTTTTCCTTTTCTTTTGGAAGTTTATACTTGAGGCTGGCAGAGGTATGAGTTATGTATCACGTATAACCATGAAATATTTGGTTCTTTTTCTTCTTCTACCATTTAGGGTATACCTTTCAAATCTGCAAAGAAAAAGAAAGGCATGCTAGTAGGATTTGTCACTTTTGAAGATCAAGAACAATTGAAGGGCTCAACAAAGGTAATTATGACCCAGTTACCCATTATTTAATTCATCTGCTGTGGAGTTAGTGATTAATTAAACTGCCATTGTAATAGGAGCTTGAAGGAAAATTAATTGGCAGCAAAAGTTTAGAAGTTGCGGACGTCATTCCTCGATCATTTGACAAGAAGAGTAATTCAAATGTCACTCTTTGTGCAGAATCTGCACCAAATGCAGATGCTGCGCCAGTGAAGGAGAACACAGATGGGAATATGGATGGTGAGACAAATGGTGCGAATTTGGCAGTTGGTGATTCCATGCCGAAGACAAGAAGCCTCCGCGATGTAGTGACTCCTCTTTCTCATATGGCCTATGCTGACCAGTTAGAGCACAAAAAAGGCTCTCTCACCCAGATTCTCAAAGGACTTGTTAGTTATACCTGTTTTCTATTCTGCCTTTTCTAGTAGTGATTTTTTTCTGGGTTATACCTACTTATTCTATGTCTTTTGTAAAGAGTGATTTTTCAGAAAATTAAACCTTAGGGTATGTTTTTTGCAGACTAGAAATGCTCGTAGAGCTTGTCCAAGTGGCGTCTCTCTTCCTGAGTGGGTTCTGAAGTCTAGGGACTTAGGTAGTGTATATATTTTCAGAAGTTTAAAGCGAATCCCCAGGAAAATTGTATGGTTTTGGTGTTTAAGGCTGTATGAAGGGGTTTTTTTAATTAAATTATCTTACACAGTGGTATTTTTCTCCATAATTTACCTGATAGCATACTGAATTGCTGAGTCAACATGGTTCTCCATTATTGACTTATCAGAGAAGAAAGGGGAGGAGGTTAGAATCAGTTATGCAGAATTAAATTAATTTCTGTTTAATTGTTGCATTTTCAGTTTTAGTTAGCTAAAAAAGTGGATCGACTGTTGCTAAGTGGTTCACCCACGTTTTAGTTAGTTTGAATCAGTTTTGATGTAATGCCAGATATGATGGGATATTTTCTTATTATTCATTTATTATTCTGATGTAAGTCCAGCATTGTAAATGGGCTAGTTCTCGCCATAGCTAGTCACATTGAGAAATAAAATATCATTTCCATTGGAAATTCTCCTACTCTGGCTATTGAATTTATTAGGGTGAGATTCTTGCTCTAATTTATTTAATATATTTATTTGCTTTCATTACTTCCTAAGTACTTAACAGTTTGATATCAGAGCCATTCAATCCTTAATGGATTCCTGCCCCCTATACACCCCTCCTAAACCTTCATCCTCACCACCCATCTCAGTGTACAATCACCTATCTAATCATTTTTCCTCGCCTTGTCATGCACATCAACTCCTTTACATCATAGCTTGTCTTGATGTCTTTAATTCTACAATTAGGGCACCACAAATTGTGCCAACTAGCAGAGGAATCAAAGCTAGCCAATTCATTTAGGAGTTAAGAGAAAGGTCAAAATCCATAAATTTGGAGTGAATAAACCCAGGTCAGTTTATAAAGCAATGAATTTGGTTTTAGAATTTGAAGGGAAGGCACAACACATTCGCAGGCCCAATTCACATGCCCAGTCCAACCAGAAAAGAGCTCCTCTGACTAGGTCTTCAGTAGCCACACATGACAGCAGCGGCCTTCAAAGCTTTAAGTGTCTATTACAAAACCCAGTTTTTGTTTGTTGTCATGATAAAGGTCTCTGCTTTTCATCTGGAAATACAATCATTATTTTGTTATATAAGTGGAGATTCTCCTTTGGCTTTATTAGTCATATGAGTTTAAGATTCTTGCTCATCTTCCTTTATCTTTGTTAATTTATGATGTTAGATTCTGATTTCATATTTTAATAAAGATTTATCTTCCTCATTTCTCCCTACCTATCTTGGATTCTATCATTACCATACTGATGTTATGTTTTTGTAATTTTAATCTATTTTAACGTATGATGGTAATTTGAGTGTCTCATGATTGCTCTTTGTGATTTTCCCCTCAAACTTCTATAGGTGGTCTTCCTTGTAAACTAGAAGGTATTATTGGATCACCAAGGGTACATGGATATCGCAACAAGTGTGAATTTTCTGTTGGATATTCTGTAGAAGGAAAAATAACAGTAGGATTCATGCTTGGAAATTTCAGGTAAACTACATTCACTCTGTTTATACAGTGCTTGGCATGTAAACTGTTTACTAAAGTATTGTGGCAGGGAGGGTGTAACAGCAGTTGAGGAAGCTGTGGGCTGCCCAAATGTTTCTACAATTCTCTCCAATATGCTTCTATCTTTGATGAATTTCTTCAGCATTCACAGTTACCAGTTTGGAACAGGTTTAAGAATAGCGGGTTTTGGCGTCAATTGACAGTATGACTTTGCCAGTTTTTGAATTCAATGTTGCTATCAGTTTGTGATGATCATCTTGCTTGTTATTTGAAATTTTCCCAATATATTTGTGGTATTAGTAAGAGAACTATTCAGCCATTAATTGGTTGTTGAATTTTTCTTGTAAGGTTCGAGAAGGAAGGACAAGTGGGAAGGTTGCTGATGCTGTAGATTTTGGTGGGATTGCAGAGGTCATGCTTATTGTGCAGGTTAATTTCTAACAGTAATCATGTTTAAAGCTACCTTAAATAGATTGAAATGCCTTGCGGTAGAACATGATTTATAAAGGGAGACAAGACCTGATTATATATTGATTATGCAACATGTCTCATGCTGACGTGCCATTCTTTTGTAGATATTCATAGATTTTTGTCACACTGATTATGCAGGTTTCTACAATTGGCTTTGATAATGAGCTAGTAACTGGTGAATTTGAGAAACTTGCTCAAGCATTTGTTGCAGGAGCTAATGCACATTCTCCATCATTACCTCTCACAGCTCTGGTTGTACAGGTATAAACCCTTTTTAGTCTACAATGTTTTGTCAGATTGATATATTAAACTCTTAAGTGCCTTATGTGTGCATGCGCGTGCAAAGCCGCTTGGAATTTGGAAGGTTGTGATATTGTTTTCAATGTCTAATGCAAGTTAATCTGCCCTTTAATTTTCTAAATGATGGCTAATGTGGGAATTGGTTTTATTACATGCAGGATCACCAAGGAATATCCAACGTAGCACCAGCTGATGCCCCACTGCAGTCACTTCTCACTCCTAAAGCGGATGGTGATCAAATAAATTTTAAAAATGGTGCCATGGACGTGAGGATCCATGATTATATCAGCGATCTCCAGTTCTCTATATCTCCAACTGCATTTTTCCAGGTGGGGATGGCATTTCATGTTTTTTACCTGGAGCAGCAGAATCATGTTTTGCCAGTAGTGAAAATATTGAATCTTTTTCTACTGCAGGTCAACACTCTAGCTGCTGAGAAGTTGTACTCACTTGCTGGAGATTGGGCATGCTTAGGTTCTGATACATTGCTATTTGATATTTGCTGTGGGACAGGAACAATTGGCCTGACCTTAGCACATCGTGTTGGTATGGTAATAATCATCTGTGAATATGCTTTTGCTATGGACTCAATTGCTTAAGATCGTACCTTACTGGAAGTGATTATATGTGTGTCGAGGTTGCTCTAGTTGATATCAAATGAAATATGCTTATAACATGACTCAGTTTTCCAAATATTATATGAGAATTGACTGTTCAATTTGCATGTAAAGCCTAGCTTTGGCTTATTTTCCAATATTTTAGGATTTGAATTGATTTAGCCTGATTTGTTTGTGGATTTTATTAGGTGATTGGTGTTGAAATGAATGCCTCTGCCATATCTGATGCCCAAAGGAATGCTGAGATTAACGGTATAAAGAATTGTAGATTCATATGTGCAAAGGTGAGATCAATTTTTTTTTTCCCTTCCTATTTGAATTATGCTGTGGCCTGTGGCAAGAAATTGTCAGAAATTTATAGATGGTAATTTATGGAACCAAGAAAACTTATCTCTGGTGTAAATGTTTAATTCGATTTAATTAGTTTATGATAAAACAAACTTTTGCATGCTGACTATTTGTACGAGACAACAGGCAGAGGATGTGATGGGATCTTTGTTAAAGGAGTACCTAAATAAGCCTAAGGAACAAGTCAATGTTCCAAGTATCTGTGGAACTGATATTGAAGAAATTTCTGTGGGGAGTGCAAGCCAGGAAACTGAAAATGGTGAACGAGAATCTGAGTGTTCTGAAAATGGCAAGCAAGAAGATGAAATTGAGGTTCAGAAAGTGAGTGATTCTGAAAATGGGAATTCTTTGACACAACAATTTAAAAATGTTGTTGCTATTGTTGACCCTCCACGTGCTGGACTCCACCCAACTGTAAGAATCATTTTTCTCATTGCATTTTAAAACAATAAGATGACCCACGCAGTGAGTATGAATGCACTAGTGGTATATTATTCTGTTGTCAATACCGAATTGGGTATTTAATAAATTTGTTGCACAACCTGTTTGAAAGACTACCGAGAGTGATGTCTGAAATCTGTCATAGTTTTGTTTTGCTTGTTATCTTTTCTTGTTTATCCGGTATTATTTTTTATGATGATGACATTATGTGTCCCATATAAACATGTCAATAATTAGTCTTATGTATCATGCAGTTTCCTATTTTCATGCTTTTCTTTCATAAAATATCAATACCAATTCTGGTTTTTATCAACTGCAGGCATTTTAGTTCCCGTCTAAATTTGATTTGGTTAGTTTTGATTCTATCACACGCAGATGCGAATTTAAGTACTATATGATGTATGTTTTGGAATTTCATCTTAACTTGTCCACCTGTCCGGTCAGTTGCTGTTCCTTTTCCTTTCTTTTTTCCTATCAGTGGATACCCAATTTTGCTTTCAATTTCCAGTATAAAAGTGAGCATTTCACTACTGTGAAGATTTTTATTATTTAAAAAAAAATTGTTTCTTGGCCTTACACGGAGTCTTGGTTTGCTGAGTTTTTATTGTGTTTTCACCATCTAAACGACGGGCGGACATTTCATATGTTGAAGGACAAATTCTTTTCCTGATTCCCTTGAATCCATAATATAACATTTTGCCTGAAATTTAAGTTGTGAAATTGCAGGTGATCAAAGCTCTGAGGACTAATCAAGGACTGCGGAGGCTTGTGTTAGTCCTTGTTCTGAATTATAGTACATTCGTTATGGTAATTTCAATTTCTTTGCAATCTAATGATGGGCTTTTATGTGCAGCTACATATCCTGTAATCCTGAAAGTTTGGTGGCGAATGCTATTGAGCTTTGCACACCATCTCCTGTGAAAATTGAAAAAGGAAATAAAGACAACAGAGGATGGAGAAACAGGAGCAGTGCTGGTCTTGCAAGACATAGGGCCAAGTCTATGCCTATCTCAGAGGCCTTCCAACCCATAAAAGCCATGGCTGTTGATCTATTCCCACATACTGAACACTGTGAACTGGTGATGCTACTCGAGAGGTAGGAAGCAAGAAGGTGCTGGTGGATGATTGGTCCGTCTTCCGGGTTGATATTTATGGCTTCTTATCTTGTTAGATCTCAAACTTTTGTGGCGGACCCCCTTCTTCTTTTTAGTTGCTTTCTACTCATCTTTTGCCCCTGCGCATTGAGTAATTTTGTAGAATGACCTTAAAGGTTCAGCTGCCATATAATATTTGCAGCACACACCATCAAGTATTAACATTTATCTGTATCGAGACTGCTGTCCTTTTTGTTTTTTGTTTTGGTTAATTTTATTAATTACAGATCCGCTGGCTGCTGTAAGGGAATTATTTAGTTTGATTGATGATACAGTTTGTTTTTGGCGTTGGAGCGTAATGATTAGTGGATCACACAATTTGTGGTTTTAGTTAGCGTATCATGGTGTCAATTGTCAACATGGATGTCTTATCAAGCTATAGTGCCTCGCCAAGTCCTTGTTGGAGATTGAGTCATCCAACTCACTTTACGCAGCAGCAGTTAGTGGACCTCTATTCCATCCATTTACTATTTATTTATTTTTTGGATATGAAAGGAATCCCTGCTACTACCTCAATTTTGCACAATTTTATTTATGTATTTTGATTAATATTATCCAGTCTGTACACAGATGCATGCTCAATTATAAATAATTTCTTTCGCCTTTTATTTTTGCAAATTTCTTTGCCTCTTTCATTTTCGGGGAATTTGAGTTCCAAATGTTCTAATTATAGTTAAATCTTAAAATATTAAACTATTTATGCAAATAGTTGCAAATTTGGGCATTTTAGATGTAAATCACTGAAAATGATTTATAAGATTTAAATGTTTAATTTGCAACTCAAACAGTGTCTAAATGAATTTTTGCAAATTGCATTTTAGTTGGAATTTTTAGGGTCGTAACTGTCATGGTCTTCTCTACGCTGGTGCCATCATGCCTGTTTGACATTTATCATTTATTTTTTCTTTGGTGAGGGCCCTTTTAAAGGGTTTTGAATTTAATGGCTGCGACATGAAAGATGGGGGTGGTGTCCTCATCATACAATAATCAAAATTATCTTGGGCTCATCATTTTCCCAATTGATTGTGCTCCTCCTCCTTCCCAATCAGTTTCCTCCTCGGTGCCCCCGTTAGGTGTTTTTCTCTTTTTTCTAGTTGTCTACTGATCTCTTTTGGTTTTATTAATTTATTTTGTTAATTCATGTTAGTTCATGTCTTGAGAGGTGTTGAAGGCAAGGTCTTACGGTATAATTCTATTTGTGGCGCTACCCCTTTCTGACTTTTTCATCGGTCCACTTCTCCACCACCTTGGGAGTGTAAAAGGCCATTCCTTCTTTTCATGTTTCGATCTCCGTTCTCATTATTTTGCTCCCTCTTTCCCTTTATTTCCCTCTATCCCATTACTCATGGTGACGCTCCTTTCATTAAAATCTCAACTGTATGCCATCCTCATATAGTAGCATTCCATTATCGCCTGCGTCCTCGTTATTGTACCACTGACACTACCTCATCGTGCTGCCCATAATTCATTCATGGCGACTCCAAATAGGAAGCTTTAGCTTACCTAGTAAGACGCTCACCAGACAAAAGTATAACTAATATTTGATTCAACTTTCTCCATAGTCATGTCGCTGTCTGCTTGCTTTGCTCGCAATCCTTGCTGCACAGCCTGGTATTCCATACTTTAATTCAAAACTATATGGGACGACACGAAAAGGATACGACTTTTCCTCGAGGATCTCTCGTAATGATGAACAAGAAGATAAAATCTCTCTGACTCCCTATGGGTATCACATATGCGCAGTAATGTATACATTATTATATATATCAAAAAGTAAAATAAAAGTTATTGACTAGACTTGCTATTTCAGCTAATTCATTCATATATTTATACTGTCCAGCTTCCAATCGTCACGGCCCCAAGTTAACTTATGTTAACGACCATGCCCCTCTCTGCCCCAGAAGAAGAAATGACAGTAAATTAGGACGTACAAGCAGAGTCTCGTGGAAGTTTTGATCCGACCAAACATGCAAATAATATACAGAAAGGAGACGAGAAAAAGCGAGTGGTTATCGCAAAGTACAGCCTTTTTTTAATCAATAGTGGCCAAGTTAAATCACTCCTATCATAATCACACTGAAACAGGTTTATTTATCTGTTCGTGTCAAGTTTATTTTTACATATATGCATTAGCACAGTGTGGGGTTCGACACTAGCTGCTTTTTTCTTTAGTGAAAGATCTCAAGTTGATTTTCCTTTCCTTCCTTTTCGCACTGTTTCCTCCTGCTTCCACTTGACACTTGCTTCTTTTGATAATGCAAAAATACAAACTCAAATCAAAGAAGCGGGGTCGTGAAGTTGATGTGTCTCGATGTTGTTTATCTCTTTTTTGAAATTTTGGGGCCATCTAGTGTTGTTCATCTCTAATGCTCACGCTGATCAATGCGTGTATCGTGACAGGGGTTGCACAAAAGCTTCGTCAAACCACCTGCTTTATCTTGTTCTTTTGACCTTCTCGTGAGATGAGTAATTTTAATACGAGTGAAACACTCTGCTCTCTTTTTAATTTGGAGAATATGAAGTTTTTAATTCTCGCCTAATCATATTCTCTTGTCAGATATTTATTTATTTTTTCTGGATATAACACACCAAAAAATTCTTTAGGTGGACTGGTGCACCGTCATCCGTGTTTATATAATAAAAATATAAAATCCAAATGATATTAAATATAAATTAATTTTAATATTAATAATAATAAGGGGAGAAAATATAAAATTAAATAGACATTCTATCATACAAATAAAATTATTCACAATAATGATGCATTTTTATTTGATTAAATTAATATAATTTTATTGGATGGATCACTAATAACATGGTATACTGGGTCGTCTAGGAATTTATCATTGATAACCATAAATATTCTCCAAGAGATAAGAATTCGCCAAATAAGGTTATAAATTTGTGATGCCGCTCCGGTGCGCATTGAAAATGAGATGTTGAGATTCTTGATGATTGAACATAATGAAAGGCAATTCCTTATTCGTGTTTGCCCCTTCCCTGTTTGGCCGGGAACTCAACTAACAATCAGATAATTGCGTGAATCGAAAGTGATTTTGAAGCAAATAAATCGCCAAAAAGTGGCAGAAAATAGGGGAACGTGTGCCTGAGGTTTCTTTAACATCAAATTGAACCATCCTTTTCTCTTTCTGGCCTTGTGGAGAGCTCAAGTGATCGAGTCTTACTCAAGTGTTTCTCAAAATTCATAAATAATCACAGGATATTACTATATTTTATCAGGAATTACGAAACAATCAAAGCTGCAGTTCAAATTGTCTGCAAGTAACGCCTTGTGTGTTTTGTTATCCATATCCGTTCTTAATTAATTTCTCTTTATCTTTGCTTTTCTTATATTATTGGCGGGAGAAATTGAGACGATTGAGGAACTTCCAGAACGAGACACATGTTTGAGATTCGATAAAAGTCTGTATGTTTAGCAAAACCCAGATTATCAGTGTAAAAAGAGGGCGTGCGCACTGGTGGAGACTGAGGTTTTGTGTATGTGGAAGTAGGCCAGGCCTTCCACCATCCTCTCATAAATGCTCAGTTTCGTCTTCTTCGTCGTCAGTCATCATGCTCACTTCCTCAAGTCCCGAGTTCCCATTTTCGGCCCTTTCTTCCCTCTGCCTGTTTCAGTCTCTCTGTATTTGTGGGGATAAACTAATGCGTTGAGCAATAAGCAAGTGATATATGGTTAAGCTACGTGTCTGCAAGGACTGAACTTTATTTCTTACTCGTGATTTACTTGGTCTGTGAATTCCAAGTTGAGTTGTGTCTTGTAACAAGAATATGAGTACAGAGCAAAAGCCCCTCAGTGAAGAACAAGATGCGGTTTCGTGCCAAATAACAGCTTCTCTCCCAGTTCACAAGGTAACTTGTGCTCTTTCAACTTCATCATCATCATCATTATCATCATCATCATCTTCTTCTTCTTCTTCGTCAGAGCATAAGATCAGAATAGTACTCCATATTTCATCTCTGATTCTCCGTATTTTGTTTTTCTTCGTCTCTTCTTTTTTATCTATACATGTTTGATATTCTTCGTGTTTTAGTTGTTCTTTCCGATCAAAACTTAGAAAATTTTCTCTTAATTTAATATCTATTGTGGACATGTGAACGAATTCTAGTAGGGGTGCTCGTCTTGATGCTACAGTGCTTTTATGCCAAAAGATATTTCTCTTTTTTCCCCTTACTTCATGATAAGCGTGGCTTAGTAAATTTAAATTTCGTCAACTGAGTATGGGGTATGTGTTACTAAAAAATGTGATAATATTTTTCATTTCATGAATCTTCCTTTTCTCTTGATCGCCAGTAGGTAAGTTTGTTCCACTTTCTAATGCTTGTGGATCAAACTGAGTGCAGGTAGGTCGAGCTGTCTTGTTACTTTCCATTTCCTTTGAATTTTGGAATGTCGTGAAACACTTTTATACAACAGCATGGGGTTGCAAATTTATAAAACCGGAGTTACTCCTACCTGCCTAATTAAAGTTCTTGAGTGTCTTCAGTTTTTTTTTTTTTTTTAATATGGTGTCTCTTTATCTACAGTTGTGTTGATTTTCATTCTGATGGATTTTCTCAGGGCTGTAGTGATGTATTGAACAAGATTCAAAAAGTCTTTTTATATTTATATGATATCTAACTGCCAAAATATGTGTAGCCTGCTAGATTGCTAATAATCTGAATTCTGCAGTGTTGGTGGTCCATTCTTTTGGCATTATGCATGATTGTTTACATGTCGTAATTCATTTGCTATTATGAGCCATAATATCTTGAATCCTCCTTTTCATAATAATTTCTGCATTACCTTTTCGTATTTCTTTCATGGTTAAAATCTTAGCATGTGTGTCTAGTGTTGCTTATATATATCAAATCTAAATTTGATCGATAGGTTGATAATACAATGGGGATAAGTGGAGAGTCCACGCATACTCGTCGCTGGAAGCGAGAGAATCTTTCACTACAAATACCATCAAGAACATCAGAAGAGTCTTC
The DNA here is from genome assembly GCF_029017545.1 of Prosopis cineraria. Lineage (NCBI taxonomy): Eukaryota > Viridiplantae > Streptophyta > Magnoliopsida > Fabales > Fabaceae > Prosopis > Prosopis cineraria. The sequence goes on from NW_026555337.1 coordinate 2,587,724, forward strand.
TCAAGATTTTGTAACAATCAAGATGCCTCAGACTCCAAGTCCTTCTCCAACTCCTAAGAGAGTGAATTTTCTGGTGACTTCACGCTCTGTTGACACCTCCAGTAATAAGTCTCCAGGACCTTCAGCATCAAGAGGAAAACCATCCATAAAAAGTCTCTTACCAAAACTGAGCTTTATTTCTCGGGTGTCATCAGATATTGAAAAGGGTTCTACTGCAGCTTCAGAAGGTTCCTCTTCAGGCACTCGAGAAAAGCCTTCAATTTCAAGAACCTTATCCCTTACTAAAATATTTACTCCCAGGATTAAGAGGACCTCATCATTGCCAGTGGATGAATTTGCACATTCAAATTCAGAATCTGCTCATGCTGGAACTCTTGGCACTTCTTTGCAGGTAAGATTTCAATCAGTGTAGTCTTAAATTAAAATCGATTGTTTCAATGTGCGATGAATTCTCCTTCACCGATATGATTAGGAAAAAACGATTTGCTTTTGGTCATGTTGACAAATGATCAGAACATAAAAATTTCTATATTTTTTTGGGCTTTCTTCCACTATCACGAGGTCTTGAGCATGCAAATAGGTTGAAGAATGAAGGAACCTCAAGTTCTAGAAAATTCAATATTTTTCGTTGCTGTAAAGCTTTTATTGTCTTTTGCAGAGAAGCTCTGCTCAGAGGCAAATAGTTCGCTCTCTTTCAGTGCCTGTCAACAATAACGAAAAAGGCTTAAGGAGAATGGATTCATTTTTCCGTGTAATTCCTTCCACCCCACGAGTGAAGGATGGAATTGAATTTTCGACAGCATCCCCAGCAAAGGATTCTGGTATGTTCATAATGAGCACTCTCGTCTGATTTCCAAAAGTAAATAGGATTTTATACATCATGGATATATAATGAGATTCACTGGGCTGACATATTTATGGCGTGCCAAGCTTAACAGTATGAACAGTGAGGCTGAATGTCTGTAAATTCTACATGCAGTTAGTAACTATTTCGGCTATTTTTCTTTGTTCAGAAAACGATATTGCTGATGGTGAGGATATAGCAGAAGAAGAGGCCGTATGCAGAATTTGTATGGTTGATCTATGCGAAGGGGGTGAAACTTTCAAGCTGGAATGCAGCTGCAAAGGCGAACTTGCTCTGGCACACCAAGAATGTGCTATCAAGTGGTTTAGCATCAAAGGAAACAAAACATGTGACGTGTGCAAGGAGGAGGTTCGGAACCTACCTGTTACTCTTCTGCGGATCCAAAGTGTCAGGGCTCGACATACTGGAGCAAGTAGGTCTCAGCTGGACAATGTGAATGAATATAGGTATGCTAATTATAAGTCAATTTTTTCTATCAGATGACTTGTTTCAATTTTGAAGTTAATGGACACTGTGAAGTCTCTGGATACAATACACTTTGACAATTTATCATAATGTTTTGGACCTCCAGTTATGAGTTTGCAACATCAAACTCAGACACTACCATAACTATCAAGTATGACTTGCTTGTGATGAAAGTTCATTCCATGATATCCGTATTTGAAGCTTCATTCTCATGGCTTACACACTTAAAATAATCCTGAAGTAATGAAGTCAGTATTTTCCTTTGAGAGTTGCATTCTAATACAGGAGTGGACTGAATGTTCTAATAACACCTTTGTTGATATTTTCGTTTTGTCTGCTTGTTTTGGTAGGGTTTGGCAGGAAGTGCCCGTTCTAGTCATTGTCAGCATGCTTGCATATTTCTGTTTTCTTGAGCAGCTATTGGTAAGAATAGCAGTCCACTCAGACCTGTCAAAGTCAATATACGTTTATTGTACCCTTAGTTATTTGACTCTGCGCAGGTTGGAAAAATGGGTACTTCTGCAATTGCTATATCTCTTCCGTTTTCATGTGTATTGGGTCTACTCTCATCCATGACATCATCCACAATGGGTAGGTTTGCAAAGATTCTGGTGAAGTTTTATCATGCTGCATGAGATTGACACCATCATTTTACATTATATAATAATCTGAAACCATGTGGCTATTGATAGTAGAGTTATATTGTTCTTCTTAATGAATACTTGCCTTTTTTTTTTTGTGCTTTTTTCATGATAGGTAGTTTGGCTACAAGTCGTTTACCAAACCCTAACCTTTGAAACTTGTTGTTCAGTGAAGAGCAGGTTCGTCTGGATTTATGCATCAGCACAGTTTGCCCTGGTGGTTGTCTTTGCTCATATATTTTACTCCTTGGTAATTGCAAAAGATGTACGCTTCGGCCACAACGTTAAGTTCTTTTGGTCTTTTATTTTTGAAACCCAGACGATCGTAGTTACTTCCTGAACATCCATATGACGTTAAAACAAAATGTAGCGTGTTGAGCGGAAGAATGACTTTGGGGTGCGTGTGTGTGTGACGTGCAGGTCCGCGTGCAGGCAATCCTGTCAATACTTCTAGCAACCTTCGCAGGGTTTGGTGTGGTAATGAGTGGAAGTTCAATTATTGTTGAGTTCTTCAGATGGAGAAGAAGATGGCAGGCTTCATTAGAGCAGAATAATAATGGTCTTCCAGTTATGGCACCTCATTCTGGCTCTTCCAGAGGAAGGGCTCAGAGTCAATAAAACTCGAGTGCTTCTTCATAAGCCAAGAGAGCAGTTAAAAATCGATGCTCATCTCTGAATATCTCGCAGTCTACTCAAGACTCTGAATGTACAGCTCGTAATGATACTGATACTGATAATGCAGTGTTATTAGAGAAAAGATTGGCTCGGGGCTGCAATGGAATTAGTGGTTGTTGCTGGTTAGAGTTTCTTTTGGGCTCTGTTAAATCAGAAGTTTTGTAGCCTCCTTTTTTGTCATCTTTGGGAGAGACAAGAAAAGAATTGAGGCATTATCTGAATATTATGATCATGGGGCCAATAACAAATTTTGTGAAGCATTCCAAATACACTGGAAGCTCATCTACGGTGCTTTTCACCGAAAGTATTTGTACGAGTCTACCAGATTTAACGATTGAGGCTTCAAAAGTTTGTGATAATTTAATGGTGGTATGACAATTACTTAAAACTAAGATTTCAATCTTCTGAAATAAAAAAACTTCAAAAAGGATTTTTTTTTTTTTAAAACAAGGTTTAAATGAGTTGAATTATTGGCTCACTAAAACGTCTTTGTTCAACGGATATAAAACATCCACGCTTTAGCATCTAGTGCAATGGCTCCCAGTGCCACAAGCGCCAATTTGACTTTCTGGGAGTGATGATTTAGTGGTTGTCAACAGTAAAGTTGTTTTTGTTATATATTTCATTAAGTACTGTGGATTTTTGGATCAATCATATTCATGCATTTACAATTCATGTAATGATATTAGTACTCTTAAAAGGTATTCTATGGGAGACATGTCTATCAACAAAGTTCTCACCACGTAATTTGATTTTCATAATTTTGTAGGTGATGAATTAAATTCTTACTATAAAAAATGGTTTTGTGTTTAAGTTTTTTTTTTTATGTGTCCAATGAAAAATAAGATAGCAAATACTAAGATAGTATTGGATAGCCCAATGTAGTCTTGTTCAAGGTTCTTTTTACTTTTTGCCCAATAGATAAGTAGGTTTTAGGCCCAAAAGACAATTATAAGTCCAATGCCAAACACGGTCATAAGCTAAGGGACCCACTCATTTTATAATTTATATTCACCTAAGAAGTATTTAATTTCAATGACTTAAATTATTGTTCATTTTTTAATATTTTAAATAATTTTTTAAAACTAAATTCAATCAAATTAACCTAATAAAATATTGACCCTGATTTCAGCCGATTTTTTTTTTTAACCAGTGATTTCAGCAGGACTTTAGCACAGTAATATCAAGTATGTAGCTTTTTTCTTACAAATTACTGATCCCTCCATTAAAAGATATAAAATATTTTTTAAAAAATTAAATGTTTAAAATTGTAAAATATTATTAACATTTTAAAATATAATTATTATTTTTTTAAAAATATTTTTATTGATAAATAAATTTATATTTATTATAAGATATTTAATATAAATAAATATAAAAAATAAAATTAATTTAAAAATAAATAATTATTTTATTAAAAAATGAGATGTAATTAAAAATATTTTATATTTTTAAACGCACGACTAACTATTAACCGACGGATCCAGAAATGATCACCTCCAACATTTCGGGGGAACTAAACTATAAAATTCGTCGCGCTATTTGCATCTTGCAGCCAAAAAGATTGGAGCGTGTGATCTTATTGGCGAGCTTCGTCATTGAAAATGGTTCCGACGTTGACGAAGAACTAGGCTCAAACTAGAGTGAATATTGCGACCAGAATAGCAGCACAAGCACCGCCTCTTCTCTGCGCTCTTCCCGTTCCCATAATCTCTTGTGGAGGTGCCCCTTCCTCACCAGTCACCACTGTGACTGACTCCCTCTCTGCCCATCTCTATCTCGCTCCTTCTCTCTGCCTCTGCGGATTTGTTGCTTCTTGCTTTTGCTTTTATTCAACTTTAGTCAAATCAAATAATGGCCAAAGAAGCCACCTTTTTGTGATAGTCTACTTCATTTGAACATTTTAATCGAACACTGCACTGGCTGTTGGAATGGCTGACTGAGGGAATTGTAATTGTGCTTTAGGGGTCCGCAAGTTGGGGTTTGTGCCCCAGTTAAAACAGAGTGAAAGGCTGAACAGAAGAAAATTTCCCATAAATATGGTTTGGAGTGTGGAGAATTCTGAGGTAAGTACTGAAAGCAAGATTGGAGCGGTTCATCTAGCAGAGGATGCTTTTGCTGCAGAAGCAGTTGAAGCTTTAAAATCTGGGAAGGTTATTGCTGTACCCACTGATACACTCTACGGGTTTTGCTTGTGATGCTTGGTATGATATCTGAGTTGATGCTTCACATCTTGCCCATAATCTGTTTGTTTAAATTCCTCCTGGTATTATTGCTATTCTTATTCAGGCCTCCTGTTCTTTTAATGTGTTGCTGACGAAGTGCTTGTGTTTCTGTCTCCCCCGCCCCCTTTCCTCTTCCCATATAAGGAACATAACATGTTGATTGTACTCTTGGAAATAACAAGTTACTGCGTTGGCGATTTATATAGATGAGAGACCGATACGGAAGATGAACAAAAGTGACAGACTTCCGGTTGTATCTTGTGAACACCCTTCTCCTCCATGAAAGCAAGTGATTAAGTTATTGTTCTATGTTATATCCCTATCTAGATCTCAAATATAAAAGTTGGCTCCACATGATATCGACCCTTCTGACTGCTTTTTAAAGTGTTTTTTAAAAAAAACAAAAATCATTTGCATTTCATAAGCTTCTGCGCATCTCAATTCTTTACATAAAATTGGATTTTGTTCTATTATTGATTAACATTTACTCTTATTGGAACATTTCACAGCTCGTTGGAAGCAGTTAACCGAATTCATGAGATTAAAGGACGTCAACATACAAGGCCCTTGGCTCTATGTGTTGGGGATGTTTCAGACGTAGAGCGTTTTGCAGTGACTGACTCTTTGCCTCGTGGCCTGCTTGATTCCCTCCTTCCGGGTCCCGTTACAGTTGTGCTGAAACGAGGTTCGCTGGTAACATGCCTGCTGGAAAATACATACACTAAAATAAGACCATGGAACAAGAAGTATTTACAGAACTCTACATCTTTATTTAACTAGACTAGATCGGTTCAAGAAGTGGATTTAAACCTTGAAGCTGCAATTAGTTTGCATCTCATTCTACTTATTTGTCTAATAGTTTAGTGGGGACATATTCTCGGAGAATCAAGTGTTCTTGAACGATCTTTGAACCCAATATTTGATAGCATAGAGGTTAGAGTGCCTGACAGCAATTTCATTCGGCTCATTGCTCGTGGCTCTGGAACTGCCTTGGCCCTCACTAGTGCAAACCTAAGCGGACAGTCAAGTAGTGTTTGCATCAAGGATTTTGAAGACCTCTGGGGACATTGTGCCTATGTCTATGATGGCGGTTCTCTTCCATCGGGATGTGCAGGTTCCAAAATTGTGGACCTCGCCACACCATACAACTACAAGATTCTCAGACCTGGAAGGTACATTCTGTTGAGATAATCTTTTCTTGTCTTTCAAGTTTCTTAATGTGCTTTCAGAATGGGATGTTCATTGTCAGATAGTAATAACACCAAAGACAGGATTTGAGTCCGGGTGTTTACACTTCACTTTCAAATTTGGGATAGGATTGGTGGGATCTATATGTCGAGATGTTAGAGGATGGGATTAGAAAAATGGGGAACGCTAGATTCTGTTTTGGTTAAGGTATAATAATGGGAATCACACAATATAGCTACTGAAGATCTCACAATAATTGCATTAAAAATTCACTCAAGAGCAGCACAAACTCTGATGCAATAACAAGAAAGAGACCACACTAATTAACAACAGAAAGAAATTACAGAACAAGAAGAAGAATAGCAGAAAGAAATTCCCAAGAGTGGGACCAGAGAGGATATCAGAGGGAGAAGAATGACATCAAAGAGAAGACTCCATAAGATTCATCCACACCCCCAAAACCCTTGTTCCATATCTATTTATCCTAACATCATCCTAAACTATTCCACTTCTCTTAAGCCCATTCAAATAAGCAGCTGGCCCAATAGTCCGTTTCTCATGGTCCAGGGCCTCATTAATGCTAAATCCCTTCATTACAGATCCATGGTTATATATACTAGTTTTGTTCTTAGGTCTGAAGTTTTTGGGGCAGTCTGTGAAAAGCTTACAAAAGAGTGTGGTGTTACATACAGGCGGCTTTAACAGTGTTCATTGTCCTATTGTGTAGTGTGAAGGAAGAGACAGTGGCTATCTTGGAGAATCATTCTCTGGTTGAAGAAGTAAATAAGCAGTGATTGATGTGGAGTACCTCCATCTAGACGTCCGTGGGGGCGTGGGGCAATTTATCCTCCAGTTACTATTCAGCCAAAAAAAAAAAGCATCTTCTATTTTAATGAAGTTTTAATTTAATCTTTCAAATGATGGTTGTTTTATTACAGCCATCGTGTTAGCTTATAACTGAGTGTTTATTATTGATTGTTTATGCAGCTATTTTAGCTATGCACTTATGTTTTTTCCCCTTCCATGAGAACTTCCGCGAAGCTTGAGCCGCTCAGTGGAGTGGAATTAAAAAGTGCTTTCTGATAGTCGCACAATCCAAGTCATTAGGTGGTGTCATTTATCTTGTAAGTTACTGTATCTCGTAGTGAACTTAGTTTAGAGGTTATTCCATGAAGAATATTTTTGGAGATTAAAATGACACTTGAAGTATTTGGAGATCAAATTAGGAGAAAAACTAATTTGTTGAATTGCTGGTTATTCATCATCATGTTAGTTCAAATAAAACTAACAGTAACAATCCATGTTAAGAAGATTGTAGTTGATTCAGCATCCTTGGAAAGGCCTGATGAGATGTTAGAATAAGATTGAACCAAGACACCTTAACTAATAATATTAAGTGTTAAAAATACTGCATTTTGACCCTCAAATATAATTAGCTTAATGTAACCATTTTTATGCACCATTCTCTGTTGCATTTTGGGTGTGACTCATTGAGAGGTTAAAAAATGTCGACTAAATAACAACAACAATGCAGGTGAAATTCAGTATGATTTTCAGGATTTGATCATGTGATTCTTTATAAGAATGAGAAAAAAATTTCGAGCATTTTAAGAGTGAAGATTAAAATCTTATATTCATGGTTTCATCAAGCTTTGAATTATTTAATAAGTATGATGAATGAAAAATTTATAATCTTTAATAATATATACTAATTGCTTGTAAAATAATAACATATAATTGATCTTTTAAAAAAACTTAAAAGCATATACAATAGAAAAAATGCCTCCCCAATGAAAGGAAGGTCATGGATTTGATTCCAACTCTGTACATTTCTCTAGTTGTTTCAAATAAAAAAAGAAAGAAAAGAAGAAGAAGAATGAAAAAAGGAAAAGAAAAGAAAAGAAAAGAAAATAAGGGTTGCCAACTTGTCCTTCATAAACTCACATAAAGTTTGACGAGTCTAAGAAGGAACGAGTACAAGTCAAGGTCCAATGCATGACTGTGGACTAGATCACTAAAATGATAATAGTAATCAACACTGGTGCCCAATGTTTATTAGTATATATATTATATATAAATGTGGAGGCACGGGGTCTCCCTCCTTGGCTTAATATTACACCGATCCAAAATATAAATGTTTTTATTTAATTAATCTTGATTTTAAATATAAACAATCAAATATATATAATTTTCCCCCCTTTTTTCTCATTTGGCCAACGCTCCATCCTACCAGATTCCTACAAGTTTTTCTAGAGCTGTCAATTAGGACCAGCCCGGCCCTAAAGGACCGGCCCTTGAAAGGTCAGGGCCTAAATGGACTGGCCCTAATAAGCCCGATTACATGTCAGGGTTTCATTTTTTAAGGCCCGGCCCTAGCCCTCAGGGCTAAAGGGCCGGCCCTCAGGGCCTCGGCCCTATTTTTTAAAAATTATTTTTTCAATTAAAAATTATAAAATATATATTTATAATTATAAAAAAAGTTATTATTCATAAAATTAAGTTTAAGAAAATAAATTTAAATTAATTTACACCACAACAATAAAGAAAACTAAAATATTTAGGTCTAATATCAAATAGCAACATCAAAATGAATACCAATAAAAATTAAACTTAACTAATATTATCATAATAAATAAATAAGGGATGAATGAATGCATTTAATATGTTCATTTCTTTGAATTATGTATTTAATCTTTTATTTTTTTATATTATAATTTAAAAAAAAAATTATAAACGGGCCTAAAAGGGCCGGCCCTGGCCCTAAAGGGCCGGCCCTTTTATTTTCGGGCCTAAAAGGGCCAACCCTTTTAGGTCCGATTTACATTTTTAAAGATAAAATGGAAGCCCGGCCCTCAATTTTTTCGGGCCTAAAAGGGCCGGCCCTATGAGCTCGGCCCTAATTGACGGCTCTAAGTTTTTCTTCTTGTATTATTGTATTGATTGATGATTGATTATTGATAATCCATAGGTGATTGTTGATTCTTACCATTCCCACTGATTATTTATATTCCAAATTCAAATCTCCGTTTGAGACTTTGAATATTCCATTTTTTTAAGATTTCATTCTCTTACTTTTTCTCACGCGAAGAAGGTGGCGGCTTCTGTTTTCCATTTCTGCCCTCTTTTGTGCCCTCGTCCTTTTAATTTCCTTATTTATGTTTCAAACCCTCACCCTTTATTTCCAATGCTGCCGTGTTCATGAGTAAATCCATCCAGTCGTCCCAATAATAGTGGGTTCATGTAATATGAAATCTCAGCCTAGATTCTGTACTTGTAATTTTGATTATCCAATCGGGTTCAGAGTCACCTAACATTCTTATTGCAGGTTGGATTGTGCAATAATAGTATTTTGCTTATTATTTGCTTCAGCTTCGGACGCCATGATTAATTTCCCATCAATCTAATTAAGACGTTCATGCTTTTAACGACTCAGATCAATAGAATGAGCGAATCACATGAAAATAATTTAAATGCAGAATTGTTTTCAACATGTTGGCTTATTACCAAAATTATGCATGGGTTATGATGAGGGCAGAGGCTGAGGATGAATGAAAGGCAAGTGATTAATTGATTGGTTTTAAACCATTTGGGTAACTTCTAAAAGTATAATTAAGTTAATATATTTTTACCAAGTTTAATAAATAATTGAATTGAATTCTTCAAATAACGAAAACAGGAGGACCCACGGCATAAAAGCAAAACACATTCCACGTGCCCAATCTTCCTATGGCAACTGCTGATATATAATTTAGTCGAAGCGCCGGAGACTCACTCACCACCTTTTTGTCGTCTTCCACCACTCGTCCCCTTTGCCTCCATTTTTCTTTGTGAAATTTTGATGAAAACGGTTGCGATCAGGGGCCTCTGACTCTCCTTCCTCACTTCAGATCCTCCCTTTCACTCTCAATCATCGCTATCTCTCCACACTAGCATCATCTTAAGGCTCGAGACCTTTATTTCCGGGTAAAGCAATCCCATGAAATGCTCTTGCACACCTTTTTTATTTCTCTGTTGATTCCCCTTGCGTATTCAATTTCAGTTTGGGAGGTTTCGGGTGAAATCTTCATCATGCATGTCTTTGGTTTGTTTTAGATGAAATGGTTGTTCGGTGTTGACTGATTTTTTTTTCTCGCTCTTGTTTAATATATTGGTGCCGCGTGATGTTGCACTTCGTCGAACGAGCTGGGTCATATCAATAGAGAGTTATTGTGAAGTTTTATGATCTGAACCAATGAAGATTGTTTTCGAGATTTTAAAGAGTTATTTATTGTTCTACTAATTACGGTTTTATCTTCTTTCTAACCTGATGTAGGCCAGGTTTGTTGCGCTTGAAAAATGGCTACTGGAGTTGTGCCAACTTCGTTTTCTACTCTCAAGGGTAGAGATTCGAGTTTAGGAGTTGCCAAAAACATGAATTTTGCAAGAATTTCCGATTTGAAGATAATGAAATCTGGAAGGACAAAGGTCTCAGTTATAAGGAACTCAAATCCTGGCCAGGATATTGCTGAAGTTCAGTCTGCATCACCAGGAAACCCACTCTTAGGTATACTATTCTTGATGCTTTTCTCTCTTCACCTGATAATTTGTTTAAATGGCAATCATTGAAGATAGTTCTTTCTGTGCTTCTGTCATCTTCCCTTGCAATGGTTGCAACAAGAGAGAATGGTTTGCTTTCAAATTTTGCCTCCGATTCGTTTGTACTGAACGCTGTGAACAATTCTTTGGGTAATCTGTCCAATTGTTGATGAATTGCTCCACAGGTTGACGTCTGACGGCTGCAAATCTATTTCCATTGCCTTTACAAATGAAACCTTATGAATATGCTGTTAATTGATCTTAACTTCAAATCAGATCCTCGTTATTTCGTATACTTTAGTTAAATGGGTTTTCACACTAGGGCTAGAACTGCCTTTCTTATTTTTTTATATCCTCCAATTTTCATTCCTCGGCTCCCATTTGGTGTTTCCGGTAGAACTTTCACTCCTCAGCCGGGAATGTCAGAATTGACATCTCTGATACCATTTAGGCGTTTCTTCTCAGTGGTTTTTCATTTTAGCTTCACCTGATCAATGAATGGATCATGATTTGAATGTAGTTCCTAGGCAAAAGTATTGTGAATCGTTGCGCAAAACAGTCAGGAGGAAAACAAGCACAGTGATGGTTGGTAATGTGGCCATTGGAAGTCAGCATCCTATAAGAGTTCAAACGATGACTACAAGTGACACTAAGGATGTTTCTGCGACAGTTGAACAGGTCTTACAAATGCTCCTGCTTTATGTTTATAAGACAACTTTCTGCTCTGGCACAGCTACCCTTTTCTTTTAACCTTTTGTTTCCTATATTTAACTTTGACTTATTGACATAGCGGTGTTGTATAATAATAATCTTCCATTTATTGTTGTTAGGTAATGAAAATAGCAGACAAAGGAGCTGACCTTGTGCGAATAACAGTTCAGGGGAAGAAAGAAGCAGATGCGTGTTTTGAGATTAAAAACTCACTCGTGCAGAAAAAGTATGAACTGGTGTTGGCTATTTGTATGTTAATTTTTCAAGTCTCTACTGTTTAGGTGTTTAACATTGTCTAAATTTGACCATGACCAGCTATAACATTCCTTTGGTGGCGGATATACATTTTGCTCCTTCTGTTGCTTTGCGTGTTGCTGAATGCTTTGACAAGATTCGTGTCAACCCTGGAAATTTTGGTATGCTTCCCTTTCTTCATTCATTAGCTTTATTTTCCTTTTCTCTTAGGGCATTGGCTTTTATTCTGAATTCGTGATTGTGGTCTTCTGCAGCTGATAGAAGGGCTCAATTTGAAAAACTTGAGTACACAGAAGAAGACTATCAGAAAGAGCTTGAACATATTGAACAGGTAAAATTAATCTTTCATTATATTCTTTCTCAAGCTATGGTAAAGTGTTGCAGTATGCTATTTTTTGAGCTCTTCATCTTTGGGCGATTAATTTATCATCCATTCATGATTCATCCTTGCTGTGAAAATGTTTGAGCTGTTAAAATTTTTCATGGAGTTAACACATACTGATGAAGTACACATAAGCTCTGGTTTGTCAGGTTTTCTGTAGTTACTATTTGGTATTGGTCAAGCAAGAGCTTTTGAAGTCCTCTCTTGATAGGACTACTCAAATTAATTACACCACAAATGAACTATGTGCTTCCTGACCAATTATAAACTTTAAATGCCAGGTTTTCACACCATTAGTTGAGAAATGTAAGAAATATGGGAGAGCAATGCGCATTGGGACTAACCATGGTAGTCTTTCTGATCGTATAATGAGTTACTATGGTGATTCTCCTCGGGGAATGGTGAGAGTTATTTCCTCTCTCTTTATACAGAACACTGTACATTTGTATGTTTCCCCAAGATGCAGAAGCTTCCTCCTTACCAAACAATAATTGGACAGGTTGAATCTGCTTTTGAATTCGCAAGGATATGCCGGAAGTTGGACTTCCACAATTTTGTCTTTTCTATGAAAGCAAGCAACCCTGTTGTCATGGTCCAGGCATACCGTTTACTTGTAGCTGAAATGCATGTTCAAGGCTGGGATTATCCACTGCACTTGGGAGTAACTGAAGCTGGTGAAGGTGAGGATGGGCGGATGAAGTCTGCAATTGGAATCGGAACTCTTCTTCAGGTATGCTTGAATGCCTTCATATTAAAAAGGATATTCATCCTGCCATATGTTAGATGTATGATTCCCTTCTTCATGTTGTTTAGCATCCAGTACAGTGTATTTTCATAATATTCTGTTCATGAAGCCTCTGTAGAAACAAGGTTTACACCATATTCATGACCTTTCACTTCTATGCAAGATTGTTCTTCATAGTTTGACATTTTTAGGAGCACCATATGCATGAAGTTTTATCATTTGCAAGCCTTGTTGTATCTGTAGGATGGATTGGGTGATACAATCAGGGTTTCTCTCACAGAACCACCAGAGAAGGAGATAGATCCTTGCAGAAGGTTGGCAAATCTTGGAATGAAAGCTTCTGAACTCCAGAAAGGGGTGGTATGATTCCAAATAATGCTTCAGTTTAACATGTATAAGTGGTCAAATTTTGTCATTCTGAAAAGCTAACAAACTCTTAATGGTGCTACATCCACCAGGAACCTTTTGAAGAGAAGCATAGGCATTATTTTGACTTCCAGCGCCGATCTGGTCAATTGCCAGTGCAAAAAGAGGTTAGGTTATAAGCTTTCTGAAATTGTTTTACATTACTGCAATGACCATATATTTATAATGGATAACTGAGTTAGCATTCTGATACAGGGTGAGGAGGTGGATTACAGAGGTGTGCTGCACCGGGATGGTTCTGTTCTCATGTCAGTCCCCTTGAATCAGTTAAAGGTAAAGTTTGGATAGTATTTCCCTTGTTATCTCTCTTATATCTCTGGCTGCCCTTCTTTCTCTGGCTGTGCATGTTATCTTTATTGCCTCTCTTTGTTAGAAGGTAAGCATGCATTCCCTGGTTTTTGCAGATGCCGGAGCTCCTCTACAAGTCCCTTGCAGCCAAACTCATTGTTGGCATGCCATTTAAGGTTGTTTCCATTCTATGTTAAATGAGAATATGTGGTATGTTCGCATTTGTGATTTTACATAAGAAGGTATTGATAAATTTGGCAGTATTTTTTAGGATCTGGCCACGGTAGATTCAATCTTGTTGCGAGAACTTCCTCCAGTAGATGATGCTGATGCGGTAAGAATCTTTGCTATGGGAGCAAGAGCAGCATTGACTTTACTAGTTTGCCTCATTATCTTTCAAACAATTCACAGCATTGCCAGTTTATCATGACGTTTTGAATGATATATTTCCCTTTTTTTCCTCCATGTGGCATCGTGATCAGCGACTAGCTCTCAAGAGGCTGATAGATACAAGTATAGGGGTTATAACTCCTTTATCAGAGCAGTTAACAAAGCCATTACCCAATGCCATGGTTTTGGTGAACCTAAAGGAACTATCTACTGGTGCTTACAAGCTTTTGCCACAAGGTGTTTCTCAGCCTAAGTTTCTAATTAGTTATTATTATCATTACATCTGAACTAAATGACATGGACCTTCTGATAAAAAAAAAAATTGGACCTCGTCATGAATGCTGTATAGTCCTCCTCGTGTTGAATTTTGGCATAAAAGAAAGGGGAGATATAAACCGAGTTAAATTTGAAATGTTGGTGGTCCATGTAATTTTATTACATGTGATTTTCTTAGGGTAATAACCAGTGAAATTTATTCTAACGTCTTCCTCACCCATTTCAAAGCTTGCTTCTGATAATTTTTGCCAATTTATTACCTCTTAGGCACACGTCTGGTTGTGTCAGTATGTGGTGATGAGTCTTATGAACAACTGGAAATCCTCAAAGGTCTTGATGCTACTATGCTTCTTCATGACCTACCTTATACTGAAGACAAAATTAGCAGGGTGCATGCCGCAAGGAGGTGAGAATGTTACTCATTAATTTAGTTGCAGAAATCATGACAACATGAACATGATCTCGAGAGCCTTCCTTGCATATAACTTAAATTTTAGATTCTTAAGAGTTGATTGTAATTGGTTAATGAGTAATTTACATTGATCAAATCTACAAGAAAAGAGGATTCAGTATCAGTTATACAGATCAAACAAGCCTTTCTGCCCTTGACATGCTCGTCGTTAGCTGAAAATCCTTTTTCATGCAGTGCAAATCAATGCATGTAAAGAAAATATGGGATTGTATCAGGACCCAATCGCACATAGGCAAATTCAGTACCAAAATTTTCTCTGTTGTTTCAGGACTGATGAGTGAGGGTTGGTTTCTTTAGTTGACAGACTGAAAGATCCAAACAAGTGTTCTGTGTGGCATTTCATCTGCTCTACATTGTGACTTTATATCATTCTACTTTTTTTTTTTTTTTTAATATATGATAGCTCTACATGATTAATCGTTAGTGGCCTACAGAATCCTTCTAACACTGAGCATTTATATTGAGATCAGGTTATTTGAGTACCTAGCAGACAATTCTCTGAACTTCCCAGTCATTCACCACATTAATTATCCCCATGGAATTCACCGGTATATTTTAAGACTCACAGTATGGCTTTTTGAGTTAAGATCGAGAATTACATGGTCATGGTGAAACTTTATCCTTTCTACTTACAGGGATGACTTAGTAATTGGCGCTGGGGCAAATGCTGGAGCCCTTCTGGTTGATGGTCTTGGAGACGGTGTTCTCTTGGAAGCTCCAGACCAGAATCTTGATTTTCTCAGAGATACATCTTTTAACTTGTTGCAAGGTTGCAGAATGAGAAATACGAAGACTGTATGTATTCCATCATGAACAAGACCTATATTACAGAAGCAGGAGTGTTGACTCTTGATCTTAAATTATATGGGTTACTTGTGTTGCAGGAATATGTGTCATGCCCATCCTGTGGCAGAACTTTGTTTGACCTTCAAGAAATAAGTGCACAAATTCGGGAGAAGACATCACACTTGCCTGGTGTTTCGGTAATTAATTAATTATCTAGTCCACGGAGAACACAAGTTATGCAGCATGAGGGGACCCAACTTACTGCAACCAAAAAAAAAAATCTGTTATTTGTTACTCTTGTAACTAAATAAATTGCTTATGCACAAAACAAGAAGCAGCTTCTATTCTCTAATTCTCCAAAGAATAATAGGGAAGATGATAAGTAATGAAAATGATATTTTCCGTAATTCGAATCTCTTCTTCAGATTGCAATTATGGGTTGCATTGTCAATGGACCTGGTGAGATGGCAGATGCAGACTTCGGGTATGTGGGAGGTGCTCCTGGAAAGATTGACCTTTATGTTGGGAAGGTAATTCGTGGGATCTTTGATTTTGAAACTCTATATACGTCAATTTGAGTCTCAGAGTTTTAGCATGACTTAAGAATATAACGGATACCGGTGCTATGCTTAGGTTTGAAAACCTGGAAATCCATGCTAAATGATGAATGTTGACACTAGTGTAAACTTGATACAGACTGTGGTGAAGCGTGGGATTGCAATGGAGGGAGCAACCGATGCACTGATCGATCTAATAAAAGAGCATGGACGTTGGGTGGACCCTCCTGCAGAGGAGTAAAAGTACTGAAGTCAACGACACAGGACAGTTATGATTTGTCGATGAGAAGGTAAACAGTGAGATCCCGGGCCTGTCTGATGTGCTATGTGCTTTAGACTTTAGTACATGTACAAGTCATTAGATTTTGTCTTTTTAATTACCAACACAAGGTGAGAAAACCACCTCAATTTAGTGGTATACAATTCCAATTAGAGCTATAAAATTCATTAGGGTGAAACACAGTAGCGACATGGGAGGAGTGGAATGAGGAGTTTCTATTGATTCCCCATTTCCAATTAGAGCTGATCTGATTAGCAATGAGGAGTTTCCATGTTGATTCCTGGAATCCTGCGAATGTTCGACCTTCGAATATATAAATTATGATGCACTTCAATAATTCAGGTTATTTTATGTTTGGTATTGGATCTGCGCCTTTGTGTCGTAGGGACTTGGTTTATCTTATCCCTAAAAAAGAATAAGCAAAGTTAAGCTATCATCGTTAATTAAAAGAGAAGTAAAGGTGAACATCATAACCTGAAAATAACAAGCTACCACGTAGTCAACGACCGAACACAAAAGGGTAACACGTCCCTCAAGAGCATGAGGGGTATTGGCAACACGTCCCTCAAGACCCGATTCCTTGAGATCCAGTCTTGTTTGCAGCTATCGGGTCTATCGGCGTGCCTTGGGGGCCTTACATGTAGGTCTCACATGTTTGCCATGGAAAAATGAAGTGCATTGCGTGTTTTAGATACTGTTTGCATGTCGTTTCATTTTCTGTCCAACTATTTACAATTCATTGGGGAACCCGCGTGCTGATCTTTTACAAGGGCTGATCTGTTTCCAAATAGCCATTTTTGTAAAGTACAATGTTTCAATTTTAAAGATTATTTATGAATTTCTAGATGTAATTTTTATATCTTTTAACCAAAAAGACATTAGAAACATATAAAAATTATTACTTATTTATTCAAAAAAGTAATCATTAAAAATAAGTACTAAATAATGATGAGTATTAAACAAGGATGAAGTTGAAAAGAAAAATTGGATAATCACCTAACCAGCTACTTCTTTTATAGATATGAGTTTATTAAAATATCATTACAAATAACAATATGAAAGGGATGAAATAACATGTACAAATATGGAGGTACGTAAAAAGACCTATATTAAATGCAGAATAACTCTTTTTGTTGACAAAGTAGTACTAAATTGCTCTAAATTTGATTATGGGGAAAACTATAGTTTACAAAGGCATCAAGTGATTTTGTATGTAGAACAAATGAAATATCATTAAACATATTCCCTTCAGTCTTAAACTATTGGGAAAAATTTTAAGACTCTATTTCTTTCTAAATATAAAGCAAGGGTGTGATAGTTGAATATTTTTTAACAAACTTGTTTTTTCTTAATAGTAACAAGTTTTTAGTATACTTTAATTTTAATTTCTAGATAACTTTTGTGATTATTTTAGTAAAAAATAAATGTAAAAAATTACATATTGTTTACAAGTTTAAAAATATTAATAAGAATTATTAAAAGGAGTAAAATTAAAAATTATTGTGTGTTTGGATTAATGAGATTTATATTTGAATTTGGACCAAATATTTCATTTGAAAATAAAAAAAAAATATGAAATTTAAATTTGATTTATATTCAAATTTATTTTTTTTTTTTATTTGTAATTCTTTTATAATTTTAATATTAATAACTCTCGTATCTTTTCTTATCTCTTATTAATTAAAAAATAAAAAAAATCTAGCACTTTTAATTTATAGATAGAATTTAAATAAAAATTTGAAATGTAAGATTTTAAATTTAAAATTCAAGTGCGAATCTATCCATCTAAACACTACTTAAATTAGTTAACCTTCACGATTAAAAACAAGGGAGGAAATAGCAATGCAGCCACAACGTTCTTTTGCATCATCACCTCCGCATTGCGTGCCGCCGTGTTACAGCCTTCAGGTGTCCCCTCCCCAACTGCCAAGTGGCAACTCCAACCCATTCCACACATTCCGCCCCGGCCCATTAAAATTCGGGCCGCTACTGTTGCTATTCATAAATTTTGATGATTACGTAGAAGATGGCATATTAATTAATTCAATTCAATTATAAAATAAAAATTACTCTCTCGTCCCCCTGTAGAGCTAATTAAATTATTGATAATTTTTTTAAAATTAAAAAAATTAATGATCCAATTTTTTTTATGAAGTACTGACCTCTAAAAAGGTTCATCTTTTTCTTCTAAGTTGACTTATGTGGACTTAAAAAATAATCTTTCAGTATCTGCATAATAAATAAAACCAGAATGTAATTAATAGGAAATGAGTGAAAATTCGGAATTTTAGAACTACGGTCAGCTAGAATATACTGTTACCCGCACTCGCAACTTCAAGCTTTTTAGTTAATGCCGGATATCCCCAATAATAAAAGGATACAAAAGGAACAGTACTCTAAAACTGCGGAGGACTGAACGAAAGTACAGTTGCATTAAAGACCATATAGGAATCCCATTGATCTTAACATAATGAATTTTCACCAGATCCATGACAATCAGCATCAACGAACGAAATTACAATATGATAGTTTGAGATTGGAAACAAATGTTTCGATCATCACAAGTCACCGACATAAAGAATCTCAAATGAATATGACTTCCTATCATCATGTATGGCCAATGTGATCAATATAGCATGAAAGAGTGTAAAAAAAAAAAAATGCCTTTAGTAATCATATGGAGAGGGCAGGAAGAGTATAACCTCCGGGCTAAAGCAATGACGATAGAATTGTGTATAGCACCCTACAGAATCTCTCTCCTCGCCGCGTATCCGTACTGAGATCGCCGAATATTCTGCTGGCGCTTCCTGTAAACCAAAGCCGCCATCACAACCACACCGGCCGCGGCGATAACTCCAAGCGCTACCCCGGTCTTCTTGCCAGCATTCATTCCCCCCGAAGAACTGTCCGCTAAACCTTCTTCATCGCTTACACCGGTGTGGCTAACTACACCATCATCAGCCGGCTCCGGCGCTGGAGACGGAGTCAGGGACGGAGACGGGGAGGGAGAGGGTGAGGGGGAGGAAGCAGGAGTTTTACTGTCGAGAGAAGGTGCAGGAGGCGATAAACCCAAGGGTGAACTGGCGGGAGCAAAGTCAGGAGCATCGACGGAAGGAGCAGACGAGGAATCAAGAGGAGACGAGGACGGAGAGGGGGCGGGCGAAGAGACGGAAGGGCTAGGAGAGATCTGCAGCGGATCGGCGAAGACAGTGGTGCGAAGCAACAAAGAAAGCAGAAAGAATAGAACAAAAGAAAATTGCGGAGGAACTGCCATTGCAAAGAGAAATTGAAAGTTAGACTTACAAGAACAGTGCGAACGGAGATCTGGTAATTGTAGAAGAAAACTGGAAGGAGGGGGGAAGATGGAAGGTAGATCTGGGGATTTGGGATATATATATATACATATATATATATAAATGCGTAGGTTAAGAAGACGGTTAGGGAGAGGCAGAACTTGGGGAGGCGGGAGGAGCATACATCGGAGGGCCTGAATTGAAGGTGACGCTAAGATCGTAGCCACTCAGATCTTGACACGTTCAAAGCGATAAGATCGCTGGTTTAAATAACAAGGTAAGGTAACAAACAAAATTAGCTGTGCATGTGAAATGTGAATGAACGAGGAATGCATTGAAAGATTATCAACTCATGAAATTGAGGAGGGTCTCTCGAGCTTTAAATACGTCGTGAAACTGAGACTTCAAGTCATGAAGGATGTTTAAATCTGAAGTGACAGTGATTTTGACGATTATATTCCTTCTTCTTCGCCACCGCTTAGTTTTACTTCGGTTAAATTTTCGAACTGTTTGTTTTAACAACTGTGCTTAGGTTAGATGGACAAGAGTTGACTGACTTAAGTTAAACACATTCCATGCTGTAAATTTTATAGATAAAAATCTATATTAAAAAAATCTTTAATTGACTATGCTCAAATCTAGACTAATGATAGCAGCTGTCAAGTATCATCAAGTACTTGTATAAAAACATAAATTAGCCATACATATTCGAATTTATATATTTTATGACATGGATGCGGATCTTTCATATATCTCATGGAATCTAAAAAATCGTGAATGCTAAAGTATACTTTTGTTTAAAATTTTGATATCAATAGTCATGATATTGACTATGACCGTGAGAATCCCAGATTTAAATGGCTTTTTCCCCCTTCAATAACGGGCAAGATCTTGGCATCCCATTCATTATTTTATCTTCTATTTCTCTTTTTTATGTGGGCAGAAAAAGAAAATATCATATTATATTTTATTTGAACTCGTTATCATTATCAATAAGTTTATGGCAGAGAAGAAATATCCATAACTGAGAAGGGGAGGAGGAGGAGGATTTTGAATACCAAAAACTGGAGAAAGGGAAATGTTTCAAGGATCAACAAGTAAGTCAACAGGGTTGAGTTTTGGAAGATAAGGGTCAAGCTTTGCAATTGCTTTATAATTTGCGGGAGAAGTTTTGTTTTTGCTTGTTGCCCTTGTTGACAAATGGAAGATCGGAAAAATTAATGTTTATTGCTGTCATGATTTCATATATTGAAAATGGGATATTAAGGGCCTGTTTATTTAAAAAAAAAATAAAAAATTTTAAAAATTTATTTGGATAAGTATTTTTCATTTAATTATTTTTAAAACTTTTTTTATTTTTTGTTTTCAAAAATAAAAAATAGAAAAATTTCAAATTGTTTTCATTTTATTTTTCTTGTTTTAAAATACATTACATTTTATTATTAAAAATTATAATTATCTTAATCAATTTTTATTATTAATTATCATCATTAACTGACTATAATCACTACTATCAGTAAATTTTTTAATTATAAAATTTTTTTAATTAATAAAACCAAACAAATTTTTATTTTGTTTTGTTTTGAAAAATAATTTTTAAAATTGTATTACAAAATAATTTTTGAAAATAAACAAATGAGAACAGAAACCAAACAGACCCAAATTCGTGATTTAGGTGGTGATTTGGGATAAACAAGTTTTTAGATTAAGAATTTTGGTGAGAGGAGGGCAGAGGCCAAGCCCTCCACATGGCAAGAGGAGACAAAAGAAACCCATGATTGAATTTATCTCAGCTCACTAAGCACAAGAATACATCAAAACACCACAATATTAAAATTAAAATGAAGATTTTAATAACATAATAAATTAATATTTAAATTCTTGCTATAAAATACAACTGCCTTTAATATTCTATCGTGTCTAGAATAAAATTATTTCAAATAAAAACATACTAATGAACAATTAAAAGAAGTAAAGATTTTGACCCATTGCAGGGATTTATTGTCAGTTATGGTCAATTTATATGGGAGGGGGACCTGGTGGCAGATTTCTCAGCTTTCTTTCTCAATCCCGTTCTCACATCTTTTTTTGGGCCATTCGTTTTCACATCATTCAAGCTGGTTGTTTTGTCATATTCCCAAACCTAATGATTGTCCATGGCTTAGAACATCCGTTCATTTTGAAGAGTCAAAAATTATCCTTTTTGCTTAAAAGTGTGACGCTACTCCATGAATACATGGGTAAAGAATAATTTAATAAAATTTTGTTGACTGAGGATATTAATTTGAGAAAAAAAATGAGTAAAAAATGAAATTTTTGAGATTAAAATTAAAATAATAAATCAGAGAAAGAAAAAACGAAAATAAAAGTAATAATATAATAAGTTAAAAAAAAAAAACACACATATCGTCGGCCTTTTTTTTATGCTACTCAAATTAGTTAAAAGTCCAATATGATTTTTATACATTGGGTGGTTTAAGAAAAACAGGAAAAAAAAGTTAGTAAATGCTTTGAAGTAGGCATCTGTTCAAGGAAAGAGGCAAAGTGTAGATAACATGGCCTCTATTTTCTCCAGCTTCCCGACCCCATTCTTCATATTTTATAGTGGAACAGGGGGGTACTGGACTTGGATTCTACGCCGGCAGTAATCGGTTCACTCATGCTTAAACTCAAAACACCATTCCCCAAATAAAATACTGATTAAATCCTCATAATTCATCCTTCACATCGTTACTGCTACTGTGACTCTCCTTAACATCAGAACTAGTTGATTTGGCAGTTGTCGTCGGTTTCTGGAGCTTGAATGGGATTGAAGCATGCTTCTTTAGGAACTTGTAAAAGGCTACCACTGTACGATCTGTATCCACGGTAATCTGCTCACAACGATGAACCCACATAAATAATCATCATTCAATGATAAAAGCCTATGCATTCATATATATATATATATATATAATATATTCCCACACTGAAGGAAATACATTGATTTAAGATACACATACAGGGTCAAAACTCTTGTTTCCGGCTGGGAAGAAGAGAATGGTGGGGAATCCATCAGTCTGACAGAGATAACATAAATAAACGCGCATTAGCTTATTAACAAGCCATAGCAGATTCAGTGTGCTAGCTGCATCATGCCAAATTTCGAGTTACCTTTGCCCTGGGATGCTCATTTGTTGTTCCGTCCATCTTGGCTATGACAAGAGACTCAATGCCACGCAGATGTTTTGCTAGCTTATTGTATGTTGGCTCAAGAGCTTGGCAATGACCACACCATGGCGCATAAATCTAGGTTTTTTTTTCAAATTTAAAAAACAATCATTTACATCAACCTGGACAAGGTGCAGACTGCAGAGGCGAGTATTACTTAGCAACAATAAGTGTCAGAATTGTACCTCAAGAAGAACATCCTTAGACTCATCCAACACAATCTCGTCAAAGTTATCCCCAACCACTATTTTCACATCCCCATCGTTCTGTCGTCAAGTCAAGGAAGATGTAACCAGTTAGTCCATGGAAAGGTTGGCCTCTCAATCATTCCAAAATTTGCAATAATAATATTATATGACAATGCAAAAGGGTTGCAAATTTGATGGAAGGGAAAAAAGGTAAGGGCCTACATTTTCAGGAACTGGATCTGACTTGTAGAAAGGTCTTAGCTTGTCTTCAAGGAAATCATCCCCAAATGCCTGGAACAAGACAAGGATCGTCCACTGGTTTTAGTCACAATCCTATTTCCACGGAGTACATAAACATAGAATAGAGCATCCATGCATACTTCACACTATGATACACAATGTCAGCGTCAACATCCAGCATGGGTGGGGTAGGACAATGAAGAGAGAGAGGTACCTTAATTTTGTCAACAGTCACTTCTCCATCAAGCACAAATTTCTTTCCATCATCATTTCCAGTGTATGCAAGTACCTGAATAGGAGATTTCAAGTGATTAAATTTACTCCCAAACAATCAAAGGATATCATCTGTCATAATACTCATGTCAACTTAAATGAATTTTTGAGGAAACAGAATATAGAAGGGGAGAGAAAAATAATACTTTTGGAGCATTCCCACTGATGCCAAAGAATTCTGAAACTGGCTTTCCAACATCTTCATTATCCAGTTCCACATGTACAAAGATCAGCTGCAATAGATAATTTTATGTTTTCCACATGAGCTTTTAAGTATTCGCAGCTATTATTTTTTTATTTCCTCTAACCTTATGGACAAATTTGCAAATTCAGAAAAAGAGTGCTTTACAGAATCTTAAAAGGCTAGCCTTAAGAAAATATACCTTTCCCTTGAAAAATTTTGCTGCTTCTTGGAATACTGGGAGTAGCTTCCCTGAATCATTTGAAGTAACAAAGAGCAACAGCTAAAGAAAGAGTTTCACACACATAAAAATGTCAGAAGATCACTTTGTCATCATCGACAAATAAATAACATTTCTTCCTTGAACGACAATACATTATATTCATCAATCACCTGTTTCTTGATTGGGTTGTCAAAAACTGATTGGGCACTTTCTCTTGTAAAAGTTGTGACCAAAGGAAGTTTGTTTGAGAACACAAATTCTGCTATTGCAGATTTTATGAATTGGCCATCTGCAGAGACATGATGAATATATATCAAATTTTCTTGCAAAAACACCAGATCTTCAGCCAAAAGAGATAAGAACAAGAAGGTAAACAAACCAAAATGGTTCAATTTCTCCTCCTCTTTCTTGAGCAGGACCAAAGCAGGACGTTTGACATTTGCGTCAATATGGAAAAGCTTTGCCACTTCAGGATTAACGGTTTGATAAAAATTGACATCATCCTCAAGTCGGGATGCAGAAGCCAGCTCCTCACTCTCAGGACCCTGCATAATTTGATAGGATAAAATAAGCCAAGACAACTGACAAATTCAAAGATTTCAATTCTCAAACCTACCAATTCAATCCAAGTAATCGACCAAAGCAGAGTTGACTACTTATACAAGTTTGTCAGTTCAAATAGAAATTCACTGGCTGAGTATGTAATTCAACATTGTGATAACATTTCTTCATGAAATGACGAACCATCTTGAGAGATTGCATTGTGCTAACAAAAATATATCGTTTCATAATTGGTTCTGATAGCATGCTTCAGAGCCGTGTTGACACGTTTTAAACGCGACACAAAATCAAAAAAAAAAAAAATAGAAGATCCGAAGACAAATGCAACTCTACTCAAGAAATCCGAATACTTACCGCTATAGAGTTGAGGAAGCCCAAAACAACTTTGTTTTCCGAGGTCAATATGCGCTCGGCATCCTCCAATGTAGTTATATTGGAAACAC
Organism: Prosopis cineraria; assembly: GCF_029017545.1. NCBI lineage: Eukaryota > Viridiplantae > Streptophyta > Magnoliopsida > Fabales > Fabaceae > Prosopis > Prosopis cineraria. The sequence goes on from NW_026555337.1 coordinate 2,612,538, forward strand.
CGGGTCCTATCTTCTTCTTAATCCAGGTCACTATAGCATCTCTACATCGTCATAAGAAATTTAGGTCCAGTAAAATGATCGTAAGACTAGGAGGCACTCAATATTTCAAAATTATGCAAATTTACGACGTAAGTTATATCTCCACTTGTTTGCGCAGAGGAAATGAATGAAGTTTCATCTTTTCACGATTTGTTGGCTATAAATTTAAATAAAAGGCTCCTTTAAAAAAAAAAAAAAATCCGCTCTTCCCTCCCAGTCCAAACGATGCTCAAGAATCAGACAGACCCAAAGGACGACAATCGTCGAAACAAAAATAGCTTAACCTTAGTCAAATCATCGCACTTACTTGGTCCTCTGGCCATTGTAAGGCTTGTGAACCCCATCGACAAAGAAGTAGACTGTGGGGAATCCCTGAATTTCGTACTCCTGGGCTAATTCATTCTCCTCCGTGGCATCCACCTTCGCCAAAATCACATTCTCGCCCTTCAACTCGGTGGCGGCGGCAGCATACTCTGGAGCCAGAGCCTGGCAGTGACCACACCAGGGTGCGTAAAATTCCACCATCACAAACTGATTTTTGTTCACAACATCACTGAAATTACTCTCCTTCAATACAACAACATCTTTGTCATCCAGCTCGGGTTCTTTGTATGCCTCCGAATCGACGTCCGACTCGTCGAAGCCGGAGAAGTCCTCAAAATCGTCTTCGCCGACGGAACCATCGTCGAAAATATCCGGATCTGGGTAATGATGGTGGGAGGCAGAGCTATCATCAGCTTCTTCGAGAAAGCTGAGATCTTCATCGTCGTTGTCGTTTTCAACGCTCTTGCATAAAGTGAGAGAGAAGGAGGACAGGAGGAGAAGAGTAGCGAGGGAAAGAAAAACGACGAGTTGCCGGCGTAGCATTCTGGAAGTGTTGAAGCTTCTTCGCGCGGGAGTAAGATCTCTGTTTCTCGGCAAACGGCCCAGCTTTCTATGGGGAGAGGTGTCCCCATTTTCCTCCTTTTCCTTTCCCTGGATCAAAATTTTTCAACAATTTAAATTCAATTTTTAATAAAATTATTATTTTAATTTTACATTTTTACATATTTTTTATGTAAAATTAAATTAATAATGTTTTCAAAACCTAAATTTAAATAGTTAAAATTTTGATCTAAAAATGAAGAAAGAAAACAGAGAGAAGAGAAAGAACGACTTCCGCCGACCGAGTGAGAAGAAAATCTAAGCAAGAAAACTTCCCACTTCCTCAAACGACGCCATTCGTTGCCGTTTAAATGCCTAGCCACTTCAGTAGCCCGAGGTTTTTTATTTTCTGGAATTCGTCCTGCCAACATTTCCATCTTTATAATAACATTTAGCGACGGGAAAAAAAAAAAAAACCTCAATATGCACTAATATGAGAATATCAAAAGGATAAAAAAGTAAAATTGTAAAGTTGACAAGAAGAAAGGGAGTTTTTCCAAATCCTTGCGGCTGAAGTCAAGGCAATCAGATTCAAGAATGCTTTTCAAATTTTGCGCCTGAAAGCAAGAGTCAGGTCCAAGAATGCTTTTACAAATGAATACCCGTCCTTCACAGACTATGACTGTAGCCTATTCGTACAATAGCAATAATGACCAGATCAAATTATCAATGATTGCAAAGGGAAAAAATCATAGTACTAATGAAAGTGATATTATTATAACAAGCCGAGGTTACTTGAAGAGATCACTCCCAAGAGTGACCACACCAATCTCCTCACCGTTGTAAGAAAGTAAAGCACTAGATTCTCTTTGAATCTGCTCCAGCGCTCGTACAATCTGTCCCATTTATGGTCTTGTGAAACTCCCGCTTAAACACATCGCCGCCAACTTCTTCATCTTCTTTGCAGCTAGTTGTTCGTGACTTCCTAGTGTTGTGTGTCCATAAACTCCTCCAAAACTCCATGGCTGTTTTTAAGCTTCAAAAACCAAGGACATGCAACAGGTCACAGTTCATATTTGTCCATTGAATGTTGAACTTAGAAGTTGGAAGTGTGTTTCAATACCTGAAATACCAGATTATCCAGCGAGTTTGAGAGGCTTCTGTCATGCACTTCTCGTCCCCTAATCAATTCGAGTAAGAAGACCCCATTACTTTTCTCTGAGAAATCCTCGACAGATTCAACCTTTAGAAAACAAGATCCATCGAGCTCAAATCACTGAGGAGAAAGACGGAAAACAAAAGCACATTCCTTCAAGGAAGAGGTGATTGCTCTGTACTCTAGGTCACGAAAGCAGTCTGTGTTTGAGAATCAGACAGCAGGATCAGAGTTTAGCAGATTGCAGAGTCCATAATCAGAAACCTTGGCAGTGAAACTTTCATCCACAAGAACATTGCTAGTTCTGAAATTTGTGTGTACCAAAGGAGGAACCAAACATAATGTTTTGCAAAATTATTAAATTTTGGGCTTTTTGGGGGGAAAAAACACAAATTTATCGTGTTTAAACGTTGTTACAGCCCGAGAGGAGTTTTATTCAGCATTTGTCAAATTTTAATAACATTTAATGATTGTTTTATTGTTGCAACCTTCACAACTCCTTAGTGTTCAAAACATAGTGACTTTATGGATTATTATTTCATTAAAAGCTGATACTTAATTGGTGTTGAAAAGTCATTCATATAGCTACACCTACATACATGCACACATCCATACATATATATATTTATAGCCTAAGGTGTCAAGTGTGTCTAGGTCCAGTGCCAGACTCATAAGTTTTTGAGTCTATTTTTTCCTCCATCACTATACTATTATGCGTTGCTTGAGTATTATTCCACTAATCTTTATTGTTGTGTCTTTGTTTGTTTTTTTAAGAAGAGTCTGCTTAATTTTAGGGACTACTACACTATTAATCCGACATAACGAAATAGCTTTTAAGGACAATATTTTCAGACATGATTCAAACTATAATTTTAAATGCTAGTGTCAACAGTATCCTAGTTATATAAGTGAGTACACTACATATCCCACTGAATTAGCTTTTTGGAGAGAGAATAATAATTTCATGACCTAAATTTGTTTAATCTATAAACTTTTCTAGTGAGCCACCTGTGACAGCGGCATCAAGGATTGGTAGAGGGAACTATTATGTCCTACATCAAAGAGATTTGAAAAAGATATTGATTATATAAGCAGGCGCAATACACTTCATTAAGTTAGTTTTTTAGAAGGAGAGTAATGGTCCCTTGGCATATTGCTCTTCAATTACACTTGCTTTATGGAATTTAATTCTGTTAGCACAACTGCATGAGTTTATTGTCCATGACGTAAAAATTTTAAGTCCCTCCAATGAGTTGGCTCTATGTCAAAATATATATATATATATATATATCCTTTCCACATTTCTTAGCTGTATAGATTCAAACTTCATGCATGAAGCATGATCTAAGAAATGGTACAAAGGTGGGTCACCATGTGTGTGGCTGTCCAAGGAAGGAGAGAACCTCAACGAGCTGTAGTTAGGGAAGGTTTGTAACTTGCAAGCCCCGTCGTAGTGTGTAGTTGTTTTTCTGATTGAGCAATTCAAGCGTCAAGCACGTGTTCCAAAGCAAAGCTGGTAAAAAGTAACATTTTTTGGACCGGGTTTTAGTTAAAGTATGTGGTATCCTTTCATTGTTTTTTGGTCCCTTTGTTCTCTAAAATTTTCCATTTTTTAAACATTCATTTCTAATTTGAGTCTCCTGAAATGGTATGCCAAACACACAGGTAAGCGAAAGATTTGAAGTGGTGCTGTCAAATTATGAATAGAATATGCATGATGAGGTAGTTTGGAGGGCGACGGCAATGAAATGAGCAACCGAAGGCAATGAGAAGCTCGGGGGAACATTGCTTGGAATTTGGTTAGCCTGTCCTGATTTTGTGATGGTCCTCGGTTTCATGTGCTCGAAGAAAAATGTGTTCCTAGAGAAGTCTCAGCCCATGGATTCCAAGTCCTAGGATTGATCAGTTGGTTATGAAAAAGACAGAAAATTGCTAGCTTTTATAATAATTTCCGGAGCAAAAAGTGTTTCCTCGTGATGCTTTACTTTATTGATCCTTAGCCATATGGATATACCTTTAAGGGGAAGAATATGCGGCTAAACCTCAACTTTTTCTTCTTCCTTCGTCATCTTTAATTTCTCTCTGCATTGGCCTCGGTAGCTCTAATTTCATTTTAATTTGATTTTTTTTAAATGCATGGGCATATATGTTTTAAAAAAATTCAAAATAAGAACTCAGCATCTACTGAAAAAAAATAATAATAAGAAATCATTTAAAATAATTTAAATATATATAAAGGAAGTCATGGAAGACACTCATCATAAAAATGAAATAGATAACTTTAGACTTTGTTAAAAAAAGTAGAAAAAAATTTAAGAAAATATTTTTAAAAATTATTAATTAAGATTTTTTAATTAATAATATTTTTAAAAATTTGATAATTAAATAAAAAAATATAATGATATTACGTAATCTATACAGTAGATGTCATCTAAGTGAGATAAAGTTTTTCATTGTTGTTGATTTTTTGGGATTATTTCTTGGGGGGAAAGAAATTGATACTGGTAGAATCGGACGTCATTTTCACTATATTTTTTAAATAGTAAAATCAATTATCATCGCCTACTTCCCATATTTCTTTATATAAAAAAGATCCATCTTTGCTTCCGAGGATTAGTACTCCGATGTATTCAGACGATAGAGCTCTCAAACGTTTTTTTTTTTTTTTAATAAATGGTTTCTTAAATTGTCGTCAACTCCCGTTTAGATTTAGACCTTATTTATATTGCACACTTATAGTTTGCATTTTGCAAGGAAACTTGTGAGAACCGACAACTACTTTTTCATCGTTATAAATTATTTTTATTAATCTCATTGATATCAATATAAAAAAATATAATAAATAAAAGTAATATCATATTATTTTTTTTATAAGAAGATAATTTAAAAAGTATTTTTTAAATATTAACTAAAAAGTTGTACCTTAACTGAGATCAAATAAACCTTTTAAAATATAATTTATAAATCGAGCCGAAAGAAGTTTATATTAAAAACCAAGATCATCAGTCATCATCGATATCTTTAGTAATTAATATATTAATATAAATATCTTTAAATCTTGTGAATGAATTTTATATCTTCAAAATCTTCGTTATGACATTTTTACCTACTAGTATTGTTGTTTTTGTTGTTTATATGTCATATATGTGTATATTATATATTATACGTTTTTATTCCTATTTCAATCTTCTATCTATCTATTTACAAAACAAATGTTCAATAGTGGTTGTATCAAGACTTAATGATGATTATATTTTCTGTTTAGAATAATAATTTTTTTCCATAGGAATTTGGGACAAAAAAAGGCTTCTAATTTATTCTTCAAAATTTCAATATTGGTTTTATCCAGACTTAAGGATGACTACATTTTTTATCATAATAACAATTTTTTTGGCACAGAAATTTGGAAAAAAAAATTCAACAAATCTTCAAATGTGTAACACAAAGGTCACCCCCCCCCCCAAAAAAATTCCTATGCAATGACGGTGGGGGCATATCTCTAATAGGTCACCCCCCCCCCCAAAAAAAATTCCTATGCAATGACGGTGGGGGCATATCTCTAATATTAGCAATAGTAACATTTTGCAATATAGTTAATTAGAATAAATAAGAATTAAGTAGAATTTAATTTAGATTATCATGGGATTAAAAATTAGGGTTTAAAATTGAATTTGGAAAAAAATACAATTTCTAGACTGCTATAGCCCACGGTTAAAACCTTCAATAATCTCTATCAACTATTGTCAAACTTCTCTAGAAAAAATTGTATCCTCTATTTATCACTACTCGCAACTAAAACCTTTAATAATCTCGAGTGCTTGTGGTTGAAAATTGACACAGGAACTCTTTTAAATGAGCTCAATCGCAAACGGTCAAAATTATAATAAGCACAACCACCCACAGTCAAACTGTCAAATTTGCATTTTAAATTGGTAAAAAACACAAAAAAACAAAAGGAAGAGAGAAAACAAAGAGGAGAGTTTGGGCTCTGCTATGGCATAGAAGATTCGACCATTTGAGGATTATTGGAACTAGGAATCACAAGAGATAAGTTCCTAATACATTCTTCTCCATTCAAGCTTCATTTTAAGTTAAGGTTTCTATCTTTCTCCCTTGATTTCAGTTTTTAATGATGTTTCTGACCTTCGGTTGGTTATAGCCAAATGTAAAATGAAGTTGTTAGAAGTATTTTTTGCTTCCATAACTCATGGTCAATTATGTGTAGCTATCTTAAGGGTGAAGAACATTGACGGACTCAAGATATTGATTCATGATTCTGAAAGCATCCTCAAGACAACTACCGTTAATGTAGCATATCGAAAACTTTTCCAAAACATTGATTTCAAACATCCTTAGTCATGTTATATTACTTACTTTCATTCACTAACACTTACAACGGTAAGGTGGAAGCTAATAATAGAGGGTGAGATTTTGTTGATGTCTTCATTGGCATGTCTAAACCAATCTTCGAGAACCTTGTAATTCTTGTAATACTACCATTTTATATTGAACAAACATATTATTATGATAAAATAAATTATGATAGAGTTGATACTTGATAGTTATTACAATGCAGTCATTCTAGGTTTTTTTGAAAGAAAATCTTTTCATTATATAATTTTTTAATACAGAATTTATTATTTCTTAATGTCCGAGGATCACACGGGATTTCTTTCTAGTTGAAGAGAGAGATTATTTTTTAAAAAAAATATTTAGTTTATTAAAAACTAAATGGATTAGGTTAATCATGATTGAAAAAGTATATTATAAACAGCTGGAGCATTGTACCTAATATGGCATCCAAGAAAAAGAGCGGAAGGAGACATGGACATAAATTAAAATTAAGATAAGGTGGTCATCACACTGATTCTTATGAATTTACGAATTATGGGCCCCCTGAATAAATCAACCCCCAAGGCATCTTGGGGCGAAAAAAGGACGATACCCAGGCATTTCATTGTAAACAAATGCTGTTGTAATTAAAAACGTTGAAAGACTAAATTATTAGTAATAATTCTATAAAAAATCAATCCCTTACAATATGATAAGTCAAGATTTAAATCCTTGCTGTTAAATGTACTCAATGTTTAATATTCAATCATAGTTCAAATAAAATTATTTTAACAAAAAGACTTGTGCATAACCCAAAAAAAAATATTTAAGCAGTTTTAAAAAAAATTAAAAGTCGATGACTTGCATAAAATTATTCAAGTTTTTTTTTAAAATAATTATAACCCCCTCATAATGCTAACGCTTTTTTCTATTACATGCTAAAGTAAATATATAACATCTAGTTAGTGTTTATCGTGCTCACTCAAGATTTTATACGAAAATATTGAAGCATAAATTATATTCAATAAATGGACAAATCAATCCTCATGTCACGTCCATGAACCACCACCACAAAAGCCAACTCACAATATGTTAATCAAGATAAAGTGGGGGGCTTTTGAGAGCACTGAACATTGGTTTAAGAATAGGGTACCAATTAATCCATCCCATCGCAATCCATTCTGCAATATTATATTTATAATCATTCGCCCTAAGATAAGGATCCTACCAGAAAGCCCACCAAACAACATCTTTCTGAATCAACACTCTGCCTACAGTGAATTAAGCAAGAGACTCTATGCGCATCCTCCGGTTTCGAAGATTCAAGAAACTGGTAGTTGTGCTCTGCGCTTCAAGATTGATGTTTATTTAAACAGCGAAGTCTATCTTGAAAGGATGTCTATTTACCTTGTCATTATTAATTAGTTGATGGATAACGACACTTACCTAATCCTCGAGTAATCAAGGCATTAATAACCAAAAAAAAAAAATTGAAACATCAATTCAAGCTTGCGTCTAATGCTATCTCAAGGATTCTCAAGTGTGCTTAATTCTCTTACATACAGCCGCTTAAACATTCACCTTTATGCATACATATATTATCACGTTTAACGAAGCAATCTCAGTCCCAAGATTAAGGATCAAAATAAACATATTTCTGGTGAAAAGATCAGTAAAAACATAAATCTGCGGGTTTTTTTTTTCAATGATGGGTGGAAACTAAGAACAGAGGAATACATCACTTATGATAAGCGAGGAAGCGGAGTGGTGAAGATGAAGAATGATGACAAGCAAACACATGGACAATGCACAGAAACAAAAGAAGACAAAAGGGATACAAAATACACCCTTGGACTCCATAGGCAATATGATATGCTTTATCTACAATTCATATGGCCCTCTGGTTTCTGGCTGTTTTTCTCTCTAAACCCTCCCAAGCAAGAAAGGAATTTCAAAGGGAAAAAATGCCAAATATCAAAGGGACCCTCAGAAGACATACCACCTAGCAGTGGCACTACGCCATATGAAATTGTTATTCTATTGGGAAACACCATACCCATTATATCCCTTTCTTCCACAAACCATGCATACAACACACAGCTGATCAGCTCAACTTAATTGTTGCTCCTGAAGGATCCAAGAGCTTTAATGGCGGCAGCTCTCAGAATATACTGATGGTACACTGCAGCCGCGAAGGCTCCAATTGCCGGGCCAACCCAGAAAATCCACTGAAATCAAAGGCATCAATTAACATCAGATATTTATATAAATTAAATGTAATTTGTTATAATATTGTTCTGGTTAAAATGAAAAGTGATGGATCGGTAGAAAGACTAACTTGATCATCCCAGACTTTGTCCTCGTTATAGATTACAGCAGCTCCGAAACTCCTTGCAGGGTTGATACCGGTGCCGGTGACCGGAATTGTAGCCAAGTGAACCATGAAGACGGCGAATCCAATGGGAAGCGGAGCCAAAACCTTTCATCAGATTACCAAGAATAAAAGTAAAAAACCAGCCACCTCTAACAAGAACATATATATAGGGAAGAAATGAAAAGAAAGGAGGGGGCATACAGGAACATGCGAGTCACGGGCGTTGCGTTTGGGATCGGTGGCGGAGAAGACGGTGTAGACGAGGACGAAGGTGCCGATGATCTCGGCGCCCAAGGCGGTGCCCTTACTGTAGCCGGTCTGGACGAAATTGGCGCCGCCGCCGTACCTGTCGTAATAGGCTTTTTGGAAGCCCTTGGCGAGTCCGGTGCCGCAGATAGCCCCGGCGCACTGTGCTACCATATACAACAACGCTCTTATCAGCGACACCTTCCGCCCCAGGAACAGCCCGAGCGTCACCGCCGGGTTTATGTGTCCTCCTGCGCTCACGTTAGACAACCCCTCAGCATTACTCGCCAAAACAAACTTTAATTTTGCTAGAATTACATTCAAACACCATTTAAAAAATTATAAATAAAAAATAATTAACACAAAATAAATTATTATTAAAATTAAAACATGACTTAATTTTTTAAAATCAAACTCATCCATTTTTACTGTAAATAATTTATTTGAGTGATCTAATTTTTCCTCTAATTTCACCCCCCAAGTTTTTGTCTAAACCATATCTCATCCAGAGATAAAAATAATAATAATATTCACACCACCTAGGTAGAAAACGCAGGGTTCTTTATAAAGTAAATCAAGTTATTTAAAGAACTACTTCAATACTTCAATTACAAGTATACAAGTTTTTTTTTCATAAATATAAAATATCTGATTTATTACCCATATTCCTCGAGTTTCAAGGAAACCCTCTAAACCCCGCAGCTCAATTTACAAGCTCGCAATGGCATGCTAGCGAAAAGCTAAAATATACGATGGCAAATATTTCGGATGAAATAATTACACTTACTTAAATTTTAAAGTTTTTATTTATTACGACTATATTTGAATGTCGAATATATTTCAAACCCAAATTCCAATAACTTGTAGTAGAAATATTTATCAACCGGTCTTAAAATAAAAATTTAGACATAAATATATTATTTAAAAAAAAGATGTGTATAAGATTTTTCTTATCTTTCTGTATTGCTTGTTGAGGGATTGAGGGATTTAAATCTTTAAAATTGATACCCGTAAATTTTGGTAAAACTTTTATTTATTTTTACCCTTCTATTACTTTTTATAAAATATAAAATTTTCTATTTCTTTTTCTTTTTTTGAAAGGCAAACTTCACAACAACTTAGCGAGCAAAGGACTGAAGGAGAGTTAAAAATGAAAGTGCAAAGGTGGTGGTTGTGTGATACACTGAAATTAGAAAGTATAAACTTTGTTTCAGAAAACAGAATTCAGAGAAGCTTCTGCATCACTGCATGGATGTGAGAATTATTGTCGGTGGAGAAGTAAGAAGAGGACATGTATACGTACCAGAGATACCGGCGGTGCAGTAAACGAGGATGAAGATCATGCCACCGAAGGCCCAGGCGATGCCCAAGATGCCGACGCCGCTGCAGTCGGTGCCACCCTTACCGGTGTCCGTCTCGCTGTTGTGCCCAATGATCGTCAACACCGTTACGTACAGGAAAAGCAGCGTCGCCACGAACTCCGCTATCAACGCCCTGTAAAACGACCACTTCCCCAGTTCCTCCGCATCGATCAGCGGAGCTGGCGGCGGCTCATGGTAGTCCTTCGCCGAGAACTCTCCTTGCTCCACCACCTCCACATCCTTCGTCATGATCTCTTCTTAGCTTGCTTTCTTTCTTGCTTTCTCACCACCACTTCCTTATGCTGTGTGTGTGCAGAGAGAGACAGAGAGGCAGAGAGAGAGAGAGAGACACTGTTAGTTGCGGGCTGATAGGCGAATAGAGAAGGGTATTTAAGGAACGAGGGAAAGAGTGAGGTTATTGTAAATTATTTAAATAATTAAAAACCCTAATTTTGTAATCATGTGCCCGTGTATTTTCTTGTGATTAAATTTTGCCGCCCTTATTAGCTCGATTTCGCTTGCACTGGCCCACTAATTGCCTCTCCAGCGGCTCTTGATCATTTTATAAAGTTCCCCTCAGCATCTCTTTTTCCTCCTTCGATTTCTCTCCGTAATTTTTTTTTATAATTATTCAAGATTAGGTTTTTAATTACATGGCCCAGTATGACCTATAAAGCTTCGAATCATTCAACGACTACATATGGCTGGCTGGGGACCCATCGTGACAATTTTAATATACATAATATGGAAGTAGCAGGTAACCAAGCAATGCAACGTTCTATACATGTATTTGCTTTTGTCCTGCCTGTCTCACCCTCTTTCTTATTTTGAGTTGGCCCAGAAATTTCTGTCATCAGCTTTATTGTTGAAACCAAACAAAAAAACAGAGGGGGGGGGAATTAATTGAGTTTGTCATGTATATGTAAAAATATTGACTTAGTAATGGTGGTGCAATTGTAGAGGCGAGAAGTTAATTATTTAATTAGTGGCAGAGAAATACATTGGCATAAAGTAATGGAGGTAGATTAAGAAATGTTATCCTGAAATATTGTTAAAAACTGGGATGGCGATGATGAAATTGGGAAACATAAAACGAAAGTGAATAGAATAAGAGGAAAGGTAGTTGTCATTATTGGCGGGTGACGAGGGCATGGCAGAGGAACTTATCTGGAAGCGTCTAGTGTGTGGGATCAAATGGGTTTTGAACACGTGGGATTTTGGATAATTCCCACCACGATGAAGTCCACTACTATTTGGAATATATTAACCATCATTTCAATTAATAAATCACGCTCAGTGAAATCACCAATTTATCGTTCTGCATGATTGGGCAAAAGAGGAATGCGGAATGTTCTAGACGAGTTCATGTTGGTTTAATTATTTAGCAGCAGTTGTTTTTTACCAATACACCACATACCCAAAAAAAAAAAAATCCAGATGTTACAACGTGAAAATTATTTATCAAAATACTATATTAAAAATTATTTAACTGAAAAATGAGTTTGAAGTTGTGAACAAATTATTTAAGTCAAGAATGATTTTAGAATTAAAAATAATATTTTATTTAATGATATTCAACTTTTTTTGTTGATGTGATATTTTATTTATTTTTAAAAATTTCTACAATAATATTAGGGATATACTTAAGGATGGATCAAATGTATTAGTAATGATGGTAGGTGTGTAATAAGTTTTTTACTTTCTTCAACTATTAGACAAATTATTTGTTTAAGTGTTTCTAAATCATTTGAATGAAAATGATAAGTAAATAATTGTTATTAATATGATAAAGAAATTATTATAAGATGTATTAAATTAAAAATTATTAGCAATAAATAAATAATTATTAGGTTTTAAAAAATTAATAATGAATGATTAAGTTATATGAATGAAAAGTGAAAATTAATTTACTTCACAAATTATAACTTTCGATATCACATCTTGTTCTCTTTCTCATATGTTGTAGCAATTGTTGTTACATATTCTTCTCTTCTTGAGATTCAAGTATTTCATTTATCTATGTGATCAATGAATTTAAATTAAATTAAGGTGATTCAACTAAAGAAATTAAATGTCATGGAGTAATATATGTTTCATTTGATAGTCTATCATGTTCAAAAGAAGAAATGTTGTATTCAATCAAAAATAATACAGTATTATTAATTAAAGACATGAATGATCCAAGTTGAATAGAAGTGGGTGAGTTGAAAGTGAATGATGGCGAGGGTGACATGTAATAAGGTTTAAATTAAGTGGGATTGGAATAGGTGAAATGAGCTAATGATAATGATTAGGCTAACATGTAATGAAATTGACTAAAAACTTGAAGCTCTTATTTTCCTATATTTTCATTTTCAATTGGTGGTTCGATAGACAAATAATCACCACGTTGCTTGCTTGATTTATCTCAAGGAATATGTGAACGAGGCAACTCAATTCTTGATAAAGTTAACCAAGGGTCCCGTTAAATTGTTGTTCTCTAATTGCAAGTAAGATATTGTATTGGTTTTGAGTAACCTATCTCAATAATCAATGCAACGAGAACATTCTGAACGAGAATTAATCGCTAACTTGTATAATTAATATGTTACGTCAGCCTAAAATAAGCAATAATATTTTAAATTATAACATTTTTTTAAGTAAAAAAGATGCTATAAGCGAAAGAAAGTAAAAAACTTACCACATATTCAGTATCATTACTAATACGTTGGATACATCTTCAGTTATATTTTCAATACCATTGCAGAAATTCTTAAAAGTAAATAAAATGTCACATCAATAAAAAAATTAAATGATTTCACTTTTTATTGAATAAAAATAATAATTTTTTATTTTAAAATTATTTTTAATTTGAACAATTTATTCACAACTTCAAACCCGTTCTGTAATTAAATAATTTTTGGTATAGTATCTAGGCAAATACTTGCAGCATCTAAGTAAGTTTTTTAGTATCAGCAGTATATTGGTTAAAAAGCCATTGGAAGAAACTTCGTGCCTTCTCTTTATTTAATTTAACTACATTATTCTTTTACTTTTGCGCTCCCTGACATTGGGGAAATAGCGGAAAGACCCAAGAAATTATGAGTAACAAATTAAATAGTCTAATACGATCTAATAAAAAATGTTTAAATTTTTATCGAAAGAGATACTTATATTTCACATTCAATCATGCGATAACATGATTGTTTTCTGATAACTGTGCGTGATAAAAAAAAATTCTAATAGGGCACTAATAATTTGCTTTTGTTTCTTGTTTCCTCTACATGGAATTGTCAAAAGAAAAAAAGTGCCGCCTCAGTAGTAATTTATAACACAATTTTATACAAAATTGTATATGTTAATAAAATTTATTAAATATACTTTATAATTTTATTTTTTAAAAAATTAAAATATAAATTTTTATAAATACATTTCACATAATATAACACTATCTATCAAACATTAAATAGAGGAAGAAAACAAAATACAAGAAGGATGGAAGGGTATAATCAGGACAAGAATAATTAATGAAGTCTTATTGTTATCCAAGTATCTTATATTTTAAAATATCAAATAATATCTAAAAATATTTTATAAACTGCGACAGAGAAAATACTAAGAACAAAATATGATATGTCATTCTAGGATCAAGACTAGATTTTATACAAAATACAGGAAAAATTACTGGTTTTTATTCTTCATCGTGTTAGAAAATTTTGTTATTACCCGTGAATTAGTACTGCTTAATAGCCATAATTAATTACCAAATGAGAGCTATAAGTGTAAAATAGTTTATGATTGAATAAACTATTACATGTGAATTAGCCATAATAACATCTTATGGTTAAATAAAAACATAATATATATGCATTTTGCTATCATTTGATGGTTCCAAGTGGCTTTTTGTATCTGGTATTCAGTTCTCCATCATCCTCAGGGGTGTGTTTTATATTACCTAATATAGTCAGTATATGCACCTTGTACGTTTAAAAAATTGCACTGGTCAGAGATGAGTTAAATTTTAGCGTGAAATAAAATTGAACGGTGAGGATGGTAAGAACAGACACGGAATTGGCGGCCACGTGAAATATGAGGGCGTGCAGCTTAGTTGTGCTGTAAAATTAAGTTCATCATGAAAATATATTAGAAAAAATTATTGCTGATGACCTGAACAAAACTAATATTTATTATAAAAAATATTAAAAATAGCAATTATTGAGAAAGACCAAATAATAAATTTTAAATTTTAAAATACAAAATTGTCTCAAATCAAATTTTTTATATTTTTTCCAACCACGTGTTATAACTTTGGCTGAAAAAAACCACGTCATAAATAACAGTGATAAGTAAACAAATAATACTAAAAATTAAAAAAGAAAAATAGTATATCATAATTATGGGATTTTAATTTTGAGGGAGGAGGGATGTGCTGTGGACAAGAGAGCGCCACGTATGAAAATGAGAAGCCGACCCTGATGGAATTAATTAATGAATTCAAAATGGCTATTTCGTTGAGAATGACGGCTGGATGGACGGTGGCCTGGCCATCGCTCATTTTAAAATTGTGAAAAAAGTAAAGGACAAATTAAAAACCAGGGAAGTACAGAATCAAATGATATAATCAATTTGAAGAACACGACGAGTAAACATACGTCTCCCTTTTCATGACCTCAGAACGGGGACGCTGTGCCTGCCTACACCGAGAGGGATCACAAGTCGATAGAGTCATCGTCTTCAGGATCAAAATCTTCCTCTGGAATGGTGTCGAGCTTGCGAGTATCGGAAGGCCTCCTGGGGAATTCCAGAAGCGAAGGAACCACCTCCATCCAAGCCTTCCCGCTCCGCCGCCTCACCTCCTTCGCCATTGTATTGCTCCGATATGATTGATCCGACTTCTCTCTCCTTCTCTGCGAGCCCAACAGGATCAAGAGAGACAGAGAGATGAGATATACCACCAGATTCGATTATTTGGTACCAATGGCGGTGACAGCAATCCTATATATAGGGAAGCTTGAAAGAAATGGGGGGAACCGCGTGAAAAATGATACGGCCGAGGGCACCACGTGTACAATAATCATTCATGATTCCCAAACAATGGAGCTCACCAACTTTCCCCCACTCGCCACAACTGGCCGGACGAGAAGCGATGCCTATTCCTTGGGCAACGGACAACCCTTGTTTACGGTTCCTTCCATTAATGCCGACCATTTTCTCGGTGCTTTCTTGGCCATGAATCATCATTATATGGTTACTCGCCTTCATCCACACTACCACATCGCAATTACTCTCTTCCATTCCTACCTTAACTAGGAATCTTCCAGATTCGCCACCTATCAATTTCATCTAACTTGATCGAATTATTAGTTATGCGAGCCTTGAGCTTGGACGTGCTCTGCCATATGAGCTAAAAACATCTACTAGAATTCCAATTCAGTTCTTTTCTAAAGTTTTGTTTCGCAACTAAAAGTCTAAAACAATGAAACAACGAACAGTGTTGAATGCAATGACTCGCGTTTCAAGTTTTCACCTTCGTCTCCTAAAATTAAATACTTTTTTTATAATATAAGAAAGAATTCAATACTGTTTGAAACATTCGGACTATTTAATCAGATGGCTGAAACACTGTTCCAGATCGAAACAAACATGCTATCATCTACAGGTTGCATCAACTTTTTGTTTTTGTTTTTTTTTTCTTTTTGTTTTTTGCTTTGTTTTGTATTGCTTTTTTTTTTTTTCCCGAATCAGGAGGCAAGCCCAAGCTTGAAAGAGTTGTATTGACTTTCCTGCTTCAACTAAAAACACAACACAATGGACAGCATGCGACTACAACCTAATAACAGGCCAAAATTGATCGACTCCCACGATCTTCATCCTACCTTACTTTCATTTAGAATTATAAATTGATACCTCGAATTCAAAGCATGCCAATCGTTCTTCTTAAACTTCCCCCAGGACAAGTTCTCAGCACGTCTTGTCTTCATACAAGGCTTCGAACAGAAACACATGCCCGCATATTCTATGCCATAAATGGTGCATGTGATGGGGGTTAGAATGCAATAACCAGCGTAAATCTGACTACTGAACGCATCAACAAATGCTTTGAGGCGGAAGAAGCCATCGAATGTTGTCACTACACAAATAACAGAATAGTTGACAGAGAGAGGAGAGGGAGGGATTGGGCAAGTACACACTTGAAGAGGAGAGAGATTTAAAGCTGTTAAGGTACTGGGTAACAACGACGATAAGTAAAAACACGTGACACCACAAAACGGTTTTCACAAGATTAATGTTAAATTTTTATGGACGAATTACGCGTCAAAGCCTCAAAGACTCCTTTCGAAACCTTTTCAAATTTAAGGGACTAAGTTCGAAACATAGGTAAATTAAGAAATAAAAAGAAAATTAACCAAGACTTTATTTCTTCCCGTTAACAACAAAAAATAGTATGTAGACTGTTCACGTCTACAGTCCTTCAACAGGCATTTGCCAAACAAAAAATCAATTAACATGACTGAAACTCCTTGCCTAACGGTGACAGAAAAACTGCCACTTAAACAGACTTAAGAATTGAAAACTATTCAAGCCTTAAGGTGGTTGACACCCAGCCAACTTACAGATATAATGATGTACTGATGACATCGTCAAACATGAACCCAATATCACAATGACTATATATAAATTCATAACCTACAAAATAGAATCATTAGCTTTCAGAGAAAATATACAACTCCAAACCCCCGACCTTGAAGCATGTCACCTAAACATAAGGTAGATCCTTATTGTTGAAGTAGATGGGATGAACCAATGAGCTCAGATATTATTAATGAAATAGTACTTATACGTCTATCAACAACAAGTAGATTAACACCTGTGGGAATTAGACTAGCGTAAAGTACCACTTTGCAGGCACTTCCCTTTGCTTCAGAACCAACACCTTTAGTTTTTAGTTCTTCGTAACACACAAAAAGGGGCCTGCAGAGAACTAAGAGACTATCGAAATTATAAAGTTTAGTCATGAGGTCCCGCGAGAGTAAACAAGTGCAAAGCAATGAAAAAGGGCAACATAACTACATGCCCAAAGTTTTAATTTGTGCCGTCACGAGACTGAAAATGTTCAAGATCAAAACCCTCAAATCAGTAAAAAACAACTCAACTGATCTATATTTCTGATGAAGGGCAACTGGATCATTTCCATAAGACCTTGCCCTAGCAGACAGATGGCTAATTTTCTCCTTCAATCGAAGCGAACAGAAAAACATACAACGAAACTTAAGATACAATATGCTCTCCAAAAAATCCGCCAAACCAATTCTGATATTATTGTTAAACAGAAATGGCTGTAGTGAACATGCTAGATACTGTTAATCATAAATCCCTCTCCCAATCCTCGCACTCATGAGAGGCCATGCCATTAGCCCTCAAGGTCATTGGCAAATGGCACGTCCTAATGCAGAAAAATATGTGCACAATGGAGTTCCAGCCAAAGCCTAGCAGGAATAGAATAAGAAATAACAGGCACAATACTAGTAAGTACAGAAACAACAAATCCCTTGAAACGAAATTAGGAAGAATGAATCTGATCAGAAGCAGAAAAAAACAGCCAGCACACCAGAAAACAGTCGGAATTAAAAACAAATACAACACAATTCAAAAGCTATCCATAAGTATAATGCCAATGCGCGTACCTAATAAAAACATTAAAACAGACAATGACTAAATAATCCATTGATCAAAGGGATGACATTCTGGAAACGAAAATGAAATCAAAACTATAACCAAATAAATTATTGTCCTCGTAAGCAACTTTAACTAGCAAATACAATATCTCCAAATCATCTAGATTACTCAAATTGTAAGCAAAAGCGCATGGTCTCCAACTGTTCTCCAATTTTTTTATATCAAAAATCACTGATTTGACAGGATGAAGAAAAAATGGACCTCATTCCAGAGGGACTTCAACATCTCCATCAGTGATCTCCTGCTGCAAGTCCTTTGGGTCCTTCCCGTCCACTGTGCAACCAACAGAGACGCAAGTACCAAGGATCTCCTTTATAGTCCCGGAAAGGTCCTTAGCCATCGACCTCGGCCTCATAGTTCTTGCAATCTCGATCACATCATCGAGGGATATGTTGCCATTGTGCTTAATATTCTTAGTCTTCTTGCGGTCTCGCTCGGGCTCTTTCAAGGCCTTGATAACAAGCGCCGCAGCAGATGGCACCACTGATACCTTGGCCTGGCGGTTCTGGACGGTGAGCTTAACAGTGACTCTCAATCCCTTCCAGTCCTTAGCCGTCTCCTTCGCTATGTCTTCACCAATCTTCTTAGGAGAGAGACCGAGAGGACCGATCTTAGGGGCGAGCGAACTGGCCGCACCTACCTCGCCTCCGGTGACGCGGACATACACATCGACGACCTGTGAGGGATCGAACTTGGGCGGCATGGCTGCAGCGTGGAAGAGCTAGGGTTTCAGAGGAAAATGGAAAGATGGCCAAGATTGATATATATATTGGGGTTAGGGTTTTGCCGAGTGTGAACTGAAATGGCTGTTTTAACACTGAGCTAAGCCGAGATTTCACATGAAGGAAGCGTCTCTTTGCGGTGAAAGGCGAGGGTGTATTTGTAAACTAGTTTATGGACTGATTTTGCACTGGATCTCGGCCAGAACTGAGGAAACCTTTTGTAACTGGGCTGAAGCCCAAATCATTGTTCACATTACTGTTCTTTTTAGGCCGAATCGTGGATAGCATAAGAAAATATCCTTGGGCCTTCTGGTCACAAGCCATTTCGGTGTTGGACTTCCTTTTTTGTACAGAAAAACGGTTACCGGCCCAAAAAAATATTTAAGGCAGGACAAAAGCTCGCAACAATCTTTTTGTATTGATTGCCTTTTTTTTTTTTTCACTCGCAACCTCAGGAAACAAGATCGAATCATCGTTACGAGATATATTCATATTTTATGTTTAATAATAAAATTATCTTTAATGAAAAACACTTATAAATAATCAAAAAATAATTTGTTTGGTATGTATAAAGAGTAGATTTTATTGACGGCATAAAATATCTCCCTCAAAATACAAAAAGCATTAAGTAGACGTCTCTCAATGCAACATCTGCCGCCAAAAAAATTGTTATTTCGAGGCACAAGCTATTAAGGAGTGGTGGTATTAAGATACTAAAAATATTAATTGATGGAGATTATTAATTTTTTTGTTGTGGAAGTTATTAATTATAAGTGGTGAAAATAATAAACACTTATATTCAGTTAAATCAAAATAAATAAATTTTAATGTGTCAATAATATTAACAAAAATAATTTATTTTAAAAAAATAATATATAAAAAATTTACATATATTAATTTAATTGAAAATAAATACTTCAAACACATAAAGTCATATGTTTTCTCAAAAATAATATCAATTGTCATGATAGGCGAAATAAAGTAACATTTTAGTCAATTTGCTCATGGTTTAGTTAATCTATCGTCCAAATCTTCAGCCGGTCGCCTGGTCTGAAACGTTTTAAGGCATTTAAACTTATATAGTGTCCAGCAATTCAACACCTCCATGCCAGCAAGCGGGTCCCAAGAACGGTAAAAGGTCAACGTAAAATAGAAATTGCATGATAAGTCACGTTAACGATGCATTCATGTTAATACTAACAAATGAAATAAAATATAGGCCATATTTGGTAGACTGAAATTATAAAAATAAAATTAAAAAAAATTTAAATAAAGTGATATTTAGTAGACATGAATAAAATTTTTAAGAATTTTAATTTTAAAATAGATTGAATTAGATTATTTGTTTAAAGCTATAGAATTAAGGGCAATTCCATAAAATTGTAACTTTTAAGACACTTTTATCCTTATAAAAATTATAAAGACACTTTTGCCCTGAAAATATATAACCCTAACCACACCAAATTATAATATATATGTGTATGTGTAAAATATAATACGATATATGTATTTATAATATTTCTTCTATGAAATATTTTACTTATATATATTATTTATCATCTATCTAATATTTTATTTATATACTAAACATGTGAGGAAATTAAAATATTTTTTGTAAAATATTTTACTTATATAATATCTATCATCTATATAATATTTTATTAACATATAAAATATATAAAGAAATTAAAACACAATTAAGCTTTTATTATGTTTTATTTTAATTTCTATATAAGGGTATTTTTGTCTTTTACTTTCATATTTTATTATACCAAACAAAAATAATATAAGGATTTTATTTAATTTTTGTTTGACATATCAAATATATTTTTATAATTTAATTTTATTTCAATTTTAATTTTAATTTTAATTTTAATTTTATTAAAAATTATTCAATCACACCAAATGAGGACATAATGTGAAGCAGGAGTGAGATTACCGAACATTTTCTTTTGCGGAGAGGGTGACAGATCATAGATGATAAATAAGAGCATTTTAGGGGAGGGCCCGCTGGACTGGCGTGTGTTGTCAATTCCATTTACAAAATGCATGTTCCCATTTAATGTGGTGCCTATCCAAACTTATCCTTACGCCACCAAAATCAGAAAGCTTTATTTTTATCTTCCTCAATCCAAGAAAATTTCCCCAAACTAATATATAATAAAAAAATTAAGAAGAGGGATCTAATACTATTAAAATTAAAATTTACCATAAAGGATCGTAAAAATTAAAATTAGGATGAAAGATCAATATAAGTATAATTGACTGCTATAATCATAATATAAAATCGGTCAATAATTTCTTAAAATTAACATGGGGCACTGTATTACAACTGCAGTTTTTTTAAAAATAAGTTTGTACAGTTTTCAATCTCACACACAAAAATAAAAATAGTATTACATTCAATTAAATCAATATGATTTTAAAATATTTATTTTAAAAAATTAAATCAGTATTATTTTAAAAAATCATACTTCTAAAGAATTATTACATTTTTCTTTGAACATCTTGTCTCAATCTCCGCAATTATGAATTTCCAAGGGACATAATTTATTACGAGTTTTTTGGTATTGTTTTCGCTTTATTTTAATTTGTTATTTTTCATCTCCTTATTATTTACACACACCCATGTAAAAAACAAAAAATTTCTCTCAAATAATGACTTCTCTTTAGTAACTAGAGATTTAACTAGAGACAATTTAGTATTTTAAAATTTAAAATTTGTTATCTGGTCCTTCTAGATAATTAATGTTTTTAAGATCTTTTTTAATAAATATTATCTTCTCCATGCGTTCAAAAAAAAAAAATCTTCTCCAGATCATTTGTTATTATTTTCCCTTATATAATCATGGCTCCCAATGGAACTTGAGTAGGTTGGTTGATGGAAAATGGGATAATATATAATTAGGATAATTAAAATTTATTTAAGATATTAGGATAATAAAGGTTTATTATTTTTTATTACTTTAGATTTCTTCATGATCAATAAAATATGATATTACCATAATAATATTTTATATCAGTATCTTTTTAAAATAAATTTTAGAATTTAAATTAATTATTTTATTATTTCTAGAAATTTATAAATAAAATTAGTGTTTTATTTCTATTTAACTTATTATTGTTGGATACAATTTTGAATAACTTTGAGTTGAGAATTTTTTATAATTTTAATATTTCCCCTACTCCTTTCTCTCCTCTCTCTCCTTTTCCTTCCCTTCCTGATTTACGTCACTGGTTAAACATAAATTACTCATTGGATTTGTAACTTTTCCCCATAATATCTCTTAAAAGTTATGCCTCTGCACTATAATCTAAGATATTTTTGAAGAATTTTGTTTGATCTAAAACATAGGACACTAAGCAATTTTTATAATTATTTTGTAACCATGTCTTTATCTTATATATTACCCTTTTTAAAAAATGATATATTAGATTTTTAATTATCATTATGAAGGAATTTATTCAGTATATTTAATGAGAATACAATTGAAAAGATGTAATTTTTTTTAAAAGAAAATAAGATTTCAACTAAATTTTTTTGAAATTTATGAATTAATTATCAATATTTTATATTTTGATCTAGAGGGACTATGAGCTGTGACCAATTTTCGAATTGATGATATACTTGCTTATTATTCACTACCCGTGTTTTGTTAAGACGAGGTGAGGAGCAATGTCTCGAAATTTAATTATGTTTGTATACACATAATAAATTACCCTTGAAATACAAGGAATAAAAAGTGAAGTGAGCAACGATAAAGCCTTTGTGGGAATTGCGGCAAGCCAGTGGACGATCGAGGATGACACGGGGATGGCATAAAGCATCCACCTGATAGGTAGGCCTGATAATGGGAAGGAAGATAGTGCCCACCATGCAGATTAAACAAGTCACGGGAAAAAACGGGGTCAAGCCCGTAACTTTGCTCTTTGCCTTATAGATAATTAATCATTCCAGACATAGAATAATTATTTGTTGATGTTAGCTGTTACAGATACTTTAATTTGATCAGCGAGTAATCAGGAGGATGTAATCAATGATAATAAATTAAAGCTAGATCTAAGATTTCCCCATCTCATCCCATCCCCAATTTCTAAACGACCAGGTACAAATTCTTCGGATTAATAATCTCGCGACTTTCTCTCATCAGGAGGACACATCACATGGAGATGTGAACCACTGGCATTGACTGTTTCCTTAAAAAAAACACATCAACTTGCTGGTGGATCAGTGTGACACAGCCGCGCAATTTGGGTTAATTCGAGTATATATAAATGACAAGACGACAGACAAGAAAAGAGAACGAGAATGATTAAATCATTTCACGATGGGGCACAATGCAGGAAGAGGGATCGCCACAGGCGTCCCACTACAGCATGGTGATCTCTCGGAAAAGCAAGAGTCCCATTAACTCGAGGTGATACCAAGTCTGGTTTGTTCAACATGGATCCCAGTTTGGTGCCTTTTCACTATTTAATAGTTGAAACCAAAGCCCACCAATCAAAAGCTGCGAGCAAAGTATTAGTATTCCTGGCCTTTTCATGAGATGCTGATTTCATTAGTGGCATGCAAATCCTCCCAGAAATGCAAACCCCAATCAACTCATATTTACTTGACTCTCTGAGACATGTTCCACATTACTCTTGCGATACAAATGTGGGCATAAATTCAACCACGACTCTACTTAGGGTCTGTTTAGATTTCAGTTGGGTATAATAGATTATGAAAATAATTGATTAAGTGGTAGATTTTAATCATAATTGATTATGTTATAACGTAATCTGTTTGGATACTGTTTTTTTAAAATTAATTTTAACAGAATTAAAGATATTTGGATAATTTAATCAAAATTAATTTTTAACTATATAATTTAATTTTTAAATATCAAATATTAATTTTTTAAATATATAAATTTTAAATTTTATTAAGGAAAAAAAAAGAAGAGAGTTTAATTTTATTTTTATTAAATTATGTGCTTTCTTTGTAATTTTTTCCTGGGCTTGTTTTTGTAATTTTCCCCAACGTTTTTGACAAACTTTTGGCAGAAAGCGGACAAAGGGAGCTTCGGGAAGAACGTGCGTTTTGGCCCAGAATCGATTTTTGATTATTTTCGACTGTTTGGATAGATTGACAGAAAAAATCGATTTTGAGTCCAAAACGCGCGTTTTCTCCTTATCCAAACGGGCACTTATATGGTTTATATAAGTATAAGGGGAGAGGGGGGAGAGAGAGAGAGAGTAACCGCACGAATTAACCTGTGTAGTGAAAATAAGCTAGGATAAGGGTAAAACAGTAAAAGTGCAGGATTTAGATTAAGGAAAGGAAAGGTGAAGTGGTTAATTGGAGTTTGAATTTATTCAGTCTTATATTTAACTTTGCAGAGTAGTCTTTGGATCAGCGACAGGCAAGGCGATGGGAATTTTCGTTTATACTCTTGATCGGATGTTGAGAATATATATATATATATTATTTCGAAGTATTGATTCTTGTCGACAATACGAAAGATGGCAGAGTCGTATACTCTTTTACCTGGTTGCTTTCTCGCTAATATTTATCATGCATTCCTTCCCTGTTAAACTAAATTAGCATTTTAAATTTAAATATCTAATAATTTTTCTAAGACTACATGTATATTAATAGATGTCTTATATTTGCAAGTATATAGCTAGTACCATTTAATTTCCCAATTTAGCCGTTTTCCAAATAACAAGCATGATTGTATGTAAATATATGGGTAACTGTGAGCTCCTTTTTTTTCCCTATCATTTTAGTATTTTTTTTTTAATTTCCCAACGTGCCTTTACGTTTGACAGCATGAGATTAATACTTATAAAAATTTGAGCATCATTTAAGGATTGTTTTTCAATAGATGCTCTCTATACACACCTATCGAAATTGAACTCTAAAAAGATGTTTAAGGAGCCCATCATTTTAGTATTTTAGATAGGAATGAGTGATACTGGTGTCTTGAATTTTAAATAAATAATACTTTTTTTATTTTAAATTATAAGATATTTTTAGACAAGATCTCACATACCAATAAAATTTATTAAATACATCTTACTACCTTACTTTTTCTGGACAAAAATATGAACTTTTAAAAATATCCTTCATTTAATACTCTATTGATAAAAAAATATTAAAGAGAGAAAATATATGAGAAAGATAATATTAAAAAAATATCATTAATAAAACTTTATTTTTATCAAACTATTTTATATTTTGGGATGTTAAATTTTTTCTAAAAGTGTCTTATAATTTAGGACGAAGGGAGTATAACAATAGTTATACCAATTGACCAAAATATTAATCATTTTTAACTTTTTAAATCATTTTTTTAATTTGGGGACAAATACAATAAGTTAAAGAGGAAAGTGCGATCAAATAAAGCAACCACATCAATGGAATTCTTAAGCAAACGATGGAGGGATAGCCACCAATCAAACCATCTACTTCGTGACTCTTCCGGCCAATGATAGCATAAGACAGAGCAAACAAGAAACATCCTCCTAGAGGAAGTTGGTTTCTGGCTTTGATTTCACTCTCCAATTGAGATTTTTGATAAGCTTAGAGTTTTTGAAGTTTTTGAAGTTATATCAGTATAACCTGGAGGTCGAAAATCATCTAGATCAGTAATCCATTTTATGGTAGACCTCTTGCAAAATAAACAAAAGAGGATCTCCTTTGAAGTGCTAGCTTTTCTTTCTAGCATTAAAAACCTTGTATCTCTGAAGATCAGGACACTACATTCCTTATATTTTTGTCCTGAGAAGCTTTTACTCTTGTCAACATTGAGAACTAGAAACCATCCAGGTCTGGTCTTTGTAGACTCAGCTTGCATCTTCAACAATGGCGGCTTAGTCTGCATCAATTCGTCCAGAACAATAGGCAATGGAGAATTATACCATTTGAGCTTCTAAATTGCTTGTAATGGGCACACTTCCTTTGACTAATGATTGGCTATATTTCTGTATTCCCATATAATTTTCATAGTTAAGAGCACCTCTTTCAAAATATTTAGATGATTGAGATTTGACTGTGCATCCTCTATCCAAAAACTTAAGAAGTTTCTTGTAGTTTCCATGCTAGAAGGCCTAAGAGAGTAATTGGACGCCAACCAAACAACTTGTGCAAAGTGACAATGTAGAAAAAGATTATCAGTCGATTCCTCATGATTTTTACAGTGAGCACAGATTAGTTGGCTAAAGATGATGCTTGTTCCTAAGAATGTTAGATGTTGGAACAGCTTTATTGAGTGCCTTTCAGTTAAAGAGAAGAATCCTACTTGGAAAATTAACTTTCTAGAAGAAAACCCAATTAACTCCCCCTTGATTGTTATTGAGTTGGCTTTGCATCAAAGTTATGTACCCTTCTTGATCTGCCTATAATCCATTTCTTGCTTTCAAACAGACCAAAAAATCTTATTGAAGGGAGAGAGGGAACGATGTTCTTAATATTTCTTCCTTCATTGGGCGACTATATAAAGTGTCTATAAGTTGTATTTTCCAAGCAATTCGATCCCTATCAATTAAATCAGCCACCATGAGATTATTGCCGATCGATTTAGTTTGAGAAGGAATTCATTTAACATGGTCAATAGGGATTTTAGTCCCATCACCAACCCGCCATTTTAAGGCTGTCCACAATCAAATGTGAAACTTTAAGAACATCTTTCATAACCCAAGAGTATCGATTTTTCGACTTGCATTCCCCTTCCAATAAAACATCAAGATATTTAATCTTTAGTGCTTTTCCCGCCAGAGAGTTTGAACCTGCAGAAATAATTTTCCATGCCTGTTTTGCTAAGATGGATTTATTTAAAAGATAAAAAGGCCTGAATCCTAGTCTGCCTTGATCCTTTGGCCTGCAAAACTTCTTTCAGGACATAAGATGCATTCTATTATTACCACTGGCAGTTGAGCCCCAGAAGAAATTAGCACAGACAGAGTCTAGCATAGAATCCAAACTGTTTGGTAAAAGAAAGCAAGAAATTTGGTAAATACATGAAGAAGCTAGCCAAAACAGATTTGATTAGTGTCAATCTACCAGCTTGAGACAAAAGCGAGGATTTCCAGCCTCCTAGCTTGGTTTGCAATTTTAGCAGTATTTCCTTGAAGATCCGGTGTTTTTTAGTGCCATTATTGATGAATGTTCCAAGATATTTCCCCAGAGAAGTTGTGAAACGGACATTAAAAATCTTAGCCCAATTTTCTTTTTCGACTAGATTTGCATTACGGCTAAAAATAACTTCGAACTTATTAAAATTAACCTCTTGACCAGAGACGAAACAAAAGTCATCTAAAGTTCTCTTAAGCACCTCATAGTGAGCATCTCTAGCTTTGAAACATGTAAGAGTTCCATCTGCATAGCTAAAGCGAGTTATTGCTTAAGCACGCCTGCAAATTTTAATACCTTCCCATTTCCTGCCATTTTCTACTTTTGTAATAGCCTGGGAAAGAACATTAGAACAGATAATAAAGAGATAGGGAGATAAACAATCTCCCTGTCTGATTCCTCTCTTTGAAAAGAATTGTTGCGTAGGCTTGCCATTCATTTATAAGAAGCTGATAAGATATTGTCGTCACACACTGCAAGATCATAGTAACCCAGATTGGTGGAAAATTCGTTTTCGTTAAGACAACATGAATAAATGGCCAAGAAATTAAACCTTATCAAGAGCTTTTCAAAATTCAATCTTCAACGCAGCCCACTTCTTTTTGCACCTTTTAGAAGAATGAATACAATGAGGAAGTTCCAAAGCTGCCATGATATTGGCATAAATAAGTCCCCTTTTTTATAAATGCACTTTGCTAAGTAAGAATACGGTCATTTAAAATAACTTTGACTCGGTTAGCCAGAACCTTTGATAGAATTTTGTAGGCAACGCTGCATAAATTATTTGGTCCATAATCTTTAAAAGACTTAGTTGCCTCATATTTTGGTATAAGATAAATGAAGGTTTTATTCAGTTCTTTTAGCAAGAATCCTCTATCTCTACAAGTTTGAATCATGTTGAAAACATCTATGCCAACGGCATCTCGGAAGCGTTGAAAGAACTTTGCATGGAATCCATCATAACCTGGGGCGCTATCCCGTGGAAACTCAAAAGCTGCTCTTTTGGCTTCTTCGAAAGTAAACTCCGATTGCGAGAACTCCTGATGATTGATGCTAAGCCTTGGTAAATTTAAATCTGAGATGCGTGAGTGGATTTCCTTGCATGACGCTTGAGGCTTTTGACAGAAAATGTTCATAAAATGCCCACATGCAATGTTCGAGTTTTTAAATCATATAAAATTGTTTTGACAATAAATAATATAATGAAAATGAATTAATAAAAGTTGGTTAAGTCAGCATGACTCATAAGATAGTGAATTTAAATTCAACTGTCAAAGTGAGGATTTTATTGGTGAACAATTTATAAATATATCTGTAAACACTCTTTAAGTTTGGAGATATTTTTTGATTTGATAAGTTTATGGATCAATTCACCAAAAAAATTTTTTTACCCAAAAAAAAAATATAATGCAGGTGATATGACATATGATACGATCATAAAGTATAAGCCATGAATCATCGGCCAATGGTGCACTTAATTTGGTTGAAGCATCGGTTGTTCATCCGAATCCTTTTAGAAAATATCGAGTATCAAACAAGGCAAAACTCGTGTTTTTTTCACG
The DNA here is from genome assembly GCF_029017545.1 of Prosopis cineraria. Lineage (NCBI taxonomy): Eukaryota > Viridiplantae > Streptophyta > Magnoliopsida > Fabales > Fabaceae > Prosopis > Prosopis cineraria. The sequence goes on from NW_026555337.1 coordinate 2,641,026, forward strand.
CATTCATCGCCATTCCATTTCTTAGACTCTTGAGAAAGTGGCACAACCCAACAGCCTAAACTCTCTCTCTTTCACGCACACACCCACAAAGGCAGAATCACGTGCCCTCTGCTGTTCAGGCAAGCAAAATTCGTTCATGGTATTGCCACCGCGAAACCACCACGGGTTGTATATTTTTTTCCGTCCTAGTGCCGGTGTCCAATGGCCTGTTATTAACTAATAACAGCCATAATTTTATTTTTCAACGTTGAAACAGTTATCGTTTTATATAATTACAGATGTGTTACACCTGAACAGATCCAAGAAAAAAAAAAACGAACAAGTAATCTTCTCAAATGTTCACTCCTAATATTTTCTTGGAAAATTTGCTTTAAGGTCCTACTTGATATACTTAATTACTCATAAATCTATTGACAATTGAACTTAAAAAAATGATAACAATTATGTTGTTATTATTCTAAATTCAATTGTCAGTAAATCTGGGAATAATTAATCATATTGAGCAGAATATTTTTGGCCACTTAAATGGATCAGACTCATGACTGATTATATATAATTTATTATGCACGAGATAGCCATTCACTCACGAAATGGATATATGCCTGCGAAAATATTGTATTAGGATTGCTTGTGGCATATATTCTTCGTATGCTCCAAGTATATTATTTTCATTACTGTATAAGGGAATAATCCTTTTGATGCTTCTATATTGCTCCTGTACTTCAAATCTCGCTGTTGCCCCTAGTTTGATCAGAATCAAGAATTTCCAGGCAGCGTCTCTTTTCTTTTCTTTTTCTTTTTTATCGAGATTTATGAAACATCGTCATCGTCTGGAAGAAATTCAAACTAGTTTTTTTTTTTAAAAAAAAAAGCAGAGCCAAAAAATTCAAACTAGTTTTGGAATGCCGTTTTTTCAAAGGAAAATTGACATTTAAAACCACAGTAACCATCAATTTTATATTCGTTGTGGAGTCCATCCTAATCTCCGTGGCCACTTTCTTCTTCCCCGGAATCCTGAACTCATGTGCTTCGCAGCCATTATTGTCGTTATTTTTCCTCTCACCTTTTTTAAATATCACGACTGTTATGGCTTTTTGATTTTTAAAGGTTAAATGCATTTTTCAATATTCTGCAGAATACTTTTTTATATTTCCTCATATATTTAAAATTCCATTCGGAACCGTCAAATAATAATGATACAATAATAAGCTATATATATAATTCATTGAAGTATATATGGCATATTCGCAGTGTCAGCTTAATTAAAAATTTTACATAGCTATAACATGAATGGAGAAGCAAAATAATTCAAAGGGCCTATCTGTACTTTTCTCATAACTGGAACATACTTAACGTGGATCAAAGTTAAAAAACAAAGAAATGGATATTTTTCCAAAAGCAGTAAAATATATAACAGCATAAAATGGGTTTTTATAATAAATAAATATTAGCATTGATTATTTGCTACCTGCAAGTAATTACTAGTAATATTTATAATCAGCGGATTTTAAAATAAGAATTCATACTTACAGGTAAGAATAAAGAGGACAATATGGGCCTGATTCACAAAGCAAGATGTCAACGAGTCATGATATATTACTATTTCTCATATTAAAATTTTTAAAAACTCTTCAATTTTGATTATACTTATGAGATGTATATGTGGGCATCCAAAGTCTGTCGCCTCAGAAAATCAAGATCTCAGGTTCAACTATCAATCTTGATTTTTTTTAAAAGAAAAAAGAAAAAACTCGACGCAGCGTGATGGCAAACGGCTGCACAATAAATTCAAGCACGACAAAACGGGGATAACATCGTGTGTCGCTATTGGGAGGACGGGGATATCATCGGGTTTAGATTCGTGACTTTATTTAACACAAGTGTTGAACGGCTCTGTTATTTAGATTGTTAAAATTTAAATCAACAGTGAAATAACTTACTCATTTATTAATTTTAAATAAAATATAAATTTATAATTATTAATATAAATTTTAACAATTTAAAAAAATACAGATAGTCAGTGCTTATAGCAAGCACAGGTATTGAATTTAAATTCGGATATCATCAGGACCAGCTGTCAGGAACGGCTCCTACGCTATAGATCCGAGTGAGAGGGAGTGGGGCCTATTTCACGTGCCATCGTACCCCTCGCTCCCAGGTCATTGCTGGCTTCCACGTGTCCCTCATATACAATCTTCACACGTGTCACCATCCTCGGTCATCTAAACAGGAACGTTTCCGCCGTCTTTCCTGGAACCAGGACAGGTGAACGGAACCCCTCTCCTCCGCGTCGCGACAAATTTCTAGACTGGTGGTATTGTACCCTGCCATTCAATCCTTCCTCGGAAGAGACGATGTCGCTTTACCTGGACTACCCCACTCCTCCCCTCCCACTTGTCATTTCATTCATCATCACCCTGTACAGTACACTCCCACCACGTGTCCCATCTCCCGACCGTTGATGTAAATTACGGAATATCAAGATCTGCACCCCCGTGTTAAAAGGGTAAAAATGGATATGGCTTCTTTCATTTATGAATTGCATTTACCAAAGTGTGTTTACAAGGACTTTTTATTTTTTTGAAGAATCTTTTACTTTCAAGTTTCAAACTTACCATCTGAACTCTTCGTCTCATAAAGCAAGATAAATTTAATTGAATTGAAGTGGTTATGTTCATTCAGAGCGTTAAATGAGTAATGCTGTTAACTTGACATCTATTTTGTTTTTGACCTTAAAGACATATATTTAACTGAAGACATAAAGAACTAATTGAATTTAAAACATGAGTAGAAAGCAAAATTGAGAGTGCTGAATGCTGCAGGTTTTTTAAGAGTAGTTACTTGGGTACAATGGTAATCTCCCAGCGACGAAGGTGCGGAGAATGAATACAAGGGAGGAGAGAGATGATGGAGCCTTATCCATAGACTATAATGCGGCCCTACCTTTTTTCTTCTCTTTTCTTCTCTTTTCTTTGTTTTTTAATTTTAAATTTTTTAAAGCCCACTCGGCCTTTATAAAAGCACAATAGAGCAATGGAGTCGAAGATGCAAAACAAACTGGAAACCCATTAACGATCGCCAAAAAAGAAAACCCGCACCCACCCAGAGAAGGAAGGAAGGAGCGGAGAAACTAACTGCACCAAGATCGAATCTGTAGCTCTGATTGGAATGGCGACCAGTAAGGGCTACTTCGCTAGACCAAGCTACCGTTTCCTCCCCGGGGACAGAGACAGAGATTCCCCGCCCATGGCTTCCGATTCTATGTTTGAATTCGACGAGTCCGACATTTACAACTCGACTCGCAACAACTCGCCCGAGTTTCGGAAGCCCATTAACGCCTCCCACGTGGGCAGGAAATCATCTTCGTCCAAGCTATCGGATAACGGAGGCCGCGCCGCTGGGACGCCGGCGTCGCTTCCGGTCAACATTCCGGACTGGTCGAAGATCCTCGGAGAGGAGTATAGAGAGAACCGGAGGAGAGACAACATCGACGACGACGACGAGGAGAGTGACGATGGATGCGACGGAGGCAGCGGACGGGTGCCTCCGCACGAGTTTCTGGCGAGGACGAGGATGGCCTCATTCTCGGTGCACGAAGGGGTGGGAAGGACTCTGAAGGGGCGAGATCTCAGTAGGGTCCGAAATGCAATTTGGGCCAAAACCGGGTTCCAGGATTAGTTCCAGCAACAGCATAACCGAGATTTTTTTTTTGTCCGCCTGATATTTTTGTTTTGCGAGTATTAGTGTATTCTCGATGGGAGGAAGAGATTTCAATTTTCAATATTTGTATTGATTGATGAGAAATCTGAGTTTGTACTGGGATTCGAAGAGGAAACAGTGAGGATTTTCCTGGGTATAAGATGGATCCAAATTACAGACCCGATTGGGTGATGTGAGTCGGTTATCGTATAGAAGGATCGAAAGCTAAAATTAAAATGGGAAAGAGAAGGATGGTGGTGGGGCCGTCATGGCAAGATAAAAGGGATGTGGAGTGTGGGCTGGGTGGTTCAATGATTGGCGGGGTTGGGGCTTTGAAGTGGTTGAGTTTAGGTCTGGGACCAAAGCCTAAACGCTACATGAAAATTGAACTACTGGGTGATAAAACGATGTCATTAATGGGATCCACTGGATGATAAAGCTTTTATCTGTTCCCCCTTGAAAGGTTCATATTACATGATTTTTAATTAATTTAAGATAAAAAAATAAGTGATTTTATAAATTTTATAGAAAGAAATTTAGTTTGGAGAGATGGTATAAATGCGCTGTTTCTGAAAGAGTTTAGACAATAAACACATTTTAAAATGCTATGATTAGGAGATTGTCAAGGTAATGTTGGAAGTGAAAGGTTTGTGTCCTGGCGAGGAGAAAGCATTGGTGAATATGTGAATGGAAAATGCAAATGTCTGTTTCAATAAGGCGCGAAGGACGCATTGTTGAATGATTCTCTGGGTTTGGGTTTCCATCCCAGCGACAAGATTTTGCAGTGTCAGTTACGGGTGAATGGTAACACAAAAGGTGTTGTCGTCCCTGCATGTTGGTTGGACTCCAATTATCAAAGAGCAGAACTGCTTGCTTTTATCAAATCATTTTACTGTATGTGCAATTTTTCTTTATGAAGATACCGGTGCTGGCATACAAGTGAGTACAACTGTTGCAGAAAAAAGGCTGATTGACATTTAAGGACAAACAGCCACCACACCAAGGTCGGACAATTTTAGTTGACTGAATGGTCAGGACTATTTTGTCATCACGCGGTTCTCTCCTCTTTTCCATCTCTTTTGTCCTTTTCTTTTTTTTTTTTAATATCTATGTTTAATTTAAAAATTTCTAGGAGTGATATGTGCCAATTGGCATTGTGTCATTCCACATGAGACGACAAAAATCTGCAGTTTAGAGATGGGTTGGTGAAACGCGGAGAAAGATGGTATGTGCCCCTCAATACAAATCACTTGAACGCTTCCCCTATCACTTGTACTGCTTTGTGGCAATTGAGCAAGTCAAGACAATAACTATGCAATCAATCTTATTTTTCGCCATTTCAAGACAAAAAAATTATACTCCTTCCTAAAATATAAAATATTTTTAATTAAATCTTATTTTCAATAAAATAGTTATATATTTTCAAACCAACTATATCTTTTTATATTCACTCCTATTAAACACTTTACAATAAATATAAAGTCATTATTAATAAGGGTACTTTAAAAAAAAATAATAATTACATCTCAAAAGATTAAAAATATCTTATATTTTTAAACATTCAACCCCTCAAAAAATGCTTTATATTTTTAAATGAAGGAAATAATATTTTTGCTCGTGTCTAAGTTATTTTACAATGAGTTAGAATTATAATTAATACTTGATTTTAAAAATTATAATTAACACTGTTATATTCAGAGCCCATTTATTTATTTATTTTAAAGCGACTTTAGATTTTTTATGAAAAGTAATATATTGTGCAGGAATTTTAATAAAGATCATAGACTATCTTGCTTGATGCTGCAATCATAAAAGTGAATAATTTATTTAGTTATTACATTTAAATTTTAGGATACTTTCACATATTTTAGTATTTTTATAGTATTATTTCTCATATATTGTATTTGACTATTTTCATAGGTTATTCAAATTAGTTTTTCAAAATAACTAAAATTAATGAAAAAAATTTCAAATATTTTGCTCCCCTCCCCCCCTAAAAAAATTGTTTTTTTCATAAAAAACTTAAACAACAACCCCTAATAACAATCATATCTCTTTGTAAAGGTCATGTTTATTTCACACGATACCGAAATTCATTGAAATTTTTAATGCTTCATTAAAAATTTTACCGGTATAAACTTATAAGAAAACTAAATTTTATTTTTTTGGAATAAAGTGTAAAAAACCCATACTTTAAATTTAAACTTAACTAACGGAATTTAATTAAAAAAAAAACTTAACTAATGGAAAGCCTTTACTATCATGGGCTCCTTGAGGCCCATATCCTCAAAACCCAAAAGTTATTTATCCGGTCCCATAAGTCCTATGGGTTAAACGGGTCGGGTTAAGATGGACAGGTTCGAGTCGGATTCTGGATGCGGCGAGCGCATCCACCTACTGGTCAGACACTCTCAGAACCAGCCAAGCAGCTCCAGCGACTGGCAGCCCAAGATTTCAAATTCGCAAAGCAATCACACATCAATCAGAGAATCAAAACCTGATTGCGATTTCAGACTATACCGACGAAAAGTTGCTTGGAGATGCCGTCCGATACGGGTTCTTCTGCCTCCGACCATGACCTCGACCCCGAGCCTCAATCTGTTGAAGAACAATTGGCTTCGGTCACATTGTCCCTCTCTGATGGCGAACCATCGGCGCGTCAAGTAACAGACGGCGTCGTCCTTGAGTCTGTCAATCAGAACTCTCAGTTTGTAACGCAGGAACAAGTTCAGCGCAATTCAGGTCCTGCTGATGAAATTGGAGAGGTTAGGGAGCCTGCGGACCGCGATGTAGTATGGGGGAGGACCGCTTCGGAGCTTGAGATGGATGGGTTATCTAGCCCTAGCAGTAGTGGGTATGCTGGTGAAAGGGGCAGTAGCAGCGCGACTAGCGGCTCTGGAATTGATGACGTTGTTGGACAGGATGAAATTGAGGAGATGAGGAATGATGTTATAGTCGACGAAGTCTCTGATTCTCACACGTCCTGGCTTCCTGCGAAACGACATGTGGACGAGGTATGTGTCGTCAATATATTTGTGATTGATTTTTTAATCGGTCGTTTGAGAACCTTGTAATTTGTTGGAGACATTGCCTGCGTGTTCTTGGTAAGAACAATTGAGTGGACTCGATTCGCATATCCATCTTAGTGTTTCCTTTTTTAGTCCAATTGCATTATGAAATTCGTTTGATAAAGAAGATGAACTTCGTTTATAAGCTTACTGAATAATTAGAAGCGAGGTTTTTCCGCAAGTTAATCTCTTCTAAAATTTATGCATTCGTCTATTCATGTAAATATAACGTTCCGGATTTTGAAGTTATTATGTTAATAAACATAAGATGATCCTGCAAAAGATGCAGCAGTGTAAGAACAGAAATTGTTGAACCTTAAAATATGTGATCGCAAATGCATATTCAGTGAGCGGTGCTAGTCTGCTAGAAGGGCACCGCTCTTTTCCCTTCGAAGTCGTTATTGTCAGCTATTAAAATGTAATGGATACTTTCTTCTACAATATTTGAACGAATGAAATCATGTCTCTGATTATAGTAGGCGCTTATAAAGTATCTCATGGCAAAGAACTGTCATCCTGTATCAATTATAAGTTCAGTAAAGTCGGTAGCATGAAACCAGGCAACTAGCATGAGCAAACATAGGGACAGAGAGAGTTCTTTTTAGTTAAGCAATGTGTGAGCATGTAAACATGAATTGTAATAACCGTCCGCATATTAGCTGGATTTTGTTAATTGAAAATACTGAATTATAAAATGCTAACCAGAAATACTTCAAATTTGTATATATAATTCTCTTGAATATTTGTGTGCTAATTTCTGCAAAATTACTGTGTTACTGAAGAATTATGGTTGCAAGATACAATCAATGGTATGAAAAGTAATCAAGCTTCATGTTTGGTCAAACCATGAAAAGCAATTCGTCTGAACTATAATGCAATTTTTGTCACGTACTGATGCACATGTTTATTATCTACCTCATGCCTACATGGTAGGACAGTTTTTATGAGGATTCCTGTAATATCATATTATGTTTGAATGATGAATAAAGTGCAGGATGATGCTTCCATATCATGGAGGAAAAGGAAGAAGCATTTTTTTATTCTGAGCAATTCTGGCAAACCAATATATTCACGGTGACTCCCCTCATTCGCTTCGTTCAACTTCTGTTCATTTCTGTGTTTGGTTTGCTCCTTGAACATTGTCCTCTGGTTTTTTATATCTGATGCTTCCAGATACGGAGATGAGCACAAGCTTGCAGGATTTTCAGCTACCTTGCAAGCAATAATTTCATTTGTAGAGGATGGGTAAGTCGATGCTCATGTTGTAGTTTTATTTAACCTAATAGCTTCTCATTAACTGAAAATCCTATTTGGTTTGTGTTTTGAGTTCAACATATAAGGTCTTTTCCAACATTTTCTTTGTTTATAGGGGTGACCGAGTCAAATTATTGAGGGCAGGAAAGCATCAGGTATGGTCACTTTTTAACAATTTAATAGTGTTTTTCATTGTGAAGCAAGCTTTTAGATATGATTTTCTTTGAGCATTGGAGCATAGATATATGTTTTCATCCTAAGTACTAGTGTTGGATATGTATCCAACGTTGACACACCTTGGATATGGTTGGGTAGCATATCAGGACTTTTATAGCAGGTCGGATATGTGAAGGATATGAAATGGATAAAACTTGCTAAATATGAGGAGCACATTGTCTTTCAGAATTTTCTTGCATCACACATTAGAAAACTTATTGCCTTATAAGTGTAATTAGAGATTTTCGTCATAAAAGTTGGTTTCTTCTTATTGCCTCATTGGTGCTTCGATGTTCACTTTCATTCGTTCAGCATTTTGGAAATAAGAAGCCTTAAGGTTGAAGGTGAAGTCTTAACATTTACTTCAATGTGCTAAATACAACATTCTTGCCAAAGAATGTCTGAAGCAATTTGTTTTTTTGCTTATAGTTTTCTAGATTGATATTGCTTAATTTTCTCTGAAGTACCATGTCTTTTATTATATTTTTTTGGAATTGCTGTACTCTGGTATACACATTCTATCTTGTATCTATGCTATGTTGCTTTTGAGTTCTTAATTAACTTTCAGTGGTAAGTGATGCATGTTGTCTACCTTCTATACTTTTTCTTCGTAAGCTGCTCTTATTTGAAATTAATGCTTAAGGGAAGGAGGCTATAATTAACTTTGATACGAGAAATCTTAGTTTGAAATTTTGTTACAGGTGGTTTTTCTGGTGAAAGGACCAATTTACTTAGTTTGCATCAGCTGCACGGAAGAACCTTATGAGTCATTAAAAGGGCAATTGGAGCTTATTTATGATCAGGTATGGTTGAGTTATTATGATAATATATGTTTTGGATTGACATGCTTACTCCACCATGCCTCCATCTTCTGCTTCTGTTGCTCCTCAAGTTACTAATAATACACCATTTCATTTAGATGGACAAGTTTTGTTCTGATGGTTATATGATACAGTCCTGCAATTGATATGCAGATGCTAGTTATATTAACAAAGTCAGTGAACAGATGTTTCGAGAAGAATCCAAAGTTTGACATGACACCACTGCTTGGAGGAACAGACATCGTCTTCTCTTCTCTTATACATTCTTTCAGTTGGTTTGTTTCTCTTCTACTAGCTTGCCCACTTTTTTTTTAAAAAAAATAAAATCATGCATGTTGGGATGGGAATGCTTTAACTGCTTTTTTGGTGGTGATCTGCTTATTTCTTTGTCAGGGTTGAAATAGTGGTCGTTTGTGTGATAAAGTTTTTGTAGTTTCCCCTTATATTATTTTGGACTTGAGAAGTAAGTTTTGTTATTTTTGCCTATCCATTCCAGGAATCCAGCTACGTTTCTCCATGCCTATACCTGTCTCCCTCTCGCATATGCTACAAGGCAAGCTGCAGGTGCTATCTTGCAAGATGTTGCTGATTCAGGTGTTTTGTTTGCAATACTAATGAGCAGGCACAAGGTTGACTCTCTTCTTAATCTTGATTTAATAATATCTGACATACAGTAACTTATAGAAGGTTGAATGTAGGTAGTCAGTCTTGTTGGTGCTCAGAAAGCTTCTCTTCATCCAGATGATATGCTGCTACTTGCTAATTTTGTAATTTCCTCAGAATCATTTAGGCAAGTAGAACTGGCAAGTCTCTATTTACTGACTGCATCTCACTGTCGGTTCAATGATATGATATGCTCTTCATTTGTTGATATTTCATTTGTTTATTTTGGTAAATGAAGTAATATATTTTTGCATTGGCAAATTGTTTGGACTTCAGAGTTAATTGTTAAGATACAGGTTTCTTTGCTTTTATTGCTCGTGTGCTTTCTTATTTATTTTTATTTGGCTCTCTGCAGGACGTCAGAATCATTTTCTCCAGTTTGCTTGCCAAGATATAATCCTTTTGCATTTTTGTATGCCTATATCCATTATTTTGATGTGAGTGATTTGGATACCATAGAGCATTTGCTGTTTTTTACCATGTTTTAAATTTATGTCGGCACTTGATTGAAAAAGCTTCTGCATATTCGTGGCAGGGTGACACATACCTGATGTTGCTAACCACAAGTTCAGATGCCTTTATCATCTCAAGGAGTGTAGGTAAATGGTTGTTAATAATCCAACCACTAATATTGTTGGAATTAGGGCCTATAATGCAACTTTGCATATATGACCACGGTGGAAAGTTAGTTTTTGGGTAAAAGTATTACACTTTTTCTCTATAAAATGCGCAAGTTTTCCTGAAAAACAAGAAAATCAAAATAGAAAGAAGTGGGAGAAAATAGAATATTAGACTATTAGTAGATGGCAAGATATATAGATCTCTCTGTAGCTATTGTCTATCATGGCTTACAGATTTTCTTGCAAATTTACAGGATTCGTATTGAAATGGTCCTTTTGAAATCAAATGTCCTTAGTGAAGTTCAGAGATCCTTGATAGATGGTGGTATGCACATTGAGGATCTGCTTGTTGACCCCTTGACCCATTCCGAATCATCTCCTCATTTAGGCCAGCACAAGCCGCCAACAGAGTCTCTTGAAAGGTTGAAGGAACCTTATCTTGGTGTTGGTGGCCCTGCCGGGTTGTGGCATTTCATATATCGTAGTATATATCTAGATCAATATGTATCTTCGGAGTTCTCATCCCCAGTTAACACTCCGCAGCAGCAGAAAAGGTAATAAACTTAATAGTGACTTTGTTCACTTCTTATGCCTGTCCTTTTTTAGTCTCGTTACATTTTTGTCTTTAAATTTTTTGTTCTTCTTTTGTGTAGCATAACTAGCTTTCATTGTTGCAGACTGTACAGAGCTTACCAGAAACTTTTTGCATCAATGCATGATAGAGGAGTTGGGCCACACAAAACTCAATTTAGAAGGGATGAAAACTATGGTAAAATTTATTCACGTTCATTTATATCACTTGTTAGTTTAGGATATGCATGTAGATAAACCATTTCTATACTTGTCATTATAAGACACTAGTAATATTCCTTCCATGCTCAAATGAATCTTTTCATCAGGGGGAGGACAAAAAAGATGAATTCATGTTTCATGTCATATATGTTGTTAGTTTTAAGTTGTGATGGTTATCTTAGAAACAATAGAATATCTGGTATAACACAAGGCAATTTGATCTTATTTTGTATTTTTCTGTTTCTGAACAAGTAACAATTCTGATGAGGATTGCATTGCAAGTGCATTGCCTGAGTTTCATGTCTTCTCTTGTAGCTAGGGATCATAAAGTTTCATTATGTTTACATGCTCGATTGAGCATCTATAAAATTTTGCTGACTCATTTTTTATATTGCAGTTCTTCTTTGTTGGGTAACGCAGGATTTTGAGCTTTATGCAGCCTTTGATCCCCTTGCAGACAAGGTATATAACTTACGCTTTCATTTTTTAAATCCTGTTATCATTGAAAAGCATCATCATGAAAACCAAGTAATATTTCCCGTCAACAATAGTGCTTCTATTCCATCTAAGAGTGTGTGTTTGCTTTCATTTTCAACATTGCTAGGTTGACAATTATCTGATCGAGAATTTATTGATGTCTATCTTATTGAAGTTTTGGTATACAGATCTACATTACAAGACATAGATATTTCAATAAATCCATTGATAAACATGTCATTTTATACCCAAAAAAAATTATATGAAAAAAATATCAATTTTGATGGACTCTAACTATTGGAACATTAATGAGCATTTGCAGGCCTCGGCAATAAAGGCTTGCAATCGGGTTTGTCAATGGGTGAAAGACGTCGAGAACGAGATATTTTTGCTAGGTTCTAGCCCCTTCTCTTGGTGATTAGCCACCGGAACTGTAAACATGTATTATAATTTTTATTTAATGAAATTTCTGCGGATTTCATCCCGCCTTTTGTTTCTTTTCGTTATATTTTACAGGAATAATAAACGTATGATGTCAAAAGGATTCTAAAAGCAGTTCGTCAATTTGCGAATGATTTTCTTTTGTCATGATTTATTGTAAGATAGTTGAGTGAATTCATGATGTGGATCACTCAATTTTTTTTTTTATTTTGGACAAGAAGAAATGGGGGGATAACTTTTTGAATCAAGCTATCAATGGCTGCTCGGAAGTCGATTATTTGGGGGTCCAGTTTGATTTATTGTAGCAGCATACTTAATTAGTTGTGCGACATTGATGTTCAAAATTGAAAATTGTTAACGAAGGTAAACTAGGCTGGTAATTTCACCATCCAATTAACGCTGTAAGCGTCCGACACCAACCTGCCCAACAAATAAAATCTGAAACTGCGAGATTCAAAATGAAAAGAGGGGGCTGAGGGAATTGCAAATGATTTGGTGACCTCAGTGTTTCGTGTGCGGAAAGGTGTTCGTGTGGCTTTCTTAAACGGGAAAAATCAGGGGGGGGGGGGGGGGAACAGAATTAGAAGCAAAATTACGTGCGATGCAGAATTTGTTTTCGCGTGGGATGGGAAGTTCGTAATGTAGCCTGAACATGAACATGCATACTTCCATACTGCTGTGGCCATGATCATATTCATATTCTCGAGCGTCAGCAGGGGAAAAGCAAAATTATTTCATACTTTTTGTGGTACTGTTATGCGATTTTGGTTGCAGTCAACTCAATGCTCATCTTAACTTCTTTTTAGACATAATTTTTTGTTAAAAATATTGTTTATTAAGTTTTTAATAAAATATGACTAATATTTTACTCGTTAATTAATATTTGATGAGTATGCCCCTTGTTATAAATAATAATAATAATAATAAATATGATCGTAGATGGATTTAAATTTGGTAGGGGTGGGGTTTTTCGGATGTAGATGGATTACGACGCCTTTTTTGATGTAGTGATTAAGCGCAGTGCATTGGAATGAAAACAAGGGTTGTTTGTTTCCTCCCTTTCAAAATTTTATTTTTAAAAATTTAAAATTATTTGGGTAGAATATTTTATAAAAAGCACATCCTGAAAGTACATTCAATCAGTAACTAAAAATAAATTTCTGAAACATAACTATTTGAAGCTTTTGAAAAGTGAATTTGAAAAGTAGAATGTTATTTGACCATATTACCTTACATTTAATCTCTTATTCTTTTATTTAAAAAATATTTAATTCATTAAAAATATAATTATTATTTTAATAATAATAATTAGGTATCAATTTTTTTAGTATTATAAATTGAATAATTAATCATATTAATTTTTAGCATTAATGTATATTAAAAATTATAAATCTTTATTACATCTTTTAAAATTACAAATTAAAAAATACAAATAACTAGAGATCAAATTTTTAGCATTATAATCAAAATTTGTGTTATTTAAAATCTTTATTATATTTTTTAAATATTTTAAATATATTATATTTGTATAATAAAAATTATAAATCATTATAAATTAATGTCCTTTTTGGTAATTATACACTCAAAAGCACATTTCACTATCACAAACCAAACAACTTTCAATATATCAAACTGACTTTTGAAAAAATATATCCAAACACAAATTTCATTATAACAATTGATTTTCACTAAACTGACTTTCACCAAATGAACTCTTGACAAACTGAAAACCAAACGCACATTAAATTTATTCTAAATAAAATAAAAAGAATATATAAGAAACATAAAATTGCGAGCTCTGCAAGTGCAATGGAGATTATTTAGATGGGAGAGAGAGAGAGAGAGAGGAAAATGTGGGAGAGGATTAATATGGGGGTGGGAAAAAGTAGAATAGAAATATAATTATGGGCGAAAAGGGAAGACATGATGGTCCACTAAATGAATAATGATAAGGTTGTGTAAGTAAAATGGAATGGAGTGCGAGTTTGATTGATGAGGGAGGGGGTCATCATAGACGTGGTTGTGGATTTGGTGGCTCCATTTTGTCAAAGGACCAAAAAAAAAAACAGAGAGAGAGAGAGAGAGCAGTTTGGCCTTCACAGCTCATTTGGTGGCATTATCGTTATTTTGATGAGTCAAAGTTCACCGTTTTCGGAGATTAAAAAAGTTTGTTCCCCACTCAACTCCTCCCTCCATCATCATCAATGCCTTCCCCTCCTTCCCGTTTTACCCCTTCTCCCGTCTCTTCAAATCAAAATATCACTTCTTTTACCCTAGTTACAGGGCACATTTTATAAAAATTTTTTAGTTTTTGATATAGAACCCATGGGTGTTTTTTTTTTTTATTTTTAAATTTTATTTTTATCATAAATTTAATTGTATGACTTATTATAAACTGTGCATCTTTTTTAATAAAGATAAAGTTGAGATATTTTTGTATTTAAGATATATTAAATGAGTAAACCATTATTTATTAATTCTTATAAAATAATTGAGAGTGCCTTATAATTGAAATATAACTTTACAGTTATGAGACCAAATTTTATTATTGATGTGAGTATTTTATTGATAAACATCAGCATTTTAAACTTTGTTTTAGCCTGAAAAAATGTCCATGATCCAATTGGAGTTTATAAGTTGTAAGCTAGCTCGTTCAATTTATTTTTTTTTTTTAGCAACGAAAAGATCACTCTTTTAGGTTCAAATGCCTCCTTCCCTTTTCAGTTTTTAAAAAAATAACAGATGGGATAAAAATTAATCATTTAAACAGTTTTGATTCATTTGTAATTTAATTTTTATAATTTCATTTTATCAACTCAACCTCTTGAATTTCAGCTCTTGAATCAATCGTTCGTGTAATTCAAAAAATCATTTAGTCATTCAATAATTGAGTAATAACGGGAGCTTAAAATATATTGATCAATGATTTTTAATTGAGTTGAAAATTGAAAACCACTAAACTGAATAATTTTTAATGTGAAGCCTGACTGGTATACACTTTGTCATTCACAGATTCACTCTCATTTTTCCCCTTTCCAAGCGAGGAGGGGCAGATTTAAATTAAGATTTTTTATTGTATATTTCAATTGCTGCATTTTATAGAAAAACAACTTTCATGGACCCATCCAGAAACTAGTTACTCTCAAGGATCAAGGTCAAGTATTTAACACTTAATTTATGTGTCGCCCAAAAAAAAAAGGCTCAATTAAAGAAAATTTACGGGTGTCCATTCAAACAGCATTTAACACTGGAAGTCTCCGAGAATAAATAATTCATGAATTTGATCTTTACGCATATCTTTCCATAGTATTATATATTTTATTGCATTTTTTTGTGGAAGACACTTAAAATTTTCCGTGTGAACGCCACCACAAGTTCGTCATTAGGGGCTGTACCAGGAATGACAATTAAAACGAAACAGTATTATCTCACGAATGCCCATCACGTGACCCGCTATTCTTCAATCTTCACTCGCCTCTTGTATTGATTTTGCCCTTATAACTTTTTTAAAATAAAGAGGTCTCTTTATTACTGTTTCACATCACGACCTCATTGGCAGCCACTATCTAATCTTAAATACTTCATTTTACCAAAAAAAAAAATTAGAAAACCAAAATTTAAGAAAGATTCCAGAGATATTTATTAATCACGAAAATAATGACCCGCCTTTATCAATGCTCATCAGCTCAACATTATCAACAACGCTCATGGCCTATTAAATACTATGACTCTCACACTGGAATTTCCGGTCTTCATCCATCGGATTACAAAATATAAAAAGGGCATTCATTGAGTAAACACTTGCCACTAAGTAACTTTAAATTATCATGTCTATAGTCCGCCACATCACAAACTAATTGCCGCAAACTGTAAGGGGGGAAAGTACTGGCAAGTTTTCAATGACAGTTGAATTAAATGATGGGAAATTTCACTGGTTTACTATTCGATCTTCAGTCCTTGTTTTAAATTTTAAAGTGACCATTCACACGCAAAAAAAAAAAAAAGGAGTTCGAAGATTAATTGAATCCAGATTTTGCTAAAGAGTGTTGAGGTAATGTGATGAGTATTTATTGCAGAGGTCAATTGAATGGGCATGGGACAGATAGTCGTAGTTGCACATGTACATCTCATTAGTTTAGAGAATGATAGGTTTCTGGTATTAATGCACGCATTAGTAGACTTCACCTGTTTCCTTCCATTTTTTTTTTAATTTTTTCTCAATAAAAAAATTAGCATACCAAATCTGCCTAAGTTTCAAGGTGTTCCTCCGTTCTCAAAACCTGCTCCTGCGTCCTAAATATTAGCTGAACGATTGATGTGAAAATCAAATAAAAAATACCTCCGTATTTACATATTTGCAAGCGAAAGAAGCGATGAAAAATAATAACAATAAAGGAGGGGCAAATATGGTATAAATTATCTAACACACAGATGAGAAAAAGAATCCAAAACAATAAATGCAGTAGATAGAAAAGGTTATAAATTATCTATTGAATGTTTGTTTGACTACTTTTTCTAAATTGAACTTTGCTCATCGCACCTTCAAGCACAAGTGAGAATCTGTTTTTGCTAAATTGAATTTTCCCAAATTCATCCCCCACAACTGATGTACATGCACATAATGATGATGTGATTTCAAATTTGATGGTGGAGAGACACTGAGACTTGATAGTTTTTCCTTTTTTTTCCAGACATAAATCAATCAGGTTAACATTTTTTATTTTAATGAATAAATAAAAAAGTGAATGAATGGTGTTAATGGCGTGTATTAAAAAGGGAATAGCATAACTCGGATTCCTTAAAAACAAAGTGGTGCATCAGGGTGGGCAAAAGAAAAAAGGAAAAAAAAAAAAGGTAATCACCATGCTACCATATAAATTTAATTTCCGCAAAGGAAAAATATTTGAAATAGAAAAAAAAAAGTTAAGAAAATCTAAGAAAAGATCACACCCATGCAACAGCCTAACGTTAAGTTGACTCCCAGCAACAAAGCAATAAATAAGTTTCCCATATAATAATATTCTCCAAAAAGAAACCCCCCCCCCCCACTAGAAATTTACTCCTCCTTCCCCTTCTCCCTTCTCTACCCCATTCTTCTCTTTCTCTCTCTTCTGAGCACCTTCACCCCCCTCTCTCCCCCCATTTCTCCACCAGTAAGCCGCTGCGACACTTGATCTTGAAGGAGAATTAGCTCTGAGAACACAAGTCGGAGGAAAAGTCCGGGTCTTTAACTCCCGGGTCGGCTCGAAACCAGTCTGACCGATCTGGCTCCGGCTCCGGCTCCGGCTACGGCTACCATTTCCTCTGGTAGACCACTTTCTTGAAGGAGAAAGTGCGGAAGCTTACGGCGCAGAAATGTACAAGAACCAGCTTCAGGAGCTGGCACAACGGAGCTGCTTCAACCTTCCTTCCTACACGTGCATTAGGGAAGGTCCCGATCACGCGCCGAGGTTCAAGGCCACGGTTAACTTCAACGGCGAGATCTTCGAGAGCCCTCACTACTGCTCTACTCTCCGACAGGCCGAGCACTCTGCGGCCGAGGTTGCCCTCAATTCCCTCTCCAGCCGTGGGCCTTCGAACTCGCTCGCCGCTCGAATTCTGGTGAGTTTCTCCCCGGTTCTGTCTTTCGATAATTTCGGCTTTTGTTATTTTAGGGTTTTAATTGCTCTTTCCTTTCACTCTGGTTTCGATCTTTCTTCATTCCTGGTCATTTTACTCTGTAATGGAAAATTAATGGAGAAATATAATGCTATCTACTAACATGCGCGTGGTGCTGTGTTCTGGATGAACCTCGAGCTATTCTGAAAGGCGCTTAGTTCTATGTCCTTTTTGTTGGCACTGTTCGCCGCCGAAATAGGGGTTTGTCCTGCCGACGCTTGAACCTAGCGCGTTTGGTTGAGCCACAAAAATGACCGAAATACCCCTGGTCTTTGGGTACAGGTAGTGAAATATTCTGACTAGTTGACCGATGGAACTTTAATATTGCTGAGAAGCTAGAAATGCTGTGAACTCGGAAGTTTCTATGGAAGCCTCTGAAGTGACTGCTACTTCACTTTGCTTGGTTCTCTGAAAACTGGGTGCTCAGTGAATACCCGTTCGTGGGTGCTGTGGCGCAACCGTTTGGTATCTTTTCAGCATTTTTCACATGCTGTTTCTTTTTTAATTCAGTAGGAGGAACTTGAGTTTTGTCCTCGCAAATATCATCAACTCGAGTTCTTTGGAGCTCTGTATGCTGGTATGTTGCAGATTATGGGATATAATCTTTGGATGGATATTGTGCAAGTTTCTCTTGCTAAGAGCCCATATAAGAATCTCTTCCACGTTATCTCACCTCTGATAGATATCCATACTGCCGATCAATTTTGTGGCTTGTGTTAGTGTGCACTGTGTGTTTCATTTCCCAGAATCTGAGTTTGATGTCCGACTATTAATAGGTACTGGATAACAAATAAATATTGGTGTCTGGGGAACCATTAGTAGTTTCTTGCCCTTCGAATGTTTTTTTATGATGCACTCTTTTATTACCTGAATGGCAATAAATTGTTGGGATGTTTACCAAAATCAGAGGTGGGCTGCTTAATTTTTGGTCACTTTGTATGGTCATTTGGGCAGCAAGTTAATGGATCCGATACTCAAATGTCAAAGTTGGATGTATAGCCATTATCTTACCCGCTATTCCTAGTTCTCAAGGGAAGGCGTGGTTTATAATCTAAGTGTATCGCTGAAATTCTGCATTTATTTAAAGTCATTGTTTCAATTACATTCCGATCTTTATTAGAAACCAGTAAACCAGTAATCAGGAGAGGGCGAGATTTGTTTCCTAGAAAGGGATTAAGCTTTCTACGCCCCTCTTCTATGACTTTAAAGTAGTTTGCCCATTGTATACTTCTAGTCCTAGAGCACCTGGTTTTGTGCGCATTTTTTTGTTCTGTCAATTTGTAGGTTATTAGGAAAAGGAAAAAGACTAATAGTAACCGTAACTTGGAATAATTAGGATTCTGGATTTTTTTGCCCTTTTCAGTGCAATACATGCCAGCATTTGGCTTTTTACTTTCTTTTCTAGAATAGAAAATGCCACAGGTTATGTGCAGGGTAACATGTTTCCTGGATTTCATGCTAATTTTCTAGTAGAATTTTGTAATTTGAATGCTTGCTGTTGGTGCATTCCTGTCCAAAATACTATAATAGCAGAAGCCTATGTTATCTTTATTATAATATTTCGTATGCCTGCATCTTAAATTTTGTAGTTTTGTATGCATGTACTTGATCACATTTAACTTTTCAGGATGAGACAGGAGTCTACAAGAACCTATTACAGGAAATTGCACAAAGGGTTGGGGCTCCATTGCCACATTACACAACATACAGATCAGGCCTCGGACATTTACCTGTTTTTACCGGGACAGTGGAATTGGCAGGTATCACATTTACTGGTGAACCTGCCAAGAACAAGAAACAAGCAGAGAAAAATGCAGCTATGGCAGCCTGGTCGTCACTAAAACATTGTAAGCCGTCAGATAAACTTCTGAGTAGATAATTGTGTTGTCATTAAAACACATGAAACTTAATAAATTTGTCATCTGATTATATTTGCATATATCTGCTGAAAATTTTTCAAATAGAACTGTGAGATTGTCCCACCCTAGATTTGTTTTCTTTATTCTTCTAATTTTCTCAAGGCATGCCTCAAGTATACCATTTTGAAAAATTGCATCTTCTGGAACTGAAATGGTGCAATCATCATCTATTTCATTTTCAAGCAATGTGTTTTCGTTTACTTTTATCATCCATTGGTGATAAGGACCATTATCTAAGTGAGACAAACCAATGACAAATTTTCCTGGGTGACAGTCCTTAATGAAAGCCCCAAGTTATTTTCCTTGAAACGTTGTATTGCCATGCCACATTATTTTGACCTTGTCTTTATGACAATTAAGACGGATTATTGTTCTTTCTGTGTAAGTCAGACATAATGTTTCCAATGTAAACAGTTTGATGTGAATTTACATGTTCCTGTCAGTGGCAAAAGAAACTGCAAGCTCTTCATCTGAACAAGATAACAATGACGAATTAGAACAGATCACGATAGCACGGGCGTTACTGAACTACCGCCTGAAGGAAAAGATGACAATGTCAAATTCTAATGCTCCAATTCCATTTCCGAAGAAGTTTCAAATTCAAAATCCTAGGCCAAGTAGTGCACAACCTCCACCTGTCACTACATCGAAGATCCTTCCTTTAATTTGCCAAAGGATGTCACCTCGAAGCCGACCTCTGCAGGGGACAGCAGCCAATGACAATTCCATGGCACAGACTTCTGTACCGGAAAACCGAGGGCCCCGTCCCATGAAATTCCCGGCTTTAGGCGCAGCACCATATGTCCCCATACGACAAATGAGATCACCCTGCCGTGGAACTGCACCTCCGGTGACTATAAGGACTGCAGTGCCTGTATTCTCTGCACCGCCACTACCGCCACCAACTGGAGCTTCCTGTCAGATGATTGGGGCCGCCCCTGTACAAGTTGCCCCTCCAGTCAATATTAGACAGGCTATTCCAGTTTATGCTGCTCCCCCAGTTCGAAAAGATGAGCCTGCTCTGATCCCAAAAGAAGATCCCCTTACTGCAAGGGCCCCTAGTCTACAAGATAAAGCGCCTGCTAAACCTCAGGAGACAGACACCAAGACCGATATAGCCACACAGGAATCTCAGACAGTTCAGAGCTTGGTGCAGCTTAAAATTTGAAGTTTAGTGGAGTAGGTCTGTATTCATGGGAATGTTATCATGGTTTTGTGCTGGTCTTCTCTTTTTCTATTATATAAGAGTGATGTTATATCATCTTTTTTTTTTGTTTTTTTAACTCCCGCCCCATTTTGTCCTGTTAAATGCGACAGTTACCGCAGGTTAAATTAGCATCAGCAGTTATATATCTTTCGAAATTCAAGAGCACTAGAGCAGTTATTTCTATCATCTTTCTTTGTTTTTGGGTCATTGCATGCTTTTTAAGTGCGAGCAGTTTTCCTCCACTCGCAAAGTGCATGTCTTCTTGTTAACGTGGTAGCAAAATTCCCATGAGATTGGGAATATTTCAGTGGGAATTTGCGGACGCGGTCACGTGTACTTGCATTAGAAGCCTCGTCGAAGCTTGCAGGGATGGTATAGTTAGCTTTCCATTGCCAAGATTCTTTTAGGCTTCCTAGAACTTTGCTTTTAGCTTTAAGAGATAGAGGATGAGTCCTGAGTAGAATCAGATTCTTAGGCGATGTTGGAAGCTTCTCCGACATTTTGTACTTCGAAGGTGGTATGGTATAACACCGCGCATGAGAGGATTCGTCATTCTGCGTTCTACTTGGGGCATGTGTCATTGTTGATGGAGCAAACCTTTGGCCATTGGATGAATGAATTTATTCATATGACGTGAAGACCAGTAATTGGCAGGAATCTGGTAAACACTTTCATAAGGTATATTGTTTAAGGAACAAGTATACTTGAAATCTGTGACCTCAGAGAGAAACAGACAACTAGCTCATGAAAATTGGTGATTTGACTCTTGAAACAAAATCCGAGTTTGACGCCTGCCTTCATCTGTTCTTCCTCCTAAACCAATACCTTACATCAAAAGGGAACCAGAAATCTGAGTTTGGTTTTTACCATATTAAAAATTGTCTTGTCCTTTTCTTCAGAGTATTGTTCCAAGAGGATTTGCAGGACGAGGAAGAGTAATAAAATATAGCAGATTAAGGTAAGTTTTTTGTATGCGTGTCAATATTTCCTGCCATGGTAAATCATAAAATAAAATACTTGCACCGTTCTTGTGATCTTGTACCGAGCCGTCATTTTTCGCTGGGAAGCCTGCATCGCCATCTTTCTTTTGACATAAATCATGGACCATAAAAATATTCAATAGGTGGGAAGTAGAACACGCAGTCGTAAAAGAGTAAAAGTTGCTTGGAAGTGGAGTCATATTAAACCAGATGAAACGCCTGTTCTACCTGTCAAGTCATTGTCATCTTACAAGACCTGCCCGTACTATTTTTCAAAATCACCATGATACCAACACCGAAATGAAACAAGCACTGTCTCAAACTGATGATCTGTAACCTTAACAGTGTCGGAGTCTTGAATTGAACTTCACAAGGACTCACCAGGGGGGTAGGTGGTGCTTGTTAAATGCTCCTTTGAATTGGGCAGCATTTCAAGCTGACCACGAATTCTTCTCAATCGTAATTATGAAACAAGTCCTCTTTTCTATAAACATACTGATCAGAAACTACGAGGATGTGCCATTATTGGGACCGGAGAATGCCCAAAGTGTAAAACTGGTTATTCTCACTCATTTATTGCCCTCCAACTTTGTTTTGTCCTCATTCATAGTCCTTTTTTCTCCTTCTTCGCCAAGCAATTGCTTCCGCTTATCAGCAAATTTTATACTGCAATGGTCACGTTTTTGCTTTTCTTCTTGCAGGGGACCAATTCCAAAAGACTATTTCCAGGTATTATCAGGAATCTCATATCCGAAAGCTAGTTAACTCGAGATTAGAGTTTGAACTTTCAATGAATCTCACTTCAAAATCTCGGATCCATTTGAAACTCAAGTCTGTACTTTGCAATTTAATTACACAACAGATTGATCAAATGCAATGAGCAGCGCAAAGCAAACCGACCACGTTATTAAGTTAATGATATCATCAAATGTAGCGTCATGATTAGCCTGCAATGATAATAATATCCGCGAAATAAGGTTTTGCTTTGGATGGGTAGAGCTTAAAAGGGAGAATTATCCAATCTCTAAATCAATAGGCTTTCATTAAGATGGGGAAGGTTAAAGTTCGCTAAGTGACTTGCGCGACAACATCCAACTTCACATGTTGAACCAGTTTTGATGGAAATAGATGGGGCAGAACCACTTAGGAGATTTCACTTGCTCCCATATGGATCCAAAATTTTAATTTATTTTTAAAAATATCTGAAAATCCCACTGAGGCAGGCAAGACAGATGAAGTAGTTAAAACAAAAGGAGGACATCGATGGAAAATTAAAAGACAGTTCCCACGTCGCAGGTGAGGACAAATAAAAATAAAATAAAATAATTGAGTTTTGATCTCTTTCACACATTATTTAAAGTTGAGGGAAAGCAATGTGAGAGAGAGAGAGAGAGAGATAACTGAGATGACCGAGGTGTGAGACGAGAGTAAAAGATTCAAGTGCATTTGAAGCTCTCCTACAGAGGTCCTTCGCTCAAGATTTTGTCATGAAGGAATCATTAATTAAGTTGAAATTTGTGGGTAATATTTGGGGCGTTAGAAGAAAGAACGGGGAAGGAAATGACAAGACAAGCCAGAGAGAGTCACATCAGATGGAGTGAGAATAGGAGAGGGGGGTCCCACGAGGCAGTGAGGTTGATGACAGATTAGAGGTTTGCGTCAGGTAGTTATACTGTATTCAATGTTTTGCTTGTCCTGGAGTGGTACTCATCAATTTCTTTTGTCCTATTCTGCTCTCCTCCCCATGCTCTTTCTTTAATCAATTCAATGTTCCCGTGCTTATCTCTTGATTTACTCAGCAAAGAAATCAAACATCCTGGGACACGGGCTCGCATTCAGTTTCTCATGAAAATTAAGTGAATATATCATCAATTCTTTTTCTATGCTTGGTTTAGATCGTCTCTTAAGATTTAGAATTTTAGATCTCTCGGGATAAAAGGGTTGTAAAATATTTCTAAAATTAGAAGAAGAGAGGAAAGAGAATGTGTTTGATATTTTCACTGTCCATGTCACTGCGTCGTCTTTTATTTCAAAAACATGTGAACCTCACAACATTTTTGTGTTGCTGTTCGATTAATACGAGTAAAACTCAGCTTCCTTCCAGTAAGTCTCTCTCTCTCTCTCTCTCTATTGTTCATCCAGTGCCGTCATAAGCAGTCAACGTCAAATTTCAAAATGGGAATTATGTAACCTAAGATTTAGATTGATGAATTTAAATTTAAATTTTTAAATTTATATATTTATAATTACTTATTTAGATAATGTAACAAATATTAAAGTTAAAAGAAATACCAGTTGAAATGCAAAACAAAAATAAAAAGTACCGATGAAAGATAAAACAATAAATGAGAAAAGAGATAAAAATTAACAGATATAGTGATAACAAAAACGAAACGGTTGGAGTATTATAAATTTTCAAATCCAATTAAATGAGGAATTTAGTTAAAAAATACTCTCTCTGTTTATATTTATTAAAAAATTATTACTTTTAATTTTTTAATATGAGTTTAAAATTATATTTTTTAATAAATATTTATTGCAAACTTTTTAAATTTTTTTTCATAATTTTATCACTTATATTCATAACAAATAATTAATAAAAATTTAATTAATATAATTAATTAAGTATATTGTAATTTAATTTTAAATTTTTAAACACAATTAATATAATTAATTATTTTAAAAAAAAGTGTGATGGGAGAACATGCAAGGTCCAAATTTTCATAACGCAAAAGATAAGTAAATATGAAGAGACGAGTGGAATTGTCAGAAGTAAAAGCGAAGTTGATTGGAAGGAAGGGACTGGACTGCAGAGGGAGGAGGCGGTGGTGGTGGGACCCACGGGAGCAAATCCTTGCTTCAGCACCAAGCCCTCCCCGGTTCTCTCTCTCGTTATTTTCGGGGTGAAAGCTACAGAGGCACCACGCGAGCAGTGATGTGCTTCGTCTCAAATCATGTCAAACATTCAAGTCTCCCCAACAAGCAAAGCTATCCGTGGGCCCTTCACTTCAACACCACTGCCACGTCACCACGCGCCCGGCCCACTTTACACGGGCCCCATCCCCCATCCTCTTCCTTCTATTTTTTGCCCCTTTTACAAATATATTCCTTTCTCAAGGAAAAAGCAAAGGCCTCGCAGCCAAACCCAAAAAAAAAAAAAAAGGTGATTGGAAACCCTGTACCCATTAGGCGGCATGAGAAGAGAATGAGGGAGACAGGGGGACAAAGTGGAGGAATGTTAATCCCATCATTCTAAACCTTATCAAAGTTCAATATTCCTCCTCTGACTTTCTCATTCCTCATCATCCCCTCTTCATTCTACCCTTTTCTTGGACTTATCCTCCTTCCATATATTACATCCTCATTCCAAACCCAAAAGAAAAAAGAAAAAAGAAAAAGAAAAAAGTGGGGGTGGGGGATGCACATCACTTGTCTCCTCTCCTTTGTTTTCATCGCCGTCCCACCGTCGACCCAATAATGCCTTTTTGTTAAGCCCGTCAAATATATTATAATCCTTCGATTGTTCTATGTTAATTCTTTGATTAATTATTTATTAGCCTTGCTTGCAACTCCACGGCATATTGCTAATTAAGTTTTGGGTTGAAAAGTTGTATTGTGCTCGACATTATACGAATTTAGCTCGGTAATACTGAGTACAGTACTTTTACAGGCACTAAACAAGGTAAATATTGTACAGGGACTAGTAATAAATATGGTGTTACCATAATTCGTAGACAAGGAGATAAAAAGCAGCTGTAACCCATGAAGACGTTTGCAGTTTGATGGAGGATGATGAGAGAAGAAGGGGCTGGTTGTGTGTGGGAATGAAGAGCCGAATTATGGCGACAAAGCATGAAAGCTCTTTTTTGCTGCACCTCCACTCTCTCCATCCCCTTTCTCTTTCCATGCTTCTATTCCTTACCAAATCCCTATCTATCATTCCCAATCCCGAAATTCATCCACTCACTCAACCAAATCTGATCAAACTTGGTCCTCATATTACTAGTTAATTTAAAAAAAAAAACAGAAAAAGTCAAAATTTGCCGTTTCTCTCCTCCAACAACCTTTAAAACCGTCTCTTTTGGCATGCAGATTTGCTGGCTTCTCTTCGAATGCAAGCTCTCTCTCTCTCTCTCTCTCTCTCTCTCACACACACAAAGCCATCCGCATCACGTCGCAGTTGTATGCCACCATCCCCCACCAGCGTTAGACTCGTTTCCTTTTCCTCCTTTTCCCCATTTTCCTTCCATTCTTTTATTCTTCATGAAACCCTCTGACTTCTTAATTTGAAAAGACGGGATTTGGACGCAGAGCCTAATTATTTGTGTACGGCCGGACTTTTTCCAAGGCCGCTGCACTCGCTCTGTTGCTAGGTCTGCTTTCTGCCAAAATCCAGAAAGCGGACCAAATCATTAAAGCTTAACCACACCTTAGGGCTGGCCTTACGAATGGCGTTGCGCCACATCGACCGTCCGCATCCTCGAATCGTGCCATCCGCCTGTACAATATCATCACAGTAAATCCGAGGCAACTAACTAAAATATACCCCATAAATCATTGAGCCCAAAAGATTAATTTCGACCTCCAGTGTTGCTTCCGATGCGATAATAAACAAAGTTGGATTTGCTTAATGCTCTCCGATGCTTTATTATTAATTTATTATCCACCCAAAAAAATAACACTGGCAATGTATTAAATTAAGATATTTCTCATGTGTGGGGATTCATGGGCAGCACGTGAGACTACTTTTGGCGCATGCCAAAAGGATGACAAACACGGAACTGCCACGTCATTAGTTTTTTTTTTTTTTTCAAATTTCCTTTCAGTTGATTCTTTTTCCAGTATTTATTTTTGGCACCTGAAAGGGATTGAGTGAAACAGTGGACAACGCAGAATATCACACCGACCAGAGACTACTGTGCGCCGACGCCGTGGTCCGCGCCGGAAGGATCACAAATGCTAAATTTAATATTAAATTAAAAAAAGGGGAAAGAGTGGAGCATGAGAGTGTATCATGGTCGCATATGAGCTCATTGTTTTTTTTTTTTTGATAAAAAATAATGTTAACGGAAGCTAGAAGTTTGCTTTCGTGCTTTTAAGCTTCTGATTTTGTCCTTGCTTTCCCCATGAAAAGCTCGCGTTCGCAATAGTGCTGATCAGTTATGGCCAAAAAAAAAAGATCAGTTATGGCTAAATTTTAGTCTTTCATTTCACTTTAAAATGCTATCTGTCTTTCTTCTCATCATTTAAATTAATTTTTAAATATTTTAAATATTATACTCCCTCCATTTAAAATGTAAAGTATTTTTTAAAAAATTAAATATTTAAAAATATAAGACATTTTTAATCTTTTAAAGTATAGTCATTACCTTTTTTTTCAAAAGTGTTCTTATTAATAATGACTTTATATTTATTGTAAGGTGTTTAATAGGGATAAATATAAAAAAATAGAGTTAGTTTGAAAATAGGTAACTACTTTATTTGAAGATAAGATTTAATTAAAAATATTTTATATTTTTAAATAAAAAGAGTATCTATTAATATAAAAATTATAAAAACTTGTAATATTAAATATCAACTGTCTTAATTATATCTAGGCAATCAATTAGAAAAAATTATGAGAATTTTAATATTAAATTGAACATTCCATGTTATATTTGAATTGTCCATAATACATATCGGTAGTCAAATTTTAAAAATTATCAAACACGTAATATCAAATTGGATTGTCTAGATTAATTTTATATTAGTCAGATTTATAATAAACAGATTTATTAAAAAATTTATATTTTTTATAAATTTTTATTTTGATAGATGTTATTGAAAATAAAAATTTTAAATTTGGACACTTCAAATCTAATCAAAGGCAGTGAATGCACAATGCTTGTTTTTTATGAGTACAAAAGACAATCAAGATTCAATATCAAAATTTTTGATAATTTTATATTAATAAATATAATATTAAAAATGTTTAAAAATTAATTTAAATTAATGGTAGAGATCATTCAAAAATGAAATGAAAGATCAGGATTTAGCCACACTTGATGAGCACCTTGTATTTAGATTAATGAGAATTTAAATTTGAACTAAATCTCTCACTTAAATACAAGAAAAATTATTAATTTGGGTTTGATTCAAATCTAATTCCATTTCAAATAATAATTCATTTGTAATTTCAAATTACGTCTACAGCCTAATCATTTAAAATTTAAATCACTCCAATCATATCATTCTCTTCATGTTTTAATTATTGATACCTCAATGATTCTCATGTCTTTTCTCATCTCTTATCAATTAGAAAATAAAACTAAACACATCGTTTCTATTTTTATATTTTTGTTTTGAATTTCAATTTATTTATCTTCTTCATTTAAAATTTTTTAAATCATTCAAATAAAAAATTTTGAATATATGGATTTTAAATTCAAAATGCAAATTCAAATCCATGAACCAAACACTACCTAAAATTTTTTGTGCATTTATATGAACTCAAATTCAAAATCTTTACTCAAGGAACTATAATCCTGTCTGCAGGGATTAATATGGGATGTTAAAGTGTTACTAATTTAGACTAACATAGTAAAGTATTACTAATTTAGAATATATAAAAAAAATTGGTCAAAAAATATGCATATGGATTGGATTATTGCACATCTTAACAAGAAATTGTTGTAGCGTGACTGTCTAGCCTTTTCCGGGGTACGTAATAGAAAAAATTGATGACAGTAATTTGTAAAGGATTAAAGTACGAATCTATCTTAAACATTTTTAAAAATGTATAATTAGCATCTTAAAGTTTACAAGGTATAATGCCATCTCAATGTTTTAAGAATCGGCACAATATCGTTCCAAGGAAACAAAAGACCCAAAAAATGCTAATCTAATCAGGTGGACCCCATGTAATGATCCCTTCACTATCCACGCTCATACCCATCCAATAACGCCAATTAACTCCGTTAAGGGACTAAGCAAGGGATAGAAGGATAAACCTTAGCTAAAAAAAGATCTCAAGGTTAAATTTTAGTTCACTCCAAACAATGAGATCCCACGAATAATTTTAAATTTGAGAACTGTAAGTTGAGGCCCTTGACAAACTTAAAATCCGAGCAAGGAAGATTGCAGAAACATAGAAAAGTAGTTTGAGCATTGAAACCAGGTCAAACTTTAAATCCACGTAATCATCGTGGGATTGGATGCTTTATTCCGCCGTATTCTCTAGAAGATTCTTTTTCAGCAAATTTGGATCAGTTCCACTTCGGGAAAATTGATTAATTTTTCTCCCCCTAGCTGCCATGCTCAAATATAGCATGAGCTCTTCCCCTGAGAAAGAGTCCTGAATTTGAATTCAACATCTACGTATGTTATGTGTGTGAGTGATACGTTCGTCTCTTTCCTGTAAAAAAATATTGCGTTATAAGTAAAATTTCTTAAATGTTGCAAAGCTCCTCATTATTTTCTACCTGTCACGAATTATAAATAATTGATTATATTCACGTCACCCAGGAACTGTTGGATATTCATACATGTTACTTGGATTTTTTTTTTGTGCCAAATACTTGGATTCATATTAAACCAAATAAAATATTTCCAAAATCAGCTTTCACATGTGGATAGCTTTTTTCAAAAAATCTCGACTCATTTGGTCAAAGGCAGACATGCAAGCGAAAATTGAACAACCTATACTCTGTGAAGGTAGATATTAAAAAAATATAAAATATTTTTAATTTTTAAGGTATAATAATTATTTTTTTTAATGTTTCGATTGATAATAATTTTATATTTATTATAAAGTGTTTAATAGTAGTAAATGTGAAAAGATGAGATTAATTTAAAAGTAGATAATAATTTTATTAAAAAATGAAATTCAATTAAAAATATTTTACATTTTAACAGAAGAAGTGCTGATTTTACTATTCACGTTCATCATCTTCTTCTTCTTGTTTTTTGGGCCTGCGTCTTATTGAAATTTACCGTCCTGTCATGTAAAAAACCTGAACCCCTTTATTATGCTCCAGTTGAGTACTTTGAAAGGAGGACTGAAATAGCTGCGAGTATACAGAAATCACGTCTCTCTTCGTCCACTCACTTCATAGTTGTTATCTGAAAATTATAATCTGAACAAGCATTCAACGCTAAGTGAGAATGGGCAAAATTTTAAGTGACCCTTGACTTTGAACTCTGTTGCCAGACGTGAAGAGGGAGGTTCAAGTATTAATGGTACATGTACATGGGAACTGGTGAGTTACTGCTTGCTACTCGTGAAGTTCACTGCTATGACCTTATAAGAAGATTACCCGCGGCTGGCTAGTTTAACCTCTTTCTAGGGAACTGCTTTTATTCATTCCATCACAGTGCCATGAAATTTGAAGGGTGTGTTTAAATTTCAATTAAAAAAAATTAATTATTAAAACGTGATAATATTTGAATAAATTTTTAAAAATTGATTTTGATAAATTGAATATGTTTGAATGATTTGTTGAGAATCAATTTTAAATGTGTAAATAAATGATATAAAGAAAAGGAGCCAAATGGAGTTTTGCAAGTGAAAGAAATTTTAGTTTTTCTAAAATGAAATTTTCCAAACCAAATAGAGTTTTGTAAAATGAGAGTGTTTGGATAAACTTTTACAAAATTATGATTTTGATATCAGAATTAATTCTCAATGGATATCCAAACAGGTCCAAAAGTATTACTACCTCGTTCAAATTAATCTAAACATTCAACGTGGATGATTGTTATTATCATCAGAAAGGTACCTTAAGGATACCTTTAGGCTTTGGCATCGATTCTTTTATTTACTGTGAAGTTTAATTGCTTATTTTTAAAAATAATTAGGATAAATTGACTCACTAGTCAGAAAAAATTTTATATCCCAAAAATATGAATTAAATTTTAAAAATTTAAAAATATAATCGATTCATGTCGATGCATAAGGGGTTTATTATTGACAAGCAAAGAATTTATCATCAAAATTTTAAAATTTATGAAGAGTTTATCATTGATATACAACGGCATATCATTGACAAGTACAATAAATCAATTATAATACAAAATATAATAAATGTTAGATTATTTATTTAATTTGATTTTATAAAATAAACTATGGTTATAAAAGTTTTAAATAATTGTGTTAATTCCCATGGCAAAGGCATGAACGTCACTAGTCTAGGTTTTTTTTAATTGAAAAGGTGGGAAAAATATATCATCACTAGATTGGGGGAAAAGAGAGTTTTAGACATTAGTGAAAGAGTAAAAGGCATAGGTATCCATAAAAATAAATCAAGATGATAAATCATCTAACCTCCTCATAGTTTTGTCTGACAACTGAATTCTGCAATTGATCATCTTGAAAAGCAACATTTTTATCAAAAATAATAAAAAGAAAGGGTGAAAATTTAAAGATCCAGCTTAAATCGGTTAACCAAAGAAAAATGTTAGACGAGGAGGCAGAGGCACCAAAAGATCAAATTCACAAACTCTTACAAAGTGGCCACCGGGAATTAATGACCATGGATTCATGGTTTTGCTAATATAATTACAAAAATAATTTTAATTTAATTCACAGAAAAAGAATAATTCCTCATGTTAAATTTAACTGTACCAATATATTTTGGGCTATTTGGGCAGTACAGAGTTTTGATGAGTTGACCGCGAGAACTGAGAAAGTCGACAGCGGAGCCTGAGCCTCAGCACTATGTACCCGACATGTCGTTTCAAACCAAGAGCAGGGACAACCACGTAAATGTATTCCCACCATTGAGTATTACTACTATTATTTTATAATTTTATGATTTAAGATTATAACAAATACCGTAAACAAATAATACACAAAGCTCACTGGTTACTTTTCGATATATGTGCCTCCCCCTAACCACTCTCCCTTCCTTACCCTGGCCTCACTCGTCCCTACTTTTTTTGCTCTCCCCCAGACATCACTGTCTCAGTAATGCTCTTTCGCTCTGATTCCCGGAAATTTGTCTTTCATTTTCCCTCATGAGTAGGGTTTCACTCTCTTCTTTGTCTCTTTACAAAGTGCCCCTGATGCCTCTCTCCCTTGGTCCGAGAGAGAGAGAGTCCTAAGTGCACCGAATCGCCCCTATTCTTTCCTTCTTCTTGAAGCTCAGCTGCCAAGTGTTCCGTGATTTTGCGTTTATTCTCACTTGGTTCCCCTTTTTTCCTCCTCCTTTTCCTATTTTCACCGGAATCTTGTTGAAAAGGGAAAGCTCTTGGGTTCAGCGTCCCAACCAAAGTAGCTTACTTGCTTCCATGTCGTTTCTTCATCGAGCTTTGCAAACATTGTGAGGTTCGTCCTTAGTTGGCGAGTTTATTTCCTCTCATTTCTTGAGACTTTATCTGCTATTGAGGGAAACAAACTGCCGCAGTTGGTTTGTTGGAATGCTGTGAGTAAAGTAGCTGGCGTTTAGCTTGTGAAACGATAACTTCATGCTCGATTTTGAAGCTATTTGATATATTCTTACATAAAGCGAGTGAGCTTCTGTACAGATTTGTACAAAACGTCTTCAACTAATAACGGCGGTTACATGTATTAAAATTACTGACTTTCTGTAGGGTTAATACAGCTAATTCTGCTACTACCATTTACCAGCCAAGAATCCTCTGGAGTTCCTATCGAGCACCCTTCATTCTTCCTGCTTTCTATGCTCTCTACTCTTCTCGCTCTTTAGAGCAAGTAGCTATACAATTTCCCCCTCATCTTTGATTCAGATATTGTTGTTTTGGGAGGATGGCAATGGCTGTTGCTCACCACAGAGAAAGCAGCAGCGGGAGCATCAGCAAGCACCTTGATTCCGGCAAGTATGTCCGGTACACGGCGGAGCAGGTCGAAGCGCTCGAACGCGTTTACGCCGAGTGCCCGAAGCCCAGTTCCTTGCGAAGGCAGCAACTGATCCGAGAGTGCCCCATTCTTGCCAACATCGAACCCAAGCAGATCAAAGTTTGGTTCCAAAATCGCAGGTAAGGGAATGCTCTAAAGAAGCATTTGGATTTCAATAACTAAAATTACGCTGCAATTTCTTCTCGAAGCGCATTGATAAGATGGTTTGGCATTTGGCAACGCAGGTGTCGAGAGAAGCAGAGAAAGGAGTCAGGGCGGCTTCAGACTGTTAACAGAAAACTGTCTGCGATGAACAAGTTGTTGATGGAGGAAAATGAGCGCTTGCAAAAGCAGGTTTCCCAACTAGTATGCGAAAATGGGTTTATGAGGCAGCAATTACATAGTGTAAGCATTTGAATAAACTGACATGAAGAAAAAAAAATCTGGGTAGATTGATGTCCTTATTAATTATTTATTGGGTGTCTAATGGCAGATGAAGCTTTTTTGTTAGCTTTTGAGGTTGTCGAATTTGATTTGGTCGATGAAATTTTTGTTCACGTTATTGTTTTCCTGCAGGCGTCGGCAGCAACTACTGATGCAAGTTGCGATTCGGTTGTCACCACACCTCAGCACTCCTTAAGAGATGCCAATAACCCTGCTGGGTAATTTCAAAGTTCATGTTGTTTAGTTTTCCTTTGCTCTTCTAAAGATGTCTCTGATTTTTTTGAACTTTGCAGACTCCTATCAATTGCTGAGGAGACCTTGGCAGAGTTCCTTTCAAAGGCTACCGGAACTGCTGTCGATTGGGTCCAGATGCCTGGGATGAAGGTTTCTTATTTCTCCTTGCTACAGAGTTATCAGTAGAAAAATTACTGAACAGGAGTTTTCTACGATTTAGTTATTGCTTTCTCTCGTCCTCAGATTTGTCTCCTTGATTGTTTAATTGTCAGCCTGGTCCGGATTCGGTTGGGATCTTTGCCATTTCGCGAAGCTGCAGTGGAGTGGCAGCTCGAGCATGCGGTCTTGTTAGTTTAGAACCTACGAAGGTATGTTCACTCATTTAAAGCAGTAGGTAAAATTTGGTTTCCTCGTCAGTATTAAAGGTCTGCATTCTTCTTGAATTTTATTTCACCATATCTCAATTAATGGTAGATTGCTGAGATCCTAAAAGATCGTCCATCTTGGTTCCGGGACTGCCGGAGTCTAGAAGTTTTTACAATGTTCCCTGCCGGCAATGGTGGGACAATTGAACTTGTGTACACACAGGTCAGCATTGAATTGCGAATTGAGAATTGAGAAATTTAAAAATATCTGCATCTGCCTCATTTATCTCCAATTTCAAAATTAAATTTGTTTCAGACATATGCTCCAACTACATTGGCTCCTGCCCGGGATTTCTGGACTTTAAGATACGCTACAAGTTTGGACAATGGAAGTCTTGTGGTGGGCATTTTTTCCCCTGCCTTTCAACGTTTACATAAAGATGACCATAGTTATTAATATATGATATAATACTGTATCTTTTTAATTAGCAATTCTCCTATTTAGAGATAATTTACCTGATTTTCACTTCTATGTTTCTTGAATCCATGTCTGAAGGTTTGTGAGAGATCGCTGTCAGGTTCAGGTGCTGGCCCTAATGCAGCGGCTGCTGCTCAGTTTGTGAGAGCTGAAATGCTCCCAAGCGGCTACCTGATTCGACCATGTGAAGGTGGAGGATCAATCATCCATATTGTAGACCATTTAAATCTCGAGGTTTGACTTATTGACAATTTAATTATATCATTTTTCTCAAGATAATGTTTCTAAAAGCATTTTTTTTTTTTAGGCATGGAGTGTGCCGGAGGTTCTTAGGCCACTTTATGAATCATCAAAAGTGGTTGCTCAGAAAATGACAATTGCAGTGAGTAGCCCCTTTTAATTTATAGATACTGACAATTTTATCAGTGTTCAAATTTTGACTTGTTATTGTGAAGATCTGATATTTTCATATTAGTATGTGGAGCATGGATATTAAACCCTGCAGAGTATGGTACATCTTATAGGGATTGTTTCTTCGAATTTTTTTAATCAGAGATGTTGTTCTCTCTCTCTCTCTCTTTTGGCATGTGATGTTCAGCTAGTACTTTAAGCTTATTGGTTTCCTAAACCCACTTTTTGTCATTCTGGGTCCTGTTTTCCAATGCCATACTTGCCCAAAATGAAAATTCTTGTAATTCGTTGTTGTGATAGGCGCTACGCTATATTAGGCAAATAGCTCAGGAGACAAGTGGTGAAGTGGTTTATGGTTTAGGTAGGCAGCCTGCGGTTCTGCGAACTTTCAGCCAAAGGCTGAGCAGGTGGGCATACAAAATTTTACTTCCATCAAATTATGTTGACTATCCAGCTATGAACATGAACTGATCCATTATGCTTGCAGAGGCTTCAATGATGCTGTCAATGGATTTAATGATGGGGGCTGGTCCATAATGAACTGTGATGCTGCTGAGGATGTGATTATTGCAGTGAACTCAGCCAAGAATCTGAATGCCACTTCTAATCCTGCAAGTTCTCTAACATTCCTTGGAGGAGTTCTCTGTGCAAAAGCTTCCATGCTGCTGCAGGTGAGTCTGAAAAGATGATGGCATGGGTTTTACCTTTTTTTTCGGCCAAGGCATCTACTATAGAAGTTTGTTTTCTTTTTGGACTCAATTCTTAATAAAATTAAAGATTTGAAGGATGTTTTTATGAAGGCATTTGTAGCATATTGTCATGGGCCCATTGCCCTCCCCCCAAAAAGCTAGTTCATTGGGGCGTGTAGCGTACCTGTTTATATGTTTAGGACCCTCTTGAAATCCTTCCGATATAGGACGTAACAGCTCTCCCGACCAATCTGTAATGCCCACGTCATAGGTGGGCCCTTGGCCCACCCTGACTGTGCAAAATGTGGGTCTGGTTATGATATTATTTTGTCATAGGGCCATTATTCCTCCCCCCCCCCCCCAAAAGAAAGCTAGTTCAATGGGGTGTATAATGCATTATATGACCAAATCCTCTTAAAGTCCTTTCAATGTGAAATGTAACTATGTTTCATATAAAACTGGTCTCCCCTGGTCAAATGAATTTTGTAGATTATTCATAAATACTGGGTTGGAGTGTTCAAAAATCTTTTTGCTATATGGTTTTTCCAGAATGTCCCTCCGGCAGTTTTGGTTCGGTTTTTGAGGGAGCATCGCTCTGAGTGGGCTGATTTCAATGTTGATGCGTACTCTGCTGCATCACTTAAAGCAGGCTCCTTTGCCTATCCTGGCATGAGGTCAACTAGATTCACTGGAAGTCAGATTATCATGCCTCTCGGACAAACGATTGAACATGAAGAGGTACTTTAGCGTTCCCTTCCCAGTTACAAATGCATGGTGGAAATGTCTTGACTCTTGTGATGGATTTGTGGGTGTAGCTTGGGTCTGTGTCTTTAAGAGTTTTGTCTGATCATGTCAAGCGGAAGTGGCACTCACGATGCACTGCAGTCTGCAATTGTCTCTTTCCTTTTTCTCTAAGTCATATAACAACAGTTTTTGTATTGAAATAATATCTTCTATTTATTGTGTTTGCATTCCAGATGCTTGAAGTTGTTCGTCTTGAAGGCCACTCTATAGCACAGGAAGATGTTTTTGCTTCTAGGGACATTCATCTCTTACAGGTGCTTTCTTTGACTATTGATGAAATATTGGAAATTTCCTGTTCCTTACGCATGAGTGAAGTCAGATAAATTGCAATGTCATTTCTGGAACTAGTCTCTAGTTTCTCGAACAATGCATTTATATCTGTTCACTGGCTGGGCTGAAGCTGGCTTCTATGTGTAAAGTTGTGATGGAAGCCATCTCTGGAATTTGACGTATTGTGACTGTGTATTATGATTGAGATCATCTGCTGCAATGTGCCATGCGTCTGGGAGAGTGATAGAGTGGGAAGTGTAAGAACCCACATCTCTTGCTATCCCTTCTCTCTCCCAATACGCACTATACATTTACTTGCATATTGTAGATGATTGAAATCCGTAATTGCTATTTGTGAAAGTTCCATTTGAAATTCTGTTTAGCCTTTTATGGACTTGTATTTCTCTGTAGGCTTTTGGTATGCTTCTGCATTTTAAGGATGACGCCTGTGACCAATATAGATCACTTCCATGCAGTCTCATAATATACCCAGGAACTGAGTTGTGTGATATTATGGTTTCTATTTTTGCAGATGTGTAGTGGGATTGATGAAAGTGCTGTTGGGGCATGTTCTGAGCTCGTGTTTGCTTCAATTGATGAAATGTTTCCTGATGATGCTCCATTGTTGCCATCGGGTTTCCGCATCATCCCATTGGATTCAAAATCAGTTGGGTTCTGTTTTACGTTGTACACTTGTATTTCATCTAATTAATGAATGCTCTCGAGATAGTGATGCTATTTTTCTCTTCATTTTGTTCGAGTTAATATGGTTTGTGTTAGGCATCTGCGGTTGCCCATAGATTAAATTACATGTTCTTGTGGACATGGTACTAGAGTGTTGATTAGAATTGCAACTTTCTTGATATTTGGATCCATGTGACAGTGTTCTTATGTTCCAGGGGGATAAGAAGGATGCAGTATCTGTAAATCGGACCCTAGACTTGGCATCTGGTCTTGATGTGGGCCCAGCATCGAATCATGCTGCTGAAGATGCATCATCATGTCATAATACTCGGTCAGTGTTGACTATTGCTTTCCAGTTTCCTTTTGAGAGCAGCTTGCAGGAAAATGTTGCAATCATGGCACGGCAGTATGTACGCAGTGTGATTTCATCTGTGCAGAGGGTTGCCATGGCTATATCTCCATCTGGTATGAGCCCGCCTGTGGGACCAAAACTCAATCCTGGCTCCCCTGAGGCGATTACTCTAGCTAACTGGATATGCCAGAGTTATAGGCAAGTCTTCATACTATCAAATAATTATAATTACGCAAGGAAAAAAAAAAAAAAGAATGCTTACCATCTTGTCTTTGGCAGCTTGAGATTGAGTCCCGTTATCATGGTGTGTGGCGTAATTCTCAAAATCGCGCTCCTTTCCTGATCTTTATTGTCATTTCTTTCCTCTTAATTACAGTTTCTATCTGGGAGCAGAATTAGTTAGATCTGATTCTCTTGTCGGTGATTTATTGCTGAAACATTTGTGGCATCATCAGGATGCCATTTTGTGTTGTTCAGTGAGGGTAAGTTTTTTATTTCGCTGTTTATCCTTTTTTATGTTTGTGATGAAATTCTGCATTGGAATTATCTAGTGTATGGTTTCTGCACGTCGAAACTAGTTGCTCAGAAGTCCGTGTCTTAATTTGGCATCGCAGTCCTTGCCTGTGTTCATCTTTGCAAATCAGGCAGGGCTTGACATGCTGGAGACAACTCTAGTAGCTTTGCAAGATATCACATTGGATAAAATATTTGACGACTCTGGACGCAGGGCATTGTGTACAGAATTTGCCAAGTTGATGCAGGAGGTGATTTCAGGACCGAATACATTCCCGTTGAATTGAAATCCATATTTGTATGGAGAGATTCCATGATTGTTCTCCATGGCATTTTGCCTTGTAGTCTGATCTCTATTTTAATCTGCTTATGCTTGGAACAGGGGTTCGCTCATCTGCCTGCCGGAATTTGCATGTCCATGATGGGACGGCATGTTTCGTACGAGCAAGCCCTCGCATGGAAGGTTTTTGCGGAAGATAGCAGTGTTCATTGCCTAGCTTTCTCTTTCATCAATTGGTCATTTGTATGAATCTGCAGTGTCTCTTTTTATATTCATCTGTAATTTTTGTTGTCTTTTTTAATTACATGAAATTTTTTCAAACCGTTTCCCTTGCAAGAAGGATTGTTGTAGTTATGTGTATACATAAAATCTTATTTCTCCACCCATTCAGCCTATCATTGTCTAATGCAGCATGAGATGAAGTAGTTTTCATCGTTAGGTGTAAATAATGGCAAGATTTTAGATGGCCCCGAACTTTGTTGCCAAACATCGCGGAATATCCCTAAATTTTCACACCACGATAGAAAATTGACATTCTTTAATTTTTAAAATAATTTCAATATTACTGTGCAGGAAGGATTTAAATGTAATTAAAATTTGTTGTGAAAAAGAAAAATTATTTCTCATACATACTCTTTTAAGAGGAAAAATCTAATTTTTATTTTTATTTTAACAACTAAATTTTTTTGTAACAATTTGAGAAGGTTAATTTGATGATGGCAAAGAATATGCATCGCAATTTAGTGAACAGGTTTCTATTAAAAAAAGTAAATTTTATTTTTATTTTAACGTCAATTAATTTTTGTATTGGTAACTTTAAAATATTAATTTGATGGCAGAGAAGAGATGTTGCAATATGATTAACAAGTCTCACTTAAAAAAATAAATTTCATTTATATTTTAACAATAAGTAATTTTTTTATTAAACAAATACGTGCATATAAGGTAGTTATGTCTTTTTATAATAAATTTTCATTACATTTAAGTCTTTTAATTTTATAGAGCAAAGTGTCTACAAAGTGGCAAGCATTTAATTGTCTTTAGTTGTGATTTTTCCCAATTTTAAATAGAAAACTTGGAATTATTAATATAGCTTTTTTTATAACAATTTACTTTGATCACGTACTCCCCTCTGATATTGCATGGTAACAATTGACAAATGTAAGCGATCGTTTTTGTAAGTATATGAAATCACAATAATAAATTATTTATAGTATTTTAGGTATTAAATTCATAGAGTGGTTGTGCTTTTATTAATTTAATTAATAGTTAAAAAAACAATAGATAAAATGGTTTATTTGATAAAATTATAAATAATAAAAATAAATCAAGATATTAACAATGATGAAAATGATCACTTGAAGTGTTGGAATTTAAAATTCACCTTATAAGTTATTAGTTTCTACCATTTGAGTTGACTCTTTAATCAATTATGATGACAGTTATTTTTAAAGTGTCATAATATTCTCCCAAATTATTAGTCCCTTTTTAATTAGCGTTGAATTCGTTCCCATAATACCCGAACAATTAATTAAATTGTGAAGTTATAGTTAAGTCGTCATAAATTTTTAGAATTATTCCTAACCTAGTTATTTATGTTTATTTCTTTAGATTTAAGTTCTCTCTTTATCTCTTATTGGGTTATCCACCCTTGGTGGATCAGGCCCATATAAAAGCCCAAATTAGAGAATGGGGCTCTTATGACAATTATAAGAAATGTTTGGGTTCAATATGTAATTTACTCAGGGCCTTAAAATATAATATTCTCCAATCTTTGAATTTGAGTCATAAACGGTTAAGGAGAAATTACCGCATGTTCTTATAAGAGGTGGTTATGGATGCAGTTCTTAGTCAGTTTTTTCTCTGCGTGAATGAAAGAACTGAATGCTCTCATTTTCCTTGCGACTCATTTTCTCCTTACAACTTATTTCTCTCAAAGAGTGCATTTGTTGTGTATCCGAACGAAGTTTGATCGGTGTAACTTTATTCTTGCATACGTACGTGTGAATTAACGACTTAAGGTATGTTTTCCTTCTCAAATTCTTTCATTGGTATCAAAGCTTTCGTCTTTCCTGGGTTGTGTTTCCTTTGTCTGAAGAACTTGATTTGCTTAATTATATACATGCAAATATATAAGTTCAGTTTTTTATTTTCTTACTGTGTTTACGCATCGACCTGCCTCTGTCTGTCTTTAAGATTATTACTACCAAAATGAACGTGTTAACATGCTTCTTGGTTAATATAAGTGTTTCATATATGGCTATATATGTTTTGCATGCAATCAATAGTGACGAACATAACGACCGAAAACAAACCAAATAATGAGTGTTTGAAAAATGAGTTTTTTGAACAAAAGGATTACATAAATGTGTAAATCTTGAAAAAATAAAGAAAACGACACCAAGAACACATAAAATGGAGATCGGATGGAGGAGATATGGCCTCCGGAAGTTTCAGATCCAACAGACCCGAACTGCTAGAGGAACCGGGTAAGAAGACGACCATAGAAACGTGTCGTTTCTATCTTCATCAAAACAACACGTCGTTTTAACGTGTCGTCCAAAAAAAATAGAAAAATGATTTTTGGGCTACGAGCCCAGAAGCCCCAAACAAAAAAAAAGGAAAGAAAGAAAGGTCTTAGGCTTGGAAGCCCAACCAAAAAAACAAAAATAAAAAAAGGGTTTATGGGTCTGCGAGTCGGGTACATAAACCCGACCCAGATTAAAAGTAAATAAATAAAAATTTATATTTTATTATTTTATAAAGAAGGATGCGTGGCCCGTGGGACCCACCAGATGACTTTATTGGCGCGTGGTTGACCACACCATGAAGCTGGCAGAGCGTGGAGGATAATGGTCCAACGCGTGTCATCACCGGAGCAAGATAAGGGGGCGCGTGTTATGCACGTGCCTCCCTGAAAGTGGAAATTTTTTTTAAGAATTTTTTGATCCAGCATCTTCTTGGGGCACGTGCGGGACCAGATTGGGACAGAGTGTGTCTTAAAAAATCTCTAAATTTAAGATCTTCATTTTGATATATAATTTGCATATCTTTTGAGATAAGATAAGAATTTATTCTTTTGAGTTATTTAATGCTTTTTATGAGTTGAAAAAAAATTCTAATTTTTTTTCTTTCTTATTTTTTTAGGAAAATGTAAAGCAAGAGACTTCTAGCAGTACTGATAACTCAGAAAATTATTCTGTCAGCATTGAGTATCTAGATGAACCAGATTATGAGCCTCTTAGTGAGGATTCTGACCCGAAACCCTTCGAAGAGGAGGAGGAGGAATATGAGCCTCAAAGTG
Organism: Prosopis cineraria; assembly: GCF_029017545.1. Taxonomy (NCBI): domain Eukaryota; kingdom Viridiplantae; phylum Streptophyta; class Magnoliopsida; order Fabales; family Fabaceae; genus Prosopis; species Prosopis cineraria. The sequence continues at coordinate 2,682,503 of NW_026555337.1, forward strand.
AGGATTTTGATTCTGATATTAAAGAAGATTTCAATGTTGATCTTGAAAATGTGCTGGAAGGACCTAAAGAGGTGCACATGCTATCGGGACCAAAACATGAATTAGAAGGTGATAAGAACGTTCAAAATGAAAATGAAAATGTCGAACAACCTTTCACACCCTCAGTAATCATAAATATAACAAAAAGAGAAGCTAAAAGAATAAAAAAGTTGGATCAAATTTCTCCGATAGTTAGAGCATATGCAAACTTCATAACAAAAGAAAAACAAGCTGTGGTTTTAGAAGAAATTTTCAAACAACTTAAGAAGGAGCTTGTGCAACATACAAGCAAAACAAGTCATACTCTAAAAATCCTCTATGGAATGGAGCCATTAAGGGGATGAAAGTACAAGGAAAAGATAAAGATATAATCAAGAGTTGTCTTTTTAGGTTTGTACCTCAAGCATTGTTGTATTTTTTCAAGAATTTTTTTATGCTATATTAAAACCTTGATGATTTATGAAATATATGAAGTATGTTTTTTTATATTTAATTACTTTACATATACTTTATTTGAGTGGGAGCTCTAAAGTGATAAATTATTTATGAGCCATATATAATGATTATGAAAATATTTGTAAAATTCTTTGCAGATAATAGTGATTTTGTTAGAATCAATGTGATAGGAGATACAAATGTAGCCTCCTGATCGTTGACCTAATAGAGTTGTTATCACTCTAATAAAGAATAATATAAATATAATACATTGTATGTTTCTTATAAGTATTTGATTCTTGGTTTAATATAGAAAACTATTAATGTGGGATAGTTTTGTCTCAAAACTAAGAATGGCACTAAAAAGCATTATCGCTGAATTGAATAAGGGCGACAAATTAAACAGGAATAACTGGGATATCTGGCATCGTAAGGTGTCATATATTTTGGAAGAACAAGATACTGTTGAGCGACTGACTATAATCATGGCCGAGCCTGAGATAGGAAACTCGGCTCAGCATAGGAGAGACTAAGAGGCATCTGAGGCATAGAAATGAAAAAATAGCATTGCATGAATAACACTTCTAAGTGTTATGGCAGATGATCTGATGTGTAAATTTGAGAAGCACTCTACTACCCAAGCCATATGGGCTGCTTTAAACGAAAAATTTAGTGGTACCTCAACTACCAAGCTGAGAAGGCTTACAATTAAATTCGACACATATAAACTAAAGCCAAATACTCCTATGTGGCAACACTTTAAAGAGATTACATGATCCGTGAACTTAAAGAAGCCGAGCACAATTTTTCTGATGAACAGTAAGTACAGGTTATAATCTGATCGCTCCTACACAGCTGGGAGCATGCGAAAGTTAACCTACCCCATAATGAAAACATCGTTAACTTTAACGATGTGGTTAAACACCTGAAGCTAGAGGCTGAACATCTGGAGGCTTACAAGTCTTTTGGAAAGGCTTACCTTGTTGAGGAAGGTGGTCCTTTAAATTTTAAGCCTAAGAGAGGCAAGAAGCAACAAAAGAGGGGTAATAAGAATAGCCTTAAAGTAAGAAGGACAAACAACATTTCAAGAAAAAGGGCAAGAAGAGCGGCAAAAAGAGAATTAACCTTAAAAGGGTCAAATGTTTCGCCTGTCATAAGATGGGCCATTTTGCAAATGATTGTCCTAAGAAAAGTTGACATGATCAGGTGCTTGTAAATTATGTGAATTCACATTTTTCTTATGTTTCCAATAATGTTTTTCTAATGAAAACTATTTCTCTTCTTGAATTGTTGACTTAGGCTTCGCAAACCACGTAAGCAAGGATTGTGGATCCTTTGTAGAGTACCGTCGATTGCCAAATCAAAGCAAGTGGCTTGACGTTGGCAACAACGTGAGGATCGAGGTAAAAGGCATAGGAACTTACAAGTTGACCTTGCGAGGTGGAAAAACCTTAATTCTCCACAATGTTTTACATGCACTGGACATCCGGCAGAACTTAATTTCAATTGATTTCCTTTTAAATTTTGGGTTTGTAATTAATTTTTATGACAAGATTGTTGACATTGTATACAATTTAACTTTTTATGGTTGTGCTTTTCTTTCAAAAAGGTTCTTTATTATGAATATTGTTGACAAAATTCATTTTTCATGATTGCTTTACCACCTCTTCCAATAATGTAGATATGAATATCTGGCATGCTAGATTAGAGCATATTAATCAAAATAGAATGATTAAACTAGCTAAAGAAGGAATGTTAGGTCTAATTACAAACATGAAAATGTCTTTATGTGAAAATTGTTTAGCTGGTAAAACAACGAGAAAACCTTTTGGTAAAGGTGTTAGGGCTAAAAATCCATTACAATTAATCCATTCCTAATATATACAATTAATCCATTCTAATATATGTGGTCCTAGTATCAGAGCAAAACATGAAGCTTGATATTTTATTACCTTTATTAATGATTATTCACGTTTTGGTCATGTCTATTTGATATCACAAAAGTTTGAAGCTCTTGAGTGCTTTAGACGATACATTAATGAGGTTGAAAATCAAATGGACAATAAAATTAAAGCATTATGAACTGACTGAGGATGTGAATACTTGTTTGATCAATTTAAAGAACTCTATGAAGAAAAAGGAATAATTAGACAATTAACTATTCTTGGCACTCCGCAATAGAATAGAGTTGCTAAAAAAAAATAGGACTCTTCTAGACATGGTTAGGGCAATGATGGCACAAGCGAATCTTCCAATCTCGTATTGGTGGGACATTTTACTGACTGCAGCCTTCATACTTAATCATGTACCCTCAAAATCAGTTACTTTCACACCTTATGAGTTATGGACAAAATGCAAACCAGATTTAAATATCTTAAAAAACCATGGGGGTCAGCTGCATATGTCCATGATGATTCCCATAAATATAAAAAATTAGGTTCAAAAAGGAAAAAATGTATCTTTATAAGATACTCTGAGCAATCAAAGGGTTATGTTTTCACTGGTGAAAATGATGATGGAACTGCAACTGAATTTGAACATAGGAATATCACATTTTTAGAAAATAAGTTTCCTAATAGGGGAAAAATTGATCAAACTATGTATCTTTACGAGACACGAGAGCAGCATAATATAAAAAACATAGAAAGGCATGAATCATCGCAAAATGCTGATTTAAGTGAGAGCTCTAAAAGGTCTGCTAAAAGACCTAAAAAGAATCAAAATTTATAAGAGACCCTACTTTAAAAAAGTAATAGAGAAAGTGTTCCAAGAAGACGCTTCCAAATTGAGGGTGAAGCATTGGTGGTAACTCCAATAGATGATGATGAGTCACATTCCGTAAATGAAGCTTTACTAGGACCTGTTAAGGATCAGTGGAAGAAAGCAATGGATGAAGAAATGGATTTCATGAGGACCAACTAAGTGTGGAATTAATTGATTTACCACGTGGCTGAAAGGATATTAGAAATAAGTGGGTTCTCAAAATTAAAAGAAAAGTAGACGGATCAATTGATAAATACAAGGCTCACTCAATAGCAAAAGGATATACACAACAAGAGGGAATAGATTATGAGTATACATTTTCTCTTGTTATATGCTTCAATTCTATTAGACTAATTTTGGTAATAGTAAAAATAGTCTGGACTTAGAGTTGCACCAGATGAATGTAAAGACTGCTTTTCTAAATAGTGATCTGGATGAAGAAATTTATATGCAACAGCTATTAGGTTTTATTGAAAAGGAAAAGAAGATAAAGTATGTAAATTAAATAGATCAACCTATGGACTAAAACAATCATCCAGACAATGGTATTTGAGGTTTCACAGAGCAATAACCTCATATGACTTTCAAATGATTGAGGAAGACCACTGTGTTTACATCAAGAGGTTCAATAGGAACTTTGTAATATTATCTCTTTATGTAGATAATATTTTACTAGTCAAAAATAGTCTAGATTTGATAATCGCTATTAAAGAATGGCTTTTGTCGAATTTTGAAATGAAAAACATGGGTGAAGCAGAATAGATTCTTGGAGTTAAAATCCAAAAAAATCGCTCTAAGAAGCTTCTTTATCTATCATAAGAGAATTATATAAGAAAATTTTTTGAGCATTTTAATATGAAAGATTGTAAACCCATCAATAACCCGGTAGTTTTAGGTGTGAAGCTTAGTCTTGATATGGATCCTAAAACTGAGATAACCAAAAGGAAAGTGGAAAGAGTTCCATATGCTAGTGCATTCGGAAGTTTGACGTATGCAATGATGTGTACATGACCAGATATCTGTTATGTCATAGGACTTGTGAGTCGCTACCAATCCAACCCTAGAGAAGGACATTGAAAGGCAGTAAAAAGGTTCTTAAGATACTTAAAGGGTATTGTTAACTATGTATTGTATTATCAAGGGGGTGATCTACGCCTGACAGGATACTCTGACGTGAATTTAGGCAGAGATGAAGATGAATGAAGATCAACTTCAAACTACACTTTCTTGCTAAACAATAGAGCCATTTGTTGGAGCAGCAAGAAGCAAACATGCATTGCCTTTCACTCTATGAAAGTTGAGTTTGTAGCATTTACTGCAGCAGTGCAAGAGGCTATATGGCTTAAGAGATTTATAGAACATCTTGGGTTTGTAAATGAAAGTACAAAACCAATGTTAATTCATTGTAACAACATTGCAGCCATAGCCTATACCAAAGATCCTAAATATCATTGCAAAACCAACCACATAGACATTAGGCACAATTTTGTAAGAGATTATATAGCGCAAAAGGTTATCATTGTTCAATACATTTCCATGAAATGTATGATAGCAGATCCACTAACAAAACCCATAGCCAAGGAGATATTTGAAAAATATGTGTAAGGGCTCTTGATATGGCTAGATTGACTTGATGTAATATATTGGTTATATTAATGAGAATCTTCACTACTTTCATGTGTGTACAATTAAGAACATACAGTGTCTAGTATGTTATATAGGTTGATAAGGTTGACTTTCTCATACGAGCAACTACATTTGACATTGAAATCAAATATGAGGCATTAGTGTTCACCAGCAAGGCAACAAAAATGTTAATATGGTAGAGAAGAAACACAAATCATATGTCACCTCGATCAAAGAGTAAGTCGAGATGAGATCCACAAGCATACTTGGATCGAGTCATGGATCCCCATGTCCATGATACTTGTAGCCAAACAACAAATTCTTCTAAATTGATGTCATATGAGATCAATAGAAAAGAAGAATTTGGGTTTAGGTACAATGAATATCTGAACTTCAGTTTGTATGGTGTTAATAATAAATGAAAACGACGTACGCTCTTATAAGTAAGAGTAATACCATAACGTGTATTTCATACCACATGTGCTTAAAATTCGCAATAGAAAGCAAGTGAATAATCCTTTTAAGGTTGACAACTAAACATTTTATTATTACACAATAATTCTTCTATTAAAAATTAAAATTAAAGTTTATACTAGTATTGTAACGTACTCCCTCCGGTCCCATTTATAAGTCCAATTTTAAAAGGTGCATTTGGTCTCATTTATAAGTCACGGTGCGTCTTTTTAGATAATATTTGAGAGGTATTTCCAAAATTATCTCTCATGAGAGAGAAAAAGTAACAGGACATTACTTTTTAGATTTGTTATATAAGGACATGTTTGAAATTTTACTTACTTTTATTCCTTATATTTTTATTGTATTGATATTGATGAGGTTGGTAAAAATGACTTATAAATAGTACGGGATGGAGTAATCAATTTTGACAGAGCAAAGCTACCTTTTGGTGACTTGATCGAGAGGAGGGTGACAGAACAGAAGAGACCTGAACCTCAGCACTGTGTCCCTAACCTGTCATTTCAAACCAAGAACAGGGACAACCACGTAAATGTATCCCCACACTTGAGTATTCTTGTAATATTTTATAATAAATAAAATAATAAAATAATAAACAGAACTCACTGGTTAGTTTTTCGATATGTGTGCCTCCGCCCTCTTTCCCTCCCCTCATTCCCCTTCCCTCACTTTATTCTTCCCCTCTGTTTTTTTTTTTTTTTTTTGGCTCGTCCCTTCTCATTCCCGGAAATTTGTCTTTTGATTATCCTCATGAGCAGTGCTTCGCACTCTCTGCTCTGTTTCTTTACTTAATTCCCCTGATGCCTATCTTCCTTGGTCCGAGAGGGAGTCCTCCGAAGTGCCAACGAATCGCCCCTATTCCTTCCTTCTTCGTCAAGCTCGATTGCCAAGTGTTCTGTGTGTTTGCGTTTCGTCTCACTTTCTTCCCTTTTTTGGTCCTCCTTTTCCTATTTTCGCTGGAATCTCGTTGAAAAGGGAAAGCTCTTGGGTTCACCGTCCCGACTAAAGTAGCTTATTTATTTCTATGTTGTTTCTTCATTGAACTTCGCTAAGATTGTGAGGCTCGTACATAGCTGGCAAGCGTATTTCCTCTCATTTCTCGAGACATCATCTGGTATTGTGGGAAACAAGCTGCCGTAGGTGGTTTGTTGAAAGGCTGTGAAAAACAGTAGCCGACGTTTTAGCTAGTAAAACGAGAATTTTATGCTTGAAAGCTATTTGATAGATTCTTTCATTAAGCGATGGAGTTTCTGAACGAATTTCTGTAAAAATCATCAACCAATCAATAACGGAGGTCGGAGAAGTATATAATAAGGACTTTCTCTCTCTGTTTTACATCTGATTCTGCTACTCTCATTCGGCTTTAACTTTGCCAACTAGGAATCCTCTGGAGTTCCGATCAAAACAACCTTCATTCTTCTCTGTTTTCTATGTTCTTTAGTCTTCTCGCTCCATAGGGCAAGTAGCTCTACAATTTACCCCTCATCTTGATTCAGAGTTTGGTGTTTTGGGAAGATGGCGATGGCTGTGGCTCCCCTCAGAGAAAGCAGCAGCGGGATCATCAGCATGCACCTTGACTCCGGCAAGTATGTCCGTTACACGGCGGAGCAGGTCGAAGCGCTCGAACGCGTTTACGCTGACTGCCCGAAGCCCAGCTCCTTGCGAAGGCAGCAACTGATCCGAGAGTGCCCCATTCTTGCGAACATCGAACCCAAGCAGATCAAAGTTTGGTTCCAAAATCGCAGGTAAGGGAATGCTCCCTAGAAGACTTTGGATTGTTTTTTTCTGGATGTCAGCTTTCGAACCCGTTCTTTGAAGTTGGAGGAATAGCTGCAAACCACAAAGGCAGAGAGTCGCGAGCAAGCCTTTGAATTTCAATGACTGTAAATTACGCTGCAATTTCTTCTTGAAGAGCTTTGTTAAGATGGTTCAGTATTTGGCAACGCAGGTGTAGAGAGAAGCAGAGGAAGGAGTCTGGGCGGCTTCAGACTGTGAACAGAAAACTGACTGCGATGAACAAATTGTTGATGGAGGAAAATGAGCGGTTGCAAAAGCAGGTTTCCCAACTGGTATGCGAAAATGGGTTTATGAGGCAGCAACTGCATAGTGTAAGCGTTCGAAACTTCGAATAAACTGAGATGAAAAAGATTCTGGGCAGATTGATGTCATTATTAGTTATTTATTGGGTGTCCAATGGCAGATGAAGCTTTTATATTCGCTTTTGAGGGAATCGAATATGATTTGTTCGATGGAATTATTCTTCACGTTATTGTTTTCCTGCAGGCGTCAGCAGCAACTACTGATGCAAGTTGCGATTCGGTTGTCAACACACCTCAGCACTCCTTAAGAGATGCCAATAACCCTGCTGGGTAATTTCACAGTTTATAGTTACGGGCTTACCTCTTTTCTTCTTATGATGACAAGTCTGATTTTTTTTCCCCGGTTATCTTATCTTTGCAGACTCGTGTCAATTGCGGAGGAGACCTTGACAGAGTTCCTTTCAAAGGCTAGGGGAACTGCTGTTGATTGGGTGCAGATGCCTGGGATGAAGGTTTCTTATTTCTCTTTGCTCAAAAATTTGTAGTATATAATTATGTGAGGAGGAGTGTTTTAGTAGACAAGTTTCGCTCCCCCCTTATTATTTTCTCCTTGATATTATTATTGTAAGCCTGGTCCGGATTCGGTTGGGATCTTTGCCATTTCGCGAAGTTGCAGTGGAGTGGCAGCTCGATCATGCGGTCTTGTTAGTTTAGAACCTACAAAGGTAAGTTCGCTCGAGGAAAGTGGGAGGTAAAATTTGGTTCTCTCGATATGCTATAAAAGTCTGTAAAATTCTCTAATTTTAATTCACCACATCTCAAATTTATTGGCAGATTGCGGAGATCCTAAAAGATCGTCCATCTTGGTTTCGGGATTGCCGGAGTCTAGAAGTTTTTACAATGTTCCCTGCGGGGAATGGTGGAACAATTGAACTTGTGTACACACAGGTCAGCATTGAATTGTGAATTGAGAATTGAGAAATTCAAAAATATCTGCATCTGCCTCATTTATCCTCGATTTCAAAATTAAATTTGTTGCAGACATATGCTCCAACTACTTTGGCTCCTGCCCGGGATTTCTGGACTCTGAGATACACTACAAGTTTGGACAATGGAAGTCTTGTGGTTAGCATTTTCCCCCTGCTACCTATCAGTTATATAGGGATGTTTATAAACAATATTTAAAATTGTTGCTTCTCATTTTGCAATTCTTCTAGTTAGAGATAATTTACCTCATTTAGCCTTCTATGTTTCTTGAATCCACATCTGAAGGTTTGTGAGAGATCACTGTCTGGTTCGGGTGCTGGCGCTAATGCAGCTGCTGCTGCTCAGTTTGTTAGAGCTGAAATGCTCCCTAGTGGCTACCTGATTCGACCCTGTGAAGGTGGAGGATCAATCATCCATATTGTAGACCACTTAAATCTCGAGGTTGGACTTCTTCACGATTACATATTTCAGCTTCCTTTCAAAAAAAATGTATTTAAATGCATGACTATTTTCTTTTAGGCATGGAGTGTGCCAGAGGTGCTGAGACCACTTTATCAATCATCAAAAGTTGTTGCTCAGAAAATGACAATTGCAGTAAGTAGCCTTTTCTGGTCTATTGAAGCTGATAATTTTATCATTATTCAAATAGTTGTCTGCTCTTTGCTGTAGAGATACATTGCATGTTTTGTTATGTGATTTATAGATATTAAACTGTGCAAAGGATGGTGCATCCGTTAGAGATTGTTTCTTTGAAGTTTTTGATTTGGAAATACTCTCATTTTTTTTTCTGCTTGCAAGGTTCAGCAAGTGACCCATTTTTTGTCATGCTGAAGCCTCTTTGCCGTGGCTGTGCTTGCTTCAAATGAAATTTCTATGATTTATTATTTGTTGTGATAGGCACTTCGCTATGTCAGGCAAATAGCTCAGGAAACAAGCGGCGAAGTGGTTTATGGTTTAGGTAGGCAGCCTGCTGTTCTGCGAACTTTCAGCCAAAGGCTGAACAGGTATGCTATCAAATTTTTATTTGTTTCAAATTATGTTGACTATACCAAAATCTGCATTGAGAAGTAGTTGGATCTCAGCTTTATCTGAACTAATCCCTTATTCTTGCAGAGGCTTTAATGATGCTGTTAATGGATTTAATGATGATGGCTGGTCTATAATGAACCATGATGGTGCTGATGACGTGATTATTGCAGTCAACTCAGCCAAGAATCTGAGTGCCACCACTAATCCTGCAAGTTCCCTAACATTCCTTGGAGGAGTTCTCTGCGCAAGAGCTTCTATGTTGCTCCAGGTGAGTCTGAAAACACAATGGCATGGTTACTACTTTTTTCTGGCCAACGCATGTGGGGCTTATCTGTAGTAGTTCGTTTGTTTTCTCTTTGGACTCAGTTATTAATGACATGAAAGTTAGGAAGGCTGTGTTCTACGAAGGCATTGGTGGCTTATGCTTAACATAAAACTGGTCGATGATCTGTGGTTAAAATAATTTTCTAGATGTTTTAATGAATATTTTGTCAGGGTTTTTAAATGTCTGTTTGCTGTATAAAAGTAAAATTTTGATTAATGGTTACTTGTTACAATCTTTAATCGGTATTTGCAGAACGTCCCTCCAGCAGTTTTAGTTCGGTTTCTGAGGGAGCACCGTGCTGAGTGGGCTGATTTTAATGTTGATGCCTATTGTGCTGCATCACTTAAAGCAGGCTCCTTTGCCTATCCTGTCATGAGGTCAACTAGATTCACGGGAAGTCAAATTATCATGCCTCTTGGCCATACAATCGAGCATGAAGAGGTACTTGAGCATTCCCTTCCCAGCTACAAATGCTAGGAGTAGACATCTTGACCCATGTCAAGTTATTTTAGTGCAGTTTGGATCTGTCTCTCCTTGAGTTATTGGTCTTTCCAGGGCCAGCGGGAAATAGCTCTTACCATGCACTGCTGTTGCCAATTTTTTTCATGTTAAGGCGTATTTTCATTTGCAAAGAATGCTTCCTTCTAATTGTGTTTACACTCCAGATGATTGAAATTGTTCGTCTTGAAGGCCAATCTCTCTCTCAAGAAGATGCATTTGCTTCTAGGGACATTCATCTCTTACAGGTTCTGTATTTGATGCTTGTTTAAACATTGGAAAATTTCCTGTTCCTTACACGTGAGTGAATAAACGTAATGCCATTTTTATATGGGTAAAAGTGCATTTCTGCCCTCATGTTTTCTTTGAGGAGCATCTAGTAACTTAAAGTATTTTGCATAGCATTTTCGCCCCTTGAGTAATTAATTTGGGGCAACCGTTACCCTGATGTTATGTCATGACAAACATCTGTTAAACCAATTCCTGCGGGCCCCATTTTCATATCTTGTAATTTATTTACTTTTGAAGCAAAAAGAAAATGTCAACCACCATCAATGTCCTCGAGTTGAGCAACGTCAAGAAAGGAAAAGCAGTTGCAGCTGATGTAACTGTGAGACTGGGAGGAAGTAAGAAAGCCATGGCCATAATAGACTTCATTCTTAGGTTAGGTGTCCGCTGCTTTCTGCACTGCCACCAGCATGGGAATCGCCGATCAGACTCTCCCTTTCTTCATTCAATTCTTCTAGTTTTAAGCCAGCTGCGATAGTTTCCCAACTTTTGAGTATCTCATCGATCACTTTCTTTCTCAATTTTCCTCTGACAAGAATTAATTTCAAGGAATGATATATGAATCCTATCGTTTAATCTCATATAGGTTAGTGGATACTAGGTCGTGTCTCTACCTTTCTCTGTTTTATGTCTCAAAAAGAGTTAAACAGAGAGAGATATTCGCATGAACATGTGACGACTTTTGAGGGTAGATCCATGCGGTGGGGAAAATGGATGGCAAACACATAATCCTATTCATGGCACCTGTGTTTGTTCTTTTCTAAACAATAATAATGCCACTGTCTGCCACATCACTAACATGTAGTACACCTTCTTCACAGCCATGCACGTGGCGTGAATGCTTCTTTCTTCACGGCCATGCATATAGCCATCTTCTCATTGTCAGTTGTATTGTGACTACATTATCTCTGGCACAATTGACACCATGGTGTTCCAAAGCTGCTGCTTCACTGCCAACCCACTCTACCTCTCAGAAAATGGGGTTCTAGAACATTGGAAGGACTGCTGCTTCACTGTCGGCCCGCTTCACAACCCTAGTACCATGGTGTTCTAGAATAGTGAAAGGACTACCTCTCCCCCTCTCTCGGTCGTCAGAGAGTTATACAGGTTTGAAATCACTGTTGTTCTCTCTTCCACCTATCACAAAAATGGGGCCCACCAGATAATCTCTAATAGAAGTTTGTGTGTATTTAACATCAAGGTAATGGATGCTTCAAATTAATTACTTGAGGGGCGAAAATGCTACGTGAAATACTTTAGGATACTGGGTGCTACTCAGAAAAAATGAGTGGCAAAAATGCACCTCTATCTTTTTTATATTATGTTTCTATTTTCTTGTACGGTGCATCAATATCAGTGCCTTACTTTTTATTGACTGGCTGGGCCAAAGCTAGCATTCTATGGGTGCAAAGTTATGATGGAAGCCATTTTTGGAATTTTGCATATCATGACTAATTAGTATTATTGAGATCATTTGCATCAATGTGTCATGCTTTTGGGAGACTGGCAGATTGAGAATGTGTATGGAGCCCGCTTCTCTTTCATTCCTCTCCCTCCCTCCCTCAAAAGTACACTATGCATTTACTTTCCTAGTGCACAGGATCCAAATTCCTACTTAGTGTATGTTAAAGCGTTGTTTGGAATTCTGTTTTGTATCTTTACAGACTCATGTGTCTCGTACATTTTTGGTGTTCTTCTGCCTTTTAAGGATGATGCCTTTGACCTATAGATCACTTCATGGAGTGTAATAATTTATAGTGTGTGGTGTGATAACATTACCCAGGAACTGAGCAGTGTATTATTATTGCTGGTTCCATTTTTGCAGATATGTAGTGGGATTGATGAAAATGCTGTTGGGGCCTGTTCTGAGCTTATATTTGCTTCAATTGATGAAATGTTCCCTGATGATGCTCCATTGTTGCCCTCGGGTTTCCGGATCATCCCATTGGATTCAAAATCAGTTGAGTTCTGCTTATTTGTGTTACACTTAATCAAATCACGGAATATTCACAAGATAGTAGTGCTATTTTTCTCTTCATTTTGTTAAAGATATAATGGGTTGTGTATTTGGCACATGCAGTTTCTTGTACAGATTAAATTACATGTGCTTGGGGATATCATACTAGGGTGCTGAGTTAACACACTATTTTGTCATTTAGGGAGGGTTTGTTGTTAGCGGTATCAATGTCTGGATCCCTGTGACAATGTTGTGATGTTTCAGGGTGATAAGAAGGATTCAGTATCTGGAAATCAGACCCTGGAATTGACATCTGGTTTTGAAGTGGATCCAGCGACAAATCATGCTGTGGGAGATGCATCATCATGCCAAAGTACTCGGTCGGTGTTGACTATTGCCTTCCAGTTTCCTTTTGAGAGCAGCTTGCAGGAAAACATTGCAATCATGGCAAGACAGTATGTACGCGGTGTGATTTCATCTGTGCAGAGGGTTGCCATGGCTATCTCTCCATCTGGTATAAGCCCACCAGTGGGGCCAAAACTCAGTCCTGGCTCTCCTGAAGCAGTTACTCTAGCTCACTGGATATGCCAGAGTTATAGGCAAGTCTGCATATTCTCTGATAATTATATTTCTAGAAGTCTAAAAGTTAATGAATGCTTGCTATACTGTTTTTGGTAGCTTTAGATTTAGAGTCTTGTTATCATGATGTATTGCGTAATTCTTAATAAATTTTCGTGCTTTGGTATTACCTGTTTGAAGTCTACAACATCTATCTCCCCTCCTTGTCTCTATTCTCATCTCTTTCCCCTTTTAGCACAGTTTCTATCTGGGAGCAGAATTATTGAGATCGGATGCTCTTGGTGGTGATTCGTTGCTGAAACATTATGGCATCATCAGGATGCCATTTTTTGTTGTTCGGTGAGGGTAAGTTTTTTATTGTAGTACTGACTATCCTGTTTATGTTTGTGATGAAATTCTGTATTGGAATTATCTAGTGTATGGTTTGTGCACGTCAAAAACTAGTTGCTCAGAAGTCCGTGTCTTTATTTGGCATCGCAGTCCTTGCCTGTGTTCATCTTTGCAAATCAGGCAGGGCTTGACATGCTGGAGACAACTCTAGTAGCTTTGCAAGATATCACATTGGATAAAATATTTGACGACTCTGGACGCAGGGCATTGTGTACAGAATTTGCCAAGTTGATGCAGGAGGTGATTTCAGACCGAATACTTTCTCTCCAGTTCAATTGCTTGTTTGTATGGAGAGGTTCCATGATTATTTCTTCTTGTCATTTTGCCTTGTAGTCTGATTGTAATTTTATCTGCTAATGCTTGGAACAGGGGTTCGCTCATCTGCCTGCAGGAATGTGCTTGTCCATGATGGGACGGCATGTTTCATTTGAACAAGCCCTCGCATGGAATGTTCTTACTGAAGATAACAGTGTTCATTGCTTAGCTTTCTCTTTCATCAATTGGTCGTTTGTATGAATATTTTGAACACCCTTTTCTCCGTATAATATAAGAATGAAGGGTTAAAAACGTAGCGAAGAAGTTTGTGGAGGGAAAAGGGAATCCGGAAGTTTTGTTCATATGGTACACGGTCAGGTTCGCATTTGATTTGGTTTGATTTATTTTCAGTACAGACCAGACTTTGAATTGATGCGGGTTTAATTGTTTAGGGCTGCTAAGTTATAGCTTACTCCCTCGGGTCCTATTTATAAGACTTTTTAAAAGTAATTTTTGGTTCAAAATATAGAGCATTTTATAATGATTAAATTATTGTTTTTTAATTTTATCTCTTGGTTAGTGTGAAGGTATTTAATGTAGTTGTAATATTATTAAAGTGAAGATAAAAATAGAAGTATATCTTTTTTTATGATATAAAAAAGATCAATTTTTTTTTTAAAGATTTGTAAAATGGTTGAAAATATTTTATAACAAGAACTAGAGGGAGTAGTGAACAAGTTTGTGGAGAGGGAATCTGGAAGTTTTGTTCATGTGGTACACGGTCGGGTTTGCATTTGATTTGGTTTGATCTATTTTCTGTGCGGACCATACTATGAATTGATCCGGGTTAAATTGTTTAGCGCTGTTAGCAAGCTATTACATGTACTAGTGTATCTGATGCCTGGAGGCCATGTTTTTTCCTTAGCTGTCAGTGGGCTTGTTAAAGATCTATCACTTGACCCATTTTTCCTGACTAATATATGGCAAAATTATGAACTTAAAAGCATAATTTGTAAAATAGTTTATAATTGATTAAAAAGTACGGAAGTAGGTTTAGTAGCTTGTGCGATAACTGTAATTTTAGATTTATAATTGATTTTTACATGTATGGAAGTGTTTGTATAATTTTATGAGAGCCATGATTTTGGGTTTATAATTAATTTAACATGTATAATGAATGTTTAGATATTTTAAGAAAAATGTGATTTTAAATTTATAATTAGTTTTATGATGCAATATGGTTGTTTGGATATTTTACGTACTTGTTAATTTTGATTAAAATTAATCTTTTTAATTAATTTTATAAATTAATTTTATGTTATATAATATAATCAATTATAATTCAAAATTATGTTGATTAATTTTTGTCGTAATCAATTTTTTTAACGAATGAAAATGCAAATGATCCCTAAAGATTTACTCAAATTTTGGGAAAATGAACCTACCGTACCTTCCCGATGGCTTGTCAAGGAGGTATACTTCAAATGATAATGGTGCCAATAATGTTATTCAAATCTCACATAATTTAGTTTAATTATGATTTAATTGCCTATTATGTTGAAATATTATTTTTATATTTATTATTATTATTATTATTATCATTTTCCTCGTGATGAATAAAATTATTATAGTAGTTCTTTTGCACCGCAGTCCAATTCAGTGAATATATGCTTCGCTTCCCGAGGAAAGATTTGGATAGAACGTGGCATAACCTAGAAAGAAGGTGCAAACTTGATGACATTGCATAGGGATTTTTTGTGGTAGAAATGGGCGTAGAGCCTGGATTGAGATCTTATGGTTAGTTTACACTACGGTCCTCAAAAAAGGGAGGAACACGAGCCAAAAAAGCATAGACATTAAGAGCCTCTTTAGCAAGTTTGACTGCAACCTTGTTTTGATATCTGGAAATGTGCATGATCTTTACATTCCAGAGGAGCTTTAAAAACTTGGAGATTTCCAAGATAACAAGACTATAGGTGGAGTGCTCATTAGATGCACAAATAATTTTCTTTAAATCCGGATCCCAAGCAAGTTGAATTGCTTTCAGAATCGCTCATGCTTCAAATTCGATATTAGAGGATTGACCTAATTGACCAGAAAATCCAGCAATCCACTCACTAGAATGATCTCTAATGGCATCATCACATCCAGCATTTGAATCGCGTTAAGACATAGCACCATCAACATTGATTTTGATCCAGTCATGGGGGAGGAAGCCATTGCAAAGTGGTAGAAATTGCATGCACCAAGGAACTCTGATTAGGATCATAAATTCATAATTGAAGAGTAAAGGATTTCCATACCTTCAATAAGTAAGCTGCCAAATTAGCTAGTTTTTTGAAGGTAGAGTCAAATATGGAGTTGTTCCTCCATTTCCATAAGTGCCATAAAGAGCCCATGTTGATTTTAAGATTAAAAGTGACCTAGTCCTTCAAAGAGTAAGAAAAGAAAGCAAAAGGCTGACTGAGGTGGACAACTTGTACTTATATATTATAGGCATAACACAATCCCTCTGAATGTGCAAGATATCCACATTAGCAGCGTTACACCATTCACACAAGGGAGAGGCTCGAGACTAAGAGCTTCTCCACAAATTTGTGGAGAGTTTGTTGTGAAAAAACCATCTGGATAAAATAGCAAATCCTTTCAACTCAAATTAGGCGAT
Organism: Prosopis cineraria; assembly: GCF_029017545.1. NCBI lineage: Eukaryota > Viridiplantae > Streptophyta > Magnoliopsida > Fabales > Fabaceae > Prosopis > Prosopis cineraria. The sequence goes on from NW_026555337.1 coordinate 2,698,852, forward strand.
AAAGGTTGGGGGGATTTTTTTTTTTCTTTCCAGCAGATAATAGGCACTCTTGAAAGAGAGAATACCATTTGAAGTAGCTCCCTAAGTCATGATATCCTCACCAATTTGTTATAAAGCAATGTTTTAAAAATCAGTTTAGATGTTGAGCCGAAAAAGTTAGCGGCTCATGGTTTTCATGGTTTAGTCGATGGTCAGATTGGTAATATAATAATTAAATAAAAAAACATTATATACATGTATAATAACATATTTATCAAATTGTTGAATTATATTTAAAAAATTAAGTAGTTGAAGTTCATGATTACACAGTTGAACTCATCATGTTTAATTTTTAAAATTAATTTAATATTTTGTTTTTTAAAAAATTATAAATCCAACAATTTTTAATATTTTTTAAGCGAAATGAGTAAATATACTCACCTAAAATATCTCCCAAAATCACATCAGAATGTTAATCTACCACTCACTTATTATGGTAATATATTTATATTTTATTTGAAATTTGAATCTTAGTAATCCTTTTCACCATTTCATGTGACTTTGACAATTTGACTAAAAATAAAATTATAATTTCACTCACGACTCACCTCCTTAATTGCAAGGCCAAAAAATGAAAACCCTCGTTCAATCATCCGTCTTCTTTAACTCTCTTCTATCATTGATCAAGTTAGCCTCCTCAGTAAGTTCTATCACCGCTCTAGTTAGCCTCCCTATCTCCCTTTTATTCTGCCAACAAGTTCTAGGCATCCTTCTCTTTATCATATTTATCACTAGGTTCATTTTTTGGTAAGTTCTCCATTCTTTGTTAAAAAAATTGTCTCCTTTCTCATTCCAACATTTCTCATGGATTTCCCCTTCTCCTTCGCTTCTCTTTCCTTTTCTTTTCTCCCCTAGCTAGTTTCCTTCAAACTGCCCCTATTCCCAATTTAAATTTGGTTTCTGCTCAAAAGCTGGTTCTAAACAAATCAACTCAATCTAACTCTTTCAGACGATTCAGGCCTCTGAAACAAGTTATTAACGTGAATGACTGACATCCAATTTGGTCCAGTTTTTAAATGCCATAGCTGAGAGTCATCGGGCTTTTCTTAAAGAAGATGCTCTTCACTTTTGAGTATGTACTTACGTTGGAGTATTTATGAAAATATATATATATATATATATGTATGTATGTATATTATGGATTTGCATTAATTAGATATTAGGCCTAGATAGATTGGTCTTTATGATCTTATGTGGATTGTGATAGGTGGACCATATAATTGAGCCCAATAGACAGAAGCCTAACCTACAATCCTATAGCAGTCAGTTATTTTCAATCTCTTAACTGACTGAGTCAGCGATAATGTGAAAATTTATTATTTAATTAATTATTAAGGCGGTTATTTGATGTGATCCATATAATGCAATCAATCCATAACTAATATACACGACTCTTTTCTATCCTCTCCATTATCTCTACACTTACGGGAAAATTATGAGGGTCCAATAGGTTGTGTGTCTGTCTATACATGAGGTATCACAATCGATCATGGATTTTTACGTATGCATATTGCTTTGCTTAAATCTTATTTGATTTATATGAATTGAGATACAATAGTTAACAAGTGGTATCATAGCCAGATTGCTTATTTTTAAATTTATATATCTCAATTTTTATTATGCGTATAATGATATATTGATAGAAATTCATGCTCATATATTAATAATTCTCCTCATGTCCTTATTATTGAAGATGAGTACGAATATGAGATTTGAATATGAGTTTTGGTTTAAATATTGTTATATTTGTGATGAAACCATTAACATGATCCTCAAGTCCTTTAGGCACATTATTATGTTTTTCCATGAATTTCTATTATTCTACCTTTTCTTTCTCTACATCTTCTTCATGGTTACTAGCTTCTCCATGGTCGCTAATAGAGATTGCGTCTCTATGTTCATTGTGCTTTTGTCAGAGTTGCTTATTAGAATGTATATCTTAAGCCCATCGTATTCAAGCCCAAGTGTTTTGGTTAAGTCTGTTAGCTTCTGTTACAATTGTGTTTAGTTGTTTAAAAGTATCTTTAGCTTATAAATACAACTGAGATGTATTCATAAAGTAGTACAATCAAAATCATACTTTAGATCATATTCTTATCTTTTTCTTTCTTCTAAACTTTATATGGTATCAGAGCCACCAGTTTAGTGACTCTATCATTTGTCTGAAGTAATCTTTGTTCAACTTTCATTCATCTACTCTGCTTTCTATGTGCACTATTAGGACTTATGTCATTGAAGTTGCTTGAAATGGTACTACTTGGAGGCTACGAAGAGGTTATATTGTTGCCAAAGATTCTTGTTCTTGGACAAAGCGACAATGTCTAATTCTTGATACTAGAAAGAACTTCACACCATCATTGGAACTTCAACTTGACGTTGTCTCTGGAGTCATCGGAGAAAGGGTCGGTGTCGTGGTCTGTGCTTTTGTTCTTAGTCTCTGGCATCATTTTCCCTTCCTCATAGCTTGTCGCAACGTCAGTCTTTTAAGGCTCTTGGTTCACAGTGTTTGAGGAAGAAAGGAATAAGTCAAAAACTAGGTCATAAGGTTTCGATTTCATGGGCCCTACAATTTAGGCCTTTATTTATATACTTAAAGAAAGGAAATAAGTAGTTTTTTTGTGGGTTAATGTTTCACTTAATAAAACTACTTTTGGGCCCAAATCTCATTGGCCTAGAACAGTGTAATAAAAAATATACAAATTGTGTCCTAGCCTTAGATTAAAATTACCTCGTTTAGCTTAAAAATTTTGAAATTTATGTTGAAACCCCATTAAATTTTTGGAGTTATACCCCCAACTTTTAGAATTGCGTTTTGTACTCAAATCTCTTCTAGAATTATCATTTTATCCCCATACACCTTTCAAAATTCTACTTAAGTCTTGAATTTGTTCTCTAATTCGCAAAAGATCCTAAGGACTTTTAAAATTATTTTATTTTGTCTTAAGTTCATAAAATTTGTGACTTTGTGAATTATGGGTGATGCTTATGATCTTTTATCATTGGTAATGGACATGCCTTATATGTGTAACATCATTAATGTGATTTTAATGGTTAGTTTTGAGAATAGACAACTAGCATTTTTGATATATTAGATATTTGTTATACCTCATAGATATGGAAATATTTAATACATTTTTTAAGAATGGACTTTTGTGTGAGTCAAATCTATGTGGTATGAGAGCCTTTTTTATACATGATGATAGTTGTGTAACTAAAATTTGCTTGTTCAAAATTCTGTACTATAATTATATTATGCACACATTATTATTATTTTCCATATTCTATTTTGTAATTTTAGTTTATGTGTTTTGAGAAACTATCTTTTGTTAAGGCCCTTTATGCGACTTCTTGGTGCATGATAATAGTTGCATAATTGATCGTTTGTTGGGAATTCTGTACTATAGTTATGTTTTGCATGCATAATTATTATTTCCTATTTTCTATTTTGTGATTTCAATTTTTATTTTGAGTAGTTAATTTTTGTAAAGGCTCTTTATGAGATTCATTATGATCATTTATGAGAGTTCTTAAATATGTACCTTACCACTTTAAGAATTAGTTAGCTCTAAGAGAATCCAAATCAGAGGATCTCTCTTTATAGTCTAATGCTTTTGACAGGGCCTATAATAAGTATTGGTATAAGTTCAACCAGATCTCTTTGGCAATAATTGAATTCACTGTTAAGGAAAGGAATTAGAGACAACATTTCTGATGAGATATATTATGTGCTACTTAATAACACCCAGTTATAATGGGACATTTGGTGTTAAGGGGGTATGTTTTGAACTTGTATGGAGTTGACCTTGGAGTATTTCTTGGTTTATAGAATTATTACAACCTAATTATGAATCCTTGACATTTTTTCACAATATGTAAGAAAGGGGAGAGATTGAAGGATCAAATAATATTAATAATAGCCAATAATAACTTCCAATATGAGGGGTGAAGTGTTTCGAGTTTGGAACAACTTTGAAGCTAAGGCTCATTTAAGTGGAGTTACTGGATTGTTGTCCTTTTATGAGCTTTATTGTCCTTTTATTTAGAATTTCCATTTCCATCCACATGCTTAGGACATTTACAAATAAATTAGTGATATATTTCTAAGATATTGCTAGAGTAATTTACACTTAGTGATTATATGCTCACTTATAGTAGGTCAAATTATGATAGTATATTACTTGAATTCATATTTCAAGATATCATGTTGATAATGAATTTTACCCCATAGGTATGTCATTGTTAATGTAACTTGTGTTTAAAATTTTATAATTATTTCTAAATACCATATTAGTAAAAGACGCTATCGGTAAAACAAAGATTACTATTACTGGTAATTGGACATTTAATTTGGCAAGTTTGGAAATAAGAGTTTTAATGTTTTGATATTTCTTGTACCTTATAGGTATTGTGACATTAAATATATTTTAAGCAACCTATTTTAATTGAGTATTTAGAAATCTAATATTCACACCTAGTTTGATACTTGTTTAAAGGGTGTAAAGTTGCTTAAATTTTCACATCTTCAAAATTAATATTAAGGAGGACCATTTTAAAATTTGCATATAAAGAGTTTTGTTCACTTTTGCTATCAATAACTCTGAGAATGCTAAAATTTGCATTGGTCTTTGATCTATATTTTTTGCTTCATGCACCCCTTGGTAAATACTTGCGAAATCCTAGCAAGAAAAAAAAAATACTATGATCATTTTGGAAAATTCTTGTATATCGAAAGGTATATGACACTTAATGTTAGTTTTTTAAAATTTGATCCTCTTTTAAATTTACAACTATGAGGATTTAGAATGCGCATCTTATTATTCTATAATACAGAAAGGAGTTATCTTGTAAAAAAAATTAAGTGTGTTAATAGACACTCGTAGCTACCTAAATTTAGGATGCAAAATATATATATCGCTTGTTGTAAAGGCTTGGGTTATTTAGTTGAGGAAATTACTATTGGACATGCATTTCGTTATTTTCTCTAATTATTAATGCAATATTTTGTCTACCTTGAGCTTCTCTCAAAGATTTTGTTGGAGAAGATTATAGACATTCAGACTTATTTTGTTCACTTTTGTAGTGAATGTATGTTTATGTATTTGTATGATCAAAGGCTTACCTATGTAGGTTTTATTAACCTTTGAGATAGCCTTAGTTCAATGGAAGTTTGAGTTGTGTCCTTTTAAAGACATTTGATAGTTTAAGACCATTTGCTATTATGCTCAGTTCTTGTTTTCAAAAATAATGAGATTCTTTTTATTATTTGTTTCCCATAGGATTCACTGATTCATGTTTATGCATTTTCTATCATTTATTTCCTCTTAGGATTCAATGATCTTATATTATTTCTCTATTGAGTTTCAATCTAGGTTTAGAAATGTCACGGTGCTTTAAATCATTTGTTTCCCCATAGGATTTAATGATTTATATTAATACACCTTATGTCACTTGTTTTCTTATAGTATTTAATGACTTTATGTTGTCTCTTTACTAAGTTGTGGTTAGATGATCTATTCTATGTTTAGTTCAGTTAGATATGCCTATATCATTTGTATCCTCATAAGATTTAATGATTCTGTTGTGATACACTATACATGTCACTTGTTTTCCCATAAGAATTGGTAATCTTATGTTATTATCTTATTGAACTATGTTTGCAATAAAAATTTTAAATTTTGTTTAATTCAAATTATGAAACATTATATCACTTATTTTCCCATAAAATTTAGTGATTTTATGAAGTTTCATTTTTTGAATTTTGTTTGTGACTTGTTTATACAACTTGCTTAATTAATGCAGTCCAAGTAAGAGATTATTGAAATATTTATGAAATGTATATACATACATTATAGATTTGCATTAATTAGATATTAAGCCTGGATAGATTGGTCTTTATGATCTTGTATAGACTATGATAGGCGAACCACACAAGTAAGTCCAATGGGCTGAGATCCAACCTACAACCATGTGACAGTCAGTCATTCCTTGTCTCTTAACTAATTGAATTAAGGATAATGTGATATTTTATTATTTAATTAATTATTAAGGTAGTTATTTAATGTGATCCATATAATGTGATCAGTCAATAACTAATACATAAGACTCTTTTGCATCCACTCCATTATCTCTGCACTTACTGGAAACTACGGGGGTCTAGTATGTTGTATGTTTGTCTATACTTGAGGTAATCGAGGTATCATAATCAATCATGGATTCTTCAAGTACATATATTACTTTGCTTAAATCTTATTTGATTTATATGAATTGAGATATAAAAGTTAACATCCCTTTCATTTTCTTTTCTCGCTTAACTAGTTTCCTTCAAACTACCTTTGGTTCTCAAATTAAATCTAGTTCTTGGCTCAAAAGCTAGTTTTGAACAAATCAACTTAATCTAACTTTTCAAACAGTTCAAGCCTATGAAACAAGCTGTTAAGGTGAATAAGTGACATCCAATCTGGTCTAGTTTTTAAATGCCATAGCTGAGAGTCACCATGCTTTGCTTGAATTGAAGAGGATTCTCTTTACTTCTAATTGTATACTTATGTTAAAGAATATTTGCCTAAAAACTAGATGCACTCGAAAGAAGTTTCCAAGCTAATTTCATACTATATTAGAGTCAGTAATTTAGGTCAAACTCGATAAGCCATTCTAAATAAACTCAAAAAAGTTAAGGCTATGCTCAGTACTTTGCAAAAATACCCATACTTCTGGATTATTAGGGTAACTTGAATATGCCTAACAAAATTCAGGCCAAGCCTAAATTTTTTTAGTCTGGCGTCCCAGTGAAATTAAACACGTCTATACTTATCAATGCTTTATAAGATCCTTGCAATACTGGGAATATGTCAAAGTTCTTTGAAGGCTATTTTTCAATTTCTTTTTTAATACCAAGTGTGTGCTTTACAATATTTTTATAACTTGTTTTCTTAATGAAAAGTTAAAGGCACCATATGAGGCAGGAAAGGAACAAATTTGCTTGTAATCATGACTGGAGAATGTGACTTCCAATCTTTAACCCAATCTTAATGAATTAAGTTGTTGTGCAGTTATTTTACTATTTATGATTCCAAACCTTTGTTATTTAAAAAGGGCAAAAAGTTGCATGCTTTTTAGATATTTTCTATCTCCCCTGAGGCCAGCAAAATATATTAGTCACATGGTTAGCAACGTTTAAGCTCCCTATAGTTTTCCTCGTCCTTTGTTCATTGTCAACTTGTGATATTGACTCGATGTGTGTTCAACAATTAATATATTTTCCATAATTTTTATAGGTAATATTAAATAAAATTCTTTAAGGAATTTTAATTGGAGTCCAACTTAGTTTCAAAAAAAATTATAATTATGATATAAAAACATAAAATATTTTGAAAGTTTTTATTATCTATTCAACACTACGTCCTGATTACAAATTCATTCATAGAGAGGCCAAGACCCATGTATATAGTTTCATAGAGGTTGGGAAAAAAACAATGCCTTTAATGTGGGGTATATTGGGCTATGCTTAGCCATTATACCTTTTTAGGAGGTTTGGACCTATCGATAAATCTATTATTTACATGATTTTTAAGGACTTTTATACTTCAATATGCTAGTTAATTGTAATAAATTAAGGGAAAAGTGATTCATAAAGCCTCAATTAGTTATATGTGCTAAAATGTAAGAGAGGAATAAAAAGGACCCACTGATAAAATCAAAACAAGAGAACTCATATTGAGGCTTAAGAAGACTCATTTGCCCACGAATGAAGCATAAAGGATCTCAATCAATCACGAATGAATAAGGTTTTAGAATTAGTTCTCGCCTTAGTTACGTCCGATTAAAGCTGGTAATTCAAGTCATGCCCGACGAGATAGCCCAAACTCGTCTAAAAAAGGTCAAGGTTAGACTTGGCTATATGAGCTTTTTTAAAGAGATAGGATACTTTAAACCTGATTTGAATAAGTCGATAGCAATTGAACCCGACCCGAATAAGCCCAAAATTTCTAGCTTTATGTGTATGTAGAGTAGGTAATTTTAACCAAGCCTGACGGGCCAGCCTGAATTTGACCGAAAAAAGTTAGGGTTGGGCTTGGCTATATGAACTTTTTAAAAGGGTAGAATACTTCAAACTCAATTTGAATAAGCTCGACCCTCTCGAATTATTGACTTTATGTTCGATCGTGGATAAATTATGAAGTAACTCAACCACTCATGGATGAAGAGGGAGATTTCCACCCCTTAACCTTTTAAATCTTAGATAAATTATGAAGGAATCTACTCAAGAGAGCCATGACTACCCATAGATGAAAGGAAGATGAGCGCATTCCTCACCTTTCTGCCACATGCAGATACGTGTACTAAAGGCACGACAACTAATAGACAGAGGGAAATATATATGGAAGGCCTAGATTTAAATGAGATAAAAGTGAATCATTAGATTGAACTTAAAATAGGTGTAAAGCATAAGGATTGTGGCATCTTGGGTGTAAAATTATATAAAACACCCAAAAACACTTGAGGGACATATTCTTTCTCTTAGAGGTAATCTGGATAGCTATGTATGGAGCTTGAGAGCGGATTATCTAATCTAGGAGTGATTTCCTATATTCCTCTTTGATCTTTAGTTGATTATTTGGTGGATTTGGAGATTGTTATGATTGATTACATGTTTAGTTTCTAATTCCCTATTTAGAGTAGGGAGTAAATTGGCTGAGATGTTTTTACCATTTTCTCATTTACCTTTTATTTGTATTTGTTTGGATTCATTGTTTTATGACTCTTTCAGAGTATTTTATTAATTTCAATTACTTTTCCTTTTTTTTTAATTCTGAGTTTATATCTAGTCAATATATTCTCTGTCCATAGGGTTGTTCAATGCACTAGAAGGATAATAACGAGCTTAAACCTAGAAAAGTAGTAAAAAACAATTAGATTTGGAATAATTTAGGGATTTGTGATGGCGTTAACTATAACTTAATGGTTCAACTAGAGGGTTAGAATTAGTGGAATCTAATTTAACTTTAATTGGATATAACTTAATCTGCTGTAAGATAATTAGTTACTTTTGTAATGGTTGTTACTTTAATTAGGCAAAAATAGTCTTGTTGAGTTAAAGAGTAGGATATCTCGATTGGTAAATCTAATCCTTGGCACTTTATTATTGAATGAATCACTATTTAACCCTCTTCATTGTTTTATTTTAATCGTTTCAATTTATTATTCTATTTTTCTCAATTAATCAATATATGTTTTGTTCGATAATAAAGATAATTATTATCCTCTAGGTTTAACCTAGAAAACTTTGAATTTATTACTGTATCAATCCCATACGCTTGTGATAATTGATCACCTGTTCGAGCAGAGCCTGAATAAGTCAAGCCCACTCGAATTACCAGCTCTCCATCATATGCATTATTAACAAAGGTAAGATGTTTGAAACTAAGACGTCCATAACTTTAGAAAGAGTAATTCTTTCCTAGTTGATTAGGTGATAACTTTTACCCCAAATGAAATTTCTTTGGAGTTTTTCAACCTCTTTAAAGACTTGCATAGGATACATGGGAACAACGCTAAACATGGATTTTGTGAGAGTTACTTAACTTGTTGTTGATATGCAATTAGCATTCCATCCTATAAGTGTACTCCTAACACTATCCATAATGTATTGGAAGCACTTAATATATTTCTTCTAGAAGAAATTAGAAAGCTGAGGCAGTGCTTTATATCATCATAAATATGCATTTTTGTCACAGATTTTAATCCTCCCTCTTAAAGCTGCTGAAACATTTTTAAAGAAGAATAGTGACAATTTATTAAGCTAGACTTTTTCTCCAAATGCATTACAAGAAGATGATAAGCAATTCATCTTAACTATAACTTATTCTTTGAAAGCTTCAACGAAAGAAGAATGTCATCTATAAACATTAGGTGTGAAATACTAGGCCAAGAAAAAGTAACACCAATGGGCTTCTAGCTACCATTTTGGAACCATCATATATTAGGTGAGAAAGCCCATCCATGCAAAGCACAAAGAAAGAGGGGGAGATGGGATACCCCTGACAAAGACCTCTTTCAGGCACATAAAAATCTGAATGTAAACCATTTAAAAGCACACTATAGGAAACATTACAAGTGCAATTCAAAAATAAATTAATAAAAGTGGAGTCCATTCTTGCATATTAAAGAAACCTTTCTACCTTTTGCTTTGTTCATAATACACATGAGTTCTTGGCTACTAATAATGTTATATTGAATTTAGCGCTCTAGGATGAAGCTAGATTAGAAGACAGATATAGGATCATTTATCAAGCCCTTCAATCATTAGTTCAAGATCATGTGGTACATTTGTAATGCAAAGTAGAGAGTGAAATTGGCTGAAAGAGATTCACCAGGACAAGATTATCTCTTTTTAGAATTAAGGAGATCAAAGTTTTATCAGCAGTAGTAACAGTAGCTCTTCCATCTAAGACATTGTAACAACCTACATTTTGACCATTAGGTAATAATAAATTAAACAAAGGTAATTTCAAGATAGAAGGAAAAAATTTGAAGCATAAGAAATTATTAAAAAATAAAAGGTCACCCCAAAATAAGATACATTATAAAGATTTAATTTCAATCCAAAGTATATATAAATAAAAATAATCACACGCATATGTACACATATCTATATTAGTATACATAGTAAAAATTTTATTCAAAACCCTTTGACCATACTTAGTGAAAAAGAAGGCCCCTTAAGTTCTAAAAATTCTCATCAGAGTAAAATTATCTCATTATCCATCATCTCTAATTTTTTATTGAAATTGTTCATTTCTCTACATGAAATTGTTTATTGACCTATAGGAAGTTGTTCACTTTCCTATATAAGGTTGTTTAGTAATGGCACAAATAACTCATATAGGTAAATAAACAACTTAAAGTAGGGAAATGAACAACTTATTTTACTATGATTACAACACATAGGATAAATCAAGATTTTGTAATGGCACAAATAACTCTTGTAGGTCAATAAACAACTTTATGTAGAGAAATAAATAAGTTTAGAAGATAATCAGAAGGATGAGAGATAATGAGGTAATTTTACTCTATATTTTGATTTCACTTTAACACCCTTGATTTAAAGTGAAATTTCAAAGTTTAAGTGGCATTCTTTTCATTGAATGTGGTTAAGGGATCTTAAATGAAATTTTACCCCGCACACATGTATAAAAGGAAGAGAAAGGTGAGTAATTAAAGTATATATGTATATATATTTATAATATTATATAAGTAAAAAAAGGGATTGGATATAGGTGAAAGCCCACAAGCCATTCCATTTAATATACCTAAATACACTAAACATACACACAGGGCAGTGTTCACAGTTCACAATGCTACATGCAAGGCGCACAGGCAGGGAGAGAGAGAGTGTGTGATCAGCTTTTGCAAGGTAGTGAGATTTTAGGATGTAGGTTCCCATCATATATTTCAAGAATGATTCGAGATTTTTTAACATTCATAAGTGTTTTAAATATCTTGTTGTAATTATTTACCTTCTTAGATCTAGATATTGATAGTGAGACAAATCTAGAGTAGGGGTGTACATAGGTAGGTATGGAGCCACCAGTGGCCTTACCAGTTACTTACCTATTTTTGGCCAAACGGGTGGCTACTTGCCTGCACTAATATATACCTATTTGCACCTATTTTAAAATGGGTGCAAACTAGTTTGGGTAGGTACGAATGGGCTTGGGCCACCTATTTAGCCTATGGCATCTACTTTCTTTTAAAAAAAATCAGTTAAAAGTCATAACATATGCTTTTCATCTCATTCTAGTTTATTAAAGAGAAACAAGGAAAAAGAGGCAACTTTAACTAGGATAATATTGAAGCTCTTGAAGGTACTATCAACATAATAGATTGAAGTCACCAAACACATATTTAGCACATTATGTCATAATGTTGATCAAGGTTTACGATCTTTTGTAATATAAATAATATAAGAGAAAACTTAAAAGAAAATAAGAGGGAAGGACTGAGGGAGCATAGTAGAGTAATAACTTGAGAGCTAAGAAGAAGGTAGGCTGATGTGACAATGCGTGCATTTGCTATAGCCGACGTCGATAGCGAAAGTGAAGCGTGGAAAGGGCGAATGGTGAAGTTGAAGTTGAAGTCTTTTGCACATATATTCTCGCTTGACTCAAGCAAACAAGGGAAAGGAGTACAAATTAAACACTGACATTGATAAGTGATGACTGATGACTGAACTAGTGAACAAGGTATAGCCCAAGGAGAAGGGGGCAAGCAGCGAGTCGGCGACTCACAACTGGCGAATGGCAATTATGTTGTTTGTGCCAAATGAATGAGGGAACAAGAAGCAAAGGTAGGGCACGCCATGGGTGTTTGATATTTATGACTTTGTGTTGAGTTTTTTTTACTTTTTTTAGACATTATCCAGTTGCCTCCTACTAGCCAATGCCCAACTCATAGGGAGGCTAATTAAAAATATATATATACGAGGCGGGTACGGGCTACTTGGGGCCTTACCCATTACCCGCCCTTGTTTGGTTAAATGGGTGGCTACTCGCCCATACCTGTTTTTCTTTCCTTGTGAGCAGGTATGGGTTGACCAATTTTAGAACAAGTTGAGCCAGTATGGGTGGATTGTGGGTAAAATGCACACCCCTTACAGGGTATGATTAATGATATATTTAGAATACTTAGGTTTTCTTTTCTAATAAAGTTACTCTAATATTATACATAGATTTATTTTGAGATTTTAGAATGCTTAATTGCTATATATAAATTGATTATGAGTTTTAATGATTCTTAGAGTAAGGTTTGAGGCTTAGAGTTAATATTTGAGATAAATAAAAACTTTAAATCAATGTTATGTTTTGAGTTAAGGGTTATTTTTATCTTTAAACTATACATGAAAAGTCACAAATGCCTCTAAACTTAACTATGAGTCAATTTTATCCCCCAACTTTAAAGATTTTCTCTATCATTATCCTGTCATTTTCTTACAGTTAGTTGAGCATTAATGAGCCCCACATTATGGTTTATAATTTTTTTAATTATAAAAGATTTGGTTGATAGGCAAGATAATAACCTTAATCTGATAAAAATATTTAAAAAAATAATGAGACCCACTGATGTTGAGTGTTTTTTAACGTCGGGGTGATAATAGAGAAAATTTTTAAATTGAAAGACATAATTGATATATAGTTGAGTTTAGGAACATTTGTGTTTATGTATAGTTCAAAGACAAAAATAATTTTTTTTATCACAAAAAATAATATCATCTTTTCTCTTGTTTATCGACATGTCAAACTTGCTCTTATAATCCACTTTTATTTGTTTTTTATTCTACTCTGTTTTTTTTTTAAATCATTTATACTTCTATAACTTGAAAACCTTTTGCCACGTAATAAAAGTAAATGTTATCAATGTCAGGATGCAGTGGTGGAAAGAAGGGATCGGTCGAGGGCATGTTTCTCAAAGTTTTCAAGCTTTTCTTTATATTATGCATATGCATATGTTAAATATTTATGGCCCTCTTAAGATTTATTGAAATTTTATAATTTATAATATATATTAGCCTTTTAATCTCAGCTCCTGTCATAATGAAATATTTGCTCCAACTTGATCAAGATGTCATAATGGTGTGGAAATCTTTCTGACATAGCCATATAGGAAAGGTTATAGATTCGATTATAAAAGATAAATGAATATGTGTTTGTAATTGTAGTCGTCTTTGATTAAAAAAAGAAATGATAAAAAATTTAATCCCTTAAACTTGATTTAATTATCAATTTGATTTATCAAATTTTATTGTTATCAATTTAGTCCTTCACATTTTAAAAAGTTATCACATTATTTCTTTTAAAGAATATTTGTTGATAAATTCTCTAAAATTTTGACAACCGATTTCTTATTGATGATTAACATATTGAAATTGTTAAAAATTTTCAAAAACTATTGACCAATTCTTTAAAATGTTGACAACATATATTGTTCTAAATTGGTAACATGATAATTTTATAAAACTTAAAAGCCAGAATTGTAAGAATGAAGCTTGAAAGATTTAAATCAATAATTGAACTGAATTTGAGGGACTAAAATTTTTATTATTTATGAAAAAAATAAAAAAAATGTTAAACGGAATGGCAGGACGCTAGGAGGGGAAAAGCGGACACTGCGGAACCTTAAAAAAAAAAAAAAAAAACTAAAAAAAGATGAGATGATAATGCTCGTGGCACGGGACGTTGAGGTGGCAATTCCGGAGTCCATATTTCGGACTTTAGTCCCTCCCCCACCAGCGATTTGTATTTGACAATTGTTGCTACGATTTTGAGGCTAAGCTCTCTCTCTCCCCCTTTTCATTCCCTCCTCCTTCGATCTTCACGGCGTTGCATCTTTTCCATCTCACGTCCACTAAATTAGGGTTTACAGCCTTGACACCACCTACCATCTCCCTTCATCTTCCTCTTCTTCTTTGCATCTCGAACTTTCCGTTTCTATGTTCCATCGACTTGACCTAGATTTGCCGGTGTTTCGAGCGTTTATAGATCCGAGGAGGTCCTGTTCCGAGCTCTGCTAATTCGCCTTTCTCTTCATACTCTTTCCACAGACATGTTTTGGAAGCTCCCATCTATATCTGCCTCCTCTCCTGTAAGTCTGTGCTCTTAATTTGAGCTTCATTTTTGGTACTAACTTACCGCCACACTTTACTTACGCTTATTTCAAACTGCTGTTTGATTTTCGTTGCTCTCATTTAGTTCAAGCATCGGTCAGATTGCCCCTTCAAGCATCATTTATCTGGCTATAGTTATGTTCCAATTACCTGTTTTCCCACTCCTCCTACCATATTATTAGAGTTTCCGTTAAACAGGATCGACCTTTGTTGTCACGGTTTCCATGCTTTGGAGTGTTGCTTGTCATAATTTTCGGAGAATGATAGGCGCGACTGTTTCTTCTGCTTGCCAACTGTGCTTGGAAAATCTCAATTAGAAGTTATGAATGCGCTTTAGCAATTTTCTAAAAATAGTCTGTAATTTAAATATTAGTATTTGCTTCTCACAGATGTGCCATTGATATACTTTGATGGTCTTGGGTTATACAATGTTAACGGGAACAGATTGAGCAATAAAAACTCCTTGAGTGGCGCAATCAAGTCGATTGTTCGAAATGAATCTTCTGACTGTTTTGCAGCTGAATTCATGGACTAGAATTCAAAGCAAGTGAACAACTTGCTGTTGCCTTTGAGTATATTGTTTTACCTTTGCATCCATTGAAATAATCCTCTATAGAGTCAAATTTTATAAACTTTACGAATGGCGACCTAAAATTTAAAGGGGCGGTTTCACTTCAATTGATGGTCAAGGTGTCACATGGCTCCATGTCTGCATAGCTAATTTTTTTCCTCTTTGCTGCCTATGGTGCTTTTCAGGTTGAGGCGATTTTGGATAAAGAGAATTTCACTTTAGAAGAACTTCTGGATGAAGAAGAAATTATCCAAGAATGCAAAGCCTTAAACAGTCGTCTTATTAACTTGTATGTTTGAGATTAATTAAACTTAAATAATGTTCTCCTCACTACAGACGTTCCAGATTCTCCTCGTGTTCCTCTTTTATATCACCCCAAATCTGATATATTCACTGCAATCGGGTGTATATGTGATTACGGAGGAGGAGAAACTGGATATGCAGTCATATAGATGAATCAACAATTGTCATTGGTTATATTTTTCTTATTTCAGCTTGAGAGATAGAGCTCAGGTGCAGCAATTACTACGCTACATTATTGAAGAGCCGCCTGAGAATGCTGAAAGCAAGCGGACCTTCAAGTATGTTGTTGTAACAGTTTTTTTTTTTTGTTCTGACTTTTAACAAAAATTTTGTTGCGAATGAACTTCATATGAATTTTTTATTGCTTCATTTTTCTTGTTTCTACAACTTCAGCATCTGATTTTTGGTTTGTGATTCAGGTTTCCATTCATTGCTTGTGAGATTTTTACGTGTGAGATTGACGTTATTTTGAAGACCTTGGTGGAGGAAGAAGAGGTATGTGATCGTTTTACTTCATGGCATAAATCCTTCTACATTTGATATCATACAATTGCATTTTATTTGTATTGATATCTGCTTTTTATACTCATAATTGCAGTTGATGAACTTATTATTCTCCTTCTTGGAGCCTGATCGTTCTCATGGTTCATTGCTAGCTGGGTATTTTAGCAAGGTATGTCTGATGATGCTGAACGTTCATCTCATAATGCGACAATTTGTAGACACATCTGATTTAAGTTTAAATTACTTGTTGATGTTGCTTTCTATGATATTTTCTAGGTTGTTGTTTGCCTAATGATTCGGAAGACAGTGCCGCTAATGAACTATGTTCAAGTAAGTAATAAAAGTGCATATGAGTGTAGAATTTGATGGTTGCAATTTTACGAGATGAAAAAGACTGGATGAAAATCTCAATGCTTTTCTTGTTAACAACTTTATGTGAAGAAACTTTTTGTGGATGCCTCAAATTGCTGTGTTGTATTTTGCCCTGTGAATTCATTTTTCATTAATTCTTCAGCATTCTTTATGCAGGCCCATCAGAATGTTTTTGGCCAACTGGTTGATTTGATAGGAATTACATCTATTATGGAGGTAATCTTCTTTCCATTTCAGAGTGATTATAGCATTAATGAGATATATTGCTGATGTGGTAAGAATAAATTCTGATAAGCTCTCTGCACAGGTTTTGGTTCGCTTAGTAGGTGCTGATGATCATGTGTACCCCAATTTTATAGATGTGATGCAATGGTTGGCTGAGAGCAACCTGCTGGAGATGATTGTTGATAAATTAACTCCTTCTGTAAGTGACATTTTCAATTTGAAGTGCCAGCAGCTATTGTGTTTCAGCAATTGTGGTTTTTTTTTTGGAGAATAATTATTGCCTGCAACTTTGGATATTTTCAATCTTCGCAAGTAAATCTCCACTTTCTTGATCTGCTACATCATAACATTACTTTTTCTGTAGCACGAGAGATTTTCTTTAGTTCCTGCTTGGAACATGTTCTTTGAACATGAATGTATCCTCACTTAAAATTTCGGGGGCTTTCTACAAGCTAGTAGTTGTCCAGCTGAAGAAATTTGACTTATTGATAAAAGAACTTGTTAGGTGCCTCTACAGCTAATTTTGGTTAGTGTTGTTTGAGTACGTCCCAATGGGCCTTTATAAAATAATTTTCAGATAGAAAAAAGAAGATGAAAGACTCTAGTCTAAGGCTTTTTATGCGATTGTTATGATCGAATAGGCTTCTTTATGGTTCAATTCCTTTGTTGTAAATATATCATATGTATTCTATATGATTTCAGAGTGCTCCTGAAGTTCATGCAAATGCAGCTGAAACCTTGTGTACGATAACTCGAAATTCCTCATCTGCTTTAGCAATTAGACTTTCGAGTCCAAGGTTTGTGTTGAGTGGCTGTGATTTTTTTTTTTTGGGTTTTAATATAAAATGTGAATTAATTTTTAGCTTATTTTAATTTGCAGTTTTGTTGCAAGAATTATGGACCATGCACTGAAAGATTCGGAGTCAAAGTCTAGCCTTGTTCACTCACTGTCAGTGTGTATTTCATTGTTGAATCCAAAACGATCAACATTTCCTCCTCCCCTTGTTCCTTCTTTCCGAAGTCAACAATTATATGAGGTTTCAACTCCGGTTAACCCGGAGACCATTGGTGCAATGCTCCCAAAACTTGGTAATTGAGAATTTGTTTCTTTTGTGTATCCCTTGTCTAATCAATAGTATAGTTGCTTATATGTCTATCCAATATTTTTTTAAAAATTATTATTATAAAACCATTAACTATGCATCTTCTGATTATTCTTCATTTGATATTGCTATACTCAACTTACTTTCTTCTGGAAATTTGAATATATATTCAAGAACTAAAGGGAATTCAATGTAGTTGTGTTTCGTGTGAGATACAACAAGACTCAGGAATTATATATGCTTCTCAGTTTACTCATGTTATATGAATATAATTATAATATTTGTGTTAAGTTATGCAATTATGAAGAGAACTGCCTAGAGTGTGGACATGGTATGCAGGAGTCATATAAAGAGGAACCCAATTGAGAATCTATATATTTTAATGTGCGAGGGTGTTTATATGACTTTTTGTGGATTTTGTTTCTGTTTTATGCTCTTATTTAATTTGGAACATAATTTAGAAATTTTTTAAGCAGAAGGGCAATTTCTTTTTGGTGTTTGTTGTGCTGGTATAATTGACCATTGGAGTTATACTTTCTGTCAGTAGGATTTTTGAGTTTGCCAACAGCTATAAATTGTCTTAAGTTCTTTTGATTCAGTGTCTGTTTAGCTCTTTCCTGAAACTTTTGCCATCACAAATTGATGAAAATTGCTTTTGCATGAGTAATATTAAGCAAATAAGCAAGCAACTGACTAGTATATGCTTTGACATTCTTATACAAATGCATCAAATACTCGTCTGTCAATTTTGTTAAGAACTGTAGTTTTTGCTGCCATCTAAAAGCAATTGTGGCTACTGACCAAACAGCCTTAGTAGAAACCACTTTTATGTATTTATTTATTTATTTTGCGGGATCCTTTCAGGATTGGAGGCATAGAGGCTAGCTTTACCAACAGTTCTTTCCCCCCTGATCAAGCCTTGCTGCTAAATTTTGTTCCTTTTCTGCAGGTGACTTACTTATGGTTTTAAATGTGTCAACGGATGATAAGGTTTTGCCTACAACATATGGAGAATTGAGGCCTCCACTTGGGAAGCATCGATTAAAGGTCAGTTTTCAAATTTCAATCTTAGAATTGATATGCATGGCTGTCCCTGTTAATACATAGCTGCAGCTTGGCCATTTGACTTAAACTCTCATTCCAAAGATTGCATTTCCTGTGTACTTGCTAAAATTATTTTCATTCGTGCTCAAGGATATGTTTGACATAACCTTAAAACATCTTTTGCTGATCAATTTCTTTTTTTCAGATTGTTGAGTTTATAGCTGTGCTTTTGAGAACAGGCGGTGAAGTTGCTGAAAAGGAATTGGTCAGCTCAGGAATGATCCAACGAGTCATTGATCTTTTCTTTGAGTAAGCAACTAGTAATTTGGGATTTGATGGAGTTTTAGATATATAGTGACATCCTGGTGGCTTTTGTTTAAATATTGCTTAGCTTGGATTATGTTTTTTTTTTTTTTTTCATGACCAGTCTTTGTCCAACTGATCCAGGTATCCATATAACAACTCGTTGCACCATCATGTAGAAAGTATCATATCAATTTGTTTGGAGAGCAAAAGTGATTTCATCGTTGATCACCTTCTTCAAGAGTGTGATTTAATTGGAAAATTTCTTCAAGCAGATAAACATCCTGTTCTTTCTGGTATTGATAATCAGGTACGTGGATGCTTGAAACTTGTTGGTGGAAAGTCATATCTTGTCTGTTGCATTTGAGCAGCTGTTGAGATGCATTCATAAACTCTACTGTGCATGTGAATAAACATAAGTGGTGCACAAGGTTCTATAGTATTTGGGGATTTAGTCTTGAATTCATATTTAGGTAGATACATGAGTAAATCAGCCTTCTGTGCATATGATAGCACAAAGATGCAATGCATAATAATGTATTTTCTGTTACTGCTGAAAATCTCTTCTAACTGGACTATTGTATCATCATGTAGCCAACTGTACCTACTGCTGGAAGACAGGCACCACGGGCAGGAAACGTTGGACATATTACTCGAATTGCTAATAAACTTATTCAATTGTCACATAACCAAAACGACATGCAAGCGTATATTCAGGTTGGTAGTGTATGATGTATTCCTTAGTACAGGAACCTGAAAAGTCTTATTTGGGGTAACAATCTGTTATTATACTCATCATCAACTACTGTTATGCAAGATAAACTGTAACTTTTTTGGGACACCTGCAGGAAAATAGTGAGTGGAATCAATGGCAAGCTACTGTTCTGCAGGAGCGTAACATAATTGAAAATGTTCACCGTTGGGCTTGTGGGTAAGCTCTGATTGCAGTAATCTGTTTTCTAAAGGCTTAGCTAGTTCTTACTTGGACTATCAAGAGTTTTTCTTTTGGCTTGATGTCTAGGTTGACATTTTATTTTGCGTCTAATAAAATAATTGGAATGTTGTGGGACCGTGTCCCTGAATGGGTGGAAGTGATCATAAGGGTTACCTTGATTCATAAAGGGTTGGGCGGGGTTGGTTTTTCTTTGACTAGCATTAAAAATTGAGGAGTGGATGTAAAACCATGGCTTGCAATTTTAGCTGTTGAACTTATGCTATCAAGAGAAAGTATATGGTAGCCATAAGTACATGTTATCTTTTGCTCAGCGTATGTTTAAGACAAGGCTGTGATGACTAATATCTGTAGAACTTGATTGGCTTTTTAATTTGGAATAACTCCAGTTATGATCTTTCGTGATCTTGTGTTTTAAGTTCCCTTTATTGTATTGTAAACCATTTTTCATTTTGATATATCTTTTATTTGTCCTTGTTATATACAGACGTCCTGCTACTTTACAAGACAGGATCAGGGATAGTGATGAAGATGATCTTCATGATAGAGACTATGACATTGCAGCTTTAGCAAACAATTTGAACCACCCTTTAAAATATAATATTTATGGAACTGAGGAAAATGAAGAGGTTTGTAGTTCTTGCCTTCTTGCCTTACTTTCTGGGAATGCATGTGCATACTCGTGTTTGTGTGCTCTTGTAAATGTTCTTGAATATTTCCATTTTTCTAGATTCACCTTTGGGTATTTAGGCCAAACTCGTTTTTGGTCTAATCTAACGATCCATTTGTTGCCTGTAGGACCAAGGAGGTCTTGAGCGTGATGCTGAGGTATTAGTTTTGATTTTTCTTGGTAGCTAAAGTAATTTGATTCGTCTTGTGTCTGGGGGAATTGATATCTGATCTAGCCATTCATAGAATTGTCTTCTCACTTTACTGATGTGTGCTGCAACAATGCTTCAGTTGCTCTGCTTTTGATTTTTGGTTTGTAAGTGTTAGCAATTGAATACTTGAGCATTTGTTGCTCTTCTTTTCAGTGCTAATTGCCAATTCTTTGAGGATGGTTTTGTTGACAAACCACATGTTAGCTGTCTCTTACTCTTTCTTGTTGATTAATTTGATAGTAATTTGATAATTATATTATCTAAAATGCAGGGTGTCTACTTTGATGATGACTCAGCCGAAGTTGTCATATCATCCTTAAGACTTGGTGATGATCAGGGGAGGTGAGTCAGTTTTGGTTTTGCCATATGACTGGCAATCAGTTTTGGAGAAATTTGGTTGTTTCACTTGTTGATTAAACTGTTGGATATGATATTTTTAACCAAGGTTGTGTTTTGTTCTTTGTTCATCTTGTCCAGCCTACTTGCTAGGCTATACTGTGTGCGCTTCATCTTCTTTTGGTATACATCCTGTTTCTTATTTTCCTGTGGATTTGAACTATGGTGACTAAAAGATCGGTGTGGTGTAGACGCTAGAGAATAAAATATAGAAATGTGGATTTTTGATACTAAAGAAACAAGACACTCCATCAACCTTCTTTTATATATGCAAGTTTTAATTATTGTGTTAGGCGTCAGATGACCATCTATTTGTCCTGACTATACAAGGAAACATGTTTGTATGGGAATGTGATGCTGTGTATAGTCAGATTATTTCTGTAGATTCCCCAGGTCCTCGTTACTTGGTGCCAATGGATTCTGATTCCACATGCTAATAAGGAATTACCTTTCCCTTTTGACACCTCGGAACCTATCACTTCTTCCCTTACCCGGTGTTATTGCAACAGCGATGTGATTGAGTTTTCTTAAATTCTCTAGTGCCTCATTTGGCATGGTGGAAGAGTTTGAAGTGGAATTGGAAATGGAACTAGAAGTGAAAGTAAGTTTAAAAGTATGTTTGGTTTGGTGATGGAAGTGTAATATATTTTTTTAATTAATATATCCATTTATCATTTGAAAAGGCTTGCATGCCTTTGCTGTTAAAAAACCACCATCCATCAGCCCAAACATCTATAGCCATCACAGCCCAAACACAACAGCCACTGGCCATCATAGAAACAACCCCTGCAATCAAGGGAAAAAAAATGCAACCATCATGCAATTCTCCTAGATAGGAAGACTCAAATCGATTGTGCTAGGTGAGATCTCTCCCAATAGTTAAAAAAACAAAATGCTTGGGCAAATCTAGATGGTCAATGTTCTAACAGGTAGAGAGCTACACTAGAAGAGGAATCGATGTTGCTGCCATAAATATTTGGGTTTCTTTCATTGAGAAACATAACCTTGATCTCAACATTTCTTTCACTCACTAATCTCTATTTAAAACTTTGTCAAGTTTGATTCTCTAACTGAAGAGAACCTCTGTTGCAAGTTGTGGCAGACATGTCTTAGAGGAGTCTCCATCTACATGGTGAGGGGAGGCTTGGTTGTTGGATTCGATTGTTCACTTGTCAGAATCAATTTTTCATGTCGTCAAGGCTGTTGGAGTTACTCTTTTGGTCCTATTTATAAGTTATTTTTAGCATGTTTTACTAGTATCAAGGAAAACCTTAAAACTCATTAATTTTGTCTTACAATTTAGTAAGCTCTCAACATTGCCTCTATTAAATATATACACTTTAATAACATATTTTCTCTTTCCAACCTTCAATGAAGGGTGAAAAAGGAAATTTGTGATGAAAATTTAATAACGTGACTTATAAATAGGAAAAAAAAATTTCTTTGCTTTATAAATAGGACTAGAGGGAGTATATGAGAGGGAGATGAGAGGCCATCAGAGTTATGTGTTGATGCTGGAGGGGGAGGCTTTAGTCACATTGGAGAGGGAGGGAGACTGTCGGGTTTGAAAGAGAAGGGAGATGGTGTGGTTATAATTATGGGGGGTTAACATTGCCCCTTGATAAAATATTCAAGGGTAGAATGGTCAGAATGGTCAGAAAGTTTCACTTCTAAGAACTTAAGCCAGTTCCATGGCACCAAACAATTTTTTTTTTTTTTCAGAATTCTACTTCCATTTCCACTTCTTCAGTCTCAATTCCAGCATACCAAGTGAGGCATAGATGTTTCTCAGTTTCACCTTTCTGCTTTGTGGCGTGGCTTCTATCACCTTACCTTCCCGAACTAGTTTCCTTATATCTCAGTTTCACCTTTCTGCTTTGTGGTGTGGCTTCTATCACCCTACCTTCCCAAGCTAGCTTTCATCATATCCAGAAAGTAGATGCAAAAAGAGAATGGTTGACTGCTTTAAGGAGCCAAGTGACATACTGATGATTTTGAGTTTTGAAAGCTGTACATAAATGCATAAGATTTTAAGCATGTTGATCTGTTGAAGAACTTTCATAATTCTTCAGTCGAAGCATTACAGTATAGTTATTTCCGCACAGATCTCCAAATGTCAAGGTTTTACTTGTATGTTTGCTTTCACAGCGCACAAAAGAATATTTTTGGAATTTCATTTAACTATCAACTCTGCTCTTCGCCCAACTTGTTGATCAAATAGCATGTTCTCTTTTTTGAATGAAACATGATTGCCTTTTAGGTTATTTGGCCATTACTATCATGTGTTACTGATGTATAGCTAAATTTTCTTCATGACCTAAGCAACTATGAATTTGTTCATGTATCAAATACCATTTTCTCTTATTATTCTATGATTAATGTTAGTTTTGGGTTATTTAATCTCATTTATTATCACTTGCTTGGTGATTGGCTACCATTGAGTTGAGATTTAGGGGTTTAGGGTTTATCTTGAAAAAGAAAATCTTAAATAGACCTTGAGATTAGGCAATATGGGATTAGAATTTATTCTAATTTGCCATTAGGATAGGAATATACCTCTTGGACCCATATGTAATCATATTAGAGTGTTATTGAACTTTTAATGCCTCTTGGGTAATTGTGTTAACATTTGTATTATTATTTAAGAGAGGATTGTAATTGATTCGGAAGACAATTTCAACTAATTAGACTCTAGATTAATTAAACAAAATTAATCTGAGGTAATTCGGAAGAAATAGATTCTAAGTAAACAAGGGAGTGGGAGCTTAGGTCATCTCTTTAGAGTCCCTACTTAATCCAGACTTTACTATTCTCAAATACACAATCATCAAACAACAATTACATATTAGAGTAATAGTCTTCAAATTGTTTTTAAAATGTGGGATCTTGACTTCGTTAAACATGTTCAAATGAGAGGGCTAATTGAAGCACAAACATAGCTATATTTTCCTTTAAAAAAGTGCCATGTACTGGGCCTTACACCACCATGCACCGCGGCATGTGGTACAGAGCCACAAGCTCTATTCTTCCCTATGCCATGGGCTGCAGCACTGCACATAATATTCCGCGGTGCATTTGTTGTCATAAGACTGTTTGCAAGGTGAACTTTCATTGTGCGCCATTTTCACATCCATCATCCATTGGAGTGATTCAAAAGCCCATATGAAACTTACAACATATTTTATCTAATGAGACAAGTTTGGACTTGATCCGTCAGTTCGATCTAAAATTAAATATTCGAGTGCAAAAAGTTACTTTTTCTTTTAAAACTTGCACGTTAAGTGCTCAATTCTCATGCCTTGTCCCACTAGATCACTTCAGGCCTTGAATCAAGTCCAAAAGGATTATATAAACTTAATTGACACTTATAATCACATATATCACATTAATTGTCCATTTTGACCTCTTAAAGTCACATTACACAATTGTGGGCCTGTATGAGGAATATACAATCACATATACACATAGACTTATTTCACTTTCAACCATTCGACTCTCACATATGAAACTCTGCCTCACCTTATTTGGTGAGGTTATTTTTATGAGTTATTTCAAAGTTTTCCTGTATTGTTATTCATGCAGTCAATATTTGGATGCCATCGTACTTTTTCTCTTATATTGATTATTTATATGTGGATATAACAAGGGGCCATTCCTTCAATGCAGTAGCCTGTTTACAAACTCCAACTGGTTTGCATTCCAAGATGACAGAATTGGTGATGATCCTGGGGCTGGGGGCACATCATCCTCGGAGATGATGGATGAGATAAATTTGAACGGCGCTGCAAATGGTAGTAACAACAGTAGTGATGATGAAGTGGTGATCGGAGAGGATGAAGGTTTGGCTGAAAACAAAAATACAATTAATGGCACGTCAAATTCAAGCACAAATTTCTTCAGTGGTTTAACTGCCTTTGATTCCATGAATGGTGGCATTTTGAATTTGGAAGGTGAGAAGGCAAGTGTGTCCCATGATATGGGATTCTTTGGGTTTGAAGCGCCAGACAATGAGGACTTGTTTGGGGACAGACCGCTACCCGAGTGGGTGGGATGGGGTGAACCATCAGACATGCAAGTGGCTGGTTCAAGCTCAAACCCCTTTATAGATCACGACGAGTCTGATGGCAATTCATCCACGAAACCCCAATTAGTAGGTAGCCCTAGCCCTACTTCAAATGGAGAGTCTGTACCTTCAAACAGGTCTCGAAGTAGAGATATTAGCGAGGGGGATGGTGAGTCAATCTAAAAACAGCAGCAGTACCCTCCCTATTTGAAGAGGATGTTGAATTTGTAGGTGTTGAATTGGAAGGTACAGAGAAGGCTATGGAGCAGGCTCTGAAAGAAGGAATAGTTGGGGAAGCGGGACCTTTGAAAAGGAACACATCCCCAAAGGTGGCGGGGAGGGAGAATTCTGAAGAGGGTGGAGGGCCTGGTAGTATGAAGGAATTCAATGACGCAAATTACTGGAGGGTGGACCAAGAGGTTGCTGTTCTTGAATGACGTGCTAATGTTCGATTTTCTTGGTTCGTGTACAGTATATTTTTGTTTCCCTTCTTGTCTGCTTCTGTTCCCTCATTAGATATCAAGCTTGTTTATGATTTCAAGTTTTGCCATCCTGTAAGCGACTTATGGGTTCCCTCTATTGAATTTTATCTAGCTTCCCCTGCTTCATCATTTCTATCATGACGACTTCAAATTTTTAAACGCCCATGCATTCGAAATCTCAATGAAATGGATTCTGTTTTTTATGAACTTGACAGGCAATTGAATTTGATGGCATTTTTAGAATAATAAATGAAATTAGACTAATTCTTTGTCGAGATTTACTGACAATGCATTATGGCGAGTTTCATTTTTAATTAAATACATTGTTGTTTGAGGACTTTGGATGCTGTGAATGATTCATGTGCAGAATGTTCGGCATCAAGACGGTTAAGATTCCAAACGTCTACTCCTTCAGTTGGAAACACAAGGTATTTTTTATTAAATTTTACTTTTCAATAAAAAATTATTTATTTGTAAATTAATTTTATATTTTTATATTTATTTTTATTTAATAGGATGTTTTATTCTAAATAAATAAATATAAAGTGATTTATTCAATAAGAGTATTTTTTTAAAAAAAATTATTATAATTTAAAAGATTAAAAATGTTTTATAATTTTTTATGTTTAATTTTTTAAAAAATATTTTATATTTTTAAACGAAGGAAGGGAGTATTAACATGAAAGGATTATGCAGTTCACACGGTTTATAATTATGACTTTGATTTTTTTTTTTTTTCAACTTGGGTAAATTTGATTAGATAAATTTAATCCGTTAAAATTGTGTTGTGTTCATAAAAAGGGTCTCTCTGGAAGCTTCATCTGGGCAAATGCCGTACCTGACCTGTGCTTGTAAGGTCAACAGTTCAATGGGAGTACTCTTGCACGCGCGAGTGTAGTAGCAGTCTCCGAGACCCATTGAACAACCAATCACAAAACGGAATCAAATTCCCACGGTCACCATCACATCACCAACGGTACGATAGACTAAGAGACTAAAATTATCCTCAACGACGAAGCGAATGCTCTAGAGAAGTTAATGACGCGCCAAATTTAGTGAGAGCGGTTATTATATATTTATCGATTGAGAAAACTGAAGTCTGGAGGGATGCTGCTGCTTCTGTCTCTCGAAAGTTCCTACTTCCAACGGGTCACTTAGCATTGGGTTGGTTTGAGGAAGATGATAGAAGTTGTGCTCAATGACCGTCTGGGGAAGAAGGTGAGGGTAGAGTGTAATGAGGATGACACCATCGGTGATTTGACAAAACTTGTGGCTGCTCAGACGGGTACCAGACCCGACAAGATTCGCATTCAGAAGTGGTACCCTATCTATAAGGATCACATCACCCTAAAAGATTACGAGATTCATGATGGCATGGGCCTGGAGCTCTACTACAACTAATTACTGATCCGCACTTCGCATTACTTCCTCTCTTCTCGCCTCTCTGTTTCTTCAAGAATCTTTGCGGTGTGAATTTATATCTTGCTATTTCTGAATTTGTTCGTCAAATGGATGTGCAACGATTTTTTTTTTTTTTGCAATTTACGTTGTAGTCCCCAACTGAGGGAAAAGAACGCTTGTATGGAGAGATCTAGAAAAATAATGACGGGTTCAGCAACCCATTATTATTATTAATTAGTATTAATAAATGATTTGGCTTTGGACGACGCCTTTCCATTCATTTGTGGAGTTGTAGTTTTTGACATCGTTTCGTATGGTTAGCTAGATTGTCTGAGTTTTTTCTCCTTTATTATTTTAAGAAGTTTATGTACAACTTTGCATGGAAAAAACTGGAATGGAGCAGCCGATAATTCAATCTTTAGTCGCAACTCAAAACCCTTACTTTTCGCTTTAGAATTAGTTATATTTTTTATGATTGAATGAGAGGTGCTTAATCTAAGTCGTAGTTTAAATTCGTTGTTTGGTTTACCAAGTTGTAAATGAATGCAGTTTGTCCGTGGTCTTTGATGTAATCTGGTTGTCGTTTGTAATTGGTCAATATATTGGGAGTAATAAATCATTATAAGGTTGAGATTACATTTCAGTATATCTATGACACTTCGCTGATCTTTTATCGGTCAAAACTCTAGCTTATCATGTTTGTGCAGGGTAGAACCCATCTTAACATTAGGATTCTCTTTATCCAAAAGATATATTTGTGTGATGTGTATTCTTTTTTAAAAGATTAGGAGCTTTTAATGTACCTTTCTTTAATGTTTTTAATAATATCTCAATTTTTTATTTTTGTTTTTTTTTGAATCATTGGATTTTAATTAAAATAAGGGGCATTTGGATATTTTGAAATCTCAAAATGATAAAAATTTATATTTTTTATGATTTATTAAAAAATATTAGAATTATACCTTTTTTTTTTGAAAAATCATAAAAAATATAAATATTTACCATTTTAAGACATTAAAAATGTCTCTTATTTTATATAAAACTAATGAATCAAAGAAAAAAAAATAAAATTAAAAAGTTGGAATATTATAAAAAGTATTAGAGGTCCTTAGCTTCTTCTTCTTTTTTTTTTTTAAAGAGCTGTGAGGTTTGGCATTGAGTGCTTTTATCATGCCAAGTTATGATACAATCCAGGCAAACCGGTCTCTTGTCTGTACCCTCTTATATATCAAGAAGGCAATCAAAACCACAATGTCACTCTGTTTTTAAAAGGAGAAAAAGGAATGCGATACTTTGTGTTTTACGTTTAGCATGCTGTTTGGTGATGCCATGTGTCATTATTATGGTTCAGTTATACCTTCTGAACTATTGTATCGGTTAATAGATCCAAAGGATCTAGCCTCTCAGAATCAAGTCTTTTCTTGCTTAGTTACGTTTGACTTTGATTGCAAGACCGCCAACGTGATGTTAGGATGGTCTGGTAATATAAAAGAATAATTCGGGTGAAACAACTATTTCATGTCCGTGCACAAGCTTTTCTGCAAATGCAATATGCAGTGGTGGAAGCTGATATGGGTAATAGGTCAGCATAGATCAATCCTTCAATTTTAATTTTTTCTTTTGGATAAAAGATGATTCATATATTTCAAAAGGAATTGCAAGGAAGTCAGATATCAGCAATCTTTCTTCATCCCCCACCTCAAAATTAGCTGATGGAGGTGACTTCAATGTTAATTTTGAATTGGATGAATGATGAACTTCGATTTTAATTCGATGTGTTTTTTGGGGGAATCTGCTCCTAACTTTCCTGGTTCATGGTTTCCAAATCCCAAATTTAGTTTGCTCATTGCGTTTGATTGGGCATTTGCATACGTTGAGTTGATGTCTTATTTATAACTTGTCATTGTGTTGGCAGGTTGCACGTAATCTGAACGCACATGAGAGGATACAACTGTGCTTATACTTCCCTAGTGAGAGGTTGATATGTTTCCTGGTTTACTTGGTCTGTAGTGTCTATCCTCAATGTAACACTACGTTTGAGGCGCTCAATTTTGAAATAAATTCTTTATTTCTCTCACGACTGGATATAATTACTCTATGACCATGTATGCATGTTGATGGCTCTAGATTTTGTCATGATGTGGGAATGCTGAAATCTCATGTATTTCAGTATTGATTGCACATGATATCTTTGCTTTTGCTGTTGGGGTTCCTATCTGGTTTCAGAATATGGTGTCATTTGAAATTTGAAATATGCCTAATCTTCAGTGAAATATCTCATAAACGAAAAATTATCAATCACGAGGCATAGTAGATATCAAACAAGTATTTAGGTATTTCTTGACTCATAAATATCTGGAGTAAGACTTAGGAATAACCAAACGGTCCTTGATTTGGTTATTGGTTGGTACCCCTGATGGCTGTTCGATGTTTGTCGAGTTTTCATTTTTACACAAAAGCACATGGATCTATGATGAAAAAAACTGTTATCATGAGAAAAAAGGGAAAAGGCCATCATCACAAACGCGCTTGTGGTTATAGTGCACTTTTTTCCTGTTATGCTTTCTGAGAATATATTTATTACAGTTAACTGTGTGATGGGGGTATGAAATCTTCATTAAGATTTAAAATTCCAAGTTCCTGCAATTCAAAGTTGCAATATGCGTAGCTTTGACATTTGGATTTCCAAAAAGGTTCTTCCAATCCATAACGACGCGTTTGACTAACACAACCCCCTTAATTTCCATTAGAATGTGTGATCATTGCGAATTATAATTTACACAGCACCTGTTAAATCTTTGTCTGCACTATGATGTACACCTTACCTAATTCAAATGTTTTTTTAGCATTGTCAAGGACTTGTTAGTTTCTTCTCAAGTAGTACGACATCTTTTTTCCACTGCTTGATTGGATGGCCAACGTAGAGCTGCAAGGCAGAGTTCCGACACGAATTACGGTGCCCAGAATTGGCAATAGCAACACCCTCTCACAATCCATTATAATGTGGCCGTCACTTTCTTCAGATGAAGCATTTATTATTATGATCATAAAGCATCTTTGTTATTCAAGATAATTATGACCCTGATGACAATGGCGCCAAATCATCATGGCTTTATTCATCAATATTCACTAAAGTAGGTTATAATAATTCTAACACAACAACATGGTAGTGACAATGTTGAACGACCTTTAATAATCCATGCAACAGTTATGACTTGTGACTTCAACATCAAGTAATCCTCATTTATTCTTTTTTCATGTTGAACAACCTGATATATGAAAAGCGATGGAGCAGATCTGTGTAAAAAAGATGGTGAAGCTATGAAAAGATTTATTAAAAAGTCAGGTGAGGTTGCAAAATAAAATGTAAGTGATAAAGAATGATTATGAGCAAAATTGAGTGTTGTTAATTAAGGTGTTGAATGCTTGAAGATAGGTGCCCGATCAATCTTCTCCTACCCAAATCTTGACAACTTTCACCAATTTAGGGAGCCACTTTGCCCACTTTCACATTTTGAGTCATGTGGACGCTCTGTATTTAGTGGCCTTGATTTGGTTCTTGAAGTGTGACCCTGTCTGGAATTTTCATAATTAAATCTCTATGATTTCTTAAGGTTTCTTAATTTGAGCTTTAGACCATCACGAAATTATTTTTATGGTGTAAACAAAATATAACATGGTAGATTCAGACCTAGCGCTACTTTGAGTTTGTCATGTTACATCATGGTGACAAGGGTGGGGTGCAATGTAGGTGTGCATCAAGTGTTTAAAACATTCTGATGTAACCAAAAAAATAAATAATAATAACACGATAGATAATGGTATGAGATCAAGTGACAGACAAGCAAAATTGAAGTGGTTGATCAATCGCGTATTATGGTTTAATTTGTTTGCAAAACAACGTGTTAATAATGGTATGAGGGAAAGGGAGATTGCATTTACATGATATGAAGTTCAAGAAGGCAAGTACTGGTCGGCAAAGAAGACAGAGTTATTATGATTTAACAATTTCTTTTTAGAAGTTTTCATGTGTATATGTTTCCTCTCAATCTCGAATATCTAAAATGGAGAGGGATCTTTTGAGAGAATAAAAGGATCCGAATTCCTCAACATGACAGAGAGTTTGAAATCATCTTAATTAAACCCGCTGCACCAAATCCATGTTCCCCTGAAATTAATTTTCACATGCCTGTGTTGTGTAACTTGTGTGTTCATCTCTCTTTCCCTCTCTCTCTGTTTTTTAATTTTTGGGCTCTGCGGGGTCCACCGCACGCGTTAATGGTAGGGCCTTGAAGGCCAATCTCACCATATCTCTGTCGCTTGCCCCGTTAACTCCCTCTTTTTTCAACTATTTGTTGAGTTTGTGTTTAATGAAAAATGTCAGTGCAAATTCAAAACAAGGTCACGAGAAGAAATGTATCGCTTGTAAAGAATTATAGAATTTTGAATATTTAAGCAAGTCTTGGTTGGCGGATGCAGCCAAAAAAAGCCACTTGATCACCGTAAAATAATTTGCAATACTCCATCTACTTTTGTTAAGATATTTGTAACTATTTCACCAGAATAAAAAAAAAAGTGATTAGGTCATTAATTTTATTTAAAAATAAAATAAAATTTTAATTTTACCTTTATTTAACTAAAAAAGATTTTAACTTTGCATCACATTTTCTTTCATAATTAATGAATTTAAATATGAGTAATATTAAAAAAAATAATACTCTATCAAATGCCTTATGTTAAAGATTCGATAATTATTCTAAAAGGTTTCATATAATTGGGATAATAGGGTCCAAAATATAAGCAACTTTTAACAATAATATGCATATCAATAAAATTTTTATTCTCATAAAAATATATATTGTTTCCATTTTTAAACATTAGCCCGATTTATGATGAATGAGAAAATATTTTAGACTAAAATTAGTTAAAAAATGTCTTATATTTTTAGATTAGAAGGAGTATAAAATAAACAAACATAGAAACAGAGGTGTGATTATAGTCAATATCATTACATGAAGAAAATAAATCCATGCAACTCCAAGCAGCACTAGTTTAAATGATACTTTCTCCGATCATGTTTTTAAGTTATTTTTAATATATTTTATTAGAATTAAATAAAATCTTAAATATTATTATTTTATTTAAAAATCTAATAAGTTTTTAACTTTAATTTACTCCTATTAAATCTACAAACTTTTAAAAGTAAAATACTTTAATATTTAATAATTTCCTCACCATTTGATATGAACTAAAAATAGATGCATAAATTATAAAATTATCTTATAAATATGATTAAAATAAATATTCCCTTCACCTTGCAACTATAAGACGAGATGAGGATGATTCCAAGTACAGAATAGTCATTAATAGTAACAGTAAAAATTTGGGGCAACCAATGGGTACATGATATTAGTGACACTAAAATTAAGATGGAAATACGCCTCACTATCTCAATGCAAAGGATGGCAACTCCGGAAAAAGGGCTTTGGAACTGAAAACATGGAATTCAACCCCTTGGAATTGTAACCTCTCCTCTTTTCTTCTTTCAATGCCCCCTCCTTTGACCATTATTTTGAAAACCCCCCCCCCTCCTTACTTCCTGTTCTTTTTTTTTTTAATTCAAATTCAACACTCCAGTTTTGATATATTACATTATAAGTGCATTAATTTCTATAACCTAATTATCAACTCCATGCTGCTGCAGCCTGAGGGGCTGAAGTCCATTCAATGTAATGACTAATAAGTTACTGTATGAAAAAAGCCTGAAAAGAAGATGAATAAGAGGTCCGAGTATGTGCCACATTAAACTACTATACAAGTGGATCTCAGGATCACCCGAACCAATTTGGAGTGAATGAAGGCGTAAGCAATAAGCAAAGCTGCAAAGTTGAATCAAATCCCGAAACAGCCATTATCATCATCACTGCCCAAAAGGCACGCCCATCTAACCGGCGACACAGTTGCTAGTCTGCACGTGAACTTGTCATTTTTTTTAATTTTCGTAATTATTTTATAAACAACAGTCCTACTAGCTAGTACTGGTATCCCTGTAGCATTTTTTTTTTTTTGGGTGTGAACTAGCATGTTTTTTTAAAAAAACGGCACCTTGTTGTTTGAATTTAAAAATTAAAAGGATCGAGTGGGTTAGGACCCACGCCCACGTGTGGGCAACGCTTAGGAGTGAAAAAAGAACACTGATACTGAGGTGGTTTTGTCGGGATTGTGACCTGTGAGAGAGCGATGCCGCTGTCTGTCCCTCCATCCACAACTCCCATTCACAACCCCAGTGGAGACCAGACCCTCAATCCTCGTCAAACTGCCCCACACTACCATCAATGCCTTTCAAATTAAAAATCCGTTCTTTCATGTTTTCTGCCTTCTCGGATCCCAACCTCTGATATATTTCTGATTTCTGAAACCACTCTCTAGCGCTAATAGTATATCATGTTCCTGTTACTATTATAATAATAATAATGGCGTTTCTTGTATAGTTGTATCATTAGCTACTGGTACGAGACCAGGTTCAATGACGTGGTCAGGTCTTTGGAATGGAAATGAGTGGGGATTTGGGAGGACATAGACATGGCAGCAGCCATGATAATGATGACGCTGGATCAGTGAGGTGATAGGAATGGCACTGACTTACTGTGCATTGAAAATGCTGTCGTGTTTCAGTTTTTTCCAGCCCTACCGAGCCTTTGAACCGAGCTCTTTAAGCCCCAGAGGGTGCATTGTATCCACTTTCTCTGAGGACAAAAGTCAAACCGTTCCTGTTCCATATAATGTTGCCATGTTGGTTAGGTAGCTGGCTTTGATTGTCATGTTTTACCGTGAATGGAGACCACTAGCTTGTTCCTACTTTCAAATCCTACCTAGTCTACTTTTACAACAGACAAATTCTTGCTTTTACGCTTTAGTTTCTCTTCTTCATTGTCCAAGTCACGGTCTTCAGAAACCAGAGAAGACAATGCTTCAAAACATTCACAACTCACATGAAAGCATTCACACATTTTTCATATCAATTGATCGTTCTTTAATTACTGAAATTAATACTTGGACATTTACTTTTCTTCCTACAGATGAGAAAACATGATGAGGTAGCCAATTTAATTTTGAAAGCCACGGGTTCGAACCCTTTCCATGAACTGAAAACGACTGGAGAGAATATTTAAAACCCTTGTTAGCAAATAAGAAAGCCGTGACGAAGACGTTTTATCTACCTTCGCGTGAAAATTATTCTCTCCCATCTTTGCTTTTGAAGCATCTTCTTTTTGTTCTGAGCTTTTGTTTCTCAGAAATAATCACTTCATGGGATTTTCATTTCTTGATTCACAAAATGCGATCGCCATTTTTAGAATGGCAATCTCGTATCGGATATAAAAAGGGATTCGGCAACAACTTAACATTAATCTCTGTCCCAATCATGGAAACCCAAGTCAAAATCTTACAGGAACTGGCAGCTCATTGATGGTACAAGAAGATACAGACCTTAGTAAGGTAGTCTTGGGGTTAATATAACAACAAAATAGAGGCATCATTATTGACACAGATTACACTTACGAGATGCCATTGTCGACAACAGTTTTTAGTTCATAAGACGAAGAAAGCAAACATTCTGATACAACTTAGGAGTCAAATCTCTGAACATGGACATGCCACGTCACATGTCTAGGCAAATATGCTCAGAAAACCTGTCTTGTTTGATGCATCCAATCCATGCTCTCCATTTCGAGATCCTGTCATCCACGCCCTGCAAAATCGCATTTTTCGTCTCAATCAGAAGAATCATTTACCCATACCACCCCCCAACCCCAAAAAACGTATATTTTTAATCCTCCAATTCTGCTTTATCATCAGTCACACAGATTTGTAGATCAGAAACCATATAACCTCGGCCCAAGAAGCTATACCGAAAAGGAAAGATATGAGATAAACATGTAAGAATGCGACACTAAAATTGCCTTGATTCAATTATCTTTGTGGAGCCGGTGTAAAGTAGTCAAACAGAAAAATTAGACAATTTATTCTTTACCTCTTAATATCTTTGCTGCCCGAATCTGTCAGAATTGTTAATCTTTTTGCTGTTTTCATGAAGTCACTGTAGCATAATCACAGAGAAACAGAATCGATGTAAATACAGGGCGAAGATAGGAGTGGGCGCAAAACCTCAATTCAACTTCCAAGTTTCAGATTTAAGTGAACTCAGTGCAAATCAGACAATGATTGACACTAAGATGGGGAAAATAAGTACAGCAGTGATTGGTACCTGAAGGGTTCTTCTCCAGCTCGTTTGACAGCACCGGAAGCATCTCGGTAGAGCACACGGCTCAACATATCAGATCTTTCGAGTCCGAACATGTCGGCCAGCTTGCCGTACAGCTCTTCATAGGAGCCGAGACACGAAAGGTCTAGAGTGCGTCCCACATCTTCTGACTCCAAGAATACCTTGCAATGACCAGTTTCCAACCCAAGTTGCCAAGAAAAGTCGGTCGTCGAAGATAATCCTGGCTGTGAAACCGCTGGTTGGGATTCACCCAAGAAGCTCTTTGCTTTATCCTTACATTCATCTGGCAAATTTTTACTCGAAAATTTCTGAGACCACACTTCAGCATGACAGCTTTGAGATATTTGTTGTTCAGTCAGTATTGGCTGTCCAAAAAGCAGAAACTGGTGTCTCTTCACCTTATCAGATTTCTCTAAACTCTTGTTGGAGTTTCCCATGGTAAGCAAGCATGACAAGCTGTCATTTTTCTTGTCATGGCCCATCATTATATTGCCACTGGAAATCCCGGGATGCACATCAAGCTGCTGGATGTTATTTGAGAGCAGACCCAACTGCAATTTACTGTTTAGGTGGAGATCTGAAATAGAGAGTCCGAATTGAGCATGCCTGGCTCCCTGTATGCCTGCAGGAGCATTATCGGAAAGACAACACAAGGGGCTACTGGGCCCAAGGGGGTTGCCGCCGGGAAAGGTCGGTATCGTAAAGTGACCATCAAAGGGGAAGTCTGGGTGTTGAGGAAGCCGCATCTTCTTCCGAGGGGGGGAGAACGGCATAAGAGGGATGACCGGCCTGTTCGATACAAGTTCAACCAACCATGGGCTAACCCTCTTCACATTCTGTAACAAATCCGGCTCATCCCAAGTAACCTGCGGTAATAACGGCAAGATGAATAAGAAAACAAACATAAACTTCTGGTGTTACAGGCACTGAATGGATAATGGAAGGCGAAAAGGTGAAACCCTATACCATCAGGTATATGCCAAAGGGCATTTAGCCGTCAGAAAGGAATTGCCGAAAGGAAAACAAATCTTAGGTACAATTTTAGCTACCAAGATGTCAAGTACAAGTCCACTTGCTCGGTTCTTTCAAAAATAATTCGAACTTCGCCAGATGCAAAACTAATGGAAGACTCATGGACTAACCCATAAACTACTGCATGTGTATTGATTGAGAAATTCAGGAGATTTACTGAACTAGAATGTTGAGAGGCTTAGGAGTTAGATTTCATAGAAAAACGTCAGAGTCTAGTATTTCATTCTCGTATCATATCCATAAGCAGAATGGAAACAATTAATTTTCAATAACATCCACGCCCTAAATCAGACAAGAGAAGAGGAAAATACAAGGAAACTGTGGGCAATACAATACAATGCTAAGAATACCTGAAGAAGTCTCCAAGGAGAATTGGGCCAGCGAATAGGATCAACGACTTGAACAGAAGCAACAGTGCCCATGAACCAGCTAATCCTGGAAGAATCCTCAGTCTCAAAGGCCATCTTGAACCTCATCCCAGAGCACCATTGAATTCTCATGGCTGCCTTAACTGCCCCAGCCTTGACACAGAACTCAGGAGTACTTGCTCGTGGGTAATAAACAACCTCGAATGCCTGACAATTCGCAGCAAGTGTCACAGCTTCCATCACAGATTCTGGCCTCGCTCTTCCTCTCCCAGGATTTGAATTCCCACCATTCGAGTTGTTTCGCAGAAGCTTGTTCTCCTCTCTTAACAATACACTGAGAGCCCCGTAAGGCCCCACACAGTTCCCAGAAGCGGAGCTCCAGCCGGAGATGCCCTCGGATCCAACGCCGATCCCACGCTTTGCACGGCGAATCCCCACGCAGAGATCGCCATTTTCGGCCCTCAGGAACACGACGGAGTCCCCTGCCACGAGTTTCTTCTGGTTGACGAAAGTACTCCACCCTGTTGTTAACAAGTGACGACGAGGTGTGCCTCTGTATATATGCCTGAACTTCCAAATTTCACCGTGGACGTCCTTCGCAATCACGGTTTGAACCGGGGGCTCCGCTGAGTAATCAAGCCGCGGGAATATGGTCTCTGCGCAGTATCTCGGAACAGAGAAGCCTCCACCATTGTTAGCATCGGACTGGGTTAAGGTCTTGGCGAAAGACGCGGGCTTCTCTGAATTTTCAGAACCGTGAGTATTTTCGTCCCCGTCGCCGTCGTCCAGCTCAGAGTTTCTCAAAGGAATCAACTTGATCTTGGCAAAGACCTCGTCGGTTTCTGGGTCTGCGAGGAATTTAACGGCTGCCACGCGGCAGAGAATGAGCGGTGGAATCCTCAAGGAGGCCGCAAAATCGACGCCGGCCTGAGCGTGCTCGGCGTGTCCTTGAGGAAAGTAGAAGACTTTAGAGTTCAGCGATGGCATCTGAACCATACCTCCGGCGCAGGCGTGCCATAGTTGTGGATCCAAGCTTTTCTCAGCTTCTTCCTTCATTGTTTGCGAACAAGACTATTTCGTGGTAATCAAACAGTGTCTGGGGAAGCAGAAATTGTTAAAACGGGAATATAAACAAGGAGAGAGAAGGGGAAAAAAATGTTTTGCCTTTCTCAAAACGAAGAGGACGAAAATGGGCCGAGTAATTGCTCGCACTGTTCAATCAAATCTTAGTCTTCACTGTTGGAAAGTGAAGAACTATGTAATTACAGGCTTCCAATTCCGTCCCTCACTGTTTCAGAAACGTTCGTCCCAGGAACCCCGTTCACAGACGCAGAATTGAAGAACCGAGCTCTAATCAGCAGCTCCAGACTCGAGAGACGAGGGTCAGAAGAATAGGTGTCTCCCTCCCTTCTACTGATAACTGGTTTGATGACAAAGGCTTTTCACAATCTGTGAGTTCTCGTAATATGATTCTTCGCGGCAACAACTACTACTACAATCTATCCCGAGGTAGCAAGCTCCATCGTCACATAAAAAGACCTCGCCTTTCTGGCTTGGTTTTGTTTTGTTCCTTCTTTATATTTTGTTCTCTTTCAGATCTCAAAAAGAGCATCCCCCCCCCCCCCCGGAAACACACACGCAATAACACACTCGCCGGAACTGAAGAAAACAGTAATAAACTGTTTACCGCGGAATTAATTATGTATCACTTAACTAGATTAAATGGGGGAATATAATTTTGTGGCTCGTGACAAAGATAGTAATAAAACATTTTGTCATGGTATATTTTAAGCTGGGAACATGAAAGCTCTGTCCCAGCCAGCAAAGGTGAGAAATCAACTGGCGTTGGTTAGGAAATTATAAAATAAGAAAATAATATACATGTCATGTAATGAGTGAACATAATAATTCATTGTAAAATCACGTACAGGAGCATAAAATGGACCTAACCATGGGACCAAGATAATAAGTATGGGGGAGAAAATGGGAGCTTGATTTTACTTTACTTTCTCTCACCTGGCGAGCTTATTCAGGACTCAGGAATCAGGATTGAGAAGTGGTTGTGTAAATGCACGCGCCGTCAGAGGCAGTGGGAGTGAAGGAAGGAGAAGTGAGGGCCCACGATTTTTTTGGTCGGAAGAGGCGAGAGAGGTTGAGTCAGTCATGTGTCACCACACTATTATCATAAAATGAAGGGAAAAGCAAAAGTGAAAGATTAAAGAGAAGGCAAATTTTGTGGAATCTTTGGGCAAAGATCCGTTTTCTCAGTTATAAGCCCGCATAAGCCAAATCCCACTAATAACAAAGCGTGCCCTCCGCTGACCTCCTGGTGGTCACTGGCGTGGCCTATCTGTAATCAAAGCGACGGATTTACCCACAGACAAAAAGGGTGAGAGACTATGAACACCGTTGCTTCAAAAAAAAAAAAAAAACGTATTTGCATTTAATATAATATTTATAAAATATTTTTATACACGTATCTCATATTTTAACATTTATAATATAATTTTTTTATTATATAACTTAAAAATACTTAATATTTTAATTGATTATTATAAATATTTATATTACTTAAAAAATTTTAATTTAAAAATTAAAATACATGTGATTTTAAGATGTTGAAAATATATTATAAATATTTCTGTACCTTATCATAAAATTTTAAAAATTTGCTGTATCACCATATCATGCCATATCATATAAGATACTCGTCTTGTTCTATGCAACTGAGGAGAGAGATTCACCAACATTTGCTATATAATTATTCCTGATGTGAGATATTTTCTATTCGTTATTTTTAAAATTTTAAGAACTATTTTTTATTTTTGCCTCTATCACTGTGTTAGATAATATGAGTTAAGTTATTATGTATGAGACTAGTAAAATGAAAAAAAAAAAATTACATGAGCATATGAATCCACACTTAAACCAGATCTGAATTTCGCTGATTACTTATATTTTGCTTCACCGAATAGCATAAAATATTTATTGCACGATTTGTCTCTCGCTTTTAACCATGTGTTTTAAAAAAGAGAGCAAATACGTTGATCAAATTATACACCGGGGTCATCATTTCGGGCGAGGTGTTTCCAATTATTGGCACCCACAAAACATAAGGCTCAGAGTATTGTAACACCCTAAGTTATAAACTTGTTTTATTTAAGGAGAAATGCATTTTAATTAATTAAAGAGGCTGGAATACACCAAAACCGAAAGTAAAATTTTAACCGTTCAAAAATCCTTGTTTGAAAATCCCCAGAACACCATTAAGAAATACAAAGAAACATTTGACCAGAGGAAGGATGACAGAAGGCTTTGCCACAGAAAAAGTGATCCCTTTGGAGCCACAGCTTTGAGGCAGCAAACCCTGTTGCTGCAGAATTCAACGGAATTGATAAAAATTGACTGACTTTACTACTCCTCCAGATCCCGGGTCACGAGCCTCCCGTTCCAATTATTTATGGACGTGGCCACGTCAAGCTGAGGAGGATGAGACTTGGTGTGTTTAGTTTTTAATTTATCAAAATTTTATTTAAAAAAAATCTATTTGATAAAGATTAATTATTTGATGAAATTTATACTTGAATATATTTTTTAAAAATTAATTAATATATTAAAGTTGTTTAGATTATGATAATAAAATATATTTTTGAATGTATAATTATAGAAAAGGACGTTGATTTATAATGGTTTGTAATTTTTATTATATAAATGTAATGTGTTTGAAACATTTAAAAAATGTGATAAATATTTTAAATAACATAAAATTTAATCTACAGTGCTAAAAATTAAATCTCTAATTTTTTGTACTTTTTAATTTGTAATTTTAAAAAATGTGATAAAAACTTATAATTTTTATTATATATTAATGTTAAAAATTAACATGATTAATTATTTAATTTATAATGTTAAAAACTTAATACTTAATTATTATTATTGAAATGATAATTATATTTTTAATAAATTAATTATTTTTAAATAAAAATAAAAGATTAAACTTGAGATAGTATGATTAAATAATATTTATTTTTTAAAATCACTTTTCAAAAGCTACAAAATTCAGCTTTCAATTTTTCACATTTGAACCAATTAAGAAGTTTTTTTTGAAAGGACTCTAATAAAATGATTCCAAACAATCTTCCACAACAAAAATAAAAAAGTAATAAACCAAATGATGCCTTAAGGAATGACACCACCAGCCAAACACAACACCCATTTTGTCGTATGGAACATCCAACCCCAAAGGGGGTGCGTTTCACACCTAAACCCTTTCAACTGGCTGCTAAACTAATGGCCCTAAAGCATGCTTAATTAAGCCTAAAACAACCATAAAATGTCTGTGTTTCCCTTTCTAAATAAATTTATTCGTTTTGTATCATTAAACTTGTTGAATCGCAGGCTTCCATAATTAAAGTGCAAGCGCAATAAGAAGCGGCTGGGAAGAATCATCAATCAATATATGATAAAAGATTTATGAGATAGATAACGCTGATGAGTTATAAATAATATAACTTAATTTACAAAATTATTTAGTCTGCCAGTCGCACCTTCCTTTTCTATATTTTTTTCAAACTTGTTCATATATTTTAATTTCAGGGAGATAGGCACAATTCCAGTCAAAAGGAATTTTAATCTAATACTGTATTGGCATAATGTTTTTTTACATGTGGAGAAAAGTGCCCAGTCAAGCAATAATCAGAATGGCACGTTGCCATATTCGCATACGTTCCATCGTATCTTGTTTCGCGACACCATCCCTCCATTGTAGATACTCGATAGTCCATAGAGAAAAGAAAAGGCCATAATAGTGTAACGGTATGCTCCTCCCTCCCAATTTATTTATAAGACATATTTTAAAATATTTATTTAATTTTATTTATAAGTTACAGCATAATTTTTTAAATAATATTTTAAATGTATTTTTAAAATTATCCTTCATAAAAAATAATATGATATTATTTTTTAAATTTATTATATAAAAGTGTATTTAAAATATATATATATATATATATTGCGATATTGATAAGGATAACAAAAATGATTGACAAAAAAAATTAAATGAGCATGCGAAAAGGGGTTGACACGAGGCATGATAATGCGAAGAGAAGTTGACGTGGCTTGCGTGTGATCATATAAAAAAAAGAAAGCGGGGAAGAGCACGTGAAATAGTAAACGACACTGAAAGCAACAAACGAGGAGAGGATAACCACAGCCACGCTACGGCGTACGTACACTTGCAGTCCTCCACCAGTAGAAAAATAAAATCACTAAATACTATTTTTTTTAGTTAAATTCTGTTTTCATAAGGGACAACATTTCTTGTTAAATTCATGGTTAAAAAAAGATAATCACTTGTTAAATTCATAACTAAAAAAAACTTGTTAAAATTAGTAAGGAATTGAATTCCTTATTAATACTATTTAAAATTTGATAATTTAGTAAGAAATTAATGCCTCACTAATCCCTCATTAAATATATTTATATTTAAAAATAATGATGTCACATTAAATCATTATGTATGCGTCAATTTGTGACACATCACCAATAATCTCGTACCTTATCAATCGTCATGTCACCTACCATCTTATGCTTTATCACCTGACACGTGTGAGAAGACTCATAACATGTTATTATTTACCTTATGTTATATCACATGCTCCTTATTATGCCATATATTCATTATGTGTATGTCAAAATTAAGATTTGAATCCTCGACTTCATATCTTTTAAGTCTTACATTCTTCTTGTTTGCTAGTTGAACTATGAGGCACGTGCAGTCATTATATAAAAAATTAAATATATATTATTTAACTATATAAATATATCAAATAATATATTATAAAAATACACATATATACATATTAAATTTTATTTTCAATTATTAACATGTTAAAAATATTTATATTTTATTTAAATTATTCTTTATATTATATTTTTAACAAAATATTATTTTATTAATGAAAATCAACTTAAAATAAAAAATATTAAATATTAAATAATTTATTATGAATATTTTAGTTAATTTTTAAACTTAATTTTTATTTTTAAATAAAAATAATTAAATGTATTATTAAAAGTTATTATCAAAAGTTAACTTTTTTTAATAATTAACTAAGGATGGAATCCCTCACTAATTATCTTATTTTAAAGAGAGATTGACAGTTTATCGCTATTTTTTCGCTAATTGTCCTA
Organism: Prosopis cineraria; assembly: GCF_029017545.1. Lineage (NCBI taxonomy): Eukaryota > Viridiplantae > Streptophyta > Magnoliopsida > Fabales > Fabaceae > Prosopis > Prosopis cineraria. Next base: position 2,742,026 of record NW_026555337.1, read on the forward strand.
TTTTAAAGAGAAATTAGTAGTTACTCACTATTTTTCTCGCTAATTGTCTCATTTTAAAGAGGAATTGATAGTTTATTACTATTTTCCTCGCTAATTCTATTATTTTAGAGAGGGATTTATAGTTTCTCATTATTTTTCTCGTTAATTTTAAGTCAAGTTATAAAATTAACATCTCTCACTAATTTAATATTTTAAAGAGAAATAGACAATTCCTCATTAAATTTTTTCATTAATTTATATTTTTTTAATGGTGCTCCTTAATTCCCATCCTATTATGTGTTGGTGCTCCCAAGCCACCCAATTCCAACACCCCCTCATTTACTGCCGTCACTCCCAACACTCCACCAAAGTTCTTCTTCTTCCTTTTCTCTCAACTCTCCCCCACCTAATTCCTTCCTCTATAACCCAACTATTCTTCAATCGACTGCTTGTATCATTTATATAACCCACTCCTTCATAGTGGAACGCATTCCTCATTTATGCCCTCTCACACCTTCCATCTCTAACTACTCAACTTATATCATCAATTAACTCTTTATTTTTAAGAGTCTTTCCTATTCATAAGAATCACTACAGTGTCCTCATCATGTATCTTCTTGATCTTATTTATAGAACCAAGTGAGAGTACTGCGTCCTCTTAATGCACTTCTCTGAATTTTATTCTTATATCTATCTTTTTGTTTCTATTGGATGTTTGGAAGTTAGAAATTCATTGTATTTTCAAACGAAATTAGATATGAAGTTTAAGATTTTTTTTTTATTTCAATGAAATATATTAAAAATTATTTATGAATAGAATTGAAGGGAGTATATGAGATTAAATAATAAAAATTAAAAAGGTAAGATTAAATAAGTGTCCCCAGGCCCGAATTGACTCGGACAGTCGAACCCATAGGTCTGGGACTTGAATGTGAAGACAGCTCAATTTAGCTCGCTAGGCCGTTTAGAGAGGTGGACCGTTTTGAACCATCAGGTGATTTTGAGTGACCCGGATTTAAACTGGAACCCAAAGCGGGTAAATGAGGTTCAAGCGGGTCTAATGTATATCTCAGTCTGAAAATACCCTTCCTCGCAAACTGTAAGTTCATGCTTTTCTTTCCTCCCCTGTTCGACGGTGTCACTGCCACGCCGCGTCTTCAGCATTGTGCCTGCAATTCAAGATTCACCTCTTTCCTCACTCAGGCGAACTTAGCACTTGTATTCCCTCAATCAACGAGTCTTCCTTTTGATCTATTCCCTCCGCCTTCGTGGCTCCATCTATCTCGTTCAATTCCAAGTACCATCTGCAACTCACGGTGAATCAATGACCTTGCCAGCGTGAATCAATGACCTTGCCAGCGTGAACCCTTCTCCATCTTCCCCTCATCCCCTGTATCTGTGCACATATCTATGAGCTTATCATTAATTTTCTCTTTGATTAGCTTACATTCCTGGAGCACGTTGTCAGCGATATTGCTTTGTGCTTTGCTTGAAACAATATGTATTCATCTATTTATTAGGGGATGGTAATTTTGTTTGAGAAAATTAATAATTTATTTCTTATATATATATATATATATATGCGTTTAAAATTTGCTTTTATTTAATTATAGTATGTTTGGTTCAACCAATAATTTAATTGGTTGAATTATGAGAACTGCAATCTGTTGACTTATCTGATTCAATATCCGACTTATTTTTAAAATATTGGATCAGATTCAATAATTATGAAAATATACCATGGGACGAAGAACGTCGTGTTTTGGCGACAAGTGAAGGAAAGCAAGGAGCGTGTTTGGCTGGCTGTGGCAGGCCATCGATATCAATATTATAAAACTGGAGTTGAAAACGGACTTTCTGGTTTATATGCGCAGGCAAGATGACAAGAGGGCAGTGACCAACACCACCGAGTACGAAGTTTGAACCGAGTGATGAGATCTGGATGATTCAAATTAATTTAAATTATTATTATATATTTATTTTTTAAAATAAAAATTTATAAAAATAATTTTAATAAATTTTTTATTTTTAATATGATTTATATTTAATTTGAGGGTCCAATTTAATATTAAAATTTTTATTATTGTTATGTATTGACTATTCAGATATGTTTTACAGTTTTGATTGACATCATATTAAATCTAAATTGTGCAAACTATGTTTGGATAGTAATATATATCAATTATAAAAATTTTAATATTAAATTAAACTCTTTAAATTAAATATAAATCATATTAAAAATAAAAAATTTTAAAATTATTTTATTTTTTTAAAAAATATAATATATAATAATAATTAAATTTAAATCATTTAAATTAAAATTTAAATCTCATCACACTAATGAACACTCAAACCGAGTGCCAAAGTACAATGCTTCCTCTATCTGCGAGACTGCAACGCGTCAATGAGGCAAATATAATAACATTAATGAATGCTCATACTTCATCGATCACCTCCCAAAATTAAGCAATGAATGTCAAGCTACCCTTCCATATTTACTATCTAATAAGTATATAAATTCATAAAGCTGTTACCGTCTCACTCTAAAATAATATCAATCTGAATATTCTGACCAGATGTCGTGCATGAAGATCAAGGAGAATTCAATTATAGCCTGCGATACGGAAAAAAGCAACTGACTAGTAGTTAATTACGGTCCAACTTTTAACAGCGAGGCCAAAACGCAATAATCGCATGATGTTTTTGGTGAAGGGACGACGTCGGTATACCAGCTCGTAACGTCAACGGGGATGCATACATACTCCCTCCATCCTTATATATAAAATATTTTTTTAAAATTTTTTATTTTTAAATAAAAATATTTTCAAATATAAGATATAATAATATATTTTTAAGTAATTAAATAATTTTATTTTTATTTTATAAAATAAAATATATCATTAATTACATATTTTTTCTACCATCATCATGATATTATTAAAAATAAAATTAAAAAAAATTATATTTTTATGTGAGTTCAATTAAATAATAAATATTTATTAATATGTGAAATCAGTTAAAAACACTTTATATATAAAGATAGATACAGTAAATAAATACAGAAGATATTTTATTGATGATAATATTTATCGGGCATGGATGAACCCGCCGATACTCGTATAGTAGGTGATCGGAGCCAAAAAGATGTGGTTTGGAAAAGGAATAGGATTGGCTTGTGGAGAATCAACAATGATACCGACACACAACGTCGAGACAATTAAGACGCGGAGATGAAATCACAAACACCCGGCCTTCATACATCATCAACGTTGCTCATGTCTCACTTGCCTCGCTCGCTATTCTTCTGTTTTCAAAATCGCGTCCCCACTTCATAATATTTTACTTATCACGCACGCCTCTTTTAATTTAATATCATGTAATGCTAGCATCCTTTGTTAAAAGCTTCCATCAACTGGTAAAATAATTTCATCACTCCTGTTCGGCTCTGCCGGACTTTAAATCCCACCTCGTGCCAGTCAGTTTAAAAAAAAAACCTTATCTGAATTAGGCTAAATTCAATCAATTCATTTCATTTGAATTCATTATCACAGGAATGTTTATATAAAATGTTATTTTACAACATATATGTTGTTTCGATTGTAATATATTATGTATATATAATTTAGGGAGGCGAATAATTTAACGATCCTGGACTATTTACCTGGGAAGTGCTTCAAATTGAGTTTTCAAATCGTCTGTTTTTGTTTTAGTTATGAACAGGTCTGACAAGTTTTGCCGACAAAAACAAGTCCGAGGTTGGGAATGATATAGTCAAGGCCCTGTGAATATACTTCCTTCGTCCTTATATATAAAATATTTTTAATTAAATTATATAAATTAATAAAAATTAATTATTTAATTCAAAGTATAGCAACACAATTCAATCTTATCCTTAATTATTATGAATAAAAAATAAATTTTTTTTAAATAAATTAATAAAATACTTATTTTTTTATTTAATAAAAGTATAATGATCTATTTATTAAAAAATATATTAACAATCTTATATATTTAAAGAAAAAAATTTTTAAAAAAATTATATATATATATATATATATAGAGAGGGATGGAGGGAAGTAGATTTGAATGTTGGGATTGATGAGTGAAACATGAGCTTAAGAATCAGAGTTGAGAAGATGAAGGACTGGGGAGTTTAAGAAAGGTGCCACGCAGACCCCGCAGGCGAGTGGCGTCTCCTCACGCCATGCGCAGGCCCCTCCTTGTGCTGGCAATTTTTTTTTTTTTTTAAGATTTTTAGTATCGAAACGTAGTAGAATGAACGACTATATTAAATTTAAAAATATAAATTATGATGAAATTTAAATTTAACATTATTTTTTATCAGATTCTTAGCTATCATTTTGTCTTGATTGCGTTTCTTCACCGCATCCCAATTTAATGTATCTATTATTATAGTAAAGTATTGTAATTTTTTATTGTGCATGTACAGTAAAAATTTATTTTATTGTAGGTCCATGATAATTTTACATTTTTATTTCTAAGAATTTTTAAATGGCTTATAAGAATACTAAATTCTGAATTAATAAATGTTGTTAAAAAAATTTATGCTCATGAGTAGTAAATTACTAAATATTTCTTTGCATTATTATATAGACTAAGTTTTAAACTAAACAAGGGGAAAGATTATAGAATAAAATAAGATATTGTTTACATTTTTAATATGTATTGGAATAGAAAAATTATAAAAAAATACAAGTTGTTTCTTATGTTTCTAACTTACAAGGGATGATAAATTTCTTGTTAGCCAAACTGACTCAAGATGCATCTCAATTTCCTTTCCCCTATTTGAGAGCTGCTCTTTGGTGAATAAGTTTCTTTTGTGCTCATCATATCATAATCTATCTAATACTCCAATTCAAATCAACAGCACGCATAAACATCATTTTTTTGCAACAACATTTTCTAGAAGCAGTTTCAACACTATAGTCTTGAACATTAATCATTTTTTTCCACAAATTTCGACATCATCACCTCCAAGTCATCCAAGAAGATTTTTTATGCTTATTTTAACTTTTGACTTGTTATGAAAAAAAAAACAAGGAATAACAAAATTTTGAATTGCTCATTGTTACTAATATTTTTTTTTTAACATGCATGTAGCTGACAAATTTAAAAAGATGACCGGTGTTATCTAAATTTGTTTGGCATCGTTGTTTTGAAAAGTGAAGAGATATGGTTGAAAGTTTTTAATTAATTTTTCTTATTTTTTATTTTTTCTATTAAAATTTTATAATTTTGTTTATCTAGATTTTTAAATAAGAGAATTATATTAAAATTTCGCACAAAAAAATTAATTATTATAAGATTCAGTGACAACTGTTATCAATCTATTTAATTCAATTGTTACTAAAATTTATAATAATTAATTCTATTGTGTGAAATTTTGATACAATTTTCCTTTTTAAATCAAACTTACAATCTTTCCTTTAGTTTGAGAAAAGTAGATAATTATATACTCTCTCATTTCTCAGTAAAATAGTTACTTATTTTTTAATTAATTTTATTTTTTTATATTTACATAATTAAATATTCTATAATAAATATAAAATTATTATTAATAGAAATACTTTTAAAAAAATAATGATTATATTTTAAAAAATTTAAAAATATTTTATATTTTTAAATATTTAATTTTTTAAAGGTGGAGTAACAATTTTATAGTTTCTGATTTCAATTTGGGAGGGCAGTACAATTGGCAGGAGGGACACTCATCATCTCGTGCGGAGAAGGGATTCACGTGAATAAAAATTGCATATTTTGGCGGTTGTGTGCATCTAATGTGTTGGTGGCCCCAGTCCATCTGAAAATTGACGAATCGTCTTCCAGAAAACGCCGTCGCTTTCCCCCTGATAATCACCCTCCATCGTTCTTCCCTTCAGGCGGACCCCACACCCCCTCCGCTCTTTCAACTCTTGATGATTTTGTTCATGCGCGTTCCTCTCTCTGTTCTCTGTTTTTTCTTTAAAAAAAAATAAAATATAAATGCAGAGTCAGATGACTGATGCAAATATGCAAATAAACATAGTAGCAGTAGGAGGGGGAAGAATTTAAAAGATAAATGGTGAACATGTCTGGATGAAGATAATTGGGAAGAGATGGAGGAGAACGGAATGACAGCTAGAGACAAGAGAGAGAGAGAGATGGGCGTTGGTTGAGGTAGGACGCGTGTCAACATCAGAGGGGATGGGGTACGGGAACAGTGACGGGAGAAAGGTATAGAGAGAGGGAGAGAGGGGAAGGCTTCTTTTCTGAGGAATCTCTGTCGTGGTGGTATCTGTCACGGACGACCATGCCCCCACTGCTTTCCGACGCTGCTTTCCCACGCGTCCTCCCATCATTGCCATGTGTTTTCAGTACGGAGCTTCTAGTTTTCACTTTTCCTTGCCCTGCTTTCTCATTCCATCTACATTCCATCCATCTTTTGCTGCTCTCATTTTGATTCTACCACCGCCAAATCCGCCGCCGAGGACAAACGGGACTACACGGGTGGAAGGGCTTTTCGCGCTCACTTGTAAATTATTTTTACCAACTTTATTAATATTAATTTAAAAAAATATAAAATAAAAATATATAAAATTTTAAATATATTTTTATATAACAAATTAAAAAAAATAATATCATATTATATTTTTTATCATAAAAGATAATTTTCAAAATATTTTTTAAATATTATCGAAAAAAATAACATAATGACTTCTAAATGAGATCAAAAATTTTAAAAAAATATAACTTATAAAAAAATTAAAAAAAATATATTTTCTTAAAGAGTGAAGGGTCATTTTCATTCTCAAACTTTACATAAAAATTTACAATTAATTTTAAATTTAATTATGAATCATTTATATTTGTAAATTTTAAACATTTTTTATTTCATCCCTATCATTTTCCTCATCAATTTTTGCTGCCTGCTTTTATTTTTTTAAAATATTTTCTCATTACAAAATATTAATTTTTGGCCCACATTACTTTTCTTCTTCTTCTTCTTCTTTTTTATCCTTTCCCTACAAACATCTTTGATCTTCTTCATCATCTTCTCCTCTCCCTCTTGCCATCCTCCTTGTCCTCCGATAGGTCCAAGCACTGAGATCTAAACATAGTTGTAGGAGTGTTCATCAAAGGAAGCTATGAGAATCTAAAGCCTCATCATTTAACATGATCGTTCCTTTCAAGCTCTCCTTGAAGATTTTATTGGTGAGAGTGTCGATCAGTGTTGATTTGTGATATCATCTTGAGCAAACAACATGTTTGAGGAGGTCAATAAGAGAGGAGTCACCAACACAAAAAAGAAAATAATTGACGCCCTATAATTAATGCTTATTTTAAAAAATGACAAATAAAAAAGTAAAAAATACTTGACAGTTGTTCTGAAAGAATCATCAAATATTTAAACACATACTTGGCAATTTTTAAAAATAATCATAAAATAAATATGAAATTTACATGTCAATTTTGGATAAACAAATGTCAAATTAATAATAAAAAATAAAAATTATACACATACTTGACGCTTGTTTTGAAACTCAAGTATGTCTAGTATATACTTGACAATTATTACAAAACAAACGTCAAGTATTGTCATTTAAATTTTTCTTCAGAATTGCTTTCGCTCTCTATTTTTGCAAATTGTTTGCCTTCAAAAACAGACTCAGTGCCAACAAAACTCATTTTTCATCACTCCAACTGTCAAAAAACACATTTTTGGTCTCGATTCTTGAGAAGTTTTGGATTCTCAGCCTCCATCATTCTCCAGAATACCTGCCTCTCTATTTTTTTTACATATTCGACTTTCCCTCTTCTTGTTGAGGTTAGTTCTTGTTTTTTCAATCATTAATCTTCATTTTGAATGTATGAATTGTTGATTTTGATTTTCATACGTAATAAATAGTTTTGTATTAATTATTCTGATCTTCATTGTTATTCTTGTTAGTGGGTGTTTAAAATTTTGAATTTTGGGTGCTTAATTATTGGATTAATGGATCATCCAATCATTCTGCCAGTATGAGGAGATTCATCAAGTATATAAAAATAGTATATCACCTAATTACCTTATTTTCTTTACTAGTACACACATCTTTTTGAGTTTTGAATGTTTGTTTTGTAATTGAATGATTAGCTTAGATTTATATTCCTTGAGTTGTTAATTTTTACATTACTAGTTTTTCAATTGATTGAAAATTGGCTTATGTAAAAATATTTTGAAGGTTTTAAATTGATATATATATAGTGTTTGATATAGTTTATATGATTTTAATTTAAATTGAGCTTCTTATTAATGTTGTTATTATTGCTATTGGATTATATATACTCTCGTTATGGATAATTTGATTTTTCTAAAGGTATAAAGCCCCAGTAATACTCATTTTAAGTCGTTATATATACTATCAAATTTTTTAAAATTATTCTTGGATATAACTTTATGTGATTGTTGTTGTGGATGCTGCTACTGTTGGCATTTAGATTAATAAAGAGAGGGGACAAAGCTCAGGAAACTCTCTTTTTTAAGTCGTTACATTATTGAAATTATTTCAATGGTTAGCATTAAAATGTAATTAATAATTTTAAACAAGATTAAATAGGAAATGTGCAAACATGTGGTTAGTAACTTATTTGACTGATCGATCTTTATATCTAACTCTATTTAGGAGTAGTCAAAATCACTAATCATATTTTCCTCTTAATCTTTCTAAAAACTATGGATAAGAAATGTATGTTTGCCAATTATCTATCCAAGGAATATTGGGAGGGGTGGTAGATTTCATTAAGCTTGCAATTAAGCATACAGAGGATCCTACTAGGATTGTTTGCCTGTGTTTGAAGTATGGTGTTGTGAAGCGGGTTAGTCCAGATACTTGTGAAGAACACTTAGTGATTAATGGGATGGATCAAAGTTACAAATGTTGGACAATGTATGGTGAGATAAGGGATGATATTAGTTGTAGCCAAAAGCTAGGCAATGAGTAGTTGACATCTACTTGTAATGCTTTTACATTTTAGTTTGTGTATATGAATATAATTATAAGTATATCATTGCCGACTAGGAATACATGTATTTTGGTTTGCACTTATGTGAGTTGAAGTTGTAGGTATCTTAGCTTAGATATATGAAGAGAGTTAAGATACTAATAAAAGTGTACATTTAGTATATTTTGAATGGATATGATAAATAGAATTTGGCCTGGGGGTAGATTATGTGTAAATATGCAATGTGAACTTGTGTATGAGAAATTAGGGGTTTGAGTGGCCAAATTTGGTTTGAAATGTATGATTGTTATTATAACTGTCCATTTAGGTGCATTTGTTCCACTGAATGTGGTTTAAGCCTCGAATTTGGTTAATGGCGCAAGTTTAATGGATTACGGCACTTGGATGCATGAAAATGACATAAAAGTGATCATTTAGCATTTAGGTATTCAATTTTCAAATAAGGCATTAGATTGAATTAAAACTTGTGTCATTAGTTAGGTAATTGAATGAGTTTCTTGTGATGCTTGAATTATTTCAATCGAACGTCAGATGAGAAAATAACGCATATTGAAAGTTTGCTTGACGAGCTATCATGACAACAAAATGCTGTTATAAAAAGCTATATGTGTTGTAACGCATGGCATAGAGCTAAATGTTAGCTCTCTAAGACATATGCCACACATGCTGCGGCATACCTACCAAAATGAGTAAAAATAGCCTTTTTGCCACTATTTTCTTGATTAATGTAAATTTATGTGCTTTCATGCTTCCAGGGCTTTTAAATACTCATTATTTTGAGCTCAAACTATATTTTTGAAGAGTTTTAGGATTGCAAATGTTTTCAAAGTTTTATTTATTAATTAAATTTTCAACCCTTCTTGATTAAGGTAAGCTTAGGAATTTAATGACTTCTAATTATTAATAAATGTTATGATTTTAGTGAAATGCCAGTAATGTCAAGACAAATATTACAAAAAACATATCAATAAGTCCTTATATTTTATTTCAATTTTTAATTAGGCTCTTATTATTTTATTTGATGGAATTAGATCCTTATATTTTTACTCGTTAAGCTTGTTAGTCCTTGATATTATTCAATCATTTAAATTGATGTTATATCTTTAGTAAACCTGATGTCATTGCCAAGATGCGGTAAATATGACAAAGTAGACATTGAGGTGGAAAATTGCTACTAGACAATCCTAATACCTTCACTTGGCTAGGCTCACTATTGTTGTGTGATCAACGGACGAAAGGAAGAAGACAACTTCATGAGCTACGAATGGAAGATGACTTCCTACTATTAGAGATGAGAAAGTGTCAAGCAAGCGAATCAAACAAGTGAGTACTTTGAATCTTTCGTGTGCATTCTAGGTGTCCACATCCTCTATCTAGTTTATTTGTAAATGCACATTTGAATCATCCTTTGAATCCTTCTTTTAAATCCTTCAAATCCTTTTCATTTTTTGAATCCTTCCTTCTAATTTACTCTTTTCAAGTAAAGCTACTTATGAATTTGAGATTTTTTTTGTTTTTGTTGGCCTTGGATATATAAGTTAAAGTTCTATAATGAATGTGCTTTTCTATGATAGGTAAGGTTATATTTCAAGATTTAGAAAAAATATCTATTCCCATCTTTCATGAAATGATGATGCAAAGCTTCAATAAAGCTTTGATAGGGGGTGTGTGTATCCTTGCATTTCATGCCACTGCCATTTCCTTTTTATCCCTATTAGTTTGTAAGCTCTCATTTGATTATGATTCTGAATTGTGAAGCTATTGGATGCTATGAAAAATCATGTTCAATGGTAGTTAACCATGTTTTGGATTGTTGAGGAAGTGGATGCTATAGCAAGAAAATTGAAAATAAATTAACATGAGAAAAGTAGAAGATATTTAAATGATGGAAACAAAAGTGAAAACTTTGTGATTCTAATATTGTTTCGATTTCAGGGGTTATTTTGCATGTTATATTGCTCATTTGTTAACTAGTCACTAAATTTAAATATCGATAGATACTTGTTTGATGAGTTGAAAAAGTATGGCATTACATGGATAGATATTTCTTGTTCTTATAATGACTTCAATTGATTGAATTAGTTACGACATATTCTATATGCAGGAAGCTTGGTCATCAAATTTTTTTAAATGGCTTAATGGTGCAATCGCCAAAGCGACACTTCAAAGTATAGGTGAAATGAGGCAAGAAATTCCAAAATTCAACTTCGAACTTAAGGCATTGAAAAATTGCTTTGTTATTTATGGGTGCTGTCAATGCTTGGCTGACGTGGAGGACCTTTAAAAGCTTGTAGTTGATTAGGACAGTAGTTAAAAAGTGTTAGATAGTTTATTAGAAAGTTTAGGAATGTACTATGTTGTATCTAGAGTGGCAAATGGATCACTTAGAATTATGTGTTAAAAGTGTTGTAATCTTAATTCAAGTCTCATTTTTGATGTCATGTAAAAATCTACAATTGTTGAATGGAAAAAAGATAGTTGTTTATGAATTATTTGTGCTTTCCATATTCTCTGAAAACTAGTTGCTGCTACAGATTTTTTTTTAATATTGGGATCTTCATTTAATATGCCACAGAAGTGCCCAGCCACGCAAGGAATAATATATTGTAGATTATAAATACAATTACTATCTCTCTCTCTCTCTCTATATATATATGTATGTATGTATGTATGTATGTATGCATGTATTAGCTTGACATTTTTGGTCTAACATGTCTCTAATATGTTCAATCCTAGCATTTTCCATTAAACTATAAAAACCCTCACACCAATATGAAAAAAAAAGTCACTTAAATTAAGATTACTACACATCTTAAGAGGAATAAGGTTTATTTGCCACTTTAGAGTACAACACCTAATCGAAATACAAACAAGATCTAGTTCTTAAATGTCTTTAAATAATATAAGCATTCATAACAACTAAAATTAAAAGAAAATTCTTCAAATATCCCTTGTACTTGCACACTCTTTCCATAGTTGATTGATGTCCTTCAATGTCTCTTTGGGTACTAGACCTTCAAGTCAATCAAAAAAGTCACAGGACCAAGTTTCCTGCAAGCACAAACACACATTTTTAGAAGACCATTACAATTTAACATGCCAATGGCTATTTCATCATATCTAATTTTAATGGGCCTCATAAAAGCATCTCAAAAAATGACTCAAGCAATTCAAGCATATCTCACAAGCATGCGTCAGTATGGTTATTCTAAATTCATCTCAGAAAACAACTACTATAAGCTTTTTTGAGCATACTTGACTATCATATATAGTAGTTACTCTAGTACTTTCTCAAAAAATTAGATCTGAGATGAGCTAGAAACAAAAAGAAAACTCTCAACAAAGTTTGTAGTTTTTTGCATGAGTCATTTAACTCTTGTGTTTTTTTAAGTAGGCTTCCCCCCAGTCTTGTCTTCAATTCTTCTTTTGAATTTAATATCTCAATTTAATTTATTATATCTGTTTGGGAAATCAAAGTTGAACCCTTAACGTAGGGCCAACTTAATTTTCAAGTCATTAACTTGCACATTATTTTCAACATTCAATCTAAGGCTGTATGCTTTCTTCAGTTTTTGGTCTAAATTTTCATACCTTCTTCATGTATTGTTTGTCATTTTTAATGATTCTTTTAATTATTAAAAAAGATATATATCATTAGTGCAATGACGGGGGACCGAGTTCTCGTCAGTGAGATGCATTACGTCAAAATCATTATAATGATGAAAATCCCACAAGCATACCCAAGTACGAATCAATCAAAATCAATACAATAATCAACAGAGAGAGAAACCAAATCACAAATTTTATTGAAAACTGGAAGCTTCAGGCAGGATAAAGGAAATTGGTTTTTTTTTTTAAAAAACCCTTGAAATTAAAAAACTTCAAAACTAGTAATAGCGACCATCAATAGTCAAAACTTTTTATGAAAAAAAAAATCAGCTACCTACAACAAAATTAGCAAGGACCTGCAGTGTGCGAAGGGAAGGAATGAAAAATTTCATAACATCAATCACATATCACAACAATAGCATCCTTTACCTCACACTTTAGGTGAAGGGGAAGTCAATTTGAAGTAGAAGGGCGACGCCACTCTCTAAGCAAGATAGAAGAAAAATGGGAACCATGCAGATCATGCTTAACTAGGAAGACGAGAGGTTGTCTCAGGCAAATTAAAGTGAGAAACCAGGAAGAAAGTAGAAGGAAGAGCTTGGCTGCGACGGGTCTGACAGCACGAGAAAGGGGAGGCCAAATTTGTTTTGGTTCGTTTGTGAGTCGAGTTTAATTTATCTCTGGCTGCCCGAAGCCCTCAACCTAGTTGATGCTAAAGATTCAAACTCAAGTGAGAAATGCTTAAGTAAATTAGGTGCATCACATCATTTGTGATCCATCAAATTCAATTTCTCTTCAGTTGCCTGGAATCCTTAATCTAGTCAATGTTAAAGATCTAAACTCAAGTGAGAAATTCTTAGAGAGATCGGGTGTATTATGTCATTTATTGTCTGTCGAGTTCTATTTCTCTCTAGCTGCCTGAAACCCCTAACCTAGTCAATGTTGAAGATCCAAACTCCAAATGAGAAATATTTAGATATACCAGTTGTACCACGCCATTTGTGATATGTCTGATAAAACATAACATTTAAATGATGTTAAATATAAGTTGATTTTGATATTAATAATAGTGGAGAGAGTGAAGGAAAAAAAATCAAATATGCATTCTGTTATAAAAATAAAATCAATTTAAAAAATGTTACACAGAACTTTATTTAAATTGCTTGGAATATTTTAATTGGACAAATCATAAATTGATGTGATGCATTTGATCTACTAACATATTTCTCAAACTGAAATTTGTAAATTAATCAACATCAAGACGCATATTTGGCTTTGTTATCTAGCTCAACCATTTTTAACGATGTTAAAGGCCCAAGGATTAGTGAGTTTGACATTGAAAACTTTAACAATACAATTCTGACAAATGAAATTATAAGGACCTGAATAAAAATTGGAGCAAATTATTAGGACCTACAATGTGTTTTCTCTTTTATTTTTATCCCAATCTACCCCCCCACACACTCTTTATTTCTTATTATAAATATTTCTAACTATCTCACCGGAACTAATGAAGGGTGGTTAAATCATTAACATTGCCTTAAAATACAATAAACTTTTAATTTTACCCTTATTTAAATGAAATTTTTTTAATTTTGCATTACATTTATTTTCTTAGTTAATGAGTTTAAATATGGACAATATTAAAAAAATATAATTAATAACTCATCAAATGCCTTATATTAATAATTAAAAAAAGTCTTCTACAAAGTATCTTACATAGTATGAGTATGTAGTATATATTTCCTCCAGCTATTATGAAGGTCACTTTGATTCTGGAAAGGTAGTTAAAAATGTCATGTAATAGAAGCTAAAATGGGTGTATACATGGTGTTAGAAGTATGACCAATCGGATTGAAACAAGGGTATGTGAGGGAATCCCCAAAAATGGAGAAGGGGAACGTACCTTTCATTCCCAGACCTTCAATACATGTACCGATCAGCTTTCATAGATTATCTTATTTACTTTTTTCTTTTGTTTTTTGAAAATAAAAGAAGGGGAAATTGCAATGATTGGGGTTTAGGTGCAGAGCGGAACTAGAAGGAGAAGACCGCACGGAGGGAGGCACCTGGAGAGAACCTCCTCCAGCTGCTGGCTGGGAAGGTCCTCAGGAGAATTACCAGTAAACACAAATGTGACTGCTTTGAGAATTTATTCTATAACTATTCCATGACTCTTACATAGCGCTTGTTTTTACTTCGCAAACATTGCTATGTCAAATGTCAGACCTAGTTTGCGAAATGGAATTTTTTTTTTTTTTTGGCTCTTGCTAAACGTCTTTTTATTAAACCATTAAAGCACACATCTGCATATCAATGCGCGTAGAAAGGTGATGTTATTACTAAAACAACCTATCATTACATGCTTTTGCTAGATGTCAGTTCAAGTGTCAAAATGTATTTTTTTTTTTCAAGAGTCAATAAAAAATATCAATTGGATGGATAAGGAATTTTTTTTTATCATTTTCTTTTCTACTTTATTTCAAAAGACCGATCAAATTATTTCATCTGGTCATTTGTTTTGTTTTGTTTTTGTTTACCATGATTTGTTTTGTTATTTCAATTTCAATATCATTATTAAAAAGAAAGCAACATCAAGTACTTTAATGGTTGCACGTGACCACAGCCTGTCTATGACGTTTCATACTCATAACAATACAATAATAGACCACAGTGATATTGAAAATTGAATCCTGAATTTAGTGGAATGAATACCCTGCGTGATCCTCTTTTTTCAACTATATAATTGTACAGCTTTTTTTAGGTTAAAATATCCAATCTTCTCCCAAAAGAAGTGATATTTTCCAAAATATCAACTCAAGATCTTCCAGTTAATACATTGAGTTTTTTTTATAATTGAAATAATGCTATCTTCTTGTTTCCCCAACTGAAGACAGTCCTTGTCAATCTGGACTCATTTCCATCAAAAGCAACATGGGCTGAGCTTCTCTATTCACAAACGAGAGAATAATGGGTTATTTTTCATTTTGGGCTATCCACTCTGCATTCCTTGGTTCCTGCACAACGTAATTATTCATTTTAAATATTGGTATTTCACCCAAAAAAAAAAAAGGCCAGAAAGTTCAAATGCTTGATCACTGACAGATTATATTGTTTCCTAATTTTTAAATCTTAATATGACACCGAACCAATCAATACAAGAATATATTAAATCAAAATTACCGATCGCTATTTACTTACAACTTACCATGTTTTACCAGTTTGCTATCTTATTAGGATGAATACCTTGGTGCAGAGATGCACATGAAAAATTTCACAATTTTTTAAAAATTTGACAATGTTTTTTTTTTTTGGGGGGCTGAAAAAAGGGCAAATTTTTTATTTTTACCTTTAAAAATTACCAAGCCTCAAGGAATAAATCCTCCCATGTTCGAGACAGCTTCGTTTCTTCATGGATAAGCCTGCCACCATCTAGTGCTCTTCCCTTTTTATTCAACAAACTTACATAAAAAATGATGCCAATTAACCAATATAACATTAAATGAAAAACATGAAAGCAATAAACATGGGGATCCTGTCTGAAGACTACGATGTTAACAGTCCCTAATACAACATTATCCTAGCGAATTTCTTGGAGGTTTTGATGACAAAGGCAATATTGGACCTCTCTCATCAGCTTCACTGATAGCTCTGTTTCTCAACTCTAAGACCTTTTTGTGACAGTTGGAGTGCAATGATGCTACGAAAGTTGGACTCGCGGCCGGCCGGTATTCAGGATACAGGCGGCCGGACCGGTACCGAACCCCACATGCATTGCATAGCGTTTTTGGGCCCATAGGTCCCTCCCTCCATTGCGGGGTCTTCGTGACCTGACAATGCATGCATTTTCGGGAGATGATCGACTCATGAGATGACGATCTCTTCATATTAGTAAGACCAGAGACATCCTTTTTCCTCTGCTTCTCTTTCGGACCGTGAGATGGTTTCCAACTGAGGAATGTTTCAAAATCCGACTCAGCAGCAGCTGCCCTCCGAGGTTTTTGGAATGCTCGTGAAGAAGAGATGAAAGGAACTGAGAATAGAGGACTGAGGATTGAGAGAGGTCGTCGTTTGCTGCGAGCTCGCTTTCGGATGACAGGCTGATCGGAGGCATTCTCGCCTGATGAAGAACTGCTGCTTTCAAAAACAGAGACTGGACTGTAGATCTGGAATTGGAAGATATCTTTGCCGTTGGAAGAGACTTTTGGATTGGGAACGCTTTTGATATATGCCAGTTTCGTCGTCTCTGGCACTTCTATTGGGGAAATCTCAGCACGCTGCAATAACGGATATTTAAATACACAAGAAAAAAAGGATCAGATGCAGCAGAAACAAGCAATCTCCCTGGAAAATGATGCATTGATCTATATAATCCAAATAAAAAAATGACTGCAAATTAATTATTTAAATAATTTCGGCCATCATTGAACATAGAATACCTGGACAAAACATCAGGTTTTCCAATCCCTTTACTGAAAGAAAATTACAAACAGTAAAGGTAAAGATAGATAAATTTGAATTTTAGAACATAATTACTGTGACAGATAGACTCTAACCTACTATTAATTAATTAATAATCAACATGAAAGAAGAGTCACTCTGTTCTCTTTCCTCCAATACTTCTCATTTTCAACCTAGTTCTTTCTCATTCTTCGTTCCTTTTCTTTTTAAGAACCATTAACCAACATTAACCAACATGTACTGTTGTAGCTTCCACAGCCAGGACATCAGAAGTCAGACATCATCATCGTGAGGCAGGGTGGTCACAGTGTCTCCAGGACATTCTGAGGCAGTTGTAGGCGAATTTAGCATGAATTTTATTATAAACTTATAATTTATTCTGATGTCTCGTGGCTGCCAAAACTGAATAAAGACATCAGGGGCACACTTGAAAAGCTAGCTTTACTGCTTTTCATACACCTAATAGGAAACAGCTAGCTTGCAACAAAAGGTTGCCTGATTATCCTGCCCATTAGGTAATGCAAGAAAACTGAATCCCTACCACTTGAATCTTCCCAACGTTTTTCTCTTAAATTACACCAATGTCACTCTGCCAATCTATTCTCTTGTGCAGGCAGAATTTTGATCAACAGTTCTTAACTGCTAGCTAGAAGTCACTTCAGCATAGGGTGTAGTTATAGGATGTTGCACAACTAAAACCACCAGTAGGCTACCAATACTTCTTTCTGACCATCTTTATTCATCTCTGCCTGCGATAAAGTTCCTACAGAAAATCATTCTAATCTTTCTCACAGATTCACAACAAAGAGATGAAAGTATTCCAACCAAATATTTCGACCACTGACATGGATATCAACTACAAGAAGTGTGCAACACGTCATATTGTACTCTACATGATGACTACATTAATGTTTCCTATGAAAGGCTAGGATAAAATATATGAAAAATCTAGCTAATTCAAGTATAGATCCTATAGAATGAACAGCCATCGACAGAAACTGAATGAGTCCTTCGAATTGGTACATGACTGCATTCATCTTGTTTCAGTGTCAAATAATACAAGCCTGTACATAATTAAGCCCCCAAAAACAAGTGCACTGCATTCAAATAAAAACAAGACTTCATCTTAACATAACTGCAATACAAGGAACGGCATACCAGAAATTAACATTAAATGAAGGGGAGAAAACTTACAGTAGTAGAGATCCTCTCAAGTTTAGGATTGCCTTTTCGAGTTTTATCACAAAGCCCAGAAGGCGAGATGGAGAAAGCATCAAAATATGGCTCTTCAAGGCATTTGAATTGGGCATCCCAATCTTCTTCCATGGCATTAGCTTCCACATCTTCCAGCGGGAAATCAAAAAATTTGATGACATCATCAAAAATTTCATCCGACAAACCATTAAAATTCTTGTCAAAAAACCAAGAATCCTTCATGTTGTTGATACCCTGTTTCAACATATTATTATGCAGAAAAGAAAATGGAAGACGGATGCTGTTATTTTATGCTCATATTGAGTGAAACACTCAAAAAAGAACTAAGAAGAAGAATGCATCTTTGTTTAAAAGTCCAATTATCAGGCACGTAACAATAACAGTAGCAAAACATCAAGGGGCGAAAGCTATTTCACACGATTGAAATTATTGTGTAATTAACTAGTGAAAATGAGATTTATGCTCAATACATGGTTATATAATACTCCTCCAGTCTCATTTATAAGGCAATGAAGGATGTATTTTTTTTTTCATCATATTTATAGGACATGTTATTAATTTTTTATCACAATTTTTCCCTTTTACCCACCATTCAATGTTGGTGTACATTATCGAAAATTCTCTCAAGTTTCTCACTCATTATTTCATATACAGGGGTAGAGTTAGAAATTTGTTAAATTTGGATAGAATCAACGAGCTTTCTGTTTTCCTTTGGGTAAAACAAGTAAGGAATGACTTATAAATAAGAGTGAAAGGAAGAAAAGCTAAAAAACTCTTATCCACAAGTCCAAGTTTCTAGAGCGAAAATCTTCCCAAAAAAAGGACTTCCCAGTTCCCACCGCGAGTATCCTACACTGATAGGAATTACCATTCAAGGAAAACATCAATTTAACGGGTCATGTCATCACCCAAGCAACCGTCACAATCCTTTTCCATCCTAACATAAAGAAAATTGCCTTTTCAGTAACATGTCATATACCCAGCACACCGTTTAGCCGCAGAGAAAATGTAGCAGAAGTGATTAAGACCCAAATTCGAAAAATTGTATTATTTTCAAATGCAACAGGCCGTAGATGCTAAATGCAGGGGATGCTGGGGTTCAATATTCATTCTTACCTGCTCAATTCGAGGTTAATGCAAACAAATTATGTAAAACTCCTTTTCTTTTCTTTCCCTATACCTCAACTACAGTAAACATACCGGAAAAAAATGAACTGCATACAGCCGAGCACACAGCTAGAGAGAATGTGAAAACACAATGAGCCTATCAGAGAAATTAACAGGAATGCACGAACATGAAAGAAAGTCCTCTTACAAAAAGAAAGATGTGGTAGAACTTTGAATAAGACCTCTGAAACGGAACCTTCAGCTACTAAAAGGGCATGGAGAAGCGCATTGCCAAGTTTGCGGAGGCGGTCACGGTTCTCACAGGAAACAGAAAACACACTGGTCGCAAGAGTGAGGATTAAATGTAAAAGAAATGATTTTTGCTGTTGTTTGAAGTTGGTAAAATTGGGCATGTATTTTGTGCCTCTGCGATGCAGAATCCCTCATCGTGGTCTCTGCGATCTCCACCGTTCCTTCCCAGTCGACGACGCAGGAAATGTTTCCCTTCCCTTTATTATTATTGTTTTTTTTTAACCACATGACAAAAATGAATATGACGTTTTTAAGCGGGATATTTTGGTAACATTCGTTATCGAATCCAAGTGACCGTGTTGATTATTATTATTATTTTTTTGGCCAGTAAAAATTGTAATTATCCAGCAGCCATTGACAGTAACTAGAATGAACATCCCATGGCCACGCTTTTGTGCTTTGCATGGGTGTCCTTTAAATGTAATTTTGTCTATCTAAAATATAAAACATCCCTTTGATCAAAAAAAAAAAAAAAACATCTCTACGTCAAGTATATCTTTAAGAACAAAAATTAGATAGTTTTAATATCTCAAATTTTTAAACTATATTTTTCTTTGATACTAATCATTAATTATTTATTTATAAAAAAAGTTGATTAATTTTGATATACTCTTAAGGCATTTTTGGTAAAAACATATTAAATGCACTTAGAACTGCTTCACAGATTGCTTTGTACTAAATTGAAACATCAACTTCTAAAAAAGTTACTCCCCATGCTTATATATAAAATACTTTTAACCAAATTTTATATACCGATACAAATTTATTATTTAATTAAAATCATATAAAATCATAATAATTTTTAATTTTGCTTCTAATAATGTCATAATCAATATCATGATGCCAATAAGAACAACATACAATTAATATCTCTCTTTCATTTTTTAAGATAAGGATAAAATTATTTAATTATTTAAAAATATCATGACATCTCTTCTATTTAAAGCTAAAATAAACTCATAGAAAATACTTTATAGGGATGGAAGGAACATATTTGAAACAGAAGTAATTTATTTGGACATTCTATAAGTATGGTACTCGCGGACATGGAAAAATTATAATTATTGATGAAACAAATATTTCACCAAAACTAATATAAACAGATAAAATATACAGTTCAAGGCAAGGTTGTCTATCAAATTTGCCCACTATTCATAAGCTCTTATCTTTTTCGCAAAAAATATATAATAATCTACCATTCATTTTGTGACAGAGGGCTGATAATAATGTAAATTATTTGTTGTCATTGTGTTGTGTGCAGCAATGATATTTTTTTATAATGAAAATAATGGTTTTTTTATTGCTCATGACATGGGTATCTTTGTTAAAAGTAATCATATTTTAAGTATAATTGAACATTAAATATAAACATTAATTTTGATGAAGATTTAAACATTAATTTGCCGCATTGTTTAAAATATTTTTATTGTATGTATAGAGTTGAATAAATAAGCTGCATTTTTATACTTTAGGAATAACATAATCTTTCATAATTTTTATGATATATGTTGCTAAAATATTCATATGATTTAACATGTGACTGTTGTACAATTTTATCAATTTGATTGTGTAAATGATAAATTGATAAGAATCGTATATTTGTTACTTATAAATTTCAATATATAGCTAAAAAAATGCCATGAAAAAATAAGACGGTTGGTCAAATGAGGGGGCAACGTGCATAAGATGTGGATCTATCCACATTATTATTATTATTATTGATTATTGAAGACAAATAGGTAGATCTGGAGAAAAATAAATAATAATATTTTGAATGTTTGTGTCATTGTCATCCACAGATATGATTAAGGCGTCACCGACGGTGCCCGCGGGATGAATGAGAATTATTGCACCGGCAAGGGTCTGTTTGTTTAAGGACTTTCATAGATTCCGAGTTTTTGGACAAAAAACATGAGAAAAAGCAAAGTCGAAGCGGAGAACGTACATTAATCTCCAATCGTGATTTATGACAGAAGACTCTCAAGTCAGGATGTGTTAGATGAAAATCATCATGAACATTTTAAACATCATTTCCTTTCCCTTTCCAATTACGATTTTTTTTTTTTTTGAAAAAAAGAGAGTTAAAGCTAGCTTACCAAACATGTATAGTGCTTTGTCACTCCCTTGACTTCCCATTCGTGCCTACCAGACGCATCCTGACAATCTTAGGGGTCGAAATTAAAGGTGGGGCCACCATGTTTGGCGATACTGCAAGAGATAAGTGATGAGTCCATTACATGAAAGTTGGCCACTTGTCAATTTCAACTCTCAAATCATTCGTTCCTCTCTTCAAAGGCATCAACAAATCCTCCCCCCACCCGAATTTATCGGTCACAGATATACTAGTAAATATAGTAACCTTCCACTTCTTCCTTACACTGCTTCTTTCAACACGCTTTAGAAATTCTGGTGAATTTACTGTTTTCATTTAGATAAAGCATTTTTAAATATATTTTCCTTATCTTTTTTGTAATGTCCCGGTAAAGAGTAACCTGCGCATTTCACCAAAGACAAGGATGGAATTTATGTTCAGGCTATTTGGCACTTTGATTATGGATGCGTGTTGGTTGCATACGCTTTAAGCCATTATGTGGAGCCCTAATCAATCTCTTGTACTGAGAGAAAATATGGAAAGCATTATTCTAGGGAAAAAAAAAGGTATTGTTTATGTTATTTAAATATTTTGTAAGAAGAGAAATCTGAAACTTAACTTTATATGAACATGATATTAAGATTTCCTTTCATGTTATTTTGTTAGAAAGGAAATCTGAACATTAGCTTTCTTTGGACAAGTGATTAAGATTTCCTATAATAGGTAGGAAAGTTAGTTTGAGTAGACTAGCTTGCATTTGTAAATGGGACACATTTGATGAACAAAATATTGTGATTTGAGTTTTTGAATCCCTTCCTCTTCCTCTTTGCGTGTGTCTCCCTCCCTTACTCCCCCACTATTATGTTCTTCATATTCATTTCTCCTTTATTTCTAGTTTTTCTCTACTCTCTCCCTATGTTCAGCCCCGTGCAAGTGTGTGTGTGTGTGTGTTACATCATGTACCTTCCAAGAGTACTCAACAACAAGAAGCATCAACCCACCTTTCATTTTCACAAGTTACCATCAATTAACATTCACATCTTAACCTTCAACATTCTTCTTCTCATATTTACTGTAAGAGAGAACGAAAGGAGGAAGACAAGTGTGATCATTGAAGGAAGAAGCTTCCAGTTCGTCATGATTGATATGTTTTCCCATCTTTCCTGCAATATAATATACACAAAAGGAATTGAATAACCAACAGCTGCACACATGTTAATATCTACTTTAACAGAAGAGGAAAATTATACTGTATTATTATTAATCCAAGCATAAAACAGTTCAATTCTTTTCTCCTCATCATAGGGGACTAGAATACTCATATATGCTCCTCCGAAATGTTTTGATGTATCGGCAGACCATCAAATATAGTTTTGGCATCATATTGCAATGTCCCGATTGGATCTTGCATAAAAAAATGTAAAATTAATCGGTTATTCCAGTTCATGCCTTTACGTTCTTAATATGCATGTCTTCTAATTTTATTTCAGCAAGTTACTCCTGCAATTTAAGCTGTCTTGTCACGTTCATTCTTTCCGTTCCCATATAGAAGGCTCCGAATGTAAATGGGAAAAAGTTTCAAGTATTCCCTAGTGGTGACCCTTAGCCGTGTTCATTGAACTTCAACATATATATATATATATATATATATGAGTATTTCGCTCACTTCACTTCAAACAGATTCTCAAGCATATCAAACTTCATAAAGTAAATAAAGGGAAAACAAGGAGCAAGCATGTTGATGCAATTAATTAGATGAGGTGCATCAGTATACTATCTTCAATCAAATTCTTGTTTCCGTTATGTACGAGGGAATGAATTTTTTCTTTCCATATTAAGCAATAACTACAGAACAATAGAACCCTTCCCGTGGGGCAAAACTACCTCACACAATGCACATGCTAATGAACTATCACAAAAATGTACTCAAACATCTGAATCCTGAAGAAATTGTACCTCAGTAAGTTTCTGTAACACATTTTTGTGTTGATTGGAGAAAAGATCTCTTGCATACTCATAGAGCTCTAAGTCAAGGTCATTAAGAGATCGTATCTGCTGAAGAACCGCATCAGAAACCTGAAGGCGTGCCTGGGAAAATCCGAAGTCATTAGAAAGGATTACATTACAATTTGCAAGTCAACAAGCCAAAAGTAGGCCATAGAAAATTTCACCACAATACAAATAATTTATATTCCCATGTAGCCTGAAATACAAGCATTGCCTGCCCATGCTAGAAATGCATATCCTGGTTGGTGGCTATTAGATGTCAAAACCTTCTCAGTGAACCAAGTAGGAAAAGCTACTCATGCGGACAGAATGGAAAAGTGCACCAAATATGGCAGCTCTGACACTAATAAACTTACCTCCGTTGAGAAGTTCACTGGGGATATTCTCTTCAAAGAAAAGAAGCGTCGTTGAGTCTGGGCCTTTCGTAAACTAGAAATACAGTCTTCATAAGCTTCCGTGAGGTCTCCCACAGTCATCTAAAATCAATCGACAATCATAATTGTTATTCAAGATGAAAAATAGATAATATCTAACATGTCCACCAAAAAACTATACTATGCAAACAGGCTTACTTTTGATTCTGTTGCTTCACTGGAAGAAGTCTCAATGGCTCTGCTGTTTAAGGTGCTATTCTGTCTTGAAGTAAGAGATTCAATGAGTAAGGTTTCCACACTAAAACTCCATTGACTAGGTGTCTTCGTGGAAGGAGATCCTCCTTACCTGATGTTCAAAGTTATCGGGTTCAGAATTTGATAGTGAACTATGCCCTGCAATACAAATACGTGATCAATGCCATGTCATCAAACAGATCTAACAAAAATAAGGTAAAGACTAGAAATGTCAACATCCACACGTCCCCTGAGTTTCAATGCAAAAGATGGCACTTGATAAACCCACCCAGATCAGCCCAGACCCCATTATGTGCCACAGACATATCCAAGTGCACATGGTATTACCGGTGCTTTAATCATGCTCCAAATACTGTAAGGTATCATTTGAATTGATAGATTTGAATTTTAGATTTGAAATCCAACATTTCAGATCTTACATTTCAAATCCATATATTTAAAATCCTTGGTTTGGGTAGTTTACAAAATTTCAAATGAAAAGAGATGAACTGAGATTCAAATGAAAATAAAAAATAAAAAATAAAAAATTTATTTCTATTTTTTAATCGACAAAATATGAGAATAGATACGAGAGTCAGAAATATCAATAGTGAAAATATGAAGAGAACATGATGTTTAAAATGATTAGAATTTCAAATGACTGGGATGTAAATGAAATTTAAAATTACAAAGGAATTATAATTTGAAATGAATTTAGTTTTAAATCAAATCTAAATTCATAAATTTTTGTGTATGCAAATGAGGGATTTCGTTCAAATCCAAATACTTGTTAATCCAAACATGCCATAACATTCATTTGACTGTCTGACATACCACACTAACCTATGTTATCAACACTAGTCATGCTAGCATTTGGTGCTCTCAGCTGTGATATCACCTGAGCCCCAACAACGTTTGCAAACATGGAGGCAGATTCTTTGTGCTCCTCAGTCAGACCAACGTATAACATGTCATCTAATCTCTTCTACAAGAATTACAAACATCTGTCATACATGTAATAACAGGAACCCAGGAAGTGGTGAACATTTATATGATGCAAAAAACACAATTCACAACCTAGACAACTTATTCACTCACTACCTTTGCAACTTGAAGCACGTACTTGCCAAGAATCTTATACTTCTGTACACAATGGCGCACTTCATGTGATTCTGCTGCATAAGAATTGTTTGTCAGACCTGCAACCTGTCAATTGAACAGTCCACCAAAAAAATTGAAATGAACACTTGGATACATGAAATGCTAACATCAATTAAGTTTTGGAAATTCCAGAATCTGACTCATCCAATTATATTTGAGGGGTTAAATTCACAGGATATAATATCTAACTAAAATCTTGAACTCTCCATGCCCATAATGTTAGTCAAGTACTATGCTAGTTGCCTAGCTGCACACAGGGTACTAATTTATCCACTTAAATATTGGAAGAACGTTTTCACATGCCATCAAACCCAAAGCCGGGGTATTGGCATATAAGCGTATAAGACATAAAACTGAGAGTGGTTAGTCCAACAATAAAGTTGGTAACAACAAAGGAGTTTTGCACCGGCAAAATATGTGCATATTCTAATGGCAATGGCACATGAGCAGGAATTAAGACTCCAAATGATGTATTCCCATAAAATAACTATTTCAGAGGGCAGTGTAACTAACATAGCAGTCGCAAAATACATAACCTATAAGAAATTAAGAATGACCACAGGGATAAAGAAACACATACTATAGTACCTGGAATGTGGCCCCATTATGTACAATATCCTCAGCCACGGGATGATTGATGAATTCATGCAATGGCATTGCAAATTCTTCCATGTCATAGAAATCATTGCTCTTAGGGATAGGTAACCCCCTACTTTGCCTTGAGTCCCTCTGCCTCACAAAATGAACAACAATACATCACTTGGTAAATTTAGAAGTTGTATCCAATTAGAAGTTCGTGCGTTAGCAGACAACATGGCATCATGAAGCAGAAGTATAATTACTCCATAAATGCATCTATTTCCCCTCTATTTGGAAACCTTAATGACTGTTATTTCCATATTCAAAAGTACATGGATCTGTCCGTGGTCACAATATAAAAGGCAAGTAATCAACTTCAAGATATACCCAATCAGGATGTCCATGATTACTCTTTCCAAATAAAGTCTGGGCCCACGCATTCTTAGATTATAATTATAATAAATCAGCAGGATTATCCATTTTACATCATTTCCAAAATATATTTGTCTTCCACATAATAATGTTCATTCAGTACATCATGCACAGATAGCAATCAATTATTGTCCAACGGCAATCATACTATAAAATTTCACATAAAGATCCAGTCACAGAACAATATGCCCCTTGCAGAATGTCCATATATTCAATTACAATTGAAAGGCTTTTTAATTTTCAGAATCTCAGGAGAAATTGGTAAAAGTGGCATGTCAAAGTTTCAGTTCACATTTGCCCCATTTACAGGAGACCCAATGTGAAATGCCTCTTGCAGTTATCATAATCCACCACCATTTCAATACTCAATAAGGAAGTTACTAGATTAGGTCCCTGATTCACAGGGATCATCAATAGAGAAACAAAAAAGGAAAAGAAATAGAAGCACTCTAATCCAAACTTACCTTCCCAATGATCAACTATCAACGCTCTCAATAAAGATCATTTTCAGAAAAGACAAACGCAGGTGCGTAGACGCTAATTGTCTTACAAGTTACCACATCATTTATTATTTGATAAATCTGATGCTTTGAATGTATCAACACCCCTCTACTTAGGGGGCATGTGTATTTATGTAACCTTCACAACCCTATGTTTCAAGTTCAAATATTATGGAAAAAGAATACACTCCTTTATCAGATATGCTTGTATGTATGAGCAAGGAAAGGATATATTCCAATTGGTAACATCCAGAGATAAAATGAAACGAGGAACCTACCCTGGCAAACAGGTCTTTCCTCATCCATGGAACCAGATACTTCCAGGGCCAGATATCAAGTGTACTTACGCCTTTAGTCTTAGAGCACATGCGTCCAGCAATACGAGTTGCAGATGTCAAGTTTGGATGCACCAAAAATCTAGCTGCAACCTCTACTGAAAATTCATAAGTACTAAAGACACGACTGATAGGATCCCTAAGTATGGTAACCACAGAACTTCTCTCCCTTGGAAGTTTTGAAGTGATGCTAAAGTCATCATGCGTAACTAGAAGCCTGCAGTTAGGTTTGCTGCAAATTCATGAAAATAATAGCAAGCAATTAATAAGAAACTTTTGACAAAGTTTACATTGAATTTTGCATGCAGGAGATGGGTTAAACAACTGAATATACAACGGCTGAAAAAGTTGGGGCCCTCAATAAGCTGATATGCTTAAGATGCCATAGACAATTTAAAATGAAGCGTTACAGTTTTGTTGAGTAAATATTCTACAGAATAGAAGCTGTTATAGAATAAAAGCATATTATATTAGTTATATTAATGTAAAATAATAGCCAAAGAAAGTAAAAACCTAAAAAATATTTTAAATTTATAATGTCTATTTTATCATGTTATCTTATTGTATGGACTTTTCTGATGGTATTACATAGTTTTTGGGATAAGGCTTCTAGTCAAACTCCTTCACATGACTATGGCACCTAAGGTGCTTGACTTTTTCCATATAAAAGTTGCCAAAGGTGATGCCTTTTGGCAAACTTTGTGAAGCCATGGCCTCTCATGCTGTGAGAGGCACTGGAGGTGTTTGGCGCCATGTCTCAGTGCCGTAGACGCTCAGGCAAGCATCTTTAATGACACTGGTAAAATGGTGGGTAAAAATAATTTCAATGCTTCTGCAACTCAGTAATTATTCTAGAATCAGAGAGACATAGCTGATAAGGTTGAGTAACAAGGTTCTAAACCAGGAAAAAATAATTGCTAGAATTTATTAAATGCTAAAGGTTTTTATAAGCACAATAGATTTTTAACCGTCATAAAAGTTTTAAAAAGCAATCACTAGGGTCTCAAAAGTTTTGCTGTCAAAAACTGCAGCAGGAAGAATAAAAAGAATCAGTCCTTTTATTTTAGCATATCCAAATGTATCAAAAGCTGTTTATAGGAATAATAGTTGAAAAGTAACAAAAATTTTAAAAAAAATTGCAGTTTAGTGTAAGATAGAAAGAAGTTAAAAGGAACCTTGGATCAAAGTGCAGCTTATCGTAAGAACGAGGGCATTCGAGAGAGCTGGGATACAACTTCTTCAAGAAACTGCAGATACAATATACCACCAGAAGCATAGATCAATGAGTTTGTCAAGATGCAGGTCTTATCTTTTTCAGATACCTAACGGGAACCATACAGAATTACCAGTGAAAATATGTGCGTCCTCCTGTTCTTGGGACATGGAGGAAAAATAGCAAATCTCTTAGTGTGTGTTTATCCTCTCTAATTTCTTTGTCAAGTGAAGAGTGCGCCCAATTTCTAACAGCTCCTTCACAACGTCCAAAATCATGTTTTGTGAAAGAGGCATCCGCTAGTGCAAAAAAAGAAAGAAAGAAAGAACCCCAATGTAGACCAAATTAAAACAAAACAATTATTAAAAAAAATCAATCGAGAGACTAAACATGAAAATGTATACCTAGTCCAACAAGCGTCAACAGCACACAAAATTTTAGGATACGATCCATCCACAAATCTCCTGCTCCTGGAAGAGCCAAATGAAACACCGAAAAGGAGACCAGCAAATGAGTAAATAAATGGAAATGAATTACAAGCCAACTGCAGGTTAAGAGAACAGCTGCTATCTTCTAAATTCCTTAGACCTCGTAATGGCTTCCCATGATGAAAATCCTAGTCAAACACATTTCTACATCAGCCCAAGAAACCCCCCTATCACGGTAAGTCGTTTCTAAGCCCAAGCCAATATAACAATAAACTAGAAAAGCGTAGAACTCAACCAAACACCGGTGATTAAAGGAGCATCATATTCATATAACATCCGGAAATGGTAAAGCAAGAATGCGACATATTCAATGAAGCAGCCAGAATACCTTTCAGTTTCACAAATATGGAAAGATTGCAATACATTGTAGGAGACCAGGATAACAGCTCAAACAATAAGCTAAATAAACCAACGACAAGAACAGAGCACGAAATGAAACACACAGACACACATCAATTCGAGTAGTAGAAATATACGAGTAAAAGCAACTAATGGACCCGCCTGTATCGGCCTCAGGATCTCGTGCTCATAAATTCCCAAAACAATGTTGGCACTTGAATAGACAGACCTCAGTCAATTTGGACCCACCAACACCCCTTTCAGAGCAGATACTGAAAGTCTCTGTCCCGAAATTCCTCACCAGCCAACGTGAAGTTTGAGAATTTTCCCGGGAAAAGAATGACCCCAGATTTTACAGGCCTTTCCTCGGGAGTTGGTGGGTTTAATAACGATGTGGAATGGAAGACCGAAGACCAGTGTCCTTTCCCTGCTAGCCGCATTCATAGACAAAGGAGCTGAGAAGGATTCCCCAACTCTTAAATCACGGAACAAAAGGGGACAAAACAAAAAGAGTAAGGGCATAAACGTATAATGCAATCAATACTGTTATATCAATAACTTTTATTAAATATATTTAACAATTTTATTTTTTTAAAATTAAAAATATAAATTTTTAAAAATATTCATCATTTAATATATTAAAAAAAGAGATAAAAATTAATTATAAAAAAAAATAATATTAAAATTGACATATTTAATAAAACATTAATTTATTTAAAGTGTTTTATATTTTGAGATAGAAAAAATTTTTTTAAAAGTATCCTATAATTTGAGATAAAAATAATATTAATATATTATTTGTAAAATTTACGAGTGTTGGCCGAAGAAGCAGAGGGTAAATACTAAATGGCGAGAAAGAATTTGTTTATATGTAAAATTTGTGTATATAATATTTTTATTGTTATTATTTCAAAATTTCCATTGAATATGGATCATTTGAAGGGAGAATCTGTTAAAAAGACCAAGTTAAAAGATAAGTTATGTCCAGGGATTAAGTATTTATAAAGCAATTTGATCGATTGACTGAAATGCCCCTGTGCGTTTGGGCCTATCCGCTTCTCATTATTCGATATTCATCTCCTTCCCCTTCATCGTCTTAGACCCCATTGGAGGAGGAGCGGTTCTGGAGAAATGCAACAGAGATGGTGGCAATCCAATCCAAACATGAAAGCCCCTATTAGTGATGGTTTGTTCAGAACGCCCTCTTTCCTTAAGATTAGGGGAGAGTGTGGTGCGCATAAGGATTTCTCTCTTCGATCTTGCTTTTCCGATCTCAATCCGGTGAGGTGCGGGTGCGCAAATCTTCATGACAGCGAGGCGACGGTAAGGCTACGCCGAACAGCTTCAAGTTTGGGTTTCTCTGATTATTACCCAGTGAAATTTTTCTTGCTGGTTTTGGAATCTTCTTCTTGAGGAATGAGAACGAACAAATTCGATTATTGCTGAATCTTGTCGACTCACCAAACTGTGAATGTCGACTCCCGCGACTAGTCGAGTCACCGGACTGAGAATTTAAAGGTTCGATTGCTTTTTTTAACTTTTCACGTTCGTAAAATTTTACTTTTAAAAAGCAAAAAATTATTTAAATAAAATATTTTATAAAAAAATACATAATACATTTAAATAGTAATTAAAAGTGAATTTTTAAAATATAATTATTTAAAATTTTTAAAAAATAAATTAAAAAAAAGAATATTATTTAAACATATTATATCAAGTTTAATATTTTATTTTTATTTAAAAAATAATTAATTTATTAAAAATATAATTATTATTTTAATAATAATAATTAGACTTGACATTTTTAGTATTTTAAATTAAATAATTAATCATGTTAATTTTTAACATTAATGTATAATAAAAATTATAAATATTTATCATATTTTTTAAAATTATAAATGAAAAAAATATAAATCACTAAAAATTAAATTTATAGCATTATAGATCAAAATTTATGTTATTTAAAATTTTTATCATATTTTTTAAATATTTTAAATATAGTATATTTGTAAAATAAAAATTACAAATTGTTATAAATTAATTTTTTAAGTACATTTCACTATTATAACCCAAACAACTTTCAGTATATCAAACTGACTTTTAAAAAAATGTATCCAAATACAAATTTCGTTACAATAACTAACTTTCACTAAATTAACTTTCATCAAATAAACTTTCACTAAATAAACTTTTGACAAACTAAAAATCAAACATACACTTAAAAATTATCAATATCAATTTGGTTTTCTAGGTTGTAGATTATTGATTGTAGATCTGAGTTGTTGAATATTTCAATTATTGCTTCATATTTTTTATTGAAGACATGAGCTGGATTGTGTGATATTTTGGTGTTCCATTTTTTATTTTGTACAATCTTGAGTCTAGATGCATCTTTGTTAATCAGGGTGCAGGGTACAGGGTTGTAGATACAAGAGATTTGGTGTAGGATGTAAAGGTTTTGACTTGAGTCTAGGAGTATGGACTTAAATCCAAGGGCTTTGACCCAGGGTGTAAAATGCAATAGGTTAAGTATAAGGTGCAAAAATTTTGACTTAAAAATGTAAGAATATGTTTGCTCAAAAAAAAAAAATGTAAGAATATGAACTTAGGGTGTTAGGGTTTTCGCTCAAGGTGAAGGTGACGTGTTGGCCTAAGGAACAAAAGTTTTGGCTTTTTTTCATTAACACATAGGGCATTCGATCAATTGTATATATTATTTTATGAATAAAATATTTAATTTGATCATTAAATTACACTTGATTCTTGAGCATAATTTCTTATTTGACTAGGAATTTATTAGCAATTCTTTCTTATTTGAATCAATGCATTATGCATCATAACAAAATATAGATTATTTTTGTTTTGAAAAATAAAATTATAAAGTAGATTTATAGATAGGTATAATTTTATTAAAAATTATCTTATAAATTAAGATAAAAAAGTATAAAATATAATAATATTAAAATTGATGTTACAATAGAGTGAGAACACTTTATTATACTTGTTCAATCCCAATTTTAGAAGATAGTTTAAAAAAAATTCATGTAATAATAAAATTTATTGATTACATCTTCTTCAAATCCTAATTTTCAAGAATCAAAAGATAATATTAAAATAAATATAATTAATAAACAAAAGATCATTTCTCCACCACAAAAAGTGACCCTCCAAGAAGTGCAGGGTGTCGATTTTCATCTCATCTAAGGTTCCGTTTGGTATATTAGAATCTTGCCTTAAGAATTAGAAATGGAAATAAAATTTAAAACATAGTTAGTTTGGTATGTTAAAAATCAATTACACCAAATTTGATGGAATTGATTTCATAAAAAATATTCAATTTTTAAATTCCATCCTTCATTTTTCATCTTTTACCCCTTCTTCTCTTACTCCATTCAACTTTCCATCCACCATCTTAGCACCTAGCAACCAGCGCTGGCGACCTTCTCAGCATTGGAAACCTCTAGCGACTTCTAGCACCTAGCGATAGTGACCTTTGGCTTTGAGATAGCGACTACGAGCAACCTCTAGCCACAGAAACCTCCATTAATAGTGAAAATCGATAGCAACTCTTCCTCTTCCTCTTCCAACAATAGCAATCTTCGATTTTATAGCTAAAGCTTGAAGGTGACTTCAAATCTAACCTCCGATTTGCTAAGATTGAGGCTCAAAACCAAAAGGAGATCGAGAGAGAAACTACTTTGATTTAGGTGTTCTCTCCCCCTCAATCTTCTAAGTCTGAAAGTGTTACACAAAGAGAGTGATTTCTTAAATCTAAATCTTCGTTTTTGATTTCTTGATTGTTGTAGAGCAAGTATTGAATCTAGATTTCCCTCACAATCTCCCTTTCCCTCTTGATCTTCATCTTCGATTTCTTGATTGTTGCAGAATAAAAGTGTTGAATTTGGACCTCCCTTTTCCTCTCAATCTTTGTCTTTGGTTTTTTGATTGTTGAATCTCCATTTGTTGTTTCAATGGTAACTTTTGTTGATTGTTGAATCTAGAGTCTTGTTGATTGTTCTTCGATGGTGCGGTGGTTCTTTCAGTAGCAATATGGAGAAGAGTGGTTATGTTGGTCTAGGTATTTTTTCAATAAGGATATTTTGGTCTTTTAATATTATGAATGTGTTTTGATAAAAATTATACCAGGATTTCATGGACATACCAAACATATCATTAAACCTCATATTCACTTCCATATCCATTTTCATTTTTACTTTCATATCTATTTTCATTTTCATCAAAATAATTTCCATCATATCAAAGAAGCCATAAAAACTTCACTGTAAAAGCATTTCTATGGTGGTGGTTTGTTGCAATATGTGTTCTTTTCTTTCTTTCTTTCTTTCTTTTTTTTTTTTGGGTGAATCTCTTTCACTTTTCTCATCTTCACCTTCTCTCTGACTTCTTCCGTTCGTTTCCCCTTCTTTTTCCAAATCTGGTTTCTTCCAATCTCCACTTGCTCAATTGTCCCATTTTTCCGGCTCATCCTTAATTTTGACCAGTTGACCCATTTTTTGACTGATTCATGCAACTAGCGGTTTGATGGTCTCTATCGAACCCGACCACTGGCCAATTCCCAATTTGATCAGTCATTTTTTTTTAAAACCCTGGTCAAGAACCTTTTTTCACTCGTTCCAGCTTATAAATCCTTTCCTCGCAAATAAATCATCACAAATGCTTTTTCAAAACAATCCTAAGATCACAACCACCTAAATAATTGCATCACTCTTTACGTTACACTTCAACCATCGTTGCAAAAATCATTAAAATTATCAAATCGTTTTATAGAATTTTCAATTTCTCTTTAGTTGCAAGGAAAATTAATTAATTAAAAGTATATAAGCATAAAAAGTTGAAAAAATATCCATCTGTAAATATATTTAAAAAATAACAAATGTACGGACATATAAGCTTAAGAATAAGTTGAAATATTAAAGATAACAAAAACAGAAAATAAAAGAAAAATCCTTACACCTCATTACGAGTGAGATCGCATTCAGCGGGTTCCAAAATTTAAATGAGTTCATTAAGCTTAACATGAAATATGAAAGGTATAAACATTTTTTATGGACCAGTTTGAATCTAGTGTATAAAATCGTAAATTTTAATTTATTGGGTTTAAGATAAAATATTACAAGAGAAAAGAAATCCTTGTGCATTTGAAACCATGAAGTATGAATTTGTCCCAATAATCTCTACTCTCAAAAGTCTCAAAATACTAAGCGCACATAAAGCATGAGTATGGATGCCAAGTCAAGAATAATATCACCTATACCAGATTTGAGATATAAGCTTCTACCGAACAAGTATATAAGATTTTACAAATAGCAATCCCCCCATCCCGCCAATGGTTTAGCAATACAGCCCACTGTAAAACTCAATTTGATTGAATGAAATAATGGCTTCTGGTAATTTATCATCACGGAGACAATAATCTATTTTTCTTCAAAAAAAATAATTAAATTTCAATCATGAATTTATATACATATTGTGAGTTCAAAAAAATTATTGCTTCAAGCTGACTGACTTGGACGCATCAAGATGGTTAAGGCGACAGGTTCCAAGAAGATACTCAGGGAGCTCCTCGCGCGTGTTTCCCTGAGCAACATATATTGGCCATTACCGCATGATCATGACGTCGCAAAAGAAAGTCCAGAACGCAGTAAAATATTGTTACAGGAGTATAAATTTGACCAGTTTTTTTCTATCCTCACGAAATTTGCAAGACATTAGTCAGAACCCAGAACATCGGTAAATTTGCATTGAGTGTTACCTGTACTAAAAATGCCATCTCAATAACCAAATTGTTGAGGTACCCCAGCACAAGACTCACAACGCCTCTCGCAACCGTTGAAGATCCAATATCAACTCCAAGCTGAAAAGGTTGGCATGAATTCGAAACAAACTTAGAAAGTGAGATGATTCGAACTTATACGTCTAGTGATTACCTCCTTGGCTGTGTTCATAATGTTCTATGAATACCACATCAAGACAGGACACATTCGCAAATTCTAACTCTGAATAGTAAACATCTTCATCTAATGATGAATTAATCATTTTGAGTCATTATTAATGCATAATTACCTCCATATAGTTCTTCCCCTGGAAATAATTGATTTCCAGAGCTTGACCAATAAGACATGCCTTCTTTCCCACACTCTGCTTTACTATCCATGAACCCTGAAAGTAGGATCGTCAAGACTCATTCCATGGGAAAGACAAATGACAAGAATGTAAAGTTTGCCTCTTAAACAAAAGGATGCTGCAATAAAAATCTCTCTAAATCATTTCTCATGTCACAGTATAGGACCATTGTGGGAAAGAAATCTAACAAAGCAACACCTCAAATTGAGTAACAAAGTGTTTATTTGGTTAAACGGTGAAAGAATTCTTGCCAAACTAACTTCAAAAACGGTGAAGGTAACTCCCACTTGCGTTTGCCAAATTCACTTTTCCAGGACTTCTAGGTTTCGTTGATGGCCTTTCAGGAAAAAAACCCCACTCAAACAAGGCTTTAGATAGCCAACTTTCTAGGAGGACTTTTGGGGATGTTGGGTAGGGTATTCAAAACACCTCCTAAATACAACTAAGCCAGAAACCCAGTTTAGGAAGAAAATAAAGCACAGTTCCACTGAACAAAGTGTTACCACTTTCTGCAAAACCTAAAAGTGGTCAGGGAAGCCATTAGGGATGCAGCAAGGGTACGATAGAGGCCTAGAGGTTTCTAACATGATTCGAGATTTAAGTTACACAGATTCATGCAATCTTAAAGCATGATGCGTCATTAACTTGTTTTTGTTTACATTGAAATAGGATGGAAAGAAGAGGAGAAAGTATATCTTCAAGCTCCAATATACACGAGCTATTTGGCTGCAAATGAGCAGATTGTACCAGTGATGACATTTGCTAACCTTGGATATGTATGGTATAAGTTTAAATCTTGAATTTCTAAAGGCGTCATCACCCTTGACGAAACTCTCTAGCAAAGGAGAATCTTCAATAGGGGCATTCATCATGTAGTATAGTGCAAGGTTATATGTTGTAGAACCTGGAACCTGGTCAAAAGAAAGAACCTAATAAATGTTATAGCAGCAAAAATATAATAATAAATATATAAAAAAACAAAATCGCAACCAACCTGAATATTTACAATGAAGAAGAACTCAGATCTACCCTGTGTAGCATATTTCTGCAAGTAAAAGCTTGATCAAGTTGGTTTTCTTTTAATGTAAACCATAGGTTGCTAATGCAGAATTCAACATTATCAATACCGAGAACCAGAAAAACAAGGTCAAAGTCAACCTGCACAATGCTCCCAGGGCGACCACCAAGATCATCCTCCCTTTTGTCAGATCTAAGCCAATCTGCACCAACCATTTGCATCAAGGTTCCCTTTGCTTTAACCTACTCATTAACACCAAGAGATAAGTACAAGTGTACAACACAAAACAATCGTCATTCAAAGAGTCATTTCACCTCTAACTTGAATGAGTGTAGAAGTTTGAGAATAGGAATAATGTCCGCAACAGAATCAAGGATAAGAAGATACTGAATGTAATATATTTCCCACTTCATATTCATGGTCATTATCTTTAATTAAAGCATCTGGACTGTACGTAGATGTATAAGACAGACAAAATCTGGGACTTGACTGTCCTATGAGGGCAAAGTAACAATATGCATAACAGCAAAACAAAACATGCAATGGGACAACTTCGCCACCAGGGCAATGCACCAAGTGTTTTTTTTTTTTTTTGGGCCAAATATTTTAATTAGAAATCAATTGTTGCCACACGTACCTTCACACGGTCTTCCAGATAATTTTCTCCACGAATCAGGAAAGTAGAAGGATCTGCTTCCGTCCAACTGGAAAGGACAGTACATGCAGGATCTTTTGGAAGTGTAGAACCATAGGAGCATGGGATACTTTCTTCCCTGATCATCTCTTGCAAGTCTACATAACCCCTTTTCTGAACTGCAATGTATTAACTCGAGGCATTGTTAATCAAACTATCATAGAAGAAAATCA
Organism: Prosopis cineraria; assembly: GCF_029017545.1. NCBI lineage: Eukaryota > Viridiplantae > Streptophyta > Magnoliopsida > Fabales > Fabaceae > Prosopis > Prosopis cineraria. Next base: position 2,779,495 of record NW_026555337.1, read on the forward strand.
AATATAATGGTGATATGCCATCAAACGTAACACTAATCACCTGCAAGGTCGTGCAATCTTTTCACAAAACTAGCAGCAGTTGACAACTTGGGATGACGACTTTCCTGAAATTCTCAGATTCACAAGAACAAATGGAGACATATCAAGCAAATCGCAAAATTAACATCACTCTGAACAAAAATGACATGAACTCAAAGAATATCGAGGAGGAGGGATGGGGCAGGGTGGAGGGGAATCCAAAATTATAAAACTATTGAGTGAATTACATGCATTATGAGGCACGTAATTAAAATATGATCAGATGCTGCCCCTCCTTTGGGACAGCAACAGCTTGAATCTCACCAAGCTGAGCATCTTTGCAATAAACACCCAATGAGTCTCAACAAGAAAAAAAGCTAAAATGTAAGACTAAACAAAAATGCATGAAATCAAATATAAGCCATCTCAGAGCATAGCCACGAAGCTGGCTTGATAAGATAAAGACAACTGGGGAGAAACAAACAATGACACAACCTCAGTTAAATTGAAAGTCCTGCTATTGTAATTACATTTTAGTAAACGACCAAATTTACTGTAAGGAAGTCATCACATTTCTCTCTACCTTAGACAAAGGGGTGCATGAAAAGGCCCTTCTGTACCAGTCCTAGAAATTGAGATTAAAAAATGTTTTAAGCAATTCACATGGTTTTGGGCCTGGAAATAAGAAAGCATGAAGCCGGGGACAAATATTAATAAGAGATGCATGCTGGGAGTATTCCCCTTCCTGTGATAGTTATCCCTGTATCTGAAGAATTCATTTTCCAGTTTTTAAGAGTCATACAGATCATACAGACTAGTGGGCAACTCAAACAAATAGTTGGGCAACTTAAGTCTTTTTTTTTAAAAAAAAAATAGAACTATTAAATCTCTGACAATTATACAAGTTCATGGTTTAGAATAAAAGTAAGAACTAGCAATTAGTGTCATTTGGCAGTCCGTTGATGACAAAGTCTGATTATTCGTAAAAGCCAAGCACTATTTTCTAAATGATCAAGCAGATATTCCAAATTGAGAATGATAAACGGCATTTGACAGCTCATTTATAGCATTGATTAGCCATTACCAAATGCATATTGACAGAAATATGGAGATAAACATCAGGTCTGAAGATATGAATCACACCAGGGACATGATTTGATCATTTTTCAGCATTATATAAAACAAAATTATTTTTAAATAGCTTTTTACCTGGAACTTCTTGTGACTACAATCTGGTGTCCATCCATTTTCTGATTCATCACAATCTGATGGTTCCGGAACATCAAAAAATTCATCATCTGCATCGTTTAGACCAACAAGGCTTGCGTGCTCTGATTGTGTTTGATCCACTTCCCCATCTGTGTCAGCATAAGTTTTCTCATTTTCTGCCTGTGTTTGGATATTGAAGTTGTCATCCACTTCCTTTATAGGAAACTTGACTCTTCTTGTCAACTCTCCAGATGAACAATCAGAGGAAGAACAATTTCCGAGTCTTGCTCTATATAACTCCCTCAGAGCTGCATATGCAAGAGGGAAAAAATAATTAAAACACAATCTTAATCCTCCAAATTTGAATATGGAGTATCAAGTTATATATAATAAACAATTAATGTCCAATAAGAAAACTTAATAGACAAAAGAAACAACCAGCAACTCTGCCAAGCATTTGAATAGTTATGGAACGGGCTGCCGAAGTTTTTAGATAAGACTTCCAGAATTTCCAATCAATAGCAAGCATATGCTTTACAACAGATTGCTTTCCTTTGCTCACCGGTGATATAACATAACCTCCACCTGAAAGAGAATGCAGGTTGTCATTCCCAACCGCTTTAATTCAACATAATTCACATAGGACATCTTGAGAAACTCCAAAGACACCAGAGATTTAAAAGGACAAAGTTAGAAATCCTCAAGTTTACATAATTTGATAAGATGATGACAATGGTGATTAAAGTCATAAAAAATCATTTAAAAGGTCAGTGTGCCATTCAAGTTCAGAATAAAGATGATTGAAACTGAGCACAATACCAAAAAATAATATGGTACAGAAATATTAACTACTTTTATTGTTCAAGCATACATTACTTTTAAGGCATGCACGGACATAGCCTCTCTGAGGGGGACACTTCTTGTGAAACACAGAATGGTATAGGATAACTGTGACAAGGAAAACCAAAAATATAAATTACTTCCATTCAAATACTACGTGTTCTCAAACTTCACATATGTTTTCAATCATATTTTTCCACCAATCAAAACTACCATAGGTTCCATCATCTTCTCTCCTCCAATAACGTCGCAACAACAGATCTCTCCGTTTCATTCCCCTATAAAGCATGATACAACAGGAATAGAACTTAATATAAGAAAAGACAAGGTTATAGCCTCAAATCAGCTATTGGCACATATAATGAAAGCTTGGATGTTACCAAGGCAACCATTCACTGTATAGCTGCTTGTGATAATGTCAGTGTGACCATCCAAATGCTCAACCACACTCCCCTTGAAGAAACAGAAATCCCATCTGCAGTTCAATATATAATGGTAATAGTGATGACCTCAATAATATGGCTATGCAAAACAAGCCTGACAACCAAGGTTTAAAAAATTGTGTGCACTTCAGTTTTCTGTGCACAGTCACTGATCAACATGATCATACTACTCAATCTTGGCCCTTTCACAACCTAACAAAACTATGTCTAATTGTTTGCATTTATTATTTGCACCTGATTAAATTCTCGAACAAAATAATATATAGCCACACTAGTTTCATAAACAAGGCCCTTTATTTTGTATTTGGCTGATTGACACTTAAAAATTTGCGTTGATGAGTGGGGGGAGTGGGGGAAGGTAAACGCCCTAAGATCACATGTCTGTATACCAGCTCAAAGTTGCTTTCAAATTACAAAGCATCCCATCAATATAACATAACATCTCCTTGTTAAAGAAGAAAGAATTATTAAGGGTTAAATGGAAAGGGGAAGAATAAAAATTTAAACTGCAAGAATATCTCATGCACTTAACAGACTTACTCTGATCTTGAAGGACCAAGTGACATAAGAGTACGGAAAATGGCTTCTGAAGTCCCATCAACCACACCAACAGCCATTATTGCAGGGTGATCATCCCACTTCTGAAGATAAGACCATATTCAATAATTCAAAGTTCTTTATAAAATAATAATAGGTGAACAGAAAATTTACCAACCTTTCCATGTGAATCTCTATCTTTTGCTTCCTTAAATAGTCGCAAACCTGCATAACACCCATGAATGTGTATGCGTAATTTTAACTACCTCAATCAGCAAAAAATGAATTATAACTTTTACCATTTTGGCAGCCAAATATTATCCAGGGTGAAGGAGCAACAACATCAGATGTCACAGGATCCAAATTTGTAGAAGAAAAACGAGTCCAGTCTAAAGAATTTGAGTGACTTTTCCGGCTAGAACCATTTAATCTGTAAGCATAGCAACACCAATAGTATTAAGGGTAATGCAATAAAAATGTCAAAATAACGTCACGAGTGAATAATAATTCAAAGTTGTTATTTCAGACATCTTGAAATTTCTCATTGCAGTACATTTGTTTTCCATATGGCATAAAAAATTTACCTAAACGACTGCCATCTCCTCTTAGAGCAAGCTACATGAATATCACCAAGATCAGGAGCACGCTGCACACATTCATAGCAAAAGTTTCTATTTTTAACAAAGAAGATTCATTTTGGACTTCAAAGTTGGTGAGATCTTGTACCTTTAAGGATGCTTCCTGAAAGGATTGAATCCATCTTGCTGCTTCTTCAGGACGGCTTGCTCCTAACTATAACAATCACATTATATGATTTAGCATTAAAATTTCAAATGAAATTTTGTGTCCCTAATAGTGATCTCACCTTTAATTGATCACAGTGATTTGAGGTGTTGTAAAGAGTAAATATGAAGAATACCTGCAATATGTAAAAAGAATTACTATTAAGTATATGTAAGTGGTGCATATTGATTTGAATAGAAATTTGAGACAAATATCAACATTAAACCACCAAGAAACAGTGCTTATACTTTTCTGTTAATGCTTTCCCTCCCATTGTCTGTGACTCGTATGCAAGAATCTACGATAGCACTTCTAAGAGGATCCTGACATACAGTTAGAAAAAGGTTTCACTTCCTCAAATTTGATCAAGTAAAACAAAAACTTAATTCACCTCATTGAAAAGGTCAATATCAAATTTGGTAACTTTCACTTTCATTTTCAAACATAGAAAGTCAAAATTTTCAGTTTCTATTAAGATAATGACGAGGGTTAAGAAATTAGAAATACATGAAAAGTAGCTGATTGGTTTCATGAAGTTCGACCAAAAAAAAAAGTGTTTGAATAAGAGTGAAACATTGTGTCATTACTCTCTGAATAAAACATTATGTCATTACTCTCTGAATAAAACTCTTATTAAAACAGAGTGAAACAAAGCCAAATTCTGCAAGATGTTTGCTTCACTCATCGATTGTCAGACATCGTCTTGGGGGATAGATTGATATGAAGGCTCCCAAAGTAGGTTCCAAACTTCAGAGTTTGACATGCGATTGTCTTAATCTTATCATCCAGGGTTATTGTGGACTGATGCATGCACAGGCGTGAGTGCGCAGCATTGGCACCCAAGATGTTTTTGGGGCATAACACCCTTGTATATAAAACAAGAATAACATGTCCCTGTGATCTTTGTTTTGTCACTAAGACGCGTTTTATGAAATACCGATTGCATCGTTTCCCTCTGAAACGATTAACAATCTTACCAAAAATGAACATCTTATAAAACCAATTCAATATATCTTTCATGCACTTCTAAAGAAACTAAAATAACATCATCCAATCATTCAGTCTCGCGCGCGCGCGCGCGCGTATGCGTATGCGTATGCTATCTTCTAGTCAACCCGTCAACTCATATCCAACGAGAAACGACAACCGCCGGTGGAACAATCTAGTTCTGAATACATGACGCTAACCTTTGCTAACAAAGAAGTGGAAACGAAATGATATAATATTTATCCAAATAAAACCACAAAAAGACGTAAAAATAGAGAAAATTGGTTCAACTTCATTAGCGTCTCAGCAAGAAGCGAAACTCCCAAAGTCCAAGCAATGGGCAGGATCAAGGAAGAAAACAAGGGCATATAGGAGAGGAGGATGAACCTCATTGCTTGAACTAGGAACAGATTTGAAACTCTTGAGAAGGTGGCCGTCGAGGACGAAGTAGCGCTTTCGCGAGAAATGCAATCCAAAGCGGTTAGAGCGTATAAGATACAACCATCCCTCCATTCTTCCATCACTTTGGGGAGTACCCATTCTTAGAAACCCTCACGCTCGGAAGACTCACTTCTGATATCTCTTTCCTCAAATTCTCAGTCAAGATTCAAGCAAAAGTAGATTGCGATCTCCCTTGCCGGATTTTCACTTTTCAGGAGTGAAGCCAATCGTTGATATACACTGGATGATGAAGGAGATGTCGATCCTCTGATCCCAGCTAAGGGATTCAGAGAATCGGGCGTATTGCAGAAGGAGTAGTGGCGCACCTCTTTGGAATTGCAGGTGAAAAGTGAAATTCGCTACCCCTGTATTTTGCTGTGGCGCGTGGAGCGCTTTGAGGTGCATCTCGATTGGCTCGCATATGAGACAACGATCGCCTGTCACGTAATCACACTCTGAAATTACACTATTATCCTTCTCTTCTTCCATCATCGTTTACAAGATGCCACTTGTCACCTCTCACATCCCTTTGTCCATTTATTTTTTATTATTACAGTAATTCTTCTTCTGCTTTTTTTTTTTGGGGGTAGAAGAGTAATTCTATTTTAATTAATATGTTAATATTTTAATCGATGGTATTTGAAGCTACAAATTTTCATTCGTATATTTTTCATTTTTGCATTTAAATTTTACTGACTTAATTTCAAAATTATTCATCATTGATGATTTTTTAATTTGAGAAACTCCTTTGGTTGCTATGGCAAAGGCGATGTGATTGAATAGCGGTATCATTAACTATTATTATGGAATCGTGGTAATGTAAAAAAAAATTATCCTATCATAGCTTATTATAAAAATTTAAATAATAATCACCCACAGGTCGACTTTTTTCTCGATGGGTGCAAATTATTGACCGAAAAAGAAATAATATTTCCCTTTAAAAATCATAATTCATTTTATTTATTTTTTCGTTTAAGAATGTAAGACATTTTTTTAAAAATTAAATGTTTAAAAATATAAAATATTTTTAGTCTTTCGAGATGTAATCATTATCTTTTTTTTTTTAAATGTCTCTATTGAAATAACTTTATATTTATTGTAAAGTATTTAATAGAGGTAAATATGAAAAGATAGAATTAGTTGAAAAGTAAGTAATTACTTTATTAAAAAATAAGATTCAATTAAAAATGTCTTATTTTTTTAATAGATGGAGTATGCAATATCTTGAGAGAAGCTCCTTTAAAAAAGTTATTTTTTTACTAACAAATGTTGATTTGGCTATTAAAAATTTAGTTCATTACTTATAAGATTATAAGATAAAATCTCGATACTACTATAATCATTTTATTATTGGATGATTTATAAATATTTTTAAATTGAATACATGTCCTAATTCTAATGAATCTCTCATGTCTAACTCATCTAATTTTTTATTTATATAAAAAAAGTTATTCCCCAAACAAACAAACAAATATATATATATATATATATATAATTAAAAAAAACAAATGATTGGGTGGGTGTGCAAGCAAAGAGGCTTGCTGCTCAATCTACGCAGCTTTAAATAATAATAACAATGACGACGACGACGACGACGACTTCTTACTGGCTTAGCAACGCTCAAGTCACCCTCAGATGAGTGAGGTGGCGGGTTCAAACCGGCGTGGTGTATGCGTGGGAGCCTTTCCTTTGAGAAAGTATAGTGTGTGAGCGAGGGAGTAAAAAAATATTAATGATAGTCGAATTTGTCCAAAATCAATAAAATTTGTCAATCAAAAGAATCATTTCATGCGTTTAATAATAATAATAATAAATAGTGGTCTGGGTTAACTAAAGATTTGTTAGCAAATATATTAACTAATTTATCCATGGAAGTTTCAAAGAATTCGTCGATATTCACTTTGGATTTGTCAGAATGGAAAATGATTATATATTAGTTAATTGAGAGTGGTTTTTGGCACATTCCCAAGAGGTAACAACAGCTGTGTACTGCGTATTATACAATAGTCTGTTTTAGTCTAAATTTTTTATACCCCACGCGTTTTTTTTTTTTTAATCGGTGGTTAAAAAATAAAAGGCATCTGGGTGTCTATCAGTGTATGAAAGAAGAGATGCAGGGGTGGTGGCGATGGTCAGGTATGGATCACGTGCAGTTAAAACCGTGCAGTGAATGAAAACTGAAAAATCTCAACCATAAATTTTTATTTAATGTCTAATTAAAAAACAAATATATAAAAAAGTTTCTCATTTACACACGCACAATCACATTTTATTTAAAATAAAAATTTATAAAAAATAAAATATTTTTAATAACTCTGTTAATAATTAAGTTGAATATTATAGATTTTATCTGAATGTATTAATTTAATATTAATTTTTTTATTTTTATAAAATAATTATTCAGATGCACTACAATTTATAATTAATATTAGATTTTTTATAATTTTTATAATTTTTTATGTTGATTAATATAATATTAAAAATAAAGATAATATTTTTAGCACTTTCCAAAAAAAATTAAAATATAAGTTAAAATTTTTAAATATAAATTAAAATCAAATCTGAACTATTTAAAGAATATCTAGATAATTAATTTATAAAAAATAAAAAAATTAATGTTAAACTAAACTATTTAAATAAAATTTATATTGTCTAAATTAATTATAACAAATTTATTAAAAATATTATATATTTTATAAATTTTTATTTTAAATAAAACGTGATTGTATATTTATAAATAAGGAACTTTTTTATATACTTATTTTATTAATTATTATATAAAAATTCACGGTTTTTACTGTACATGATCCGTATCCAGCGAGTGCCTGGCATGCCTCAGGGTCGCCGTCACAGGTCAGAATAACCAGTCTCCCTTTAAAAGTCTAACAGCTAAGATTTATGTGCGAAAAGGTGTTATCATGATTCTCCTCATTCACGCCCCACATTCGTTTCAAAAATTGTTTTTTTTTTTGGCCTGAACACATTCGTTTCAATTATATTACTATGTGTTTATGTTCATGATCATCATTAAATTATATGCTCCTATCATATCACTATCTTTTAGAAAAAAATGACATGAAAACTTAGTTTTTGTATTAGATTTTTTTTTCCCTCCCTATTCTTTGAGTATATAGTAATTATTTTTGTCCCATTTTATAAAACGTTTTTCTAGAAAATTGTGAATAACATGGATCTTATGATTTAATCACTAACACTGCTGCTATTGGTTTGATTTGCAAGAACATTAAAGGAGAAATGCTCTGGGGATTTGGAGAGACGGGGCAAGCTGATTCTCCATTCATGGCTGAAGTATTGGCGATTAAAAAAGCTATTTTAATCTTGAATGACCAAAATGGGAAAGATGCTGACAAAGAGACTGATTGTTCAGACCTTTACTGGTACTACAAGAAGAATTCAATAACAACAGCTGACTGGAGGGTTAGGTGGGAGATGAATGAAGTTTTCGATGCTTTAGCTAAATGTTCTGGTTTTGTTATTACTCTTTCATGTAAAAAGGGGTAATGAAGCAGTTGATTGGGTAGCTGTGTCTTATAGAAAGGGATTGTGTTCTTTTGAATGGGTTTTGTCACCAACATCCTCCTTTGATTAATATTTTGACCAATGATTTGAGGCTTTTTTTTTTTTCTTTTGTTAAAGGAAGGCAGGTTGAAAACTGAAAGGCGTGGAGGTTGGTTAAGGTGGTGTTGTTGCTATATAGTTGATGACTGTTTTGTTTTAGTGTGGTTTTTGTACTGTTCTGATTTCCTTTCTCTTGTATTTGTTGTTCATTTTGACTGGTTTGAATTTTTTTTTTTTTTTTGGTTTAGGTTTGTGTGTTTGGTTCTAGATGTATATGATTTTGAGTGTTCTTTTTTCTTTGTTGGCTTTAGCTTTTAGCTATTAGTGTGTGTATTATTTTTTTGTTGACTAATAAAATTGACTTGTGTTTTGGCAAAAAAAAATTGTGAAAAATGATTAAATTAATTGGTTACAGTTTGGAATCTGACTTCTTAAAAAAATTAAAAATATTTTATTTAATAAGAGAGAGAACATCTAAAGAGTGAAATAATAAAATTAAAAGTATTTTTGGAATAATCTTTACCAATGAATTACTCGCATTGATTTTTAAAATATATCATATCGCGTAACATCGATCGTACGTTGTAAAAATATTTTATAAATTGGGATGAAAAAAAAAAAAACATGATTAATTATAGTAGATGTGGTTTTCGAAATGTGACAACCACTGCCCGTGGAGATGGGTGGTGTTCCACGACCACATGATTATTTCTCAAAATTACAAAAGCATGCGTGCATGGAATTGAAGGACCACTTCTTCTTTTCCACGTATCCTTATAATTAATACCCGTTGCTTAAGGCAATTCATCAGGACCATCCATATCCATGTTACTAATCTTCCAAATGTTCAAACGCGGCATTAAGACATTAATGCTGTTCTGAATTACTCTAAAATGGATTGGTTAAGTGTTCACCCGAAAATTTGCTAATAATACTCATAATATGCTAAATTAATGTATAGCCTTCTCCTTTAGGAGAGAGGTCTGGTAGTGTGGTACGGCTAACCCTATACATACTTGTGATTTTACTTTATTACCATTACTATTCTTGTTGCTGTTATTGATTATTGTTGTGACAGTTATGGGTTTTTTTGTTTGGATGGATTTATTACCGTTTTTTCTTTTTTTGGCTGACCGAATTGATTTATTAGGTTCGAACTCTGAAGCAATGGAAAGAAGAAAAGTACTCCTAAAAGAAAAGTACGTAACAAATACGTTGGTGAGGGAGGGAACGGGCCAACTGGAAGTGGTGGGAATCCATTTTTGAACCAGTCCGTGGCTGGCGCCGGCGGTTGATGATGCTGACGACCTGTCGTTTTCTGATCTTCTTGATACACCAATTCAAGGCGTCTTTCGTGTCAGTCGCATTAACATGCAAGTATATATAATTATTTTGAAACTTCATTCACATATGCATGATTCGGCGTTGAACTCAAAGTCTCCCTCTTAGCAAAGCGCGCAGAGTCAAAAGCATGATCGCAGTTTGGCCAAACGTCACCTAAAGCACCAAATCTTAAATATTATTTTTTTAAATTATCGGTTATGTTAGGAACTTTATTATACGCCAAAAAAAAAATCAGGATGTCGTAAAATTTAACCTCTTATACTATATATGGATATTAATTATGCCTCGCAGATCTGTTGAAGTTTCCCAACTACTTGTTCAGGGCAGTCTACTAATACGCCAACCCTCTAATAAGTTGGCCATGAAAATTTAATTCTTGTGAAATATTTGACCAAACAAATCTAATGCGCGTTGAAGTCTGCTCGTATTAGGATATTTTAGAGAAAGATTAATAAAATTAAATCATCATACAATGCCAGTAAAAAGATATGACATTATGTGAGGTCAGCAATATGAACAGGCCAATGGGTTGCAGAAGCATTCACCTTTACATTGCTTATAAAAAGACTATACGAGTTTTTAATCATAAAAATTAAAAATTAAACTCCTGAAAACTTGTTTAAAGGAGAATACTATCTGCCCCTTATGTCTTATGCTGGTATAAGAGGGTACAAAATTTGTCATAGATTGGATTGCCAGTGCTGTATACTGTGGTTAAGATGATGTGCTCTCTAGATTGGGTTGTCAAGCCCCTATCCAAACTGGCTCATGTCCTGTAACTAGCTGATGTATCAGATGAATGCTATATGTAGGAATGAAGTTATGGAACTGAACTCAGTTCTTTATTCACAGCAAATGCACACAGATGACACAGATTTTTGAGCAGGAGAGAATGTAGAAGACTGTCACTTGAAAAGATTCACCGAATGAGCAAAAAAATATATTTCACTGTGTTGAACCTAAACTACCCTCATATATGCGTTGGCTTCGGATGTAAGAAGTTATTCGGTATAACCGTTCCTTTTAATCCAACAAATTGAACAATGGGGTTATTTATACATAAAGGCTCAAGGAATATTGTGCTTAAGACCCAAACTATTTTATATTCACGGTAAAGCCCCATGGGCTTATATATTTGGCTAATTTATCAAGGGTGAATAACCCAACATCCCCCACTCACATTTAGTGAATAAGATATCATAGGTCTTATCTCTTTCTCTTTTTTCTTTCATACGAGATGCTTTATCATGATTGCATAGGCTTGACATTTTTATTTTAGGTGTTTGTACCAGGAATCATATTAAGGACTACCACAAATAACCCTATAGTTGAATTTATTTTTAATTGAATTTGTGCCTTAATGTCCTATATTTACTAATATATACTTTTCTCATTATCACTAATCTGATCCCTCTTAAGTCAATCTAAAATTCAAATAGTCTCTCTTATATGCATAGTATCCATATTTATGAATTAATAAATTATTTCATAAAGGACATGTCTTGAATTTGAGCATGGACATGTATATCTAAGGTAATTTCCTTTCACCTATATACTAATTTGATAGGAGACAGTCGCTTTCCTAACATGATACATTTATATCCCATCAATCATGACCATGGAATGTATGTTAAAGTAGTAAACACTGTGACACATCTTCATGATAATGTCAAAGTCAAAGGAAATTATTGAAAGAATTTTTCCTTTTTGGGACTCCCATAATAATGAAGTAGGGATTTATTCACTTGCTTCCCATTATGATTCTTAAACACATGTGATATGAAACACATCTTATGGTGTTACTCTTGCTTGTAAGAGCATACGTCGTTTTCAGTTATTATTAATACTATTCAAACTTAAATTCAGATACTCAATGTATCTAAACCTAAATTCTTCTATTCTATTGATCTCACATGATGTTAATTTAAAAGAATTTGTTGTTTGGTTACAAGCGTCATAGATATAAAGATCTATGACTCGATCCAAGTATACTTATAGATCTCATCTCGACTTGCGCTTTAATTAAGGCAACATATGATTTGTGTTTCTTCTCTACCATGTCAACATTTATGTTGCCTTACTGGTGAACACAAATGTCTTTTCTTTAATTTGAATGTCAAAGGTAGGTGCTCGTATGAAAGAGTCAACCCTACTAACATGTACGACATACTAAACATTGTATATTCACGAGCGTACACATATGGAAGTAATGAAAAAAATCTCATTAATATAATCAAAATATTATATTAAGTCTGTCTTTTTACAGTCTAGACATGTCAAGAGCCCTTAAATGTTTCTCAAATATCTCCTTGGTTATGGGTTTTGTTAGTGGATATGCTATCGTACATTTCATGAAAATGTATTAAACAATGATAACCTTTTACGCTATATAATCATTTACAAAGTTGTACTTGATGCCTATATGTTTGGTTTTGTTGTGTTACTTAGGATCTTTGGTGCAGGCTATGGTTGCAGTATTGTCATAATGAATTAACACTGGATTGTACTTTTATTTCCAAATTCAAGATGTTTTAAAAATCTCTTCAATCATATAATCTCTTGCACTACTGTAATACATGTTACAAATTCAGCTTCCATAGAGTGTAGGGCAATGCATGTCTACTTCTTGCTGCTCCAACAAATGGCCTCATTGTTTAGCAAGAAAGTGTAGCCTGAAGTCGATCTTTGTTCACCTTTATCTTCGCCTAAATCTGTGTTAGAGTATCTTGTCTAGCGTAGATTATTCCCTTAGTAACACAATGCATAGTCAATAGTACCCTTTAAGTATATTAAGATCCTCTTTACAGCCTTCCAACATCCTTCACCGAGGTTGAATTGGTAGCGACTCACAAGTCCTGTGGCATAGCAAATGTCTGGTCTTGTACACATCATTACTTACATCAGACTTCTAATTGTACTAGCATATAAAACTTTTTCCATCTTCTATTTGGATATCTCAATTTTAGGACTCATATCAAGACTAAGCTTCACCACCTAAAGCTGCTAAGGTATCTATGGGTTTTCTATACCTAACCCGTGGACCCATAACCATCACAATAATTTTTTTTAATGATTTAGGCTGGAAACACAATTCAAAAAAATATTTTTTTAATGGTTTGGGCTCACAGCCTAAAACCAAAACTCAAAAAAAAAAATTTAAGTAGAACAACACATCAAAATGATGTCATTTTGACAAAGACGTCTTCAACAACCTCCCATTGGGTTAGTTTGACCTGGTTTCTTCGATGGACCTGAATCTTTCAGAGGCTATATCTCCTTTGTTCAATTTTTATTTTGCACATTCTTGTGTCATTTTCTCTATTTTTTTGAGCTCTACACGTTTATGCAATCCTTTTGTCCAAAAAAACTCAGTTTTCAAACACTCATTATTTTGGTTTGTTTACATTGTAACTTTCGGCACTATAGATTGCATGCAGAATGTGTATAGTCTTATATAAAACATTTATATCAACCAAGAAGCATATAAACATGTTAGTTTGGTGAGAACAATGATAAAAACAAATAGAGGTAGATTATATAAAAAAGAACTGAGAATGGAGCTGGTAGATTTACACAAATGGAGTAAGCAAATCAATGTTTAATTATCATACACGGAAAATGCAGTCCAAGAAAAACTATCACTATGATACCAATATAAGAATTTGGAGGAGAAAACTAACCTTATGTGATATACCAAATGAATGTTATATGTGGAAATGAAGTTACTGGATCGAACTCGGTTCTTGATTCACAGCAAATGCACACAGATGAGAGAGAGATTTTTGAGCAAGAGAGAATATAGAAGACCGTTACTTGAAAAGATTCATTGAACAAGTAAAAAAATACATTCCATTACGTTGAACCTAAACTGCCCCCATATATTCACTGGCTTTAGATGTGGGAAGTTATTCAGTATAATCATTCCCTCCAATCCAACAAATTGAACAATATGGTTGTTTACGTGCAAAGGCCCATGGAATATTATGCTTAAGAACCCAAACTCCTTCATATTCACAGTAAAGTCTCGTGGACTTATATAATAGGCCAATCTATCAAGGGTGGATAACCCAATATATCCTATGTTAATTTATTATTTACCATTGGTCCTTGTTCTTTTTCTTCTAGTTTGAATAAGAGGATATCCTTGGCTAAAAAAAGGGGATGAAATTGTAATTTAGCCATTAAATTATAAGTCCTAGAATATTTGGAATTCTAAACTTGTCTTTAGTGCATTTTTACCCCCTCAACATTTAAAATATAGCAATTTACATTGTGGTTGACCTTAACCACTAGTTGAGGGAAAAAAATAATAGAACATGACCTAAAAATAATAAAAAATGATTAAGAAATTTTTTTGCTCATTTTTTATTCAAATTAAAGTTAACTTTTGTTAATAGTAGAGATAATATATCATTTTTAAAAGTTGAAAGGAAAAATTATATCAAAAATGAGTTTTAATTTCTAGGCACCTCTGGACTTATAACTTAAAGGCCAGATTGCTTTTAAACAAAAAAAAAAGTTGGTACAAAATTTTACAAAATATTTATTATTAAGTTAAGGATGAATGTATAAATTTAATCATGAACTATTTTTTAAGGAACATTGGGGAGCCTATACTATCAAGTGATACAAAATAAATCATCAATTAATTAAAACAGCATCTAGCGCCTATCGTTAAGCTTGAGCAAATGACCTTGATTTCTTCATATCTCTAGATCTTCTATCTCTACTCCTTTCATCAATCTCTTCCTCTTCACACCCAGGCATTGCTTCCAGGAAAGTAATACGCTGGAGATCATCATCGGCGTCAAAGGAGTTCCTTCTCTTTCTAACGACTATCCTCCCTGTTGATTACCTGTCCCCTATGCTTGTGAAAGCTCGTTGCGTGCATTTGAATTTTGCCACTACCGTTGATGACCCCAATTGCTTTACCAACACCTGGAAGAAGGACGCAAGTCCTTGTACCTACAACGGTGTCAAATGCGATCAGTTTCTAAATCCAAATAATTATATTTCAACCAAGCTGGTTTCTCTGATCTTCAAGGTTAAGCTTGCGTCTTTCATGAATGTTGGGCTCCATTCTAGAATTAACATTCTTCCATGTCAACTCCGATAATTTCTTAGAGAAGTCCCCATAAAAATCATGGAATACAAATATTTCTTCAAGATTGACTTGAGCAACAACAAGCTTCAGGATTACTTCCCAATGGAAGTTTTTTTTTTCTAATAATAAGCTACTTTTTTTTAAATCTTAGGTTCAATACTCTTATTGGACTCGTCCCTCCAAAGCTCTTCACCATGGATCTTGATGTCATCTTCATCAGCAACAACCAATTCAACATAAACCTTCCATGGAATTTCACACCCACACACACGTGAGATACCTCACATTCACTGACAACAAGTTTGTTAGACCGATCCCAAGAAGCATCAAAAGTGCATTAAACACCTTGATGGAAGTTTTTTGTGAGCGCTTACCTTACGAGAGTGGGTTCTTGAAAAAGGCCTCCACGGATTGACGGGTCCAATTCCAAAATCTTTTACTTGGTTGGATAATATTTGGTTCTTGAACTTAGCTCACAACAAATTCTATGGCATTGTTTCGGAATTAGTGTGCAAGCCTCCTAGAATCTGCAATAATAGGAATATGTCGGAGCGATGGCTAGAGAGAGGAAGAAATCAATGTCATTTGCTCAAACTTAATGATAGGTGCTAGATACTCTGTTTTAATTAGCTAGTGAATTATTTTGCACCACTTGATAGTATAGGTTACCCAACACTCTTAAAAAATAATTCATGATTAAATTTACACCTCTACCTTTAAGTTAATACATAAAGGTAAATATAGAAATTTTAAAAATATAAAATCATACATGACAATAAAATTATTGTGCAATATACAGTGGTTAGTAAAAATTATAAATTTCATCACAACATGCCAAGTGTTTAACTTATAAAATAAAAAAGCATTTAACTTTCGACTAAAGTTTTAGTTAATAAATTGTTGAACCAAAATGAAAAAAATATCTTTTTTTTGGGCGGGGCGTTTTGCAGCTAGAACGTGATGAGTTAGATGTTGGGTAGGTAAGTAGAAGGGGACATGACATCGGCATTTTTGAAAGAAGAATGAAGATCGCGTTAGATGACAAAAACATTGCGATTGTAAATTGGAGGTACAAAATATTATAATTTGAGGAAATTCTTAAATAAATCAGGTGTATTATATTATTTGTAGTTAATCAAATAAAAATACGACATTCAAATAATATTAAATATAAATTAATTTTGACATTAATGATAGTAAAAAGAAAAAAATAAAAAATTAAATATGCACTCTATTATAGAAATAAAATAAATTAAAATAACGTCACATAAAATTTTATTTAAATAATTTAGATCATTCTAATCAAATAAATTATAAATAATGTGGTGCATCTTGATTTAGGAATTTCTTTCTCAATTCATATTTCCCTGAATCACCTCATCATTTGGTGACAGCCCCACCCATACACATTCGTAATTTCTTTTATATTACTCATTACAATCTTAATTATAAAATAAAGTTTTAAAGTCTTATTTGATTGCATAGTAATGAATTGTTTTTCATCAAGTTGTTATTATTAAACATATATTGTAATGAAAGGCAAAATCGAGGACATTTTTTACAAGTATAAGAAAATTAATGAGTTTCATTTAACAATAAATATGGAACTAGCTATCTGTACCTCATAATTAAGGTTAAAGAGAAGAGAGTACCTCTTTCTTCTTCTTCTTGTTGGTCACCAACAAACAACCAAACTGCTCCAACACATCCATTTTCCTTCACCCAACACCACTTTCCCTTATTCCTGCTTCTTATTTCCTGCGTTTTTTTCTTTCTCAAATTGGTCTGCATTAGTATATCTGGAATTCCACATAAGCCAACAAAACACTAATTTAAAGAGTTTTGTGGCTTGTCGGTGAAAGTGCTTTGTTTTCGCAAGTCAAGCCACGAGTTCGAATCCGGCGTTCTCATACACTCACAACAACAAAAATTACGTACTTCAAAAGAAACTTTGGCCTCACATTAATTCAATTATTAATATTTTATAAAAATTTTTATATTTTCCAATCGTATTCTTAAATAAAATTAATATAATATTTAATTTATTCAAAAAATTCTTATTAATTATTTGAATGAAATCTAGCAAATTAAGGTTATGATAAAAAAAATTTAAAATATATCCAATACTTTATATTTTAAATCAAGTGAGGGTTTTAGAAAATTCTTTTTGCTGCGTTCCTGGTTTGAATATGCACACATATACGAGAGAAAGAGATTTAAGACCATGGATGACTTTTCTGCAGCGCCTCAGTTTTCAAACCTTACGTAATTGATGCTATAAAAAATATCAATTTATATCAATTTATACACATATGCTGGGAGCAAGAGATGCGGCAGCAGAAAACGTTTACAAGATAGAATAAATACTCAAGCAGGAAGGATCACTTCATTCAACCAATTTTTTTTTTTATTTGACTCTGGAAACATTTTTTTTCTGTTCTATATATATATATATATAGGCTAGTTTCCTAGAAGTATATGAATATAAAAATTAACACCGCTATTATCAATACTAAACATTGTGTCCCTTAAACTTAATTAACTCCTAGCTAGCTTCCCCGCTCGCTTATGACCGTTTTAAAGCCAGTTTTGTTTTTCACATGTTAATGTCAATCAAAGAATCTTTCTCATAGATATTAGACACATAAAAATCAAATATTAATACTTACCCCAATCGATTAACTCCGTCCTTCACCCTTGCCATCACCACCATCAAGTGTATCCTTCAAAAAATTAATGTCCCAAAAGAGCATGAATATGAGTTTCTTAAAACAAATAATCTTTTCAATAAAGAGCAACGCTAGATTTTCCCTGGTGAATGACACATGCATATCTGCTGTTGCATTAACTGAGAGAATACAATGATTCAATTTGAAAATGGTGACAGGCAGAAGTTGACACGCCTGCTTGTATTATTGATATGAAGGAATATATTGTACGGTAAATTCATGTTGGAAAGTTTTACTTTAGAAATATTTAATACAAATTATAATTATTTTTGGAAGGGGGTGAGCGTCAGAGGCAGAACAGTATGAGCACGCATTGCTCAAAGCAGACCTCAGACCAAAAGGCTTCATCACAATAATAGCTCTCCAAATTATATATATATATATATATTGCAGCTACTTTTTCCTTCAAGAGTCAGCACCAATCTATCTTATCTTCTCTTTTTAAAGACTTTAATTCAAGCTTCGACGTCACGGACACAATAATAGCACTTCACTAACTCATTTTGCTCTGCTATATTTGAATGAATGTAATCATCTTTCTGCTGGTGTTTTTCTTGGCTGGCTTCCCACTTCTCCCTTCAATTAAATAAATCAGTCCACACTCAAATCTGCAGCATCTGAAATGAAATTTTGGACGTCTCGGAGATTGGGTTGGATTCATGGAGCCTCACTTGGATTGGATCTCATTAACATGTCAGACAATGAGTTAAGCATGCAACAGGGTCTTTCAATAGTCTTGCTACTTCACAAAGTGTGTACAAGGTAAAGATAGAGAAACATGTAGGCATGCTAGAAGTGAGTCTGTTAATTAGGAAAAAAGCGCGCTTGATATATTAACACGCCACTTTATTATTTGTTTGATCTATCTTTTTCTCCAAATTTCAGTGGGTTGGGTACACCTCAAATTTCCCCCCTCTATAATGCAATGCTCAAGCTCTTCTAACTGCAGGCTCAACATTTTTTTTTTTTTAAACGAAATGGAGCAGGGGGTGTTTACGCCTACCCTTTTCATTAACGCAGAATAAATTCAATTTCAGTAAAACTATGTTTTCTGCATCATAAAATGAGCAGAAAAAGAATAAGGCACTGACTTGCTGTTACAACAACAAAATAAACAGGAAAAAAATTGATTTACACTAATTAAAGTGCCCTCAAGATTGAAAGAACCTTGGAATACGAGATAATCTTAGATCAAGCCAGAGCCTTTTCCCCTTAAACAATAGAGTCCTTGCTCAATTTCTTAGCCTCAAGACTTTCCTTGTCTTCATGCGTCAAAAGTGGTGAGCTATCCTTATCCTTAACCTGTGAAGAATCAAGAATCAAGGGCCAGCAAATGAAACTAATCCCGAGCAGGAATAAGCAAAGAAAGATTCAAGACGACGAATTACTTACCTGAGAGGCCAAGGAGAGATCAACCTGCTGTTTCCTTTTGTTTTCCTGAGTGCAGAAATGAGAGTAAAAGCCCATTCCCAAAATGGCAATCATTATACCAATAATATTCCTCTCAGTGAAGGGGTCATGGAGCAATGTGTAGCCAAATGCAAGAACAAGGCAAGTCTTGAGGTGGCCAAGTACTTGATAAGTTACAGGAGATGTTTTGCCAATCACTAGAAAGGTGCTGAAGTTTACAGAAACAGCTATCAAGCATGACAGAACAATGAATGCCTACAAAGTCCAAATTTTGCCATAAATCAGTATCAATCATATGCATTATGCATGAAATATAACACATATGGAGGATCAACAATAGGTAGTACCAAGACTATGGGAGAATATTTATGGGAAAAGACGTTTTGCTTGGTGAGGAACTGATCCACTAGAGGGCCTGAAACAAAAAGAACTGCTGCTTGGAATGGAGCAGAATGGTAGAGAAGTTGTGTTGAGGAGACATTAAGCTTCTTCTGTATCGTATTTGTCAGCTGAATTATGTCCAAGGTTAAGAAAAAAGCAAGACAACAAACTCCTCTGCTGTAAGTAAACTGAACCTTAGCAATCAGGCTTTATAACAGCAAAAAAAAAAAAAAAAAACGAACTACAAAAGGAAGGAAAAGCCCTGTCAAAACTTACTACACTCTGATGCGTCAGTAGACTTCTCCACCCAAACATCGATTAATATGATAAATTTTCATTGAATCCTTGCACAAACACTTCAATCGTGTGTGTGTTTGTGTGTAGGAATTTGTTGTAACTTATAAGTGTTGTAAAGGATACAATTTGGCTGACACATGTGGTTATGATGGCTAAAAGGGAAAGAACGGTGCCCACAAAATTGAGCTGGAGATCTGTGACAGAGGCAATGCCAACTCCAACGAGTAAGAGGAATAGAGAAAACTTTATTTTCTGGCTGCAACAAGTAGTACAAAAGGATTTGTCACTGAACAACATGAAAATTGTTAACATTGAATATCAGATGCAAATTGAGGGGTAAATTTCGCTGGGTGTTAATTTACCTGAACTGCTTCTTGAGGAAAACAGTTTCTAGCAACACAGTAAAGGGTATGATTGCAAGTTTGGTCATCTACGAAAGCAACACTCCCAAATGGTAAAAATCAAAATTAAAGAACATATTTTTGTGAGTGACGAAGGGAAATTTTACAATGAAAGAGAGTAGAGAGAAGAAACCTGATAGAATCCAACAGAATTGAAACCGAGGCTCAAGTTGAGAAGGCCAATGGAAACGCCATTCAGAATGCCAAAAAGAGTGACCGTCTTCATGTCAATGGACTTGGCCTCAAAGAAACTGAGGCGTTGGGCAACATGAAGTGTGCAAAATGTAACCATCAGATGCCAGCTAGTTAGTGTTGTGGCTGTCCACAACCAAACAGGAAACAACAATGGTTAAGACCACCTAGGAGGACTCATGAATCTTATTGATGAGCCTTCGAGAAACAATCCCACAAAACATAACGCCTCACCATTTTAAAACTCTGGTGCATACAAATGTCAGACACCACACATATGATGGAGTCAAGTACTAGATATTAATTTTGGAGAACCTTTTTAGTTCAATCTTGTATTACTACATCTTTTCCTAACCTATCATGTAAATATATAAGCATGTGTAAGACAAGATAGGCTGTTTTACCGTGAGTCGCAAACTAATTATTAGATACTTAGAAATCAAAATCATAAATATATACATAATAAAGAAATTATTAAGTTTCGTGCAATGCAAGGAAAGACATATAGTGGACTGTTCTACAGAAACTGATTGGTAGATGCTCAGGGCTAAGAATTACCATCAATAATGAAATCCAACACACTTTCGATGATGCAAATCAACATTGCGAAGCGAAACAAACTCATGGATAAAGACAAACATGGATTATGAGGAAGTGATAAATGAAGATTACCAAAAGGGAAGCCTAGATTGCTCATCAATGCTTTGTTGCAGATGACTATAGACACAGAGGAGGCCACTGAGAGAAACAGTGCACCAGCAACCCCCAGTTGGAAGCTCGACATCTCTCCCGTATCTCTGCTGAAATTCATTTATGTATATATTAAATCAAATAATTTATCAACATCATTTTACACACTGAAGAGTAAGGACAGAGACAGGTTTTCATAAATTTTAGGGGAGTTGAAATTATGTAACACCTATGTAATGTAATTTTTAAAAAAATAGGGGGTTGCGGCCCCTGTTAGTCTTCCTCCCTCCGCCACTGCCGATGAGAGCAGGACTTTAGAAATGAGCTTTTCACATACCTCTGGAAAGCGTTTGACGGAGGGAGAGAAGGAGAAGAAAGCGTTGGGTTGGGCAAGGGAACGGAGCTTTTGCGGCCATTTTATTTTCGTTGGGATTTGGTTGGTGCCTAATGCCGTCTAGTTTGGCGGGAGTCTTGGAGTCGAAGTATAACTCAACCTCCACAGGCAGTTATCGGCCACTTGAAGCAATCCACAACCAAAATAAAAACCGTCCGGCGGTCACCCGTCACGTGACCTTATTTTCCTCATTCGAATTTTTTTATATTATTTTTGATTTTTGTATATGCGTGTTCGAAGATAATTTGTTCAACATCTGCGTAAAAATATCTTAGGTAATTTAGTTTTAGTAGAAATCTTGATAAACTGCTCTGGAAAGTGGAAATAGGCAGTCTTACTTTTTTTTTTTGAGTGCATAAGCAGTGTTACTTTCATCGAGGTGTTTATGAATATATATATATATATATATATTAAAATTTAAGTTTCTGAAATTTTTTTATTAAGTTTTATAATTAAATTATAAATGACAAGTAACATATAATTTTCAATAAAATATCGTATTCATGGACGTATAAAAGTAAATGATTTTTTTTTTTTCAGCTGAACTGCCAAATTCTTTATTTTGAAACGTAGTGAACTATTAATATAGGTACAGGCTATAAAGGTTAATTGATCAATTGCCAAAATTAAATTGTGAATTTGTTTTTACCTCCTAATTAAGTTTGACAATGCTGGAATCTTACTTAATTGGATACTAATTATATAAAAAAGGATTAAAATACTTAGAAATTCTTTTTAGGCACTTCTAGTATTTTTTTAGTTAACAATCATGCATGTATATCTATTAATTTAATTTTATAAAAGAGGATAATTTTCACCATTTGTTAAAATAACCCAATGTTGACCGTTAATGAAAAAATATTAACTTTTTGTAAAGTTAATAGATACCTAATTACTGTTAATTTAAAATATTATAACTCTTGGCTTCATTTTTGGGGAAATTTTTGCACCTCAACCTTTAAAAAGTAGGCAAGTTTTACTGTTGATCTTATAAATATAATGACTTCGTGCAGATGACTTGACACTGAACAAACCGTGCTCATAATTAATTTAAAAATTTAATATTTTTATTAGAAAAGAGAAGAAAGTAAATTGAGCAAAGCGGGACCAGCTGTATGGTTTAAATCAAAGAGAAGCAGGGCATGTGTTTGTGACACTTTAACTAATTTAAATTACCAAACACGTGTTTGAATAGTAAATACTAAATAAATTACCACCAAAAATTGTTTTAATTGATAAGAATTTGTTCTATAATTCACGAGATTGCAGGACCAAATTCAGACATTAATGTGAAGACTGAAAACCTTATTGTTAGATAATTTATAAATATTCTTATAAACATTCTGAATGTAGAGATATATCCTGACTTAGAACTAACTAATCTAAATTTTTTTGTAAAAAAAAAAAAAAAAGTAAACAGGCTCGTGACTGAGAAGCAGGAACCCAACATTTCTGTGTGCGCAAGTTATCTCCCAATTCAAGACCTTGCTCCATTTCAACCTTCATGGCTCATTCATAGACTTAAGTCCCTCTGCAAAATAACATTCCTGCCCCCGATCCTCTTCCCTCTCTCACTCCTTGAAATATCATTAAATGAGATGATCCACGCTTGCGAATCCAATTTTTTTTAAAAAATAAAATTTTAATTCTCTATATTTTGTTTTGATCCTTATATTTTTTTTCAGTATTTTTGATTCCTATACTCTTTGTTTTTTATTGCTTTAGGTTCTTCTATGAATAAAATATAAAGATTTTAGAGAAACTTAAAACAATAAAAATCAAAATATAAGGACCAAAACATTAAAAAAAATTACAGAAACCAATAACAAAATGAGAGCAAAGTATATGGATCTAAGTTATGCTCTCTCTCTCTGTTTTTTTTTTTTTTGATAGCTTACAAAGTTTTTCTTATAATAGCAATAAGCAAACATCATAATAAAACGAATATATTACAAATGTTTTGTTAACGACCCTGGTGAGAGACAAAAACTAGAAAAAAATGTAATCCTCCTGTAAAATGAAAACCTCAAAGGAACGTAAATGACTGAAGCACATGCAATAAAAAATTTATAAAACTAAAACAAGAAAAAATAATAATCCTCCTGTAAAATGTTTTGATATGTTTTAAAAAACTAAACCATATATAATTGTAAACTATAATATACCATATTATCAATAAGTCATGAAAAATACGACATACTCTTTAGAATTTCAATTTCATGAAATAAATGAGGCCCAATGTAGTTGAATAAAAAATTAATCAATTCCTGTAATAATCGTTTGTGTTGATTATCACACGTTAGACAGTTATATCATATTGCAAAGAATGTACCCACAACAGTTGGGCTAATTGAAAAAGATTTGATACCCCTTAAATAATGTTGTTGCTTAATTAGAAGAGTTAACCTAACAATACTCAAATATAATTTAGTAATAATGAATACTGAATAATTATGCTTAAAAAAAATTAAGAGAAGAGGTCATATGTAGGGTAAGGCATGATTTTCTTTTGTCTCCTTTCCTTTGCATAGCTATCCGACAAGGCATATATGTAAAAGAATGAAGAACTTGGACAAAAAAGAAGTGAATGACTACATGCTAGGAAAGGAAACAACGATTCTACTGATTGGCAAGCCATGTTTGGAGGGGGGTATAACCGTAGGGGACGCCAATATTAACCCCTTATTGTCATTCGTTCCAAAAACAACTTATCAGCATCAGTGAGGCGAGTCTGGAACAGAGCCCACTCGTTTCTGCATCTTTCTCTGACCTGAAAGGTTCGAGACCAAAAAATTTATAATACTTGTACTGTAGAACTAGGTTTTTTATCAATGGAATAAACGCAAATACTTCCTTCATTGTCAAGTCATTTATAAATTATAAACACTTTCCTCAATTTTGTAAATCGGAAAATATCGTACTCAACTATCATACTGCAAACCTAAACGTTGTGCCTATTTTCTCCTAATGCCTTTGGTGCAGATGCACTGATGCAGTATACACCAATTCATCGGAAAAAAAAGTAAAATACGAGCGACTTTGACATGGCATTCATTATTAAAAAAACACGGAAAAAGTGAACATAGAGATTTAAATCCTAAACTGTTATAGCTGAGGGAGTATTTTTGGTCTTCAAAGTCGAAGGAGATTTCGAATGACTTTAGCATTTGTTTCGCTTTTCTTCGGTGATGAAGGAGATTTCAAACCTTTGGAAAATGCTACGGCCAAAGGGAGTGATAAGAATGAAAAATTGGCATCAGACTCAACCAAATCCCTATATGTGCACGTGAGCAATAAGTTTGATAAGCTCCAACCCCGCAGAATGTTAAAAGTGTATTACAGTAGATAACGTATACATGAAGCTAAGCCACCTTCGTTGTCATGCGTATAAGAGCATAAGTAAAATTATTCTACGTGAAATACACTTACGGCATCCCCTTGTTGTTTTCTGTGATCATCAGCATCTCCCTGAAAATTATATAATACAACTCATGTAACATTGTGATTCATTTAAAATAATTTCACTCGCAACAGAAGCGACAGAAGCAAACAATTGACTGAGTTTTCAGGGGGGGAAATAGACTTAGGTGGCATTGCTAAATAGAAGAGAAAGAGATGCTTGTATAATAGGCACAGTAGGCGACCATGAAGCATCTGATTACCTGAATCCTATTTAATTTTCATTTGTTAATCACACTCATCCAGACACATGAATCGAGCATTCTAGGCAGTACAAATATAGAACTTAAGCAGTTTGAATTCCTCCTCAGGTAAGCTTATCTCAAGCACAAGTAAAGTGGAAAAGCACTCTCCAGAAATATGCGGTCTCAAGCCCAACTATCTCCTATAATTAGCTACGACTAACCTGGCTCCTGAGAGAAGGAACCCCTTGATGAACAATCCATTGTGAATCAACCACACCGATTTTTTCATGTGCTGGCTGTCAAAATGAAACAGAAAGGTATTAGGTTAAAATAAAGAGGATATTTTTCTTGTTTCAACTATGGATAAGATTTCTGTTAAAGCCAAAAGTTTCAGGAGAGACAAAAGAAATGATCCATATCCATAAACGCAAAAATGAAAGAATCTCTTTAAAGAAATAGAAAGCAGAATCTACTGACCTCTACACATCTTCTGAGAGCAAAATCCAGTCCCCATCCATGCACTAAGTCATTCTACAAGCATATGTTGGGAAGTTTGTCAAGATACTGAAAAGTTTGTTCATATCATGAAGTGACAAATTATGCATTCATTTAGTTTTGTTAAAACGACCAACACATGTGATACGAAATTTTTTTTTTTAAAAAAACCTGAATCATATGCCACACACATCGCCATGCTTCACGAGAAAAGACTGGAGCCATAATTTCACAAAGCTGAAAAAAACACCAGAAACAATAGAAGTAAAATAGAATGAATAGATAAAAGTGCCAGTAAAGAATATTGTTGCATATCAACGAGGAAGAGATAATCTACGCAGCACAAGGAGGCAAGTGTGGATCACTACACCAGCCTGGTTTCTCTTCCGTAAACCTATCCACCAATACATACATGAAATGTCACGAGAATACATGTGAAAACATAATAAGATTGACCCTAAGGCTATGGCCGGAGTTAGAAAGGGAGGATGAACAAAAATTACTTGTGAACTGATCTATCACCTCTCCTCTTTGTCATTTCCCATGTTGAATCACTATTTGAAGAGCGGAGATATCTCCAATCATGTTCTTGACCAACTCCATAAATCTGATAATAAAAAAACAGTTGATCAACCAAAAGTTGCATACAAAGAAGAGACTTGAGAAGAAAAGATAGGATGCAAACATATATGCATACTTGTCTCCATTGAAGTGTTGCACTCCAAGATCCTCATCCCATATAAAAATATATTCATAAGCTGATACAATATCAGGATGCAAAAACTCTTGGCATACCACCTGGATACCGTCAACGCACAACGTAAAAAAATTCAGGGATAGCACAAAATAACCATTCCACATGATAATATAATAAGCTAATTCATGAACTCATTGAGTTGAATTTAAACACAAACATTTGATCACCCACTGCAGAATATTTTTTTTCAAATAAAAAAGCTAGAAGGAGAAAATTCATAAACAATGTGAATCTCCAACAAAGAACCAGTGAAAAATGGGAGGAACAAAGAACAGAAGGATGGTAACAACGTACCATTTTGTTTGTTTCCTTGCATTAACTGGATTGCTTTCTTGACCACTCAAATTCATCCCATTCATTAATCCGATTGTCATAATGAAAGAGCAAAATTGCAAAATCATCAGAAAACTACAAAATTAAAAGAGAGTCAGTATGCGAAGGCAATATGAGAGGAAGAATAGGTAAACAAATATACGCATATAAAAAGTTCACTCAAATAACCTTTTTGACTGACGCATCAATGTTATATCTCTGGTCATAGCCAACAGTGAATGTTACTAAATACTTTGGCTTTTTTGGCAGATCCTATGGAAATCAAGGTCTTATTGTTAGGCTCATAATATCGATGTTTAGGAAATAAATGCATGCAAAAGCATTGCTTGAAGGCATATCTGAGATATGTACACATCTCTTGGTGATGTGACAACGCTTGGCACAGAGCTAGAGCCAACAAAACATAGTAAAAATGAAGGATACGAATCAATTCTGATCCATCCTGAGTTATGTTTATGGACTCTGAGAATTAGTGGTTAGAAGCCTCAAATAAGTTGTAGCATATGAATATCTTAAAGATATCATACCTCACTTGGTTCACCCATAGCCTTCGCAAATGAAAATCAGATTCAGACACAACAATTCCCGGTGGTATTGATTCTGCTCCATGAGGATTTGTTGGAACATATATCTGGAAACTAGCAATTTTGCGTCAGACTTGATAATCAAATATGTGTGTAATTAAAACAGATGGCTACTGCTGAATTACTGTGCATGTATTGATACTTTTTCCCGAAATATGAGTACAAAATAATCAATTTTCCTATACTGAGGGTGACTTTTAGTTATTTTAAATTTTGCAAGAAAAAATGGATAGCCAAAAATCTAAGGCAAGAAGAATTATATGTGACAAGTTAAATGAAAATAAGAGGTAGTGATTCAGATTCAAGGGCTCGCTTGGAAATAGCATATCTGAAAAGCAAGTGGAATTGAGTCAGACTAGAAAATTACTTTGAAGGAGAATACACTTACTAAAGTTTTAAATCTTAAACTAGGTAACAACACTTCTGGTCTCCAAATGTAAAAGTTGTTGTCTAGGTTCTTGTACCTTGTTTAATTTCTTGATAAGCAGCATTGCAGAAAATCTAAGCAAGTAGCACTACATGATCTTATAAGCTAAATGAAACATAAGGTTGTCTATTGCCAACCATTCAATGCAGCTTGAACATTGTCAAATATTTTATTTGATGGGTGTCCTCTAGATTATGCGGGCATTTCCTTTTCCCAACAATATACATTCACTTTCCTTTTGAAATACCAGATCATTAGGCAAGCTTAAAAAACATTATTAAAAAAATAAAAATATTGTTGCTAGATTAAACATGAATCGATTGAACTCATACACCACAAAATCATGATAACTTTTTGTAAAAAAAAAAAAAAATCCTTAAAAGTCACTATCTAAACCATGAATGACATTGCAGGGAAATTGGAATTATTTAGTAGTTATTTGTAATTATGTTTAAAAGGAAGTAGTTTCGTTACTTTAGAAAGATAGAAACGAAAGAAATTAATGTAAATTGTAGGAGATGTCAAATTGGTGTAAAATTAGTTAAATGTTCTTTTTTTAACATAATTAAACTTAAAGAGTTTAATGTTGAATATAGTCAGATGTAATTAAAACAATAGCCAGTAGACGCTCAAATAACCTCTCTAATGAACAGTTTCACCTAAAATTCTGTTTTGAAAGCCAAAGAGTTTTTCCTTTGGGAAACGATTATTGACCCAAAACAGCAGAAAATACACAAGTGCTTACAAGTACATTGATGTAGATAGCAAAAATGGAATCACCTTGTAACTAAAATTTTAAAAAAATTACCTTAGGTAATTTCATTGATCCTAGGTATTCAAGACTCTCGGTTCCAGAAGATTGGTCTGCACCAGCTTGAGAACTGTTTATATCAGCTAAAAATTTATCTACCTCAGCTATTGGCACATCAAAGAATGTCCAAAGCTTGAAGGTAAGTGAATCTGCAAAATAAAAAAATATGAAAAAGAACATAAATGAAAAATATATGTCTGATGCTATTCTGGCAACATATCATGTGACAGAATTACCTTGGCGATATTTGAGGATGGCATTGAACCAAGAAAATACCCAAAACAATTCCCATAATTGCTGTGATGAAAACCTTGATGTTATCATTTGATTTTTTAAGCGCCACTGCAGAAAAAACAGCGAGCCAGTGTTCTCTTAGGCCTTCCTCCACCTCTCTTAATCGGACTCAAAGTTATATGTTCCACTCTTCTCACTGGTGCCTCCCTTGGTCTTCTTTGTACATGCCCAAACCATCTCAACCGATTTTCTACCATTTTTTCCTCAATAGGTGCCACCCTCACTTTTCACGTATGTGCTCATTTCAAATTTTATCTTTACGTGTATGTCCGCACATCCATCGTAACATTCTCATCTCTGCTACTCCAACTTTATGCTCTGCTGTCCCGTTAGAGCCCAGCATTCACTACTATATAACATTGCCGGTCTGATAGCAGTACGATAAAACTTTCCTTTAAGTTTATTAGGCCCTTACGGTCACAAATAACTCCTTTAGCTTTTCTCCAATTAAACCACCCAGCTTGAATTCTATGTGAATATCTCCACTGATTTCGCCATCATTTGAATAATGGCTCCCAAATATCTAAACTTTTCCACTTGAGGTATAATTTGATCTCCCAATTTCACTTCCAAATTATTTTCGAATAGTCCTTTACCAAATTTACAATATAAATATTCCGTCTTACTTCTACTCAGACGAAAACCTTTCGACTCCAACTAAATGACACCAAATATTTTCATGTAGAAATAAAAATCGTCATGTCTTAGCATCTTGGATTGATTGAGACACAGACTGGCAAAATATGAAAGACTGAAGTGAATCTATATCGTAAGCTGGCAAACACAATTAATTCATACCTTCGCTGCATTGTCCCCCTCCAGCTAGGATCTTTCACAATTAAATCAACAGATCTATAACCGGGTGAAAATTGATATCCTTAAGCAAATTCTGATTCAAATGCGTCATCCTTTAACCACCATAACTGTGAAAATGAATAACATGCAAGTTAAATAGTAGGCAGAGTATGCGTTTGCTTGATCTTGCACCTACATTTGTGTATCTATCTGGTATAATGCCAAAGTGAAGGCAGGCACGCATGCAGATCAAATGAGCATCTCATAAAAACTATTGTTACCAGTGAGCTGGTACGTTGAAGTGTGTGACATGTGCGCTCGTAGGCTTGCATTGGAAGAGAAAGGATTTGTACAAGGAAAGTATTGCAATATATCAGCATAAGTTACACAACATTGAGACCGATTACTGCTCGAGTAAAACCATATATATAAACGATCGCGTGTTTTTCAAAATTAACAGCAACCTAGTTTTTCCCCCCTCTGAATTTCCAACACAAGTGCAGTCACCTCGCAGGCGATTCGTATCTAGACTTTGTAAGAACATGAGTTATCATCATATGGCGGCAGAAATAACAATATATTAATTTCCAATATTTCAGTTTTTACCAGAAAGCTCAGTTTCAGCTTAAGTATGGCATGCCACTACCCATACAAGTGAGAAATTATTCCAAAACCACGAAACAACGAAGCGAAACAACAGTCGAAGAGGAATACTGTCCAAATTGACAACCACATTACATCCTTGACCTGTTGATATCCATCTATATCCCTAGCAAAATGATAATCACATTTCAACAGTGATTGCAATGAACGCAGACAATATGGATAAACAGCTCTTACAATAAACTGAATGGTGAGTGAAAAGTTCTTCGAATGCACGATCGAAGATCATTGTAACGATTGGACAAGCGGGAACATACAGAATTGATTGGAGAAACAATAAGGTTTAACACAAGGCTCTTGTCGATCGAATTGCAGAGACAGTAACCGTTCAGGGAGCAAAAATGTTACGAAACTGAAAAGCCAGCTTTTAGGGAATTAAAATTGATATGATCGAAAGCCTTCGCTTTTTAATTTTCATGCATACATTTCTCGTTGCTTTACCTTCGTGGCAGCCTATCGGCATGTGCCGTGTGTTTCATTTGTGGACACGTGTAGTGAGCTTAATACCGTTGGATTGTAAAGCTATGCCATCGTATGGTCCGGAAAGTTCTGCGACGCCATTAAGATTTTCATGGGGCACAAAACGACATTTTATCGATGAGGGAGAAAAATGTGTTCTAGTAGCCTATAGTTCGTTGATTACTACTAGTAATTGCCATATATATGGTATCCATTTGAGAAAATATATTGGAAGACCAATTAGACAAAAAAATATCAAATAAGAACAAAAAAAATTTAAATATTATTGTATTGATTTAAAAATAATTTTAAATAAAAATATATAAATATCTCTATTTTTTTTATCCTTTTAAAACTTATAAACTTATGAATGATTTATTATTAAATGTAAATTGGTATTTGTTAATTAATGAATGGTTGTTTGTTGAAATATGATTTGAACTTGTTACCTCTTATAACCAATTATTTCATATTTTTTGAATTTATCAATTACTAAACAGCTTCCTGTTAAATGCGAATAGGTATTTGTTAATGAATAAATGGCTATTCATTGAAACATGATCCACACTTGTTCCTTTTCCCACAACTAAGTTTTTTTTATATTTTTAAACTTGTTAATTACGAATGACTTTTTATAAAATGAGAGCTATATTTAGTAATTAACAAATAATTACTTAATTAAACATGATCTATTCCTTTCTTACAACCAAACTCTTTCAATTTTTTAAATTTGTTAATTAACAAATGACATCTTGTTAAATATAAATAGGTACTTATTAATTAGTGAACGATTGGCCGTTAATTAAAAAAGTAAGGCAGTGATGTTATAATCCCTTTCTATTCAAATTTTTTTAAATCAATTCCCTGAGCGGTGATATTTCCACAATTTTCCTTGATTGATATTAAATATCTTCAAAGGTTATTGAATGATATTTTTCCTAACTTTTTTAGGACATGCAATAGTTAATCTCTTTGCCTTTTGAAATACGTTCATTTTTTTGAAATAAAATTTAAAATGAAATATTTAGCCAAAAGAATGCTACTCTGAATTGCCTAAAATTATTGAAAAGTAAATAATTTTAGGCATTTAGAATGCTACTCTGACAAGATTAAAGAACTGATTTAAAATAATTTGATAAAAAAATATTATAATACCCTCACTTTTTTTTCTTTTTAAAACTTGTAAACTTATGAATGATTTTTTATTAAATGAAAAATTGGTACTTATTAATAGATGAATACTGCTTGTTAGAATATGATCTAAATTTGTCCATTTTTACAACCAATTTTTTTTCATATTCTTGTACTTGTCAATTAGTATATACTTATTATTAAATATGAATATGTATTTATTGATTGACAAATGATTGCTTGTTAAAACATGATCTACATTTGTCCCTTCTTACAATCATTCTCTTTTAAATTCTTAACTTATCAATTAACTTATGACTTCTTGTAAAATGCAAGCAAGTACTCGGTAATTAATAAATGATTATTTATTGAAACATGATTCACTATTATACTTTCTTACAATCAGCTCTTTCGGATTCTTGAATTTATCAATTAGTAAATGAGTTTTTTGTTAATGTGAATTAGTATTTGTTAATTAACAAATGGCTATTGGTTAATTAAAAAGTAAGGTAAGGGTATTATAATATTTCCTATCTAAAATTATTTTTAAATCAATTCCCTGATCTTGCAATAATATTTTAAAATTTTTGCCTTTTATTTTTCCCGTGCTAAAAATGCTCAAATATTCTTTTAAGTTTTGATTATATTTTCAAACTATTAGCTGTTAACTCTTTGTGTACTTCTAATAAATTTTGCGCATTCTGTTGAAAAGTTAGAGGAGTTGGATAAACATGTAACTTAAAAAACACAAACCTTGATTCTGCCGAGGAAGCCAAAAAACATGTTGGCAGTTGGCTTTGTCTACTCATTAATAAAGACAGAAAAACGTGCGTAAGATTGGGAGAGCGGGCTAAATGAAATGATTCAATTAATTGTTTCATATTGGAGAATTGAAGAGAAAGAAAAGAGCTTTATCCTTGCACATAATGAATGAATAAAAATAGCCGTTTGGCTTACAAAAGATTCAACATAAATTAATTACAGTTATGTTCCAAGAATGATCTTTTTTATTGATTACCTTACGGATAATCAATGAACTATACCTCCTTGCTATCCACAAGTATTCCCTCTAATCTAAAAACAATAACAGATTCAGAAATCAACTCTTTCGTCAAGGAGGAGGAAAACAAAGAATAAAACCAATCATAACAGTTAAGAGTGATCTTAGAACTTGACGCAGCTTTGTGGTAGACCTGTATCATGATCCACAGAAACTATCTCGGTGACATTGTCGCATCTTAGCACATCCTGACCCAACTTAGCCCCAGCAGCCTTCAAGCCCCTTTAGAGAAAAACAGGTTGATTAACAGAGGTTCAAAGATGGCAAC
Source organism: Prosopis cineraria (assembly GCF_029017545.1). Taxonomy (NCBI): domain Eukaryota; kingdom Viridiplantae; phylum Streptophyta; class Magnoliopsida; order Fabales; family Fabaceae; genus Prosopis; species Prosopis cineraria. The sequence goes on from NW_026555337.1 coordinate 2,812,995, forward strand.
TTTGAAGCTGGAGGCAACTTCATTCCCGGCAGCGAAGTTCTAAAGTTTCATTCAACAATGGAACTTCAAAGTCATGCTTGTCATGCCTAACCACATTATCCTTTGCCACGGATATGTGCTCCAGGTTCCATATGGTTGGTTGAGAAGCTAGCTTGGTTTGGGAAATTTGGATAAACGATGACATACCCTCTGAGATACATCATGTCAATGAGGAACTTTTTCCATGAAGCTTGCCACCCATTAGTTCTCGACCTTGGGATTTAACTGTGTTTTCCTTGGCATTCTCAGTAAACCTCATGTTATATTACACGTAAAACTCTCTCCAGTGCTTAGGGAGAAAAACTGCACCCCAACTGCATGGTAACTGGTGTAAGTACGGAATGTTTGGATGGATTGGTTTGAAGAACTCTGTGGCATTCCACTTAGGTCTTTCTTTGACAACTTCAATAAGTCTTGGGGTGTAAAGGGAGATTGAGGAGAGCTCAGGGAGAGAGACCTGGGGATCATAGTGGTAAGCTAAGAGTGCATATTTGATCCATAGGTAATAGTAAGGAGAAACTTCGATATCATCCTCGAGAAGGAGACCAAGTCATCATCTGAAGAAGGGTACCAGCTCTCACTCACTGCTCTAATGAGCCCTCCTTGGATGATTCTCCTTCTCAGGTTTTTGGTCCATGAGGCCACTCGAATGAGCTCACAAGTCTTATAGTTTCTTCATCTACTTTTACTGTCCATGTTGAATGTTATAGGAACTTCATCTCCAACATAGTAAGCATTGGAGAGAGATTTCAGAAGCCTTGTTAGTGACTGAACTCTGTTTTGAGTAATAATGTTGAAGAAATCCGCCATTTTGTTCCAATCTGTACGATTCAATTATGATAGATAACAGTTTCAAGAAATAAAAAAACTTCAGCTGTGAAGTGAAAGAAATTCAAAATCACAGGTCTTAGAATCTCTAACACTGTGGAGAATTATAGAACTTAAAAAGTTGAGGTTAATAAGTAGGAATTCTACTTGGCAATGTTGTTTTACGCAGATCAGCCATCCAGAGAACTTTGAAATGGTAGCTCTTGGTAAAAGAAACTAAAAGGTAGCATTGGAACCAGCTTCTGAAGCCAACTTCAAAGCCTTCTTCACATTAGGGTCAATGTCTGACACAGTGATAACAACACTGGGATTATGAATTTTAATCAAACCCTCATGCTAGAATACAATGCTTGTATAACTGGCACCTCTGAGTTTGATACACCAGAAAGTGCTCCTATTGCCAAGTCAAAAATCTTAAACCTTCTTTCCTTGCAAACCAACTTAGGCCAGTTTAGAGCAGATGCAGCATCTTCACAAGAACAAAAATTGCTTCCTGGCACAACAATGTAGGCTTTTTTACCAACTGTGGATCTAAACTTCTGAAGAAGCGGTGCAAGTGCTTTGACTTCGTCAACTGAGTGGGCATAAAAGAGTGCATCATTTTCTGAGGGTACATTGCAGCCCATTGGGTCACTTTTAATCAAACCCTTCATGCTAGAATACAATGTTGTATAACTGGCACCTCTGAGTTTGATTACACCAAGAAATTGCTCCTATTGCCAAGTCAAAAATCTTAAACCTTCTTTCCTTGCAAACCAACTTAGGCCAGTTTAGAGCAGATGCAGCATCTTCACAAGAACAAAAATTGCTTCCTGGCACAACAATGTAGGTTTTTTACCAACTGTGGATCTAAACTTCTGAAGAAGCGGTGCAAGTGCTTTGACTTCGTCAACTGAGTGGGCATAAAAAGAGTGCATCAATTTTCTGAGGGTACATTGCAGCCCATTGGGTCACATAACCAGTGGAAAGTGCTTTCCACCATTGATCATCTCGAACTTCAACAATATCCTTGAAGATTACAGTGGTTTCTGAGACATAAGCAAGTCTGTGCTCACTATCCCCCAAGTCTTTGTCATTTGGGTCAACCGGAAGAACAAATGAGCCCGCATTTTTATACTTCTGAAGTTGATAGCTATAGTGAGAATTAAGCAGAGGTTAGATTGTAAAAGTGAGTGAATTCAATGAAATTATCAGGTTAGTTTCGTCCAATTATCAACATAAATCCAATATTTGCAGTAACCAAATTACAATCAAGACATCATATAAATTCTTTGTAACAAAATAGAAAATACCGTTTCAAAGTCATCCACTAATGGGTCTACTGTGATTTGTACGACTCATCAGTGCTGGTGTACCTAAGAAATAGTTGATTCTTAATTGCAGTTGTAAACTCATTGGGATAGTCAATTGATGCTTGTTTGACTTTTATGCTCAGTGTTTAATAAACTGCCAAAGCCAAACTGTGCTATATATAGCTATCTACCAACCAAGTAAATCTATTCAATTCTTCAGAAATTGGTCAAAAGATTTTTCACGAACATAAAAATATAATCAAATTATTTGAATTTTCAATCAAAACTCAAGCCATAACGTACCTAAGATGCAAATCTTCCCCGGTTGCGAAGGTAAAGGGTGTCTCAATGAACAGAGTTTTGACAAGCTCAGCAGATAAGAACCACGAGCTGGATAAGAAATCAACCTGCACAATTTTATCAGCTGTAATATTATAAGCTGGATCAGGCAAATAGAGTCCTGCTTCCTTAGACCTGAATTTTCTGTAACTTGGGAATGTAAAATCCTTCTGCCTGAAAGGCAATATCCTTCCTATACTTCCCAAAACAGAGTTCTTGTACTTCTCTGTCCCAGCCACATGTGCCAATATCTGCAGCATCTTCCTTCAGGAATCACGTCATCATCAACTATATACACGAGATCAGCCTCAGTCTGAAGAGCCATCTGGAACCTTCCGTAGTACTTGAAATCGTAACTCGAGCTCATGAAGCTAATTCTTGAATCATTGTAGCTATCTACAATTCTCTTCAGTGATAACTCATTTGGGCTCCCAAATGAGAGCACCCAAACGTGGTGGAATGGAAGGGTCTGCTGAAGCAAAGAATCAATCTGAGAACAGAGCGTCTTTCTCTTGAAATGGTTCAGAATAACTGTGATTTTGGTCTGTTTGGACCTTTCAAATCCCATTTGGATCTCATCGCCATTAGCTCAGAAAGAGACTCAGAGCCAATGGTTTTGCTCTGAAACTCTAAAACCTCACTGTAAAGCTCCGTCTTCAACTTAATCATATGAACATCATTAGACTTCTTCTGCATGAAATCTATTTTCTCGTACTCGCATACTTGAGATGGAGTAATGGGCTGCACGTGAAGATCCTCTCTGATGAGAGAAGTAGCTTCTCTGTATCGACCCAATACGTGGGGCGTGATCATCATATTCCTCCACTGATTTGCGATTCGAGTAGCCCAAGTGAAATCGGGTCTGGATCGTAAATCTATAGCGGGGCTCATATAGTACAGTAAGAACGTGGCATAAACCGCAAAGAAAAACTGAAGACATGTGAGAGCAGTCACAAGCTTGGCAGACCCACTTCGTTGAGCCTTCATTTTGGCCTTTCCTCCAACGTACTCACTGATCATTCTTCCAAGTAATCCCTACTTCTCGAGGTCGAATTCCGATCAAACCCCATTTTGCAAATCTCGGCGGATTCAACGTCGTCCCACCTGAAGAACAACAGATAATACAAAGTTAGTCCTATGAATTCCCAGACCAAACATGCAACTTATAAAACTGTGCAGAAAAAGATACCAAATATAGATAATCAAATGGGGGGATATGAAAGTTGGTGATGGATTCTAGAGTGAAGTTTGAAGTTTGAAGAAGCGAGGGACTTAATGGTCTCATATATAATAGTGGGAAAGGTGATGACAAGGTGAAGAAGAAGTACACATTGGGAAATGCATAAAAAGGTCACATGGGCTTGACGCTTATACGAAATATGAATACGGGATGGTGGGTGTAATGTATGTTCGTTCTTTTGTATATTTTCTCTCACCCTTAAGAAACCATCCCAAAGCCGCTTTTATTGCCGCAGAAAAGGGCTAACCCTGCGTTCCTTGAATGAAAATATTTTTATTGTATATTAAAATAAGTGGTACAAATGAAGAAGACGGTGTAATTTTTGTCCCTCTACAACTATTTGTTTTTGAACACACACCGTAATGCAAAATATTCACATGCATGGTTTGTATTTGCCAAAATATTTTTGTTCTGTAACTTAGGGCCACTTGTGAAAACTCACATTCAATTCCCGAGGTTAAGAGCTTGCTTTGATTGAGAGACGTCAAGAAGCAGGAAAAGATGAGAGAAAGAAAAATGGAAGCAGCAGGGAACAAGAGAAATAACACGTGGGAGATGGAGGTAATACATTACTGTATGGCTTGATGACGAAGACAACGCGTGGAGTGTGAGGAACAGAACCCGTTTCTTCTTCAACTAAACAAGCTCAGAACCTTCAGCCTAAAACAGGCCTCTGATTCAAACCATAAGCTTAAGCCAGGGACAAAGGGAAATGGAGTGTGCATGAGAAAATAATTTGAACAGATATATTATGATATAATACACACACACGCATATAAAGGGGTTTGACTTTGTTTGCTGATAAGATTACGTAATGAGAGCTGCAACGAACTGAGTTAATGGGTGATCGCCGAATATAATTAGGCGAGTTAGACGCCAAGAAAAATCCGGCTGGGTTGGCTTTCACAGCAGAGAATTCAAATGAATATTGGTCGCTTAGGCATAAAAAAGGTAGAACTCAAATAGTGGGAAACGGCGCAACTGCTCCATTTTCATTTTTTTCCCTTTTTTCTCCATCTTTTTCTGGTGAGTTGCCATTGCAGATTTGCAGCTCGTGGAAGAAAATTTCAATCAGTTAGATTGAGCAATAGGCTGATTATATATAACCCAAAAAAAAAAAACTCTTTTTATTCGGAGTTCGGAATTTAAGTTTTGATTGTTGAGCTGTGATTAAAAAAAAATTTTATTTGCACTAAATTGTAATTCTTGGAGAAATTTTATTGTGGTCATTAATTTATGAAATGCAAAATTAAAAATTTAAATAATTTTTATAAATTTAAAAATATTAACTATCATTTTTAAAAAATGATAAAGTTAGTTAACTTTATTTTATATGATTAAAATAAAGAATCCATTTCAATTTATAAGACACTTTTAAAAAAATTTGATATTATAAAATAAAGTATTTGATAAAAATAAAATTTTATTAATATAGTTTTAATATATTATTTTATATATTCTCTCTCTTTAATATTTTTTTACAAATGTAGTATAAATAGTTTATATTTTTTGTTTTGCAAAAGTAAAGTTATAAATTGTAGTGGTATATGTGATTTTATTTAAAAGTATCTTATAATTTAGGACTAAGGGATTATGAAATACTTCTCTGATCCTATTTATAAGATAGAAATTAATTTTAGTCTTATTTATAGAGCATTTTATTATTTCTATATTCATTTTTAATTCTCTATTCTTATTAAATATTATGAAAATTTTTTTAAAAATAATTCTTTTATCCTTGTTAGGTGTAGATGTAAAAACTTATTAAATTTTAAAACAGAATTAATGAGGTTTAAGGTTTTCTTTGCTTTCAGTAAATATATTAAAAGTAACTTATAAATAAAATAAAAAGAAGTATTTAAATGTTGATTATCACTCATTAATCTTGTCAACCGATCTAGCAAAAAAAAAATCATGATTTAGTAAATGCTTTTATTGATAAATCCTGATCATCGAAAATACTGTGATTTTTTTGTATGTTGTGTTGTAAAATAGAGCCTGAAATACTAGTTAGATTGAGTTGAAAAAAATTGATCCAGACGAAGAAGTTTTTTCCCTAACCATATTAATACCGTGAACAATAAGTGCTAGCTTGACGGGTTGGGGTGGTTGGGGTTGCTCATTTAACTCATTATTTTAAAAAATTTTAAAAAACAGGAATATAATATTATAAAAGACTAAAATCAAATTGTGATACATGATGATAAGTACTCTTTCCGTCTCAAATCATAAAATAATTTTAAAAGAATTTTGCTATCCCAAACTATCAGGCAATTAAAAAAAATCATTAATTATACTTTTTCAATGTTACTATTTAAAAAAATTAAATTGATATTATAATATAATGATTAAGTACGTAGTAGTATTTTTAAAAATTTATAGTTTTTTTAAAAAGTAAGTTTGTGAAATATTATTATTATGTTTTATTAACATGTGTATTCTTATGTTAAATTATATTATAATTTATAATAGAGGGAGTATCTCAACGAATTCCATTCACATTTTTGTGATAGGCATGTGATATGATGTTGCATTAAGACGCGAATTTAAAAAGAACTGGCAAGAAAGCCACGTTAGAAACAGGATGCAACGGCGACTCAAGGGGTGGCAAAATCAGAGAGATCCTTTTGCTTCACTTCAAACGGGATCCGAGAGAAAGATCTAGTGAGTTCAAATCCCTTGAGAGTTTTGAGTCTTGCAGTAAAAACTCTGGCCTCTTGCCAAATACTACAGAGAAGCTGTAGAGTAAGAAAATTTATTTCCATGGAGGTTACTCTGCGTCAGATGAGCTCATGATCACGTGCTCAGGTGGCGTGTTCACGTGAGACACCCAACGTGAAGGTCACAGACCTAATCGTGGTTAAAAGTCAACAACCCTTAACATTGTTTGTTTAGCACAGTCAACGCGGCTTTTCTTGACACTGACTTCAAATAGTTACGATTCATTTTAATTTAATGTTTTTTCAAACGTTGACAATGCCCATATATGTAGCATCCTTTGACTAGGCTTGTTAACCATGTTAGTGGAGGCCACATTGGCAAATCCAACTAGTTATACCCCCCCCTTTTGTTATGACCCTCTCTCTCTCTCTCTCTCTGTTGAGACTTACCACAACCATGTGAGTTTCCACAAACACCTTTACAAAAATAATTTCACAATTCTCTGTACCCTCCTTAATTTTGAGATGTAATGCAATACTCTTTAAATACTAAACATCATGCATTATTAATTTTATTATGTTATATAAATTATATATTCATTAATTATTAATTTCATAGCTAAAAATATAATCAATTTTCTTAATATTTAATTCGATGAAATATTAATCTCTGAAATCTCTTAATGTCAATTTGAGGTGTTATTGATTAAGAATATACACACCTGTCTAGACTAAACATGTATTTGACTTTCTATAAAGGCGAGCATTTACAAAATTGAAATAGAGTTGTTGAGCAAGTGATGCAGTTGGATAAGCATTTCTCGTGGGTCACGGACTTCTTCCAAGGAAGATTCTTCCCGAGTTTAACAAATAACAATTAGTCATGCAAAATCAGTCTTTCATTAGCCTCGTTTTTGGATCGTCAATTGGAGATACACGAGCGATCTAGTGCTGTTTTAAAAAATTAACGTTCCTGGCTCTTAGGCTTAGCAAGGGGAGCCACTCATGAGTTTGCCTTGCATCATCTCTGGGGGTGAAGCATGTGGGAGGTAAAATGTGTGTCCATATTTTTCTTCAACGCCATATGTATCTCTAGACACTTTATGATCAAATCCTTAGATTTAGGCATTATATGAAAGTGAAACTGAACAGAATATATGTAGTTAGGTTTTGAAGCAGCCAATATTATACACTAATAACAAGGGAATGAAGAGTACAAAAAGAGGGAATACTCGGATTTGAGGGAATTGTTGCTACGTCATCTACAAATCAACAATAGCAATCTCCTCTTTAGTTAAACTGTTAAACTGGTCTCTATCACTTGTCATCTTAGCCGCTCTATTTCCCAGCTTAGCTTAGATGCCACTCCTTCATGTTTCGGGATATATTCCTGTGTCGTTCACAACACATCAAACATCTCAAACACATGATACACTTGTATTATATTGATGTTCGCTAATATATAATTGATGTTTTTTATGCTCTGATGAAAGCAAAAGTGGGAATTAATACGTACCTCCATCTTTTTTATGAGCTCTTTGGAGTTGGGGCAGAGACGATGATATGGCGAGCATTGGGGCTGATGAACCCTTCCTCTACTGCCTTGTCGATGAAAGACAACAAGGAATTGTAGTAGCCATCCACATTCAACAATCCCACCTTTCCCACCCACAAAAAAAAAAAAAAACTCAATATAATCTGACAAATTGTTTTTCTTTGCTTGTAATCTCATGGATACTTAAAACATGAAAAATACTGGTTTATCATGGATGCCTAGTTGAGCCCAGGTTATGACCTCCAGAAGCTCCTCAAGTGTCCCATAGCCACCTTCATTAGTTACACAAATTCAGGTTCTTCCACATATACCACAGTTTAATTTTGTTGATAAAAAGGTTAGAATCGGCAAGCGACCAAAATCTGCATAAATTGACTGTGTTCATAGGATACTAGCATTTCTGTTTTATCTTTCTCTTCTTTTATAATTGTTTGATGGACTGATCAACCGATGGGACAAAAGTATATCACGGATCACTAAGCGACGAGTAATATGGCACAACCCAAAAAAAGAGATTCAATTAGTTATTTTAAATGTTTATCATTAACTTTCTTTATGATTAAATTTATATGCTCTTTTTTATGAGCTTGCATTGCAAGTGTAACCCTTCCAAACATTGCCTTTTTTCTGTCATTTACCTGACCATCATACCAACACTCAAATCTGTGGACTTATCGCATTAAGACTCTCCTCCTAAGTTATGGGCCTGATTAGGCCCAATGGACTAAATTCTTTGCGGATAAAACATTTCCATTATTTTATATCCTTAAACTGTTTATTTAAAAAAAAAAAGGCATCCTAAAACTGGACCCCAGAAAATATACCGGGCATGAGTGGTAAACTATATTGTTTATCAAGTGTGAATAATGTGTCTTTCTATTTGATTATTAAACCACAACTCAACCGTTTTTAAAATAATGTTTACTTACTAGTTAATTCTGTTAATTATTCTATACCCTCATCCTCTGTGACTTCCTTTTTTTTAATAAAAATAAAAAAAACTTAGTTCTTGTACTTTATTCACATTTGTTATTGATCTTTGTATTAATATTTTAATCTCTATACTTTTTTTGGTTTTAAGTCCTCAAGATCCATATACTTTGTTCATGTAGGGACGTAAAACAATAAAAAACTTTGATAATTAAGTACACTTTAGAATTAGAACTAGTTTAGGTATTCACATATAAAATAAAAGTTCATATAAAATAAAAGTGAGAGGATTATAATACTAGTGAATGAGAGAAGCAAGTTTTGGATGTAAAATGAAGAAAATAAGGATACCAGGTAAGGCAATGAAGGCATCAGAGTGTCTGGCCATCTTAGCTTTCCTTTGATGCATGTCTGCTACTGCCTTCACTTCTCCAACTGTTTCTCCTGTTATCTGCAATTCCACACCCACCCACTTTCTCAGTCACAAAGACAGAGATTGAGAATCTTGTTATGATTACTGACCATTACAGAAGAAAAACAACCCACATAGTTACTTTCTCAGTGTCACACTTGATCAAACAAGGACCGAAAAACTGGGCATCCCCATATGAATTCCATGCCACGGACCAAAATACTACTATAATAACATAACCTCTCTGTCTCACTTCGAGAATTTAAAGCAGAATTCCAACCACGATGCAAAAACTTAGTATACTAGAAAGTGAAAGCACCTTCTCATAACAAATGCTCTCTCTCTCCTCTCTCTGTGTCCTCTGTTTTGGGTCACTTTCTTTTTTGTTTTTTGTTTTTGTTGATAACACTCAAAATGAAATGCTTTCAGAAACTTACTGACGTTACCTCTCTCGGCATTAGTGTCTTGGGAATAACCCTGCACACAATAACATGACAGGCATTAGTTGACAACAATTGAAAAGAACGATGAACAAAGTCTCTGTCAACGGCTAGCATCAGTGAACATTATAATGCTTGCTAAATCTCACCCTATTACATGGCGACCACCATTATAAACAGCTTGAGAAATCAACCCCATCAAACCAATGCTGCCTCCTCCATACACCAGATTAATATTCCTTGACACCTTCATTTCAATCACCAAAAAAGAAGCATCCAAAAAGTTCGTAAGTCCAAGTCTCATTCTTTCACAGAAAGACCATAAAATCCAAGATATAGCAGAGAAATTCATATGAACTTAACTTTTGTTCCCTAACTTTCTCTCAGTTTATGCAGCAGAAATGTAAATGCAAAGGTATATACAAACACAGACCAGCGTCTGAAAACAGAGAAAATGGAAGGCTATAAACTGATGCTGTTCAATAACTAATCAATTGCTCATAAAGATAAGAATAACAAGAAAATTTATGGGGATTTGATCAAACCATGAGCCAATTTCTAAGACGAAAAGCGAAACGAATATGAGAGGCAAGTCAAGTATTACCAATTCCTTCCCTAGCTCAATAGCTGCATCCTTATAATTGGTCTTCTTCCCTGGGCTACTCCCACAGAACACACAAATCCTCTTGAACCTGGATTGTTTCATCTCAGTTTCCCTCTCCATCTCTATCTCTCTGAGTGTGTGTGCGTGCGTGTTTGGTATTGAGTTAATATCCCCTGCCTCTGTGCGCAGGTATATATAATAACGTGGTAATAGGCATGGGCAAAAGGCAAACACAATCAAAACGGCATTTGTGAGTCGTAACGACATCAGGGACGGTGCTGACTCACCCACAAGTTGCATGAATAGACTACATCCACTCATGTGTGTGTTTCTTTCCTCTTTAACATGGTCCCCTGTCCCAGAAACAAAATGGACACACCGTGGTCCAAGTTCCACATAATTGTTTTCAATTTTTGTGCTCCTGTAAAACTCACTCGCTTTATCACAATTAAAAACCAAAGTTAAGACGAAATTTTTATGCCTTTATATTCCCTCATAAAGTTTGATTGTTTGTTTGTGTAAAATACTAGGTAGGTGAGAGTTGATACTGATGCGTATTAGCTACAGATTTCTGTCTATAATCAAATTATTATTATTGTCATCCTCATTTGACAATCTTTCTCCACAGGAAATATAAGTAGCAGTAGTTGCTAAGCAATTTCTTTGCATACAATGGACGGGTCAAATTGATTCCGTACAAAGGATTCACGTACAGAGCCGTATGCTGCTCATTGGATGTGGGGGAACCATGCAAGAGATGGAGCAAGTAGTGTCTTCTTGTGAAAATTAAATGATAATATAATTAAATGAAAATATCAATAAAAGATCTTTTCTTAATCAACTCATGTTTACGTAGCAAGTAGAAATTCTCATCTAAGTGATCGGGAATTTGATGCCAACCCCGTATTTTGAAGGAGATTAGTCATTAGAACATGAGTATTGGCGCAAAAATTAAAGAGAATCCTTTATTGTCTTGTCCGTTAAGGTTAATGTTGGTTGAAAGGGATTACGGTGTCCGGAGCGAATGGAATCTCAACACGATTATGAAACATAGCGATGAAATTGGCAATTTGGCGTAGCCATATTTGGCAATGGTGTCCTCTTTGCTTAAGGCTATTGTGACTGCCTCACTCATTTATAGCAACGACCAGAAACTTTTGACCGTGTTAATCAATCAGAGACAAGCAGTGAGTTTTGAGGGTTCTTGCTTATTCCCAAATTAAGTTCATCAGATAACAATTAAGGTTTCCCACCATGCTACCTTCCCCGTTTTGTTCGGTGCTGATGGGAGCAGAACGAATCACTTGCTGATTTGTGCACAAGATAAGGTTTTGTCGGGTAATGAAGTAACTCTGTTCAGACATATTTGAAGAGAAGCGAGAATCAGGTATAGATATATATATATATATATATATATGTTATGTGGGAGCTAATCAGAAAAAAAAAGCAAGAGTCAAATCTGGTATGCTTAGCCCTAGTGAGGACTGTGCATGTTTGTTGGAGCATTGTGAGGAGAAAATGGGAATTATATGGTCCTTCACGTCTGATTGAGTTCCGCTTCTCCATGGTGGAAATCCTACTCACATCTTCGTCCACTTGTGTCTCGATACCTACTTTCTTTTCTATTGTTTTACTCTTATTTTTTCATTTTTTTTATCTTTTCTTTTTTCCGGGCCAGCACAGTCTTTAATTAAAAAAAATTAAATTTTAATACTTATTTACAAAATCTAAATATGAACTTCCGCATCTGCAACACATGCAAGATAAATTTCATTTTTATGACTTATAAATAATGTAAGCTTTTGTACTAATTGGTATTTTTTATATCTCATATCTCACTCTCAATTTGTCCTTTTCATATTTTATATTGATGAGCATTTTGTAGAGTTTGTCCTCATCCCAAAATCTTCTTTTATATAATCATTGCAAATCTTTCGTTTTTTCCATCAGATTATTTTATTTACTTTTATTTTCTGCAATTTAGTCATGTTTTAGAAATTAATTGGAAGGAGAAAGAAAAAATAGACAGGAGGGTGAAGTGCTTTCTAGACCTTGCTTATGTATTGATCGTTGATACTTTATGCATAATTATATTTTTCTTGACAAATCACGAAGTAGTTAATAGTAGCTAAAAGCTAGAAATTCAAATTAAGGTGGATTAGAGGAAAGTGGCGCATATAATCATGATCAGGCAAGGGCCTAATTAGAAAGACTTCCTAATTAGGATACAGAGAATCCAGCGCCCTGTTCCCGAAGGCGAAGAGGATTAGTTACCGCACGGGCCCATGTATGTGAAATAGCCGATAAACTGTTTTCACATCAAATTCAAAAGTCGCGCCCCAGGGTTTTGGCTCATTCAATCTCAATATCAAACAGCACTCATGTGAAGCAAATAATTGCCTCCTAATCCAATTTCAACCTTTGTTTAATATGATCGGATCACATGCCTTCGCGCATTGAATCCATTCATGTGAAAAATAGACGGTGCATTCTCTTCAAAAAAAAAAAAACAAAGAAAGAATTCTGTTAAAATATCTTAATCTAAATTGACTACTCGGTGTTAATGGGAAAAGGTTAAAGCGCCTTTTCACATATCAAATATCAAAATCAAACCCTTTTGACTACTGTTCATTTATTACAAAGCCGCAGCACTAATGATAGCTCCCATGCATTCCCCATGAATTAGGTACCGCCTAATTAAGATCAGGAGGCTAAATCCGGCCATCATCTGTTTTATGGCCGAAAGCTGTATTTATGGTGAAAATGCTTTGGCGGCAAATCCCAATGCACACTACAGAGAAAAAACATTGGTTGAGTTCGACTAGATTCTTTTGCTTAAAATAAAAGAAAGAAAGAAAATGACATGGCGGCTTATGGCGAGTGTTAAGCCTGGATATATATATATATATATATCCCTCCCAACTGGGGGTTCATCATTATAGAACAGTAAATGAAGATAGGTTGTTAAGGAGAAAAGGAAGATGGGGGGGGGGATGGGGTTGAGATAGATGGGATGGAAATGAAGGGTGAAATGGAGAGTGGGTGCAGGGGTTGAATTGGGTGTATGGCGTGGACAGTGACAATGTACCCATAGAACTGCAGGGAGTAATGATTGTGTGCGCTTTTTGGTAATCTGGGTTGGTGTTCATCTGGAATGTGTTTGTGGAAATTGGAGCGATAGCGGAGATATGGGAAAACAAGACAGGGCCAGAGTTGAAGTGCTGTCCAATAGGACATCGGAACGTACCAAGTGTGGGTGCTTTTCGGGGTGAGTTGAGAGTGAGTAAGCAGTCCCCATCCCACCATGGTTTGCCACTTGTCCCTTTGTTGCCTCTCTCATCATTCCCTCTCTTCCCTCCCCCCATTCCTCTTCATCCTTCCCACTCATTTATTCCCCCTTCCATTTATTTTGCAAATTAACAATAACAACGACGCCACTTCTCAAGGTTATTAATATCAATCAATTCTCACCCCCCCCCTCATATATATTCTTGTTAGTAGACAATGTATGACTTCATACGCCAAGGTTATGAGGGAAAGCGAGCGTGCGTGCGTGCATGTACAAGATTTGTAGACTCAATAACTCAAATTTTGTATCAAGATGTGATATTAACTTCACTCATATATTTTGAAAAATTGTATGTGTGGTCTTTGCATGTAATACTGGCTCAAACCTTCACATTTGTGATCGCCAAAACAACTTAAAACAAACAACTAATTTATATCGTATTTGCGTGTCTTTCAAGTGTGAAAGCGTGGAAAATCCAACCTTTGATTTTTTTGCCCGCTAGCTTTTAATCTTGATGATTACAAATAATTAATCTTAAAATTATCTCAAACATGCTTGTTTTAAAATTGTGATTGATTTTGTGTTTATTGCATCATCAAGGAATCTGCTATTATTGAAAACAATGAGGAATCATATATATAGGATGATAACATGAAACGATTCACAAACTTGAATTAAGGCGTGGTGTTTTTTGGCTGCTCTTAGTACTTCATTCTCTTTTTTTGTTTTCCAACTGTGCTACTTATTTTTAATGAATAAATATAGACATAGACTAACATTTGAATTGTAGTGTTGACGAGGAAAGTTCTCACAATTTAATTATTATTGTTGAGCTAAGAGTTGAGGTAACTTTTCTTTATTCTTTTTATATACTTGTAAAATCAACGTGTTTATTGAATCGAAAACCATTCAAACATGAAACTTGTGTTGGTTTGGTTCCATTCATTATGATTCTAGACACTCTTTTACCTGGTTCTACTTCTCTCTTCTCTTATTTTTTCTTTTCGTGTTTTTCCCCGCGTGGCCTCATCTTTTACTTGTAATCATATCTATATTTGTCGCGCACACTCTCCCGTGAAGGAGTGGGCATTCATCATTGTAAAAACAACATATATCTTTTAAAAATTGAGAGTAGATTTATCATTTTTATTTACACTAGTCACACTCAGCATAGAACGCCTATATTATTGATGCTTAAATTTATTATAGGTTTAATTAGAATGTTAAGTGTAAAATAATTTAATTTATATAATCGAATTCTGAATTACCAAGACACTGCTACTAATACAGCAAACATAAACATAGAATAATTAACCTCGAACATCATTTGTCTTAACCAATACACAATTTCCATGCTTGCGCGGCTGAATATTTAATCTGTTTCTTTATATTTCTTATCTCATCATCAACACCATCCATATCCACAGGGAATATATCAAGGAGTTGGAAAAATCTATGCACTCTTGTTATTTAAGTCACAAAATAAATCAGTAATAAATAAAACAATTAATCAAGAGGAGTAGATCCACAAGACGACAGTTATGGTAGTTTTTCTTTACTTAGGTAAGATGGGAATGGAAGAGTCTGGGTTCAGTGGCAACCCCACAACAGGTAATTAATGGTGATCACAATAAATAAATAAATAAATAAAAATAAAAACGAAAGAGTATTTGAATTAACAACCGCTTCTTCTTTTGTTTGTTCATTATTTACTTCCCTACCCTGCCGGTTAAGTAGTTCCCTGATCCCTATGGTCAAGGATAATGTTCACATGCAATATGGAAATTTGTCTGAAATCAAGCTTGTCAACTTAAGATTGTCACTCACATTAATTTCTTTTGCTAATATTAAAATAATTTTGCTGTGTTTAGATTAACCAAACATTTACTATTATATCATATCTTAATAGTAGTTTGTAAATTATGGTATGGAATAATTAATGAAAAATTCTTTGGCGCAATCCTGGTAGTCTCTGAGTGATTATTGAGATGCTCAATGCTAATCCCTGCTGTAATTGTCAAAGCGGGTCCATGGCAAATCACATTGCAAACCAAAAGAGCGCTTGTGTGGGATTACATCATTACATTACATTACCTTCCTTTTGCTCTCTCCCTCTCTCTCTCTGTTTTTTTTTTTTTTTAAAGGAGCAAACAAAGTTGTGTGTGGTTATTAATTATTAATCACTATTAAGCTGTTGGGTGAGATTATAGGACCAAGCGGCCCATGAAAATGTTAAATGCCCTCCCTTATTAATCCAATAGTGAACAGTCCACAAGCCTATGCGCC
Organism: Prosopis cineraria; assembly: GCF_029017545.1. Classification (NCBI taxonomy): domain Eukaryota; kingdom Viridiplantae; phylum Streptophyta; class Magnoliopsida; order Fabales; family Fabaceae; genus Prosopis; species Prosopis cineraria. The sequence continues at coordinate 2,828,909 of NW_026555337.1, forward strand.
AGTAGTAATAGTAGAAACAAGTTACCACTGGGATTGGATTTAATAGGAAGGTTAGCCTTTCATAATATGTAAATTAAGATTTGAATTCTCACTCAAAAGTATTCATATTTAATACCCAATAGTATCTTAAATACGATTATCTTCAATAAAAAAAATACTTATAGTTATAGGTAACCAAAATAATAATAATAATAGTAATAATAATAATAATAATAATAATAATAATAATACAAGTTTATCTTTAGACCATTCTTTTTTATTTTTAAATTTTCATATATTATCTAAATTTAAAATTATGTGCGAAGGATATTCCTTATCATTCTCTCACACAGACAGGTCAATAGTTATTTATACATGATTTAATGTACAAGAAAATAGTATGTGAAAAAATTGAAAGACACAATATTCTATTTAATGAAGACATAACCTTCGTGTAAATAAAATAATAAAATGGTGAGCTATAAAACATATTTATACAAAGTTGAAGTGTAGGCAAATATTTGCTTATCAAATTTTAAAAGGTGAAAAAAAAATTGATGTACATCTTAAATTAAATAGTTAATGAACAAATAAAACCTTAAACTATTGTTCAAAAATCACCTTTGACTCTAAAATTTTAAAATATATAAAATAAATTTTAAGCTTTTAAATTCATAACAAAATAAACTTTGACCATTAATTTTTTAACACTATTATTATCCACACGTGTTGTTTAGGATTTATTTTCTTACAAATTTAACCTTAACTTTTACAATACCTACGTGCACAATAACAATATTAAAAAAGTTAACGATCAAAGTTTTATGAATTTAAAAATTTAAAATTTATTTTATCTATTTTAATAATTCAGGATTCAGGATGATTTTTAAATAAGAGTTCAGAGTATTATTTAGTATTTACTCATTAATTCTAAATTAAAAGAAGGTATATACATCAGTGTTTTTTTTTTGGCTACAATATCCTATAATATTTTCTTATTTCAATCGCTTTTTGTATCAGGATCTTTCTTCCATAATTTTTTTTTTTTAAAAAAAGGATATCTATCAAGTGCGATTGTGTATTGGAAAGTCAATTATAGCTGCAAATTGTGCGTCTCGGCTGACACTGAAATTGAATGCGCATTTACCGGGCAAAAGATAATTCTAGCTTCAACGCTGCATCATTTCGTATTCTTCAGCCCTACACAAATGCGCAAATGACTTCTTTAGTAGTAGCAAATTCCTTTTATAATTTGATTTCATTGTTGATACCCTTCAATTTATATAATTAATCTCATCTGATAAGACTGCTCGTTATTGATGTTGTTCATTTTATAATTTTATTGAGTTAAATGATAAAAATATCTTAAATTTTTTTTTTTAAGAAGCGTTAGCATTTAAACTTTTAAAATATTTTTGCCATTATTAAATGTAAGAAATGTTAACTGTTAACTAAAATTTTATTAGAGTATTTTATGATTTTATCCTCCTTCATTTCTACATTTTTTTGTCTTTGTTTTCATTTTTAGAAGAAAATAAGTTAAAAAAATCAATAGAGAACAAAAATTGAAGACTAAACACAGAAAGAATGAGAAAAAAATGCAAAAGATTTTTCAGTTAAATTTCAGTTTAACAGTTAATATTTTTAATTTTTAATGGTAGGATGAAAATATTTTTTTTTATGAAACTTTTAGATAAAAAATGCTTCAAAATTTTTTTTAAAATGCCAGGTGTCCAAAGTTTCAACACATTTTTTTCTTTTAACATTAATTTTATTTAGCTCAGCCACCTAAAAAAAGATTCAAAAAGTGAAATAAATAAATAATAATAATAATAATCATCATCATCATCTTCTCCCTCCGGTCTATTGGCATGTTGTCACGGGAACCGGATCCTCCCGGCAGCCAAATTCTCAACATTGCTAAGTAGCCAAATGTGGTACATTCAAATAGTCAAAATATAATCAATTCACACATCACATGACTATTAAAAATATATGAAAATAATTTATTTTTAAATGGTAAAAAAATATTTTGATATATCATGTATGTGTAGAAATAAGTTAAATTTAAACCAAATTTTAAATAGACAGGTTAAGCTTATTTATATAGTTAGGTTTTTTCAGGTAAGACTAGGCTTATTTATAACCCTTCGATCATATATAGCATTTCCCCTAGCAATTTATAAGCCAAAGAAGAAGAAGAATAAATCAAGAATGAATGACCAGAGGGTCTAAAGCTTTTGTCCAGTTTTCTGCGTTAGAGGATTTCTCTGTGGCCAATTTATAACCCATTGATCATATATAGCATTTCTCATAGCAATTTAAATAATTACGGGAAAATAGCATGAAAATCTCTCAAAAATATACGAATAATCTTATAAAATATCCTAATTCTTCTCAAGTTTTTAAGGACATTTATGATATTAATGATTTTTTTATAAAATAACTAAAATACCTCCAATTTAAAATAAAACATAGGGTAAAGCAGCAAATTTAGCTACAAATTATTTTTCGAGGGATATCTGATAGCCTAAACTATCAAATGGTGCAAAGTAAATAACGAACTTTCAAAATGGAGCATCAGTAGCCCGCTATTAACTTTAATTAACAGACGTTATGTAGGACTCATAATGAAATGTATCATGACACGGGCACGATACGTCAGCATAGTAAATGTGTAAATTTGGTCACAAACTATTTTTTGAGGAGCACTAGGTAGCCTATACTAAAAAAGAAATAGACCGTCCAACACATTTCCTTTAATTTTGACTAAATATCATTTATTTTCATACTTATTAAGCACATAAAGTATTAATCTTTCCAATCCTCTTGCCTTAGTTCTCAATATAAGTTCTAAAAAAAGAAGAGGTTCTATGAGTTCTTATTTGAAAACATTCATAAGGACAATGCCAATGAAGTATAAGCATGATTTTACTACATATAAGAGAATCTTGATTCTAGCTTAATTTAATAATGAATTATTTTTTCTTCTTTGTTAGCTTCGTCTTCATGAGTGTCTTTAGATAAGAATTCTTTGAACCTCTTCTTCTCAGACTCAGATTGAGAACAAAGGCAAGAAGATTAGAGATATTAATGCTTTACGGGCCTCATAAGTATGAAAATAAACGGTGTTTAATCAAAATTGAGTGGAAAGTGTTGGATGGTCCCTTTTTTTTTATTATACAGGCTACTCAATACTCCTCAGAAAATAGTTTGTGGCTAAATTTATACATTTACTATGCTGGCGTGTCGTGCTTGTGTCGTGCCATGTGTTATTATGGGCCCCATATAACATCCATTAGTTGAAGTTAACGGTAGGCTATTAGATACTTTATTTTTTAAAATTCATGATTTATTTTGTACTATCTGATAGTTTATGCTACCAGATGCTCTTTAAAAAATAGTTTGTAACTAAATTTGCTACTTTACCCTAAAAAATAAGCTACATTACACTCAATTCCCTTAAACTTTGAACCATATATATATATAACTCCCTTTAACCTTTAAAACTTAATAATAAACCTCTTTGAATTTTTAAATTTATGTAAATAACTCCTAGCCATTAATTATACACCTCTCAGACTTTATTTTTAAAGTTGATAATTTAGGTCAAGCTCAACGAGCCAACTCAAACCCGCCCAAAAAAAGTCAGCACTAAGCTTGGCTATATGGGTTAAAAGGGTAGGATACTTTAAACTCGATCTGAATAAACCAAGCCTGCATTGACTCTGACTCGAATAAGCTTGACATTTAAAATTTTCAGCTCTCTATATATATAGAGTTAGTAATTTTGGCCAAATCCGAACCTAATTAAAAAAAGTTAGAGTCAGGCTTAGCTATATGAGCTTTTTTGAGTGGCTAAGATACTTCAAGCTTGATCCAAATAAGCACGGCCCAAACTGAGCTCAACCTGAATAAGTTTGGCCTGCCCGAGTTACTGACTCTATTATTTGTGTGTATTTAAACCCTCAAATTTTAAGTGATATACATATAATCTCTTAAACTTTAAGTTATGTGTAGATAATTAATATATAAAATTAATCATATAGAGTTATATGCATGAATATTAGAGTTGATGGAATTATAAAGTTTTAAAGGTGAAAGAAGTTATGTGTACATGGTTCAAAATTTAAGGAAGTAATATATAATTTAGCCTGTAAAATATTAGTGATTGCTTTTTTTTTTACTAATAAATGATAATTTTATATATTTTTATTCTTTTAATTTAAATTTTTAAATATTTATTTAAGGCTAATTGAGTTTAATTAGATATTATTTAATTTTATTAGCCAATCTTCAATTTTAAAATTTTAACTATCTAAATCTTGATTTTAAAATATAAATGATATTTTTGATATTTTTACATATTTGCTATTTAATTTTTTTATTTGTACAAATGTTTTAAATTCATTTGAAAAATATTGATAGACATTATTTTGGATAAAAAAAATATGAGCATGCTTGAAGATCAAATCAAGAATTAAATTTTTTAAATTTTGTTTATATTCATCTTGGGTAATTTAATGTAGTTTTTAATTAAAGTTATTTAGAGTATTTTTATTATTTTATTAAATTTTTAAGTTTCATTTAAGAAGAGACTTTGATGAGCACTAGGCTAAAAGGGGAGCTCATTTCAAAAGACTAACTTATTGGGTGAAAGAGTCCCTTACACTTAAAAACCCTACACTAAATGAAAGGGCCCATGATGTGAGACTCATGATAATGCCACTTCGTCAAGAGTTGATGTCTTCAATGACTCTATTATATGACACTTCACTTAGCCTCCTATTTGTCAGAACCCTTTGTGAGTAGTCCTTTTCATGACATCGACCTCTTCATGAAAGTATTAATGTAACAAATACAAGTATAAAGGGAGAGTTCATTCCAAAAGATTAACTTCTTAGAATGAAGAGCTCCTTACACTTATAAACCTAATACTATTTATAAAGCTCTCCAATATAAAACTCGTGATAGAGACGAGGCATGTGACACACAAAAATGGTCACATTGAATTGAATATATATGAAGGAAGGAATAGAGGAGTAAGATGGGGACGAGAGGAAAACGAAGTTAAGATGCAGTGCTTTTTGTCTTTCTCTTCTTTAAGCGGTGGCTTCTTAATTTATTGTATAGTTTGATTTTTAGTTTTATAAAAAATTAATTTTTTTAGCATGATCAATCACAAATTAGTCTTAAACTTTAATTAGATTTTTTAATATTTAATTATTGAATTTTAATTTAGTTTTTAAATTAATTTAATCACAAATAAATTTCCCTCATTATTTAGCTTTTCACAATTATAATTCAAATAGTTAATTCATTGATTTTTAAAGAGATGACCTAGGTTATACTTTATTGTAAAATTTAATTTTTATTTATTTTAGTGTTATTCAACAGCAATGTCACTAGCAATAACTAAAATGAAACAAGTAATTATAATTTTTCTTGTGCAAATTTTTGAGTCACTATAGTCGAAGTGTTATAGATGCCTGTGATTACTTTAATTTAAGTAATAATTATTTTTTTTAGTAATAACTAAAATAAAACAAACAATTATAACTTTTTTTGTATAATTTTTTATTACTAAAGTAGTAATTTGCATTGAAAAAGTTGTAATTATTTATTTTATTCTAGTTATTGTTAAAAGAAAAGCAATCATTACTTAAATTAAAATAATTACTGATATTTATTTTTTTATTTAAACTAGAGCATTTTACTTATTTTACTAAAAATCATTTATGTTAAAAAGTTCCTTAAAAATTTAAGAAAAATTATGAAATTTTGCAAGATCTAATAATTATTTGCATATTTAAAAAAAAATAATTTTAAACCATTTTTCCAGTATCAAGCATTCTAAATGCATTGTTGAGCCACAAATCTCTTAAACTAATTAATATCCGCTTGTACTACTTCCACCCAACTCATCTTTCACGACTACTAGGACTAATTACCGAGGCTAGTTCAGTTCAATCTGTTAAATCCTGTAATTCATAGGAAAAATGACTAATGACTACAATAATAATAATAATAATGAGGGAGGCCTTAATTAAAACAATATACACTTGTTATTTATTACTCATCAACAGTAAAGTCTGGTTCTTCAGGCTTCTGCAGAGAGCTTACAACCCCAGAAGCTGCCTCAGAACACATATTAACCCCTTTTCCGGTGCTCCTACCCTTACTCGATCCATATGCGACTAAGCCTGACGAGCCAGAATTTGGTGTTTCAGGCTCAGCATCATCAGTTTGGTTCATTTTAGCCCTCAGTCCAGCAAGTTCCTTCCTCTTCTTATACCTCCTCCATGCAGCTTGGACGAAACATGCAGCCCATGTTCGCCACTGGTGCGAGTAAAACTTGAACTTGTGCCTCAGCTGTTTACTGTGCAGCCTTCTGAACTGAGACGCTACAAACTTGAGGTCCTCTGACATAAGCGCAAAAGCTTCTACTTCGGAGATGGCCTTCACTGTTCTAGTGGAAGATGGAAGTATGACACTCGGTCGAGGGTCCAATGCCCATGTCAGTATTTCCTCGCCGCAGAAATCGCCCGGACCAATCCGGCATGAATTGAAGAACCCGGTTCGGCCGCCGTTGGTGGTGTAGGAATCCAGATGGCCTCTTATTATGAAGAGCATTTCATCCACTGGATCGCCCTCGCGAACAAGATAGGTGCCCTCGGTGCACAATGCAGGTTTCAGCCTTTCACATATTGCATCTAGCATCCTCTCATCCATTTGGTCAAATAATGGGACCTGTCAATGAAATATCAGTATAATTTACAGCCCTAGTATACCAGCATTTTCATTTACAATAATCTTATACATCTAGACATGTTGACTATCATACTGTAGAATATTAAGGAATAAGATATCACACATGATATTCCTGAACAAGATAGACTAAATATATATTAGATTATAGTGGGCAATTCCGATACTGGTGTAGTGTGTAACAAATCCTAGCATCTTAAATATCTCCGCATCAATGATATTAAGAGAAAATGACATAGCATCAAATCCCTTCTAGAGCAAGATAGGCTTCATATGGATTGAGAACTACATCTTATGAACAAGTGGAACTTGAGGTTTAACATGGGCTTACTCCTCGGACAAGGTCGAGGCAAAGGTGGCGCTTGATGTCTCTTCGAAGATCCACTGGAAGTCCTTTGAGAAGAGCCTCTTCATCAACTCCTCGGGTGGCCAACCATTTATATTGATCATACTTCCTTACGGCTAGTCTTAGTTCCGAAGGTAGCTGTCTGTGATGCATCCATTGTTCTGTATCAGTTCTTTTGACCCTCCACTCTTCTAAGCGGACGGTTGTTGATTGAAGGTATGTCTGAAAATGTTGAGTTCTTTGTCAATCAGCATTCTTATATATCACATGGCAACGTGGTTATGTGTCAATAGAAACAAATAAAATGCACTTACCTGCATATTACCAATAAGCAAGGCAAAAAGAACCAATCCAAGGGTTGCAACTACAATGGCAAACATTATTTCTCCAACAAAAGTGCTAGTGAGAAGATCCTGTCCTAAAGAACTGCACTCATCAATGAGCAGAGAATTAATACTCTAATCAGCGTGATAAGATGCTTCTGAACAGAATATTTGCCCTACTTGCAAGTGGAAAGGACAAAAAGAAAAATCCTTACCTCCCACACCCCCCCCCCCAAAAAAAAAGAAAAAAAGAAAGGTTTGAAGCTTCTTGGCAAGAAGACATGGCTATATTTTCCATAACAAGATATTAAAGAACTAGAGAATAGAGATGTTGTATTTTGGAAAACTATTAACAATTAGATGTTATATTTCTGGCGTTGTTCTTATCACAACAGCTAAACCAAGGATCTAAAGTGTGAGGTGAGCTATATTAAGCTTGCCCTTCCGTTGGAAAACTTCACGATGATGTTTGCATTTACTTTGTGTAAAGTCCAAGAATGATGATCCTCATTTTGGACGCGTAAAAATGAAACTCAAGAAAGTCATGAAGAAAGTAAGGTGATAAAACTTAAAAGCTTACCTCAGATTTCTTAAGCCCCACCAAAGACAGTAGAAATACTTGTTAAAGAATGGTGAGCTTGTGACTTCAGAAGTCACCGCATCACCATATATGCCAAATGGATAAAAGTTGACATCAGGTGAGCATAAATTTGTGACATTACTTGCAATAAACCAGGCGACCCTACTGGCTTCGTTGACCCTGTGGCAGTCAAAATATCCATATTGACAATATGACTTCTCCTGATCACAAACACTTCTCCAGCATGCTTCCTGTCGCTCAATTGATAGAAGATACCACATAGCACCTAAACCCTTTTCAAGATTAGCCCCAACAAAATCGAGAACTATGAGTAAGTTGAGTTAAAAAAGCTTCCTTTCAATATATGAATCAAATGGTTTACATGATTGAGTTTATAACATTCTTCTCAAAATCGAGAAGCCATTTTGATTTTCAAGGTCCGCCATTTAGCAAATGAAGAGAGAACATAAAAAGTTAGCAAAAACATTGCATCCTCTCCTTGGATAACTTTTGGAAGACCATTTCTGGATTTCATCCATATTAAGGCCTTTGTTAAAAGTTGTAAGGCAGAGTGCAGGCATTTATTGGTAAATGATGGGACCAACTGTTGACTGTGGCAGGATTTTTGCAAGTTGAATCTTAGGGAAAAAATATCAATCTTAGGGGAAAAAAATAAAAATTCAATTTAATTCAGCTGGGTATATATTTGTTTGAAAATCAACCTCCTGAAAAACTCAGCTGAAATTATAAGCAACTCTGTTTCAAAATGCACCTTTCTGTTCAAAATTTGATCCACATTCGACCCTTTCCTCTAATCTGTGTGAACAAGACAGATTGCACTTTTCTTTTTTTATCAAACAAGAATTCCTTTTTGAGCAGAAGTTTCCGAATATACTTACATGGCTTGCCAACATGTAAAGCATCAGGTTGTAAGCAGCACCAGCCCATGCTGTTTCCGTTACAACTCCAGTAGCCTTTACAATTGTGATGAAAGTGGGAAAATGAGAAACAGCCTAGGGAGATACTGAAAGATGATGATGAATCGAAGAACATTTTTTGTATTTGCCATGGTAGAACCCCTGAGGAAGGGGATGACAAGCCAAATTAACACCTGGAATAAACAGAATGAAACAGAAATTTACCAGATTTAAGCACCATCGTCCCACTTAACAAGAACGAAAACGATAGAAACTTACCTGTGGAAGAGGCAGAGCAGCAACAAAGTCTAACCAGAAACTCTTCCTGAAGTACCTAAATGCAATCTTAGAAGAATCGATAACAAGTTCTCCTCTCCCAAATACTCGAGAGGAAGGCGCAACATAAGCTGTACGAAACTTCATGAAAATCTGAAACATGTAAAAGAAATCTGCAACTGTTCTAATGACTGTGAGGATAACTTCAGGTGTTATTCCAATCTCAATGCACACTTCATCTTGAACTACTGGCAAGTAAAAGAAGAGGGGGTCCACAAACAAAGATATTAAACATGCCACCAAGAAAATCTTGTTCCATCGGTGAATGGTTTGTCCTCGAGGATCTAGTATTTTTCTTTTCACTCTTTCGTAATCCTCTGAGAATACCCTTGACAATACTCTGCCTCTCAAGAACTTCCCAGTCTTCCCTGTTTCATTCTTCTGAGCCATTTTGGTGCTGCTAGGCTCGGGTATTTGTACTCCATCAATGTTGTATTTTACTTTGATCCCGTTGTCACTGTTAGTCACGGGGATTTTTGCTTGTTCAAGATCATCTTGAAATCTAAAATGACACCCAAATTAGAGGCTTGTGAATTATGGGAAAACAAATTACTGGCAGCATGAACATGACTGTTCAAGACTAGCACAGAATTTCATTGATCTACAACAACAACAACAACAACAAGCCTTTATCCCACTAGGTGGGGTCGGCTACATGGATTGCAAGACGCCATTGTGCTCTATCATTTATTAAGCTTTTAGAAATATTATTAATTAAGAGATCACGTTCAACAACTTCCAAGAGTGTTCTCTTAGGCCTTCCTCTACCTCTCTTAATCGGACTCAAAGTTATATGTTCCACTCTTCTCACTGGTGCCTCCCTTGGCCTTCTTTGTACATGCCCAAACCATCTCAACCGATTTTCTACCATTTTTTCCTCAATAGGTGCCACCCTCACTTTTTCACGTATGTGCTCATTTCGAATTTTATCTTTACGTGTATGTCCGCACATCCATCGTAACATTCTCATCTCTGCTACTCCAACTTTATGCTCTTGCTGTCCCGTTAGAGCCCAGCATTCACTACTATATAACATTGCCGGTCTGATAGCAGTACGATAAAACTTTCCTTTAAGTTTATTAGGCACCTTACGGTCACAAATAACTCCTTTAGCTTTTCTCCAATTAAACCACCCAGCTTGAATTCTATGTGAAATATCTCCACTGATTTCGCCATCATTTTGGATAATGGCTCCCAAATATCTAAACTTTTCCACTTGAGGTATAATTTGATCTCCCAATTTCACTTCCAAATTATTTCGAATAGTCAATGGTGCTAAATAACTTGGGAGATATAAAGAAGGAGACACACCTTACGGATCTTGTATTTCCAAAGCCCATATTTTTCTTTCAGAAGTGTCAACTTCTCTTAAATCAATGAAATAAATCTGGAGAACAAGTAACACACGGATTTATATATATCAGGTGTTGAATCAACCTTCAAGCAATCTCAACTCTTGACATAAGTGAAATTGACCAAGCAGAAATTTCAGGCCACAACAAAAGGAACGACCTATGCGTGACTGCTTAGACTAGGATTCTTGTGAATACATGTATAAAAGATAGATCAACTTGGAGATGAAGCTATCAAGATTCTCCGCCATCTCAAGTCCAATTATCAAGACCCGTCTCTTTCAAACACTAGGCTAAGTTGAATAAAGAGTCGCCCACATGCACCCTTGGGATCAAAATATTCAATATGCATAATGCAGTGAATGCAATCAAAGTAAGAAAACGAAGTTTAAAATTTTGATTCTTTTCGTGCAAACGAAGATCAGAAGATGACCAACGAAAGCTGCAGCATACACCTTCTAGAGTAAGAAAGTTAGAGTCACCAAAAAGCATAAAAAGAAGATCCCAAGTTCCAAACAAAGCGAAACAAGCAATAAATCACTAAATCAGCACTGCTGATCAAAAGCCAATGATGCTGATAATGAAGTTAGCATATCAATGGAAGATAAGTGAGTTTATGTACCTTCTTTCACTATCTTTGGACGTAAGATCTATAGTTAGTACAAGTTAGTGTAGTTACTTACAGGTATTCCAACAAACAGGGAAGCTGCATGAGCTGAAGCGAGACAGACTCCCAGGCATTCCTCTGCAAATATACAACTGCTTCCATTTGCACCTCAAGTCTTTACCATTAGCATGTATGACAAGACCAGTTCAACCTCAGGTGATAATAGGAATCTAAACACACAGAAACTGAGTCATTTTGGGGAGAAAAGAGAGGGAGTTCAAGAGAGGAATACGAGAAGTCGGAGTTCCCGGGGTGTCTTGTCAATCTCCCTTTAAAAATGGGAGATTGAGAGGGGGAGGGGGGAGGAGAGAAGCCAAAGCAGGTATGACTTTGAAGGATGACAAGCGAGAAAGAAATAATCAACATATATGAGGCAGAGCCAGAGAAGCAGGGCCATGATGGTGTGACCAACCGAAGAGCTTAGCCTTGGAGTTTGGAGAGAGAGAGATATATGAATATGATGGCTGGTCCGAACAAAACGCAAAAGAGGGGCTTCTTGCGATTAATTTAACGTGTGAATGATCCGAGGAAGCGTTGACTACGATAGATACGCTGCCATGGAATCTTGACACGTGTGACTTGCACTCGTTTCTCTGCCCTTGAAGCAGAAGCTAAAGCTAGCACCGGGGGTCACTTTTGACGTTTAAAAAAAAAACAAATAAACGCGGATTGATTGACTCATTAAACTTTTATAAAAAATTTTTAAATTTATATTTTTGATACTTCACTCCTTAATTGTATAAATTTCTTAACATTGATACGACACATCATATCATACAATACGGTTTACCTGTCCTTTTATTAAAAAAAAAAAAAGCTAGCACTGGCGAACCGCGATTCAATTCAAGTACAAATCCACACTTTCACATTTCTCCAAGTGGCAGTCCCCATGTTTTCTTTACTTTTTACTTTTACTAATAAAATAATAATAATAATACCTAAATTTAAAATTTTAACATTGAAAATGCTATGTTTTTATATACAATTAATAATAAGATTTTTAGGCAAAATGTTGTGCTCATGGTAAATTTTATAATTATATCCCCGTCGGTGCACAACTGGACCGTCAGCTTATCTGAATCTGTATTTTACCTTTTCACTTTTTCCCCCACAGCCTTTCCAATTTTCTTTATTTTCTCTGCTTAGATATGTAGTTGTAGCATCTGGCTCCAACAATACATTTAAGTTTTTACGGCTCATCTTAAAGTGATTCTTAATAAAGCTACAGATACGTAAAATTACAATGTGATCAGATGTATGATTATAAATTCAAGCAGAAATCAGGCTGAACAGGTAACATTATCTATGACCTATCACCGAGGATTCCTTTCTTATATAAAATATAGTACAGATCATATCATTTACTGTTAGGCCTCCCCCCCCCCCAAACCCAGAACACGATTTTCTTTTTCAAGAATAAATTAAAAATGTCTAAAAATCGGGTTTCGTAAATTCTAGTCCATCCAGCTCAGTGGACCGACAGATCACAGAAATTGATTTTTTTAAAAAAAAATTAATAATTATTGCAATGTTTCTTGAGAAGCAATGAAAGATAAGACGATAGACTTGGCTCAATAATAACTGGATTTGGTGTTTGAGGGGACACCTTCCATTAATCTTCAAGCCATCTTATATGCCCTACCCTCTTCAACCTATTGATGCCCCACTAATATTTTTTAATTCAAAAATTTAAACAAGTTGGGTTCCCAAAATTTTAGAGTCAGAAAATGTTTTTAAACTCAAAATACGCTTGTAAAGATACTTACAACACTCATCAATGAAGTCCTATTGATAGGAAAATTTTAACATACAATATTTTAAATCATGGCCAAATCTTTTCCAGCAAGGCTAACCTTTGTTAGCCCCCACTAATAATTCTTCAAACTTGAAAGCCCCTTGATTGCAAATAATCATAAGTTAATCCCCACACACACCGACATACATACATACATACAATATATACATTCCTGTTTTGTTCTGTTGTGTTTTTTTTTTTCCAAGAAAGAAGAAGAGACCCGGTGAATATTATGAGTTATAACCAGATGAAGCGTATGGATGATACTCCTCTCTCACAAAATAATTGTTTCATGATAGAAGTTGAGGTAAATGATTAATTATATCAGCAAAATATATATAACAACTTAAGTTATTTGTAATTCAATATAAAAATTATGTTTTGATTAATTATCTATAAAATTTGTGGTCTAAGTATTTTGTAATTATAAAGAATTTAAATTTATTAATAAAAAGAAAAGAACGGGAGAGATGTCTGTGACATGGGAGAGGGGTACACATCATGGTCCATTTGAAAGGGACAGAAACAAGCAAGTCCATCCTTCACAACCACACTGAATTATTGGGATCACAAGAGACGGTGTGGCGTTTCCAACGTCTAAATGTCCCTAATTTCATATTCTATTGTGTTGGTTACAACTCTTCTTTTTTCTTTTTTCTTTTTTTTTTTTACTTCAGATCTATTTAACGATTTAAAAGTTGCTTGGGTAATTTTATTTTTCTTCCACTTCAAAAAAATCCATTTTAAATGTTCATTTGACAAAAATTAATCTATGATTTTTTTAAGAAAAGTTACTTTTGACTTTTCAACAAATTTTTAGTTACTTTCCAATAATAAAAGTTTATTTAAATTACTTTTCAAACAATTTTCACGGTATTAAGCCTGCTTGATTAATACATTCTGTAAACGGAGATCATCTGCTAGCCCTAGAAAAAGGGATAATAATAAATCTTTGTTCTAGAATTACCGTTTCCATCGGTGATTCATGCAGGACTGATTGTTCCGAAAATGGAAACGAACTGGCGCGTTTTTTTTTCTTTTCTTCCAAAGATTTCGGTCCATTGTCGTAATATGAAATGAACGAACTAGGGGGGCATACAAGTACATTAACATGACGTTTGGTCTCAACACGAATGTAAATAAGCTAATAACAATCTATACATCTATTATAAACACCACATTTTCATAAACAATCCAGTCTATTTTTGAGACTCGATGTAATGGATCCACATATATTAATAAACTAATATTTAATTAATAAGTAGAATAAAAGAAGTAAACAGGGGTGACAGCCCCTGTGGGAGCATTAATGAGAGAACCGTGATCGGTTGTACCATCCTGAAGATATGGATTTTGAGAAGCCAAGGGTACAGACTGGATCCATACTTGATAGACTCCTCATGCATATTAGGATCAGTTCTAAAACACGTGCGCGCGCGCCTCACTCTTCAATTATATGATCTTATTACAACTTTCCTTCTTCTCGTTGGACTAGTTTCCATTACTTTTCAGCTTGAAGATTTGTGTTGTGCTTTTTTATTAGCTATTTAGTCGCGTTTAATATTCTAATATTCTATCACTGCTCTTTTCATGATAGGATGTTCTCTTCCATTATGAGCCATTTAACAAGTTCAATATTTTTAATTTATATCTTGGGTGCTTTTCTTAAAGCCAATGATCTTGTTCTTTTCTTTAAAGCTTTCAACATCTAGAGAATTTTTCATCCAACAGCACCTAAGAATATCCTCTAATCAATATCAATTTCTAGAGCTCAGGGGTTGCATTATCTCTCATGCTACCTTTGGTATAAAGTGGGAACAAGCATAGGAAATAGACTTTCCTGGAAACCTATTCTCTTATCTATGTCTAGGTGTATCACCAATTTCCAACATACCAAACACAAGTTTAATTTTCTCCCATCCCATTTTTAGACATGGCTTGTCATTAAACCAAGTGACAAGCCTAAGGCGAGCAAAATTAGTTGCTGAAATAACCAAATAATATATCATCAATAGAAGAATCCTTTGACAACCACTCCCCCCCATCCAATCCCTTCTCTCTGTCTCACAATGTTGGTGTGGAGGGGAAAAAAATAAAAGTAAAAATTGCATATCATGCGGCCTGTATAGTGACATTAGTAAGAATTCTCACCCTATTCTTGAGAACCTTGAGCAGCTTCTTTCAAACATGACCTCATGAGCCTTGCAAGCTTTGCACAAGCATCTAAGCATAGCTGCATTCCCTGCATCCAGAAGAAATCAAGTGTCACTGACTTGCATTGGTACATGTACATCATCTCTTCGCATCAAGTTTGCACCTGTTTAAAATGGCAAGGTAACCTTTACCAAATTTATCTAATGGGTTTGAAAGATTTAAATGATCTGATAATTGAAGTAACTCGCAAAAGCAAATACAACACGCAACACAAAGCAGTTCGTTGCAATCAGTAAAAAGAAGAAAAAAGTGTCCAAAGTTTTTGACAGAAGAAATTCCATTAAGAAAAGAAAGAGCATGAGAAATATTCAATCCAAGAAAACGATCACAGTCTTGAAACAGAGTAACATATAAAATTCCCAAAGAAACCTAGTCGGAGAGAAAGCTGTCCAATCTCTTTGCATGTCAGAAATAGCGAATCCATTAAAAAGACATTGTGTGGAGCACTAAAGATAATTCCATCCCATAAGGAATTTGAAGGCAAGAAATGATCACGTTGAAGTTGTTTACAAATTTCAAGAACATATTATAACCGTACCTCGTTAATCTTTGGGGTGGACCAATCCCCGGTGACAGTGAGCTGGGTGATCTCATAACGAGAAGGCATGCAAGTTATCATTAAGCTTCCATCTTGACAGCTTTCCTCCTCCAAAATAGGATCAATAACAAGGTTCTTACCGAGACAACTCTGGGACAAAGAACAAATCAATGCGACTATTATAACAACTTAAACAAGTCTCTTGGAGCAGCAAAGTCAACTAGTGAGTAGAATTTGGCATCTCCCAAAGAAATATTGCATGTAATCCTACGTGCCATTGTGCATAGAATATGGTGACTCCAGAAAAGTAGAAAGTTGGGGTAAATACAAAAAAAAAAGAGAGAGAGGTTTTGTTAGGATGGAAAAGAAGAAATAATAAATAATTTAGCAAGTTTGAAGCTACCCCCAACTCGGAACAGAAAAGAGAAACAGGTGACGAAGATGATGATATGATGATAGTATAAGACAAAAAATTTAATGGGGAAAAATTTAAATGAGAGATGAAACAGCTTAGGCACCCAACAGAACAAGCACAGATTGGAGAAAGTAGCATATATGAGCGAGATCCATACCACAGAAACTGAGGCAACAAGGTCATACATCATTACTCCAGCATCTGCTAGGGCAAGGCTAGCACATGATATGACAACTGGGAGATCACCTGCCGCAAGCCCAACAACATTACTACTGCTAGAAAGTACAAGATTATGGGCCGTTTGAAGCTTAGAGAATAGTAAAATAATATCAAATCAAATGGAACAAAAATTTGCCTGATGATATTGATTACATTGCTTCTCCATCTGATCCAAGTTTATAAAAAATTGCTCCTCATAACTTATAAAACACATTGCAAAAGAAAATAAAAACATAATGAAGAGCTGGTTCTCACACAAGTTACAAGCAACTACAAAGAAATTACACAAAATAACCTCTGCTTTCAATATGTTATCAAAGTCTATACAAGTGACTCAATCAAAGAAAAATGTTTTCACATTTATGGAAGTCAACAAAGATTGGCTGAGGCAATACATAAATGACTGACACCAAGGTAAACCAATGTATCATGTAGAAACACCATTATAAACTGCAAACTTACTGCCACCAGATTCCAGTACCAATGCAAAAACATCCACGGTGGTCTTGGGAAAAGTTTCCAACATTATTGAACCCTCCAAAGCTTTATGAAGCATCGCAGTGTACTCTTTATTGTCCAATCCCTAGCTTGATATGTTTGAATATTAATTTCCACTCAAGATAGCAAAGAGAAAGCCAAAATAGAAGAATTAAAATCTAAAATTATGTTATATACCTGGCCACGAATTGGAGTTGCAAATGTTGTAAAGCTTACATTGCAATTTAGACGCCCTATGTCACTGTACATCATGGCCTTCTTACTCTCTCTTGGCCCAAACCTATATTGAAGAACACAAATAATATATTTACATTAGCTGGAAAGCACAAGCAGTAGCGAATTGGTATAATAAGTCACTAATATGTAAAGTGAAAGATTCACTTACACGGATACAATGACCTTGGTACTCCCAAACTCTGCATAAGCAGATCCAGAGGCAGCATTCACAGCACCAGTTCTGAAAACTGAACCACCAACAAAAAAAAAAATTCTCCTTAATAAATTTTTTTAACCAAAAGACCACTGAGATAAAGATTTTGGAGCAGCAAAAAGATTTTAGAGCAAAAATGGAGGATATATCCACTATAAACATTCTGTCAACTTCAAACTTAAATGCCCTAATCCCAAAAGTTCAATTATAATCTAATTCAAACAATGAATCGTTACAACTTGAGAAGAGTTTTAAATAGAAACATTTAAGCCTAACATTCATGAAATTCACCCTGATAATGATAAAATGAAAGTAATGCATTTATTTAATAATAAGTCTTATAATGAGTAATTTTAAAATTTTTGATCAACATGCACCTCAACATTTTATCTCAATTACTAGTAGTTCATCATGCACTGAGCTAGAAATGCCTAATAAATGAAGCTTACTGGAACCTCGTAATTAACAATAACTTGGTGTAGATGTAGTTCTACATTAACGATCATCATAAACTTACTCATACAGAAACCTTATCTTAGTGAAACTTTGCAAAGTTATGAATAACGCTTAACTGCTTAAGCTTAATATACCAAAGACTAGATAAAAGGACCGTGTACAATTGAATTAAAATGCCGTCTCAGGATGAAAAGGCGTCTGCACCCACACAACTTGGAGTAACTAAAACGACTTTGAATTTTAAGGAATCAATAACCGCAGAAGCTGAAAACAACTAGTAAAAATATAGCAATAAACTTTTTTTAAGAAAGTATGTATTGAATACTCCGAGCCACAAGTTTCCTGATTCAGTTAGCACAAACATCAAAAACATCTGCCGGGAAAAATCAAGTACATGCATGATATATGCATCTTTAACATATACTTTGACTCCCACAATGATGCCAGAAAATGTACTCTAGTAAATTCACTTTAAAATGAGCCAACTTTAAAGTCTCCAAGCAATAAAAAGCAAGCTTAAACACTTATAGTGCATTCGAACCTAATTAACGCCGCAGACGCGCCGCATGGCATGACTTTTTTTTAATCCAGCACATTGAGAATGAAAATGTTACACGAGTCACACATATTATATTTTTTATAATGTAAAAGAGGAATAGGAAAACCGATGAAATATTCCGGTGAATCAATTTGATCTTATCAACTTTGCATAGAGCAGGAGCTTAAAAACCGCATTCAATATATCACGATCAAGCTTACAAGCCCACAGAGAAAACCTAATAAAGAACAAATCATTACAAGGACGCTAACACACAAAAATCAAATATACAGAAATGTTTCAGTGGCTTACAAGCGGGCCTGCACTGGTGAAAGCCACGGCCATCGGGTCGGACCCAATCTTCATTGAAAATAGGAGCCTTGGTTTTCTCGGTGGTCGAAGACGGCGAGTAGGTCGTCGAAGTTGCAGCAGCTTTTCCGGCCATTCCCAATGACGAACCTTCTCGGTTGCTAAAAGTAGCGAATACTGTGTCCGGCACACAGTGAGCCCTGCTTAACACGACGCAAATACAAGGGAACCAAATCAGTGCAATTTCCTGTACTGCTTTTCAGCCCAGAAAAAAAAAAAAAAGGTTCTGTTTATTTTTTTATTTATATTCTTGTTAGAATCTTTTCATCAAGATATTATATTTTTTTATTTTTTACCAAAAAAAGATATTATATTTTTTTATTTTCAATTTTAATTACAATTTTGTTCTTAATTCAAAACCAAACACAAAATCATAAATTGTAATTTGTAATTGTAAATTATAAATTATAAATAGTTACTAATCAATGTAAAACTTAAAATTCAACCCGATGGTCGATGGGTTGTGAGGAGAAATTAAATTAAATAAATAGTAAAATAAAATATATTATAGATAATTAAGTGTATCTGTCCCTGTATTTAATCACTTATATAATCATATAGATAAAAAAATTGAAATTCAAGGCAATTTG
Source organism: Prosopis cineraria (assembly GCF_029017545.1). Lineage (NCBI taxonomy): Eukaryota > Viridiplantae > Streptophyta > Magnoliopsida > Fabales > Fabaceae > Prosopis > Prosopis cineraria. The sequence continues at coordinate 2,848,239 of NW_026555337.1, forward strand.
ACCTCCATGCTACAAAAAAAAAAATTGTTTTCCCATACACTATACTTTTAAACATATTTTTCATATGGTATAAAGACTTGATTTATATTAGATTGAGATTCAATTTTTTTTTTTAACATATAGAAGTATAGAACTTGGCTACAATCAAGCCGAGTTTTATACTCATAATTACAAAAAAAAAAAAGTCTACATCTAACTTATGATAGCTTATCATTTTAATTTTTAAGTATCTCTCTCTGACTTTCTACTTTCTCTCTCCCTCTTTATGTGCATGAGTCATATACATATTAGTGTGTTGTGTATAATATGTGGTGGTGTGGTTTTTTTAACTTCAACATATAAGGAGGTTTTGTTATATATAATATAAATAATATAATAAATTTATAATTGTAATTGTCTATATGAAAAATTATGAAATACCTTAAAGAAGATATCACATTTAAAATGAAAATCTTTGTATACAACAATAACACATAACTATATGGATTTGTCTTCAATGTATAAAAATTAATTGATTAAAAAAAATTGGTGGATCCTACATATTTAATTTAAAAAATTAAATTAAATTTTAAATTTTTTTATAATTTTATAATTAATTATCTAAAAGTATTTTGAAATGTCTAGATTTAATATTAATTTTGTAATAATTTTAAAAAATTTCAATTTAATTTTGTAATAATTTTGCAATTTAATATTGAGTCTAGACATTTCACAATTCATTTAGATAGTTAATTTATAAATATTATAAAAAATTTAAAATTAAATTAAATTATTCAAATTAAATATATATGATCTACCTTTTTTTTTAATCACTCAATTCCTATACACTGAAGACAAGCCCATGTATTTGTGTGTTGTTATTGTATACAAAGATTTTCATTTTTAATGTGATATCTTCTTTAAGGTATTTCATATTTTTTCATATAGATAATTACAATTATAAATTTATTATATTATTTATATTATATAAAACAAATCCCCACTTATATGTTAAAGAAAAAAAAACCACACCACTACATATTATACACAACACACCAATATATATATATATATATATATATATGAATCACACACACAAAAGGGAGAGAGAAAGTAGGAAATAGGGAAAAATTGATAGGCTATCCTAAAATAGGTATAGATTTTTTTTAATAATTATGAGTACAGAACTTGATTTGATTGTGGCCAAGTTCTATACTTCCATATGTTAAAAAAAAAAATTGAATCTCAATCTGATATAAACTAAGCCTCAAATTTGTAGCATTTAGAAAAATATTTTAGAAAGCATAGTATATGGATAAATAATTTTTTTTTCCGTATTGAGGTCAAATTGTCTCAAACTCAACGTGATATTTGTTTATATGTATATAATATAAAATTCATAGTAAAATGTTTTGCATCTTGATAATAGCAGTAATTAACAACGTAAATTTTAATATGGTTTCTTGATAAATAATAATAATGACGGTTCTTGGAGATTTTATTTGAAAATATTTAATGATATAATTTATAAAAATAATAGTTTTAGCCTTTAAAGTCATTTACAATGTCATTAAAAATAACAAATGTATCAGAAACCACATTATTGATAACATAAAAGTAATACTCCCTCACCATTTTGGTAGAAGCAAATCTTGCGCATGATTCCTTTTTTTAATAAAAACTAACATGTTTCATATGCAAATAGTCAAATCTTCCCCCCATTAAAAGCTCTATATTAAATAAGTACCACTAAGTTAGAAATAAAGTTAAGCATAAATGATTAATAATAAGGGTATTTTAGCTTAAATAATTTAATCTGATTACCCAACTTTCTTGCTTCGGGTAAAATAGTTAAAATTTGCTTATACTTTAACATAGAAGAGGCATTGCTGGTGATTAGAAAAAAGGAGAAATTGCATATGGTTTTATGGAGTAGATTTATTTATAAAGAAGTCTCACAAAATTTAAAAATTATAGCTAAGTCCCTTAGAACTTTAGTGTAATTTAAAATTAAGGTGCAAAAATAATACTGTCTTTGTAATACATGATTAATTTAATGATTGAATATGTGAAGTTATATTATAAATAGTCAAAATGATAGTTATAAATTATTGATGAAATAATTATAAATAATTATTGTTAAATTTTGTTAGTAATGCATCATCAGTTTTACTCTTAAATATATAAAATTACAGTTATAAAATATTTAAGTGGCGGTTGTAAATTACTTATGAGGTAATTGTAAACAATTAAAACTTTAGGTTAAAGTATATATCTAATCTTTTAACTTTACACAATATTTTATTTAATCCCTCAATATTATAAAATATTTTTTTAATCATTTAACCCTAATACTATTAGTTTTATCCCAACAAATTCTTACATTAAATTTTTAAATATTGATGAAATATTATCAAATGTTGATATATTATGTTTAATTTTTAAAATAATAATGATTGATACAAAAAATAATTATTTAAAACTAACAATATTAAAATTAAAAAACTAAAAAAATACTTTACAAAATTAACTAACCAAATTGAATCTTATATAAAATTAAAGGGCTAAAAGTATATTTTAGCCAAAACTTTATTAGTAACACATGATTTATTGAATTGTTAGATATATAAAATTATAATAGTAAAATATTAGAGTGATAGTTATAAATTAATAGTGAGATAATTGTATACAATTAATATTAAATTTATAATGCATAATCAATTTAACTATTGAATATGTAATGTTATAATTGAATACAAATTGAAATGATAATTATAAATTTTTACAAAATAATTGTAAATTACATGATTGATGTGCTGTATTTTTAATAAGGACATTATCATCTTTACACATTTTAAATTACACTTAAGTTTTAAAAAACTTAATATAATTTTTAAATTTCACAAAACATATTTATAAATAAATCTTTTTGGAGGAAAAATCTCTCCAACCCCATAATGACATCTACATGAAGGTTTGTGGTGCAGAGTCTCGATCTCCAATTCATTTCGTGTCTGACAAAATCACCACATTTTTTTCGTTTACTTTACGGGAACCAAAATTGTGTTACTGAAGGAAGTATTGCAATTTTTAGTGCCTTCTTGGTTCCTATGAATATTTGTCATGAAAAGATTATTTCTGATTCTTTTTTTTTTTTTTTTGGGTTCTCACCACCAAACTGGATCATATGATATGACAAAAAAAGTTGTGAGAACCTCGTCGCATTTTCTGATTTGGGGATGCGGTGTCCTCCCGAATCTCATTCCTTCTTCTATCAAAACAAATACATCATTTCAATATACAAGTTCCTATGACCAAAATCAAACTATAAACCTTTGCTGTGCTTGTATGAGGCATCTCCTCCGATTCCTCTCCAAATAAAGCAGAATCGGAATCTCCTATGCTTTTCTGTACAACACAAGAAAACCATAAATATATTTCTGCGCTTCCCTAACAGCACACCGCTACGCGCTATCCTTCTTTTATAAGCGTGGAAAAATTAAGATGAAGAAGTTCTTAAAAGTCAAAACCAAGTCGCTTTCTGTAAGATGTCCCATTGGAAGGTGTAAATTTTCAAAGAGAATTGCTGTTTGTCAGGCAGAATGATTCAAACCGAGGCTCAGTAAGGTCTACCGTTTCATCATCTGATCCATGCCAACCCTCTATTTTAGAAGTCAAGAGGATCACTCTCTCCATAGAAGCTGAAACTGTTTCTGCTCCTTCCTTTTTGTTCTCAACAATAAGATTTTGGTTAATACCTAATGGCAATGAATTTTGATCCGAAGACTTACTAGATGGAGCTTGCATTTTATTTTCTGCATCCTGAGGATCCTGAACAGTTCGTACATGTCAAAAAGGAGGAATAATAAGGTCACGAGGATATGGTTGAGTTCTCACTCTAAAAGATGATTATATATCTAGCTCAAGAACAAATTGAGAAGAAAGAATACTAAGAAATGAAGAGTTCGTAGAAAATGAGTTCACCTGAAAAAGGCTCACTGGAATGTTTATTCTCCTCCTAGGTTTATCGGGTGATATAGTTGAAAGGATTTGAACAACTTCACTCATAGTTGGCCTAGCATCAGGATCCAACAGCAGACACTCCTTGGCTAAGTACGCCATTATCTGCACCTCTTCTTCAGGGAAGTTTCCCTTCAACTGTGGATCCGCCAACTCTGTTATTACTCGCCTACTATCTTGCAAGCGAGGTGTAGCCTGGAACGGAACAAAAATACATGCTATATCAATATTAGAGTGTCCACATATATTTTAGCGGAACTCACAAGCAAAATATAGAATGAATTAAATACTGAAGCCCAGGCAGATTGTAAGATGAAAATCAGATGCAACGAAAAAAATGTAGGAGACAAGATGATTGGTAACTGTCAGAAGTTCAAGTCTGAGAATTTAATATTATAGCATAGGCAAACAATTAGGTATGGAAGATCTTCACAAGATGAAAAATGAAAAATTCAATATTAACTTCGTAAGTATGATATGCGATACCCATATGACTAGGCTTTCTTCCTTGCTGGTGGATTTATGGATAGGCTGCCGACCACTCATGAGCTCAAGAAGAACCACCCCAAAACTAAAGACATCAGACTTGCAAGACGCTCTTCCAAAAATTGCATACTCAGGTGCAAAATAGCCAAACGTCCCCTGCATTCTAGCTGGAGAATTGGAACAGCTTGGGGGATCATCAACTCTCAAGTTTTTAGCCAAACCAAGGTCAGTTATCTGCAAGTTGATATAGTCAAACGATTATAAAAGGATGCCTTTCTGAATTGCGTCAAAAATAACACCTATGGCTGACAGATTTAACTCCATATTTCTCAAGAAACAAAGGCCTCAGCAGATTTCCAAAAGAAACTTAATATGAGATGAAGTTTTCTATAATATTTTTCCTCTTTTTTTAAAAGAAACACTTCGTAGAATCTATATTATCATCCCTTACCGTTATTAATGATCAGATGAGCACCTGCACCCCATGTATTGCATAGAATTTAAAGAATGAATTGCATTATTCACAACTTGTAAATAGTATAAATTGCTACAAATTTTATATTTTATATTGATATTGATGACGATTTAAGGTTCATACTTTTGCCTGCCAATTTTCATCCAGAAGAATGTTAGTCGATTTGACATCTCTGTGCAGAATTCTTGGAGCAGCAGCCTCATGGAGATATTCCAAGCCTCTTGCCGTTCCTATTGCAATTGTTACCCGAGTAGCCCAACCCATAATTTCTCCAGAAACTCCATCCAAACAGTCCCTCAAATTGCCATTGGCCATATACTCAAACACTAGTAACCTTTCAACATGTTTGCCTTTTAGTTCTGAACAGTATCCAAGTAAAGGCACAAGATGGCAATGATGGAGCCTAGATAATAGTTCAATCTGCAAAAAAGAACACATAGCTAACAGTTCACCATCTATATAGATAAGAATTACAACATAGCATGATCAACCAAAGGCAAAGAGTACTAATGTAACATTATAAAGTGGAACAAACCTCTGTCAAAAATACAGAGTCAGCTTCAGGCCCTCCTTGAGATTTTAGTCGCTTAATTGCCACATCACTGCCATCTTTCAGCTGACCACGATATACATAGCTACTTCCACCAAGTCCAATAAGATTGGAAGCTGAAAAGTTTTCAGTTGCATTTTCCAATTCAGCAAATGAAAATTGAATAATTTTGCCTTGAAAAGTTTCTGTTCTGCTCCCAAACAAGAAAGAGGCCTTTTTAAAGCACCCTACATGAACAAACAGAAAATGGTCATTAAGAAATAAATGACAATGGCATGCTAAAAGAGGAACTTAATATTACACATTAAGTCACAGAAGGTTAAGACTGAAAAGATACACTTGAATCAAGAAAATGACACAAGACGAAGAATCAACTAACCTGTAATATGATTAACGGGCGAATTTATGGCAATTTTTGTTTCTAGCACCGAAGAAGTCCCGTTACTAATTAAGTTGGTGGTGCTATTGCAACTTGTTTCCTTATCTGATGAGATCATTGGCGATTGAATAGGACATCGGTCCTTCCAGAAGACATAGCATGTGAACGAGGCAAGAAATGCAACTGTTGTACATGCAACACATACTAATAGAATGACTATTATAATCTTGCTGGATATATGTTTCTTTGAATCTTGTGACATGGGGAGAGATCCTACATAGCATTCAAAAAGAACATAAGCTTGGTTTCTAAAAGAGACATACCGATGACTTTCATTTCATCAAAATAAAAGATGGTATATGTTATCCCTAGGACTAATATAATCAAAGTTGAGAGGCAAGGAAAAGAGAAGGAGGAAAAAAACTATAGATGTGATGCTTTCCTGTAAGAATAAACAGGCTGTCGTGGAAGTATCTTGTATTTAATCTCCATGATAAAATTTTTACCAAGAAAGGCATATCTTCCAATATAAAAATGCTTCAAAACAGATAAAATCAATTTAATAATCAACAATTAGTGAAATTATTTAGAAAAGAATGCAGGAATCGGAAGAAAGAGAGAGTATACCCCAGGTGCACTTGCAGGCTGTAAAGCAATGAGGACTATGGCCATCTACTGCCACTTTAGGAAACCCGTTGGGATCACATATGCATGTCCATTTAGATCCACTCTCTTTGGCATCTACAGTGAAGATAAAGAAGTTACTGCACAGTATCATAGTATCCGCTAATTATCTATAATGGATAACATGTTATCCATTCCTACAGAAAGCATATTGGTTGCTAAGAATGGAGATCGCTCTTTGCCATATCCTGCATTTTTACTGAAACATACCTGAACGGCAATCGCAGGATGTAGAACAGTTCGCAATAGAGTCCTGGTTCCCTTGGAAAGAACATCTACATACCCACTTGCTATGGCCAGAAGTATCAGATTGTTGATCTGCCAGGAAACAATTCTGAGTGAGAAAAAGATTTGCAGCTGATTTGGATTTTACTCTTCATTGAGGAGAAATTTGTACACTGTACATAAATCCTCTATTTCAAAGACAACATCACGTGCTCAAAAATTAGAATACAAGAAAACATAGTTACTACAATTAGATAACTGAACTCCGAAGATAGAATAAATTGTGACACTAACCACAAAGTGAGGATCGAAGCAAGATCAAGCAAATTACAAAAGAGAAAACAACTTCGAGCTGGGGCTTCATTTATTCCAACCCATACACTGAAGCAACTGATAAAATTGCTATCAAGTTGCCATCATGAACCTAATTCGCCGGTGAAGAGATCGCAATTGAACATGACAAAAGTGGCTTCAACTGGAAAAGCTTTACGAAAGAGAATGAATTTACACTTCAAATTTCCTGGGTTAGATCGAACGGTGGAAACAAAGAAGCAAAGTTAGTGATATAATGAATTAAGTAAAGACGACAGCAAGGCAGCAATCCATAAACAGACAACCCCCAAACCACAGGTTTCATTTTCACTTGTCCTATGATGCAGAGAGAGAATGCCGATCATTTCATTTTTAACTTGGGAGAAGTTCTCTTCTCTGACCCGAATTAGGGGGCCCGTCAATGCATACAATGTAAAGAAAGTAGGAAAGAATAAATTCATGGTTGGCCAACAAACACTCGAATCAACTTTATCCTTCCTTCTTACGGAAGATATATACACGCAGGGAGTACATCGACTCGATAGTAAATATCATCTTCTGTTACATGACTTAATTTGTCATCATTTTTACACGAATTTTTTCATGACCTTGTATTTAAAAAAAAAAAATCATTTTCGACAAAACGAAAAAAAAAAACCAAAAAAAACAGAAGTTCAGTTAATAGTTATCTGCGGTCAGGAATAGCTGGCTCGTGTAAATTCACGACTAAATTTCATAAATACAGTTAGGGGGCTGGTGGGAAGAATCGTACACAAGTTAGCTGATTGAAAAGAGTCTGGAGCAACTGTGAATGATAAACCACAGTTTGCACTTGGAACTATTTTCCTAATCAAAAGTATGTATATTTTTGTCTGGAAGTAAAGAAAAATCAAGAATTGTTCTTTGGCACAACCTGGATAAATAAGATCACAGGCATGGAACAGCAAAGCAATGAACTTATTGCAAACAAAGGCTATACAGCGAGCAGAGTCCCTCTATTCTATTTTCTCAGTTCTCTAAAATTAACGAGTTCGCTGAAATGAAAGTATTCCGACGAAAGCGATTTGACTAAAAGTGCACTTATCCTCACCAAGCCAACGGAAACATATGACCCAGCATTAATATCATGATAATCCAAGACAGTGAATCGTTCACAATCCAAAGCTAAGACTAGTCTGATAAATCATAAATGACACGGCTAGGAGGATAAAGAACACTGGGTTTATAAAATGACGCACAAGAGGTAATAAGACTTTAAAAAGAATCATCTGCTACCTTGCTGAAAGCGACACCTTCCCTAACAGACAAGGACCATTAACCCTCTACAGCTCCACTACTCAGCCAAGACCAGCTCAATTAGTCACTCTTATCTGGGTTCATACCTTAAAACAAATGATTGAATTGGATCATAACAGAAGGGGGAAAAAATCAACGGTACGTAGTAGTTTCCGGCTAAAAGAAGAGAATATGATAAGGAAAAGAAAATATAGATGCAGAAATGCTTTCTCTGCGGGAGATGTATACGACGGCTACATGTAACTTTGCTTTCAAGTTCCAAAGGCATATGTATGTTCCAAAGCCAATCAATAAGGTGAATTGTAAAGTTGAAGACTGAAATGGTATTATTATAAATCAATTAGCGGTTGATTTAATTGGACCCGGTTATTTCTCGAAAAAAAAAAAATTATCTACACAGTTTCATGTTTATTAAAAAAAAACATGATCACAAGTATTAAATTAAAATTATAAAAATTTTATTTAAAAATGCTTATCAAGTTTGGCAACAATATTTTACAAATATTATTAATTACAATTCTGCATTCAATTTTCAATTTTTTAATTAATACATACGTGTAATATTATAGAAACCCTTCAAGAAGCTCACAGAAGAACTAATACGCATCAATAATGTAAATTGGTGGGTCTTACATTCCTTTCAAATCATTAATGGTAGGAACATCCACCAACTATTTTATAAATAAAATATAAAATTGAAGATAAATAAAATTAAAATTTATATATCTAATATAGAAAAAATTAACTTATTCTGTATCATATTTACCTACTATAACTTTGATATAATCAAATAAACGAGCTATGTCCTGCTTTCCCAGTCAAACAATATGAAGAATAATTCATTTATTTTTCTCCCATAATGTTTCCCTTTGTAATCTTTCTTATCAAACAAAACAAAGAGAAGTTAAAAAAAAAAAAAAAGGGTCAGTCCAAATCCAAATTCTTTATCATTAGAACATGCAGTAAAAATGAGAGGTAGCAGACATCTCACTATCTGAGGATAGTGGGGTCAGCGGCTGATTGGATTAATGTGTAGGCCCGTGCTTGATTAGACAGAGAGAATCGAAACGGTTGACTCCCGAATCGTCAGATAATTTATAGAAACAAAATTAAAACGCATTGATCTTTACAGAAATAATTAATTCCCCGCTAAAGAAAGTTGCAACTAAAGTAGGAAACCAAGTTGGTAGAAGAGATGATGATTGCTGGACCCAACATGAATTGCGCTGGGGAAAGAATGAGAGAGGGGGGGTTATGATAATGAATACCTCTGCTGATCAGCATCTGCTTGGCTCCAGAAACTGAATAATTCCAAACGTTACCATTGGTGAAACCGTTTATGATCTGCAGAAACGAACGGCTTCATGAGAAAATGCAGCAATTAGCCAATTACTGTTATGACTTGGAAAAGTGAAAATTAGATACAGTGAGCTGCAAGTAGAATGGAATCAGGTATTCATGGGCGAGGGAAATGCAAAGAAGAAGGCACTTACATACATTGGCAGGGGGAAAGGGCGAGAGCACTGAAGCCATGCGCAGTAGCTGACGGGGGCGGTCCCTTCCTCTAGTATCAAATCGGTGGAAGATCACGTGACAGGCGACGCGCCTGCCGAGACATCCCCATCGTCTCTTTATCTTTCGTTTCTTTCTCACTTCCCCTGTTTCTCTCTCTCACTTAAAGGATGCGCTGCCTCACTTTTGACCAGAAGGTGATAAAACCTAAAAAGTGAAAAAAATCCTTGTTTGTAAAATATATATGATATATGAAATTACGTGTAAAGGATGCAGCTTATCATACATTTTAATTATGTATGTTAATATTAAAATTAGGATTAAAAGTTCAATTTTAACTCTTACTCATTTTCGAGGAACGTTGAACGTAACACAGTCAAAAAATTTCATACTTATTTTTCACAAAGTTATAGTTTATCAAATTCAATTAAAATTATTGAATACTTATTATGGTAAAAAAGATTTATCATCATAATAAAAGGGTAAAACATACTTTCACAGACCCTATCATGTACTTGTTGCCTATTGGTATCCCATTTAAAAAACTAATAATTGAATTTAAGAAAATCAAGACAGCATAAGTTTAAATGATACATCAAGCACAATCAATAGTTCATAAAAGCGACTCAAGAACACCCATAAATCAAAAATTGAACTTTCATTGAATAATCACACTTTCCAAACAATAGATTTTGATCCACACAATCCAAAAATGGACCTAAAAAATACTTTTTACAATTTAACAACATCATCCAATCAAAGTCTACTTTCAAGAGTTTACTTAGTCACAACACATTCATATTTGACAACATTCCAACTTTCATGTCATAATTTACTATTTTAAATTTTTAAAAGATTGATCATAGCATCAATATCTCAAGTAAATAATTAGACCATGAAGGACAAATAGAATTCTCATGACAAGTTATACCAATCAAGTAAAAGGCCAAGAAGGACATGCATAATCCTCAAGGCAATATATATGGAGTTACATGCTTAGCAACAAAAATCATAATCTTCATTGGTTAGCAAAACATACATCATATAATTAACATAAGAAGGTAACATGAAAGAGATGGTGTCTCATACACCAATTTGTACCTCTGGTGCTCTTCTGGCTACACTTGCTTTGGTAAAAATGTTAACCACGAGAAATGAGACACAAAAGTCCTAATAACCAATACTAAAATGCAACAACACACACAAAGCAATTAATCATATGATTGCTAAGTTAGCATATAAAATTAACATTTCATGGATATGATATGTATATACAACTAGACAAAAATAAATGTGCATGACTATACCTTATATCGCTTCATACTCCATATTCGACATTGAGCCACCCAACTAAAAGTGAGTCAATCCAAGCTATTAGCCAATTGTTGGGTCCAATGAGGGCTTACCATGTGGTAAATCCCAACTAGACAAAATCCCTATCGAACAATTTCAAAATAACCTGACAAGTCACGCACTATGTATCCAAACAGAATCATATTTCTAATTCAATTGAAAAAAATATATCTCTATATAAAAATATTTTATTCATATCAACATATATTCACTTGCATATTTAATAACCTACTTGGAAATTAATTTTCCAGACAACAAACATACAATTTTATAATGTAATATTTTCCAATCAATATATCAGTTTAACAAATTATGCATGATAAATCGCAAAGTACTCACTGTAACAAACTAGTAAATGCTACCTTTGCTCCAAGAAAATCATATTCCTCATTACCCTCTTTGTCAACACCATCTATACAATTATTTCATAATATTGAATATTAATTTCACATTAAAATTAACAAATAACTCTAATCATGGAGTTGGGAGGCTTAGGCCTAATCCATAATTAGAACTAGATCAAGGTTAGTACCCATTTTAACCTTTTCAAAAATTCTCTTTAAAATTTTCTTACACTTATAAACTCTAATTAATTCTCAAATCACTTCCGACATCAATATTTCATCGTCATATAGTCATAAATTCATCCAAAAATAAAAAATTATCCTCAAACATTAAATCATCATTTTAACACCTTAGAAACATTTATCTATGAGCAAATAAACAACCAGGCATCAAAAAACATCATAACAATTCAAATTAATCCTTAGATTCAACCTTAGAGGCTTAGGATTTTACCCAAAATTTTCAAATTCAAATTTAGACCTCAAATAAATGTTCTATAGTATTTATTACACTCCTAACAATCTCAATAAATATATTACATCATATATTCATATCAACCAAAAAATTATGCCCAAGTAGAGCTCGGCCAAAGCTCCTCTCTAATTTTCTCTCCTCCCTCACATTTCTAATCAAAAATACAACCAAGGACGTGTAAGGTTGCCCTTACTATCCAATACTTAACCACAAATCTTAATGGTAGTTAAGGGATTATTATCTCATTAAGAAAGTCATTAATTTCAAGTGATACAAATTTTTGAGATGTGATTCCAAATTTTCAACTTTAAAACACAATAAATAATCCTTTATAAGCCAAAAATAAGAGTAAGAATGTTTATGGAAGCATAAAATACCAATTTGTTACAAAGCATTCGCATTAAGGGTGAAAATATCGTTTCAGTGCAGAAAAAGAGAAGTGTGGTGTGGCATGTCACACACACGCTGTGACATTCTCTCTCCATGCCATGCGTCACAATGCATTATACAAAATTGGCAACTCTATTGTTGTCATTTGACAACAATAAGGATGAACTTTCTACGTGCCTCAATTCTTCATCTGACATTCAATTGAGGTGATCTAAATGTTTATAAAAAGTTCTTTCAAAGCTCTAACTAATGGCATTGATTTTTCTTAAAAATATTTTCTCAATTAAAAGTTAGACACCTAAATGCCAGCTTACTCCTTCTAACCTTTAAATTTACAACTAGAGTGTTCGATTTTAATTCCAAGTGCCAAAAGCTAACAACTACAACTAGGCAACACCTATGCAATACACCACAGCACTCCAATAACATATACATCACAATTTTAATGCTTAACCCTATAACTTCAAAAATAACAAGGGAGCTAATTTCTCATATATCATATCTCACAAATCATCATAATCATGCATTTACACATTTCCTTACTTACATTACGATTTTGTCTCCTTCTAAATGCTCACAAATATAATTCATACAACCTAGAGCCTAAAATATAGTTTTCAATTTAAACAACAAGTAGTACAAGTAAGACAAAAGAACGCAACTCCTAGTTAAAAAATATCAAATCAAAATACACGTAAAATTAACTACTAGAGGCCTATAGTAGGATTGTCAGATCCTAAGCCTTTGGTGCTTTCCCTTTACCCTGACTCGAGCTAGTTCCTATAAATATTGAAAAGAGAAAGGTGAGTATAATCACTCAATAACTAAGGTATGTCTTATGTATACTGATGCATGTCAATTAATTATGTAAATACAATGGTGAAATAATGCCTTTACATTTTTATACTAATTTCAAGTATTTACCTTGACTACAAAACTAGCAACCATGTGATCAAGCACAATCATATGTTAGACTCTATAATATTAATGAATATGTGAATTAACAACATTTAATTACACTAGGGACACAATGTTAACAATCATTTGTCCCTATCAGTGCTATATAAGACCACAATAATAATAACCATGTGATTATGAGATGATATGCATAATCAATATCATTCTTATATCCTCCTAATATCTCTAACATAAAATTGTAGGTTATACTGAAGAATCCATCCATCTGATTAGATTACCTAAGCCTTTTACTTGTAAAGAACTGCCTATCTAAGGCTACTACACTCACTAGTTGATCCAGTAGAAACTAGTCAAGTGTGAGTCTCGTTGAACAAAGTGGGATGATAGAATTATAAACACAAGTCATCAAGCTTTGAATAACAGCATATCATGTGGATTAAATCTCTACTCTTCTCTTTAGGTGAACTCCTACCATAAATAATTATGCAATGCACAAATACTTAACTTATAGCAAGCATCTAATCATCATGACTAGTATGCACTGTATATAACATCTTGGAAAATTAACCCTGATTGAGTTAAGTTAAATGAGAGTAATTAAGTAAATTAATATGATGTGTGGCTAAAGAGTTCTAGCCAATGTTTTAGTCATGGTTTCAGCCTTGAATTTAGATTTGAAGTGAAGTCCAATTACCCAAACTTTTAAAATTTGAAAAGTTAGAGTCTGTGCCACATGTCACGACGTGCAATACTTCTGCCACGGCTCATGTGTGGCAATTTAAGAAAAGTTAGCGTCTTTGTGCCATGTGCTATCACACATGTTGCATGCGCCGTAGGGCATGGTAGAATTTTTATAGTTATAAAACTACGTCAGAATTTAAAATTAGGAGAGAAAGAAAAGTAAACAAAGAGCTTAGGAGTTGCTCTGTTAGGGTTTGCAAAGTTGGAGGTTTAGAGGCATTTATAAGCCATGCCATTAAACACCAAATGTAAGATTCTTAAGCCCCGTCCCTCTCTTGCTCTTCTATTTTCATGAAGATTTGAGTTAAGATTTGTGTTAGAAATATGATTCTCAGTCCATAATAACCATAGGTTTAAACCAAGGACTTAAATAGAGTTAATAAGATTTGTTAGATTATTTAAACCTAACATTAATAGTTAGATGAGTATTTGGTTGGTAAGTGACATAATTGTTCAAAATGACCATTAAATGAGGGTTGTTAGAGGTGTTTAAAGGCTATTAATGACAATGGAATGACGTCTTAATGTTAATATGAGCTAAAGGGAGCTAATAAACCTAATGCATATACTTGAAATTGAGAGGTTGGGATTTTGTTAGTTAGGAGTGTTAAGTTAAAATGTTAGAATTTTTCCTAATGAGGATTTAATGATTGTTGGAATGATTAATTATAGATCAATCACAAATTGGTACCATTTGAGATAATTAGAGCTTTAGAAGTGTTGGTTATTGAGGGGTAAACTTTTAACCTCTAAAAAGTTTGAAATAATTGAGACTTTAAACCCTAAACCTTTAACCCCTAAAAGGTTTGAAATAACTAGAAAAAATTTGATTCATACATTTATTTGCTGATTAATTATATTTTGAAGTGAATTATTTGAAAACTAAGTGATATTTGTAAACTCACATTTGATGCAAAATATACCAATGTGATTAAGTGTGTGATACATTAGAACTAATAAAAATGTTTCACAGATATATGCACATGCACACTCACATGATTATTATTGAGTAAAAGCATGTATACATAAAAAGAGCAATATGAGAGTTAATTGTGAATTGAGATACGTGTTAAGTATGATTGTGTTTGTAATAGAGGAGCATGATACGATGAGATTGATGTCTAAAATTGCATGTTACGTGCTGAATATTTGTGCATGGCATGATCATATGAGGCAAGAGTTTGCTTATGGGGAGAGGAATATATCCATGTGGTATTGATTGCCTATCGTTGGAATTAGAATCTAGCCAGGCTACTAACTTTTAAAATTGAGAGGTAGACATTGTCTTATTATTATTGATGGATTGTCTCACTTATTTTTTTAGAAACTTGAACCTAACTAGTCTCCATCAGTTCATGAGGAAACTAGCTTAAGGGTATGACACCTCATTATTGTTAGTATTAGGGGAAACCATAACTTATAATTAAGTATAGTAGCCTTGGTTAGGCATCTCCTCGCAAGTAGAAGGCATGGGTAGTATGAGTTTATAGATATAGCCCACTAAATAGCCACTAGTTTCATATCAGAAGTATCAGAAGGGTATAAGAATAACATTGATTATGTATATCATATTCCAACCATATGATTATTATTATTGTGATCTAACATAATCTAATAAGAGGCACATGATTATTAATATTGTGACCTCATATGTATTTAATGCTTTTAATTGATATAAATCCTGATGTATGTTTATGCCCAGCTATATAGTTGCTAGTATTGTAAACATGATAATATTTAGAAAAGTAAACACTTGTGAAAGTTATGTAATTGCCATTATATCTTTATAATTGATCGACACACATTTGTATAGGTTAAATTAACCCTAGTTACTAAGTGGTTATACTCATCTCTTTATCTTAAATATTATAGGGACTAGCTCATCAGATCAGGATCAAGGAAAATAACTTAAGACTTAAGATTCTATTAAATCAAAATTGTAGGCCTTTCATGGATTTATTTATGTGTATTTTGATTGATATTTTGCCAACTAGGTTATTATATGATTTTTGACTACTTGCATTAATTGTAACGTTACTTTATGCCCTGGGTTGTACATGATGTGGGTGTAAAGTTTATATAGGATTAAAATACTAGTGCACATAAGATAATGTGTAAATGTATGGGGATTATGAATTATATGGTGATTTATGAGAGCTTGGCTTTGCCTTTATTTTTGTGATCAAGGAGTTGAGTAGTAGAAATGTAATATGCATGTGATTGATTTGTTATGATGTATTGCATAAATCCTTTATAATCCATTAAGTATGATCTAAGGGTTTGTGTGAGTTTTTGACACTTAGATTGAACATTAGACACCTAAGTTGTGTATTAATGGTAAAAAGGAATAAGTTTGAAAATAAGTGTCCAACTATTGATTGAAAAATTATTTAAATGTGAGACTAATTTCATTAGCTAAAGCTAAGAAAAAATTTTCAGTGAATACTTAGATCACCTTAATCAGATATCAGATGGAGAAATGAAGCATGTCAAAAGTTCACCATAAAAGCTGTCATTTAATAGCAAAATTGCTATTATAATCATGCAATGCGCTACAACGTATGGCACAAAGACAAACATGTCACAACATGTCTACAATAAGTTGTGATGTACCTCTGTCCTTTATGCTAAATTGATATTTTTAAATCTATTTGCAAATGTTTTGATGAAATAAGGAATCCCATGCTTTTATGATCATGTATTACTCTAATTTTTGAATTATAAAAGTATATTGAAGTATTTTGAGTTTTGAAAATTTGGATTCCCTTTAATGTGAATTTCACAAACTTCGTAGTTCAAATAAATTAATCCTATGATTACTTCAAGTTTTAGAGTTAATTGTGGTTTAGTAAGGGTAACCTTATAATATATCATCATCCTTTTAATCATGCCAAAACCATCATATGTTTCTCACACTGCAGTTAGCATATAACTCCACAACCACATACCATTTTCTCCAAATAACTTAACAATTCACAATCATTTCATATTACTTGTTCAATATATGCGATAAAGCACAAATTTAGCTTTAATTAATTTATTGTCATTGCAATTATCCCACTTGTACGTTCACACACACTTATCTTCTCAATAAGTCACAAATCAAAATTTATGATTTTTCAACTACTTCATGCCATACTTGCATACTAATATTTTCACATATCTCAGTAATAGTTTATGAAACCAATAACTAATTAGCATATAAAAGTAAAAATAAGATTCCTTTCTAATTACCTCAAATCTTCAAGAGGTTAAAGGCTTTTTCCCTTCAATACAAGTACTTCCAAAGCTTGTCAACCTTGAATGGTGTCAAGAAATGATTAATTTACAATTAATAATATCAATAATTATTAATATCATCATTAATGAAATTGCAACTCTCTAACTCCACACCTTTAAACTCTTAAAATTCTAATTTTTTACATACAAGTATACTCATAGGGTTTATTACCTTTCTTTAACTTACACTAGCTCTATTCAACTCTCAAGCCACTATTAATGATGTTTAAACACTCCCAACAATATCATTTATAGTCATTTTTTGCCATTAATGGCCTCCCCTCACCAAACACTTGTAAAGTCATAAATAATAGATTTAAATAACTTAAATAACTTTCATTAACTTTATTTAAGTTAATGGGTTCAAACCCAAAACCTCTATAAACTAAAAACCATCTTATGCAAGTAAATCCTAATTCAAAACTTTAAGAAAATGAAAGAGGAATGGATGAGGATGCTTGGGACACTTATCTTAAGTGTTTTCTAGCTCCAAACCACTCTCAAACCTTCAAACTAGACGTGCTCAAGCAAAGCTTGGCATGTGCTCTTCTTTTCTCCCCTATCTTTGTTGCATTACGCAAGTGCACGAGTCATAGCAAGTAATATAATAAGGACAAAATATCATTCTCATAAAGATTTATTTAAAAATAATGATCAAATAAAAGATTAAGTGAATTCAATTAAGTTGAGCAAAAACATAATTATATTAAGCTAATATTGCAAACTATATTAACACTAAAAAATAAAGAAAAACAATTGATGATTCATAAACTTCGAGCATAAAATAGAATTTAGAATTATTTATTCCCCTTATATCTCATAGCACTAAAATTACCTCTTCTTTAAATGCTTTTAATAAAAATAAGTGCTAACTTTAATTTTAAAAATACTTGGACAAACTCTCTTAAGTCATGAACAAGTGTTTAATTAAATTAATTAGTCAATTTCTTATTATAAATAATAAAACTCAATTTTAAACATCACCCCTAATGTGTCTATGCAAAGCTAGCAAGTATATCTCTATCTTGATAACGAAACTATACATTCAATATGTAAATATAAAGTTCTTGCACTATTTTATCTAAATTTTACACTCAACCTAGCCTTTTTAAGCATCAATTAAGTGAACTTAATATCTAAATGATGGCTAATCACTTTGAAACATTATAAAAAGACTAAAATAAACACATACATATCATTAATCATAAAAAGAGAGGAGGAACTTAGTATTAATCCATACAAGAGTTTTAAATAATTATAAAATAAAGAGTTTAGCTACTCATATAAGCTTCTGCAAATCACAAATACACAAAATATTTGAACTCATTTCATATTACAAGAGAGGAATAAAAAAACTGAAGAAAATGAGCACTAGATACCTTCAAAGCTTCAATCTTTGATCATAACACTTCTAATGAACAAACTCTAGCATAACCAAGTTCTAAATGTGTCTGAAAGTGAGGAGAATATGTTCTGGGTTGAGTTTACATCATATATGCATCCTACGACCCAAGCATTTTCAGATACATAAAACGAAAATTTTTGTTGACGGTGCAAAAGTTTTTGGAATGACTTTGGCAATTTTGTACTGTTTCACTGTTAACGAAACTTAACATTTATACACTTGATTTCTTCATTCAAAAGCCTTCTAAAAGTATCAACAAAGGTCTAAAAATGCATATGATTAAAGCCAAATGTGCAAATCCAAAATGCATCTAATTAAACTAAAATAACACAAACTCAACCCAAAAATATTAAATTAAAGCCAAATATGAAAACCTAAAACAAGACGCACATTTTCGTAATTTGACCAATCAAAATGAATACAATTAAGATAAAATATACTAGAATCTAGGAAAAATGTGATGAAATGACATGAAATTTTAGAGGCTAACAATTTCCTTTCTAATTTTTAAACCAGAATACACTCTTATTTTTTAAATTTTTTGACCATGCACTATGGTGCCTACCATACACACCACTGTAGGTGGTATAAAGAGCTGAGCTTCATGTTTCTATGACTCATTCACCACAGCATGTGGCACAGAGTCGCTTTTCCTTATTTTTCTCCCTCTTTAAGGTCTAAGTGATTCGATTCCACTTCAAGCCCAAACTTAAGGTTAAAGCCATAACCAAATAGGCCCGTCAATGCTCTCTAAACATCGACACACCAATTACCATATTAATTTACTTAATTACTTTTAATTAGTCTAATTAAAAGTTAATGTTTTAGGGTGCTATAGGACACCTTATAACAATCTTGTCTACACACGGTTGAGACAGGAAAAATCCTGTCTGCGCACAGACAAAGAATGAGCTTCAATTCTCTGTCTACACATGATCAAGCACAATATTCTCGGTCATACCCTTTCAGGCCCTAATCCGGCTTAATTTCCTATTTTGACCCTATTTAGTTCCCTAATATGATTCCAAGCCTAATTTAAGTCTTGGTTAATATTCTATATACTCGATAAACCTTAATTTACTTGCAATACACATTTATTTCCCTAATAAATCCTTAAAATAATATTAATACACATTTGAATTTCTCAATTAAAACTTCAATTACCATATCTAATTCCTTATTTAAACATTAAGATGCTACAATAAACACATTGAATTAATAAATGGGGAAATTTTCTTTTTGAACTATTTTTCCTAAGAGCAAAAATGCCCTTCCATTACAAATCCATTATCTTTACTATTATTTATTGATATGGAAGAATGGTAAGGCCCATACAGTGACATGAATGTCGCTTAGCTGATTAGACCATCTCACTTCTCCATTCTTCTTCCTCTGATTGTGGCTCCTATCTTCTCCATTCTTCTTCTCTAATAGAAGCTCCTTGATCTCTTCCCTTTTTAACCCCAATTCATAAGCAATCTTCATTCACCCTCTGACATTAAGAGATCTTAATTTTTTTAAAATATTCTACAAACAGTTTCATAAATCCATCTCATACTTTTCTCAACATCAAAATAAATAAGAAAAGAAATAGGGAAGGAGAAGGAAATTAAAGCATCAATGTAAGGATAAAAAAATTAGTTCCATTGAAATCAATATGATGAATCATTTAAAAAGAAAAAGGCCCAAACATTACTTCCTAGTATTTGAAAAAAAAAGGTCGTGTTTGTAATTTTTTAATATCATAATTAGTAGATGTTAAAGCACAAAGATATTTCTTTCTCAATATCATTTTTTCTTTCCATCAATTTCAACAAAGACAACTAGACCTATTACTTTCCCAAAAGCCATTGTTGGTATGAGAATCCATAATGAGTTGATTGTAAACCCTGCATTGACGAAAGGTAATAAGAGCATTGTTGATTTTTAAAACCTTCTAAATTGCGCCTACTAGCCTTAAATCAAAAGCTTGATTCAAGAAGTGAAAAGGGAAGCTTAAGCCATAATCAAGAAAAGAAGGAAAGAAAATTAGTGGAAGGAACCTAGATAAAACAGTAATGAATGAGGATTTAATGGTGAAAATGGTAGAGGGAATTGGATTGGAAGTGAAAATTGTAAGGCCCGATAAAATAACCATGTCAAAGAGGATTTAATGTTGTATAATTATGCCTCAATCTTCAGTGGCAATGATAATTTCAACAACTAAAGATCACTCACCAATCTGAATGGAGAAAAGGGAGGAGATGAAAGAGCCATTATTGGAGGAGAGGAATTGAATGGTGAGGAGGAGGAGACCCAAAGTTTAAGGCAGTGAAATATTCTCATTAACATTATAAGAATATATCATATATATCACTTCTTAGTCGCCATTAAGAACCTACTTATCAAAATGACTCATTGCAATAAGAACAAGAGTTTAATAAAATAATTTAAAATCATTAAAAATCAGGATCCCATCAAAAACCCTTTTGGTTGAGCATAACACTTAACTTAAATCAGAGTTAAATACCTTAAGGAAGCACAAAGACCGGACAAAAAGAATTATTTAAAACTGAGGCAAAATCATAATTTGTCCCAAATAGGGCACAATGGATGACATAGGGGAGGAAGCCTCCTCGTTGTCATGCCAACACATTAGATTACCTTTCGACATGTATTATTTTCCCGTCCAACATCTGATCAGAGTGGTTCAAACGTTCACATGAAACTTATTTAATTATCTAGCTAATAGTACTAATTTTACACTAAAATAATAACTTGTTTGAAAGTTAGACACCCGGGTGCAAAAGGTCACATTTTCAACCTTAAAACGTATCCAAGTACCGAAAAACTTAAATTAAATGCCATTATCCTTCACCGAGACTTGAACCGAGTAAAGTAACAAAACATTTAATAAAGAAAGAATAACAGATAGGTCCCAAGTGGATTAATTAATTCAAATTAAGTTTCAAGTGTCAAATTTTAAGAATTTACAAGTTTGTATTTCATTTTACAATCTGTTATAGTGAATTTGCCACTTGTTTTTCAAATTTTAACATGATTGAAGAATAAACAAATTTGTTTTTTTTTGTTAAAATTTGAAACACAATTTGCAAATTCATTGCAACAAAATTAAAAAATTGAGAGCAAAACTTGTAAATTTCTAGAATTTGGAAACCTCATATTCTCCCTAAAGTAAAACAATTATACACATAATAACACCATCCAATCACAAATTGACCATAAAAACACCCATTGTAATTTACAAGAAAGGGGCAATTCTACCAATACAACATTTGGCCATCCAACACCATTCAAATGTCAAAATAACAAGTTTAACATAATAAATCATGCATTTGCATAAGTAATTTGGCCACACAACACAATCTCACTAAGAAATTCATAGCCTAAGCTAAATTACCACAGTAATGATCACACTAATTATATAAGTACATCCAACAAAATTATATGATTCTAGTTGGCAATGTAAATATATATATTTCATTACATAAACTTCTTAAAAGTCAACATGGCATTACAAAGAAGTAGAGCTCTAATCTACTTCTTGCCCAATCACCATCCCTTATGCTCTTATCGATACTGTCACCTGTAACATTATAACTACGGGGTGAGACAGAATCTCGTAACTAAATAAGTTACACTACCTATTAGCAAGTTAAAACATAAATGGGCATATAAAGTAAGATACCAAACAAGTCACAAGATCATGACATAACACAACATTATATGTATTATAAGTCTCAATGCATGATCCACAGTTACAATCAAACCTTTTCAACATTGATGACTAAATACGTGAGCTAATAATACAACTTGGCCAAGTCTATGTAACTAAACTAACCTAAGCTTACTGATTAGGAAAAGTAACCTGGCTAAGGCTCCATTCTACTTTTGGACCATGGTTTCTCCTATTTTGAATAATCATGATGTCACATGCCTAACTATCGCCACATATGGTGAGCAAGGACTTCCAAACAGATATAAGACCAAACACTAGGGCTACTCGCAGTGTCAAAAAATATCATATGATTTTGTACTACTCCACCTAAGGTAAATCTCTCCCCTTATAGTTACATGATCATGCAATCACGCAAAGCATTGATCACATCACATCATCCATGGCCATTACTACATGTCATAGAATTGATTCTATAAAATTAGCATATATAAATAACATAATTTCAAAACCATTTTCCTACTTTACATAAAGTTTTAAAACCAAACTCACACACGTGCACACAATTACATAATTACACATTTTTTTAAAACCTTATGAATGATCTAACAAATCAACAAGCATGGTAGATTATCCGATTACCTCAATTCCTTTGTTATAGAAAAGGATTGGCTATGGAATTTAGTGCTTCCCAAGCCTCTTCAAGCTCATGTAAGCTCCGAACAACTACATCTATATAATTAAATGCTAATCATCAAATATTAGCTCAAACATAAGCACTATCTAGCTTAATTAAACTACCCATAACCTCTAACATTTATTGTTAGTTAAACAAACATCATAACAATGTTTTATTAACTTCAATTAGCTTCTATTAAGCTGCACAAAGCTAATTTAAAGTCCACATCACTCCCGATATGCAAATTTAAGGCTAGGGTTCGTCTAAATCCTTGAGCCCAACTTCAAAAAGACCATAAACTCACTAATCATGACTATAAAAATTTAAATTAAGTCCCAATGGCTCCATCGAAGCCAATTGTTAGTCTAAAATGCACCCATGACATAAATCATCATCCTCAAATACCTAAAACTACATAAATTTTGCATAGAAAGGTAGATGATATGTAAAGGAAGCTTACCTAGCTTGAATCTAGCTTAAAAGCACTCCAAATGGCCAAAGATTCCAAGCCTTAGCAAAGCCAAGCTGAGTCTCTTCATTCTTCCTTTCTTCCTCTTTCTTTCCTTCTTTTCTCAAATGCCTAATTTAACTAAAATCGGGTTCGTCCGTCACGACGCATCTTGCCTCAATTGTGACGAATAGCACTGATTGTATGTTTAAAATTGTAGGCCTATATCTATGCCCGGTTGACCGAATAACCTTCCTAACCTGACTCTAAAGATGCCTAATAATCCTTGAATACCAAATGAAATAAATAGTATTTATTGTATAAATGTATAGATTGAATAGATGAATTTGTACTATTATGTAATAAATGTCAAATGAAAAAATGTAAAACTCCAATTCTTTCCCTGTTGAAAACCTTTTACATTCTCAAAATAACATTTAATTACTAGGTTGGCCCCGCTCTAGTCATTAATTATTATTTATTCTCTTCTTACAATTCTCATTCTAGTATCATCATCTCTAACTCTCTCCCACTTTTCACCTATACTCTCCCACTTTTCCCTCTTTTATTGTCTCTATTCTAAGGCTTAAAGGAAGCATGGGTTATCATACACCTTTTTTGCTGCAATCTTGTTTTATATTTTCAGATCCAACCAATGCATTAGAGCATGCACCGTTGAGTAGGGGCTTTGTGTTTTTGTCTCTGTACTGCTCACTATTAGGTGCGTTTTTAAATATAAAATACTGAGTGTTTAATTTTTTTTTCTAATGATAAAAAATGTCAAATAAAAAGTATGAGGATTGATAAATTATTATATATTAGGCCTCTTTACTCATTTTGCCATATGCCTCAAAATTCCTTAACATGGCTCTAGGCTGAGGAGCTCAGATGCCTTCAATGATGGCCTTGCCGGCTCACCCTAAGGAGAACGAAGAAGAACCAAGAATGAAGAAACTATATAGTTAAAAGGGGCAAGAGACTTTGCAGTCACTGTGTGGGTCCAGAACTCCATACAAGAAACTAATGATGAAGATAACAGATTTGTGATGGGAGACTACTTTTGCTTCTGAAAAAAACTAGTTTGAAGAAAAAATTGCTTCCATTTATTAATTCAGGATGCCTAACATTTTTAAAAAATAAATATAAGAATAAAATTAAACCTTAACCATTAAAATTATTTCATAAATTTAATTATATTTTTTATAAAATGAATATAAAGTCCTTTTTATCTTTAAATTTACTTTATGCATTTCTTATATTAAAAGGCCTTTAGATTTAAAACTAAATCTAATGTTTATATACTCACTACAATTTTTCAATTTCAATTAAATATATGTGTAATTCATAATATTTTTATAATTTAGTTTTAATTATAAAATTATATAGTTACTCATAAAACTATGTACTTGTTATAGTATTATTTTTTCAAGAAAATCATCACATGCGTTAGGAAACATTGGATGCAGTTGGAAAAAAAAAATAGAGATGGGGTGGAAAATTTTTGATAACTTCTCCCTCTTTTTTGTTATCCTATAAATTCTTTATATGAAAAAAATGTCTCACCCCACCTTTATATTTTTTAAAATACAGTAAATCACTAAATCAGAAACTGGCCAATGACGCAAGTCATTTGAGCTGGTCTTGTAAGCCAGAATGTGTCATTAATTAAGTAAACGAAAATGATTGTGTGCTGTCGGCAACATGAATTCCTGCTTACTACGAAAGGGCAGTCTTGAAGAACGAAATTCTCAGAAAACTTACAGCCATAATTTTTCCAAGCGCTGGACGGAAGTCACACCTACCACAATCCGCAAAAAGGAAGAGCCCCGCGTCATCTCCACAGCTATAAGCTCTACCTTCTTCTCCAAATCCTAAATCCTTTTGATAAAATCCAACCCGAGACAAATTCTGGATATAATTTTCATGTTTATATTCTCCAACTCTTCTACAGAAACCTGACAAATTAATTTTTCTTATATCCTAACGTTGTATAATCAATTGATCATACCTTTTATATTAAAAAAAAAACAAAGAAAGAAATAATTCACATATAATGCTTTTATTGAAGAAACTAATTGCAAACACTTGAACAACTTCAATCCTGTCCTTCCACCCCCTAGATCATTGTCCCACTAACCCAACCCTTTTACATTTACAGTTATGTACTGCCAAAATTAGGAATTTTATCACCCTGAAACTCCCTATTTCCCATTATACTCATTGTACTCGCCGTGCCAAATTCACAAGGAAAAAAATAAGTTAAAAAGTAGAAACTTGAAGGTCTTCTCAGAAGTGTATAGGCTGAGTAGAGTTTTCCAAATGCCGTTTTCATTATTACTGCCCTCGCTGCCGTTGAGGAAATGATTTAGCAGGCCGGAGAAAACGACGAGGTTGTTGTGACGTCCCCAAAATCATGGTTTGGGAACGAGTCACCATGTCTACCATGGATGGGGTTTGATATGTTTGAACAAGACTAGTGCCGTCTGTAGAATCACCGCGTGTAGTAGCCCTTTGCCACGAATGGGAACTCAATCCTGATAGAACATAAGCCCTCCCAGACTGCTGATACACACGTTGGTCAGCCATCCTCTCTTGCATCTCTTTTAGCTCAGCAGAAAGAGAAACAATTAATCGATCACCTGCTTGGGCAGATACAGTTTCAGACAATGCCTTGTGACAGCTCTCGAGGATAGAAACTGCAGTAGTTAAATCACCACGTTCAGCCGCAACTCTGGCCTCAGCCATGGCCTCTGCAGCACGAAGCCTGTTTCGCTGCCTGTCTACCTCTATTGACACTACTAGTTCTCCAGCAACCTCAGGTCTCTGGATTTTTACTTTGCTACTCTCCTCCAAAGCCACCATCTCTTTTGTGAGTGGGTCTCTATAAAGACCTCTGACGATCAATAATGACATCTCATCACAAGACTTGTCAATGGGAACATTGACTGTCACCAAAAAATCTCTTTCTTCTTCAGCATACAAATCCCCTACGTTGATAGTAGCCATCCTTGCATCAGCCATTATGCTGGTTTGGTAACTTCCTGCTTTTACTGAACCCAGCTGCAGAGAAGGGTGTACACACTCAACCTTAACTTGTAATTCCTGCACCACCACACTCAAAAGTCCCCCAATACACTGTGCAAATGCATCTTGAATTACGTCCTCAGCTTCAATGAAAGAAAATGTACCCCCAGACATCTCAGAGATTGAGTGCATTGAAGTAGCATCATGATCGGCACCAAAACCAAATGCATGCACTGGTATCTGCAAGCCCACACCATTATTTCGACTGATGGAGTTTGGGAGCAGTGATGGATAGGTAGTTCCAGCATTGGGCCTGCTGCTGATTGTGTATGTATCCTGACCGTCAGACAGTAATATAATACTGCAAACTGGGTTCTTCCATCGACGATCTGCAAACACTTTAGCACCTTTCCTCAGGCCTTCTGCAATGTTTGTCCCACCACTAGAAATTAAAGAATTAACCGCTTGTAATGCCTGCTGACGTCCAGATTCAGTCATCCGATGAAGTGGAAAGATACGGCGTGCTGTGGAGGAGAAGGCAATGACAGATAGCCGATCTGATGGACCTAGATTCTGTATGACAAAACCCATAGCTCGTTTAAGCAGTGCAAGCTTAGTACCTGCCATGCTACCACTTACATCAAGGACAGTGACAAGGTCAATTGAAGCACGAGAAGTTTGAGCAGAAGGTGATGATTCAGTATTGTTGCTGACACTATTTTGTTTTCCGACTGAATGAGGAGCTTTGAGATGGATTAACACAGCAAATTCATCATGTGAGGCTAATTTTGGAACAGCTGAAACTTCAGGATACGTTCTAATCTCCATGGAATCTAATGAATTGTGATTAGCCTCATTTTCATTGTGGGTCATTGAAGTTTGTTGATCCAAATCCTCATCATCATCAAAAATAGCTGGTTCAGTAACATTATAGAGTGATGTAATTTGCCTACTTGAATCCACTGGTTGGGAAGGAAGCCGTCGGAAGATTGTTGTCCAGGAGTTATCTCGGGGAGTTTGGTTGATACGAGGCATTCCATATGAAACATTACAAACAGGACTTTCAAAAGGCACTTCTTTCCATTTGGCTCGGCAGACAGGGCAAACTTGGTTTCCATGTTTTACATTAGATGTGATACAGTGAAAATGGAAGGAGTGAGAGCATTCTGCAGTAAAAATGGCATGGCCATGCCCTGCTTTCATTGTGGTCAAGCATATTGCACATGTCCCCTGTAGATAATGTGGATGAAAACATCACCATGTCAGCAAAGGAAAGCCGGTGCCAAAACTGAATTCAGGAATGTTGGAGGAAAAGACGTGTGTGTGTGTGTGTGTGTCATTTACACAATCACACAAAACAATCAATAAATTATCTCATAGAACTCAGTGGTGCAAGTTTATCAATAAATTATCTCATAGACTTTGTACAGAATGGACAAACTCCATACCCTCAAACCAAGAAAGAGAGAAAGCAGAACTGTTTAAGAAAAAATATTGCTTCGAAAATTGCGGATCTCCTGCCTTTTCTTGGCATAAGTTTTAGTATAAATTAAAACTTTAATGCCAAACTCACTAGCAATAGACTTAAAAGAAATAAAGAACAATGTTAAGTTCACGACAAATTAAATAATATTGACAATGTTAATAAAATTGAAATCTTCTCCAAATAGTTTACCTTCACGGTTTATATGAGCTTACTAGCTATAATAATTAATCATCTATCACTTGCTTGGGATGATGCCTGATCACTAGGTGCCAAGTTCTATGCATTTTGTGCACCACACTAAGAAGAAATATAAGGTGGCTTTATCAATTCCAATAAAATCTCAGAGAAGGGATACTACAAAAACTGGTTTCTCTTTTAAATAAGTTACTTCCAAGTACTAGCAAATCATAAAGAGTCTGGGAGCCATGATGAAAAATGACAGTTTGCAGAATTGGTTATTTTCCATTCAAATAGCATCCGTTGTGGACACAATATCACTCCCATATCATGTTTGAATAGAAATTATATGACTTTACTAATAGTGGTTGGATAGGGACTCAATTCCCTCAAATAAAGTCAAGGGTTTGAACCTTGAGGCTTACGTTGGGGAAGTTACCCCCAGTTGAGCCTCAATACTCGAATTTAACCCAATAATACTAAATATCAGATAATTCTATCAAAAAAGATTATATAACTTCTGATGAAGATGCCACTGAATGAACCACTTATAAATATGTCTTGAATGCCTCAGATATGGGAACACATTGAGGAATAAATACCCTGACAAAGAATACGAGAGCATTAATATCCTCCTGGGCTTAATATCTTTAATTTCTTAATGTCTCAGTTGTCGCAGTGCTCTCTGATTTTACATCAAATAACCACATGCGTTTACCATTACTAAATTAATTGATAAATGTTAATCTAGAATTTGTCCGCATCCTTCCTAAGTTATTTTTAAATAGCATTTTGGACAAGATACTGGTACATAGCCATAAAGTTGGGATATGAACTTTTAACCTGGTATTTGGCAGTGGCCCAAATGCCCAGTCAACGGCAACACCAGATTCCAAGTTCTAATCCCCCACACTCCGAATGTAAGTGGGAATTTGGACTATCTTTTTCTGAGTGATGACAATAATAGTAAATTCAGAATGTGTAAAGTTGCCAAATTTGCCTTCATGTACGGGCATTTTAATTTAAATATTTAAATTCTAAATTAATCACTATATCAGTTGGCTAAATGAAAAGGAAGGATAACAAGTTCTTTAAATTGGCGAACCTCGGCAACACCTCAATAAAGTGCTCGTGTACATGCAAAGCAAGCTAAGATCACTGTTAGACTATAGTTCTTAACACTGAACCCTTCTACCCCGATGCAGGGCCATTACTATTATCAATGCATGAAAAGATGAAATAGAATATAACCCATCTTTAGCACCGAACCTATCTAGACGCATATTTTACCTAAGCTAGATCATTACCACTACCAGCAAATTTACAACTCAGCAAGGGTAAGAGGTCAACGCTGTTTTGGTCAAACACAGTGAGGAAATCAAGGGAAATTTAACACTACAACAAGCAAGCGACTTTAAAAAAGGTACTAGGACAGACTGCAGCTCCAACATTGAAGCTTTCGAGATTTTCAAAGGAAAAGAAAATGTCATCAAAAGAAGGGGAGATCAACGATAATTCATTTTTTCTCTAGGATTTCTTTTCTTTTTATATTTTTCGCCCTGGAAAGGAGATTGCAACTTTTTCATTGCCTGAAGCTGGGGAATTTCAAAATTAATGGTATAGGGTCTCAGATCTCAGTGCTGAGAGAATGACATGGAAAGTTTACGAGAAAGAGAGGAATAGCATACATGGAATGTTTCTCTAATAAGGCAGAGGAGGAAAATGGTTTATGCAAATGAAGCTTTTTTCGCAGTTGAGAATCGTTTTCGCAATAGTCAGACATGTCACATTCTGATATGCCCACTAGTACAATACCCCAACTGGAAAGCCAAAGCAAAAGCAAGAAATTAACCATTGATTAGACCTGACATTGATGCTTATTTTAAAATGTGATTAACATTAATTAATTGCAATGATTAGGTAGGTCACCGTAATTAATCAGGCCCAAGAAAAAAATATTCAACGAATAACCCTCGGCCGTAACAGTCACAGGCCTCAATCGGAATCTGCCCAGAAGATTCGGTAGAAGCAAAAACAAGAGAAAGAAGAAAGTGGCGAAAGAAATTGCAGACAATTTATGACTTTCTTTCTAAGTATGCAAAAGCAAAATTGGAAATGCTCACCTTGGATGATTTGGATCCGGATTTTGTAAGCAGAAGACCAGAGGAGGAAGGAGTCGGAGTGGTTGGGCCATGGCCGGAGCTATCACCGGCCGGAGAAACATCAGATGGCGAGCACGAATCGATAAATCTTGTTGCGGAGTTGAGAGACGACGAATTGTCTATATCTCTAGGAACATGAACACAAATATTCAATCCAAGAGCCAGCTTCAGCTTTCTCCATTTGCTTCCCATATTCTTCAAAAAGATCGAGAATTAGATATTTAAGCAGTGACCCTCAAGGCTGCGATACTCAGAGTGAAATGTACGAGTGATTTTAATGATATTGAACCCAAGACGAAACATGCCGGACAGGGTGAAGAAACTGCGGGAGATTGCATGAACTAAAAATTAACAGAAGCAAGGGCAAACAGAGGAAGGAGCAAGAAGAAAAACTGAAAAAAGGGAAAGCGAATTTGTCAAGCAGAAGGCTGTGCAGAGATAAAATGATAGCAAGTGGAGTTGAGAAAACAAAACTAAAATTGAAGTGCTTGTACTATAATTAGCATAATATTTTAACACCTCTGGGTCAGAACTGCCCCCGGGATTGCGGTCTATTATCATAAAAACCACGAACGGAATACTGGAAAATAAGGTATTCAGTATTGTCTATATTCTGGTCCACAGGTACTTATCCTGGTTATATTTGAGACGGGCTTGTTTCGACTCAAAAAAAAATCAAGACTGAACATCTGCGAGACGAGACGGGACTCATGCTACCCTTGGAGAGATCCCGCCCCGCCCTGATATTTTATATATGTATATATAATCTTTTATCATATACGTAAATTATTATATTATTTTATTCTTTATTTGTTTATTTTTATTTTATTTAATTTTGTATTACTCTGTGACACTCAATCTAACTAACCAAGTTGTTAGATTTTTTTTTTATAATTATTAATATTGATAAAAGAAATTAAAAATACAAACACAGGTTTGTTGCTATTCAAATAATCTGATAAGTCGATCTTTTAAGCCTATACCTGAGACCTAGTTGTTGCTGCTTATTGTAATTTAAGTTTATAATAGGTTCTAATCAAATAATTTATATGTGCATTGGGACTATTATATTGAGGTGTCTCTTGTCTCTATGTGTGTGTGTAAAAACTCAACTGTTGAATATTATTAATTATTTGAAAATGTAAGTAAGAGTGATTATTGAGGTATTTTAATCCTATCTCTGACTTGTACTAAAACAAGACAAAATGAAATATTGAACAAAATTTTTTAAGTCCCGATCATTTTTTTGAGACAAATATAAGATGAAAGTGTATCTGTCCTATCTTATCTTGTAAACATCCATGATAAAGAATAAATACAAGGAAACCGCTCAAATGTTATCCTCAATTAAATCTTACGTTTCTTCCTTTTCATTATCATCCATTCAATAATTTCACATTTGTTTTTGCTTGCAGGCGCAATAATCATGCATGACCCGCTCCATTCCCATTTTTGGGCCCCATTTCTACATGAATTTGTACGATATTGCTCCTCTACCAACTTTTTTTTGAATTATTTATTATTTATTTAATAATGTACCGTATTTCTCTTTTTAAAAATTACGTTAGAGACTGAAATCAGAATATAT
Organism: Prosopis cineraria; assembly: GCF_029017545.1. Taxonomy (NCBI): domain Eukaryota; kingdom Viridiplantae; phylum Streptophyta; class Magnoliopsida; order Fabales; family Fabaceae; genus Prosopis; species Prosopis cineraria. The sequence goes on from NW_026555337.1 coordinate 2,880,302, forward strand.
TTTATACCGAAAAATTGCAAATTTCTAAAATTATTTTAGAAGACCAACGTCCTTCTCAGCTGAAAAAATTAGGGAGAATTTCATACAAATTCGTCCCAAGAACGTTTTTTTTTTTTTTTGCAGACCTAATAGATTATTCCTTTATGGATTCAAAGGCATCAATTATGATCATTTTCCTTGTTGGAATAAACTAATTCCCTTTAATGAGTGGAAAGGAACTTACATGGAGTAAACAAATGGATTCTTTGTTGTACATAATTAAACTTTTCTTGTTATTTCCGGACATTTTATTGTTAATTTCATTCAGTTAACTTGTAATTTTTTTCTTCAAGTATAAATGCAAACCCACATAAACTCTTGTAAATAAAAAAATGTTGTAAATAATTGGACTTTTCTTTCTATTTTTGAACCTTTTGTTATTAATTTTATTTAGTTAATTTGTAAATTTTTTCAAGTATAGGTGTAAGTAACATGAACTCTTGTAAATAAACGAATTTAGTAATGCAAATAAGTGAATTTTCCTTATTATTTACAGACTTTTATTATTAATTTCTTTTGGGTACATATATCCTCGCTTATTAAGGGTAATTTGGTCTTTTTATCTTTAAAAATAATTATATTAGAATTTGAAGGCCTTTGGGCGTGTAAAAAAACATCAAAATCTATGAGACGTGTAGAGAAATTATGTTATTGAGCAAGTCTTGTATGTGATTCTTTCAAAAAATTTCATTGATCAAATTGCTCTTGCTATTAAATTTGAGTTCTCTAACTACTACATTCTCAAAGCAAGCTTGTATATCTCCGAGCAGTAAATAAACTTGTAAAATTGTAAAATTAATAAGATTCAGGAAAAATGACAAGTAAATTTGAGCCAAAAAGGCAATGATAAAAAGGACCACAATTATTCTAAAGCTCCTAGAAGCTTGTTTCACATTATTCACAAAGTGACTTGGTCATTTCCTACAGTATGTTAGTGGCTCGTTTAATCAAAGTAATCATTTGCCTTCAAGACTCAATACTTGTAAAATGAATTTGAGAAATATAAGTAGTCATTTTCCACACTATTTTTAATTACTTGCTTAATGCAAATAGTTATTTACCACTCCAAACATGTCATCTACCTTTAGGATTCAATACCTATAAAATTTAATTAGAAATAACAAGAGTTGAATGGCAATTTAAATCCTAAACTATAGGTTGAAGGTGATTTAAACCTTAAACTCTTATTTAGTATTGTTAATTTCAAATAAACATCTATTAATCATAGGCTAATAAATATTCTCTCTCCTCATCTACTTTCTCCCCTTTCCCTCCCTACCCACCTCTTTCTCCTCTCTTGCACCCACCATCTATCTATGGTTGTACATGTGAATACATGTTTCAATTAGAAGCATCTGGGTCTTGAAATGTGAAGCTGTAGCCTTCAAATTCAAAAGGGTCAAATGCAAACTTGGAAGCACCAACGCGAGCACTTGCAAGAGAGATCGTGTCCTTAACACCAGAGTAGAAGCAAGCAAACTCAAGTGCCCTCTGAAGCTATAGAGCTCTGTTGAGGACATTAAAAAGTGGGACATTATATATGTGGTAAGGGACATGTAGGGAGGGAATTGAAGGTTTCAAGTTTTTTATCGCGGCACATTGCATGGACTTAAGGTTGCGAGGTTTCATGTTAGAGGTTGAAGGCAATAGGAACGAAGCAAAATAAGTTTGGTCAAAGGCATTCAAATTCTTAGTTAGCACCTTTAGGCCACACAAGTTCATGAGTTGTTCTTGAGACAAAAGAAAGGCAATGGAGGCGAGCTCATAGGTGTGGGCTCCCCTATAATTCACTTCCATAGTCATGGGGTCTTTGTTGAATCACTATACTTGCTTGATGGCTAAGTACCCTTGCCCATGTCTATGGGTGCACCTGTTGTATCCTTTGCACACATGCTTGAAAGTTAGGAAAATAGGCCAAGATGATATTTGATGGGGGGAAGACGACATACTTGGTAGGGGAGGCGTGCTGGCGTTAGAGGAAGAGATCCTCATGGGAGCTTCACTAGGAGGAATTAAGGGTGACGTGCTTGAAAAGAAGGCAAGAGAAAATGCCACAGAATAATAGGAAAGGGCTAGCTATAGAGTTCAATTTTGATACTCATCAGGTGATAAGCACCATTGTGCTTATCAGGTGACATGGTGCTCATCACCTGATGAGCAATCTGTGTTGTGATATTTAAAGTGGTGTGTCAAAATGACAAATCCCATATTGCTCAAATAAGAAGATCTCCTAGTGTATATATATTAAGGAATAAAATGGCCTTGAAAGAGAAGAGAGCTCACACACACGAGACAAACTAACTTAGGACAATCGTAGTTGAAAACAATTAATTTGCCTCTTGCATGCGAGTCAAAAAGGCACTGGGTTCTTTTATTGGATTATTTTTTAAAAAATAAATAATTATTTATTTAAATTTGCTTACCCAAAGACATTATATTTTGGCTGTTTGAATTTTGAATCTCAACTTTAACCATTTTTTGAGTAAATGTATTGCTTAAACTGATTTTATTAAATGAATTTTGTCAATGTCTTCCAATGACTCCAAACAAAGTGCTTGATGAGAGTTTATTCACTTGTAATCGATGCTTTATGGTAGATTAATCCAGTGTTTAAAGTCATAACAGACATGTCCAAGATCTCAGCCTATATACAAGCTTGCATGAGGACGGAACCACTTTGCGTGGCTCTTGAGTTTTCCAACCGATTCTTTCTTCCTCCTCATGTACTGTGTTGCCTAAGTTAGTTCTCATTAGACTCTGTAGTCCTGTTGCCCCTGCTTGTTTTGCAACACAAGCCTGTTCAATCCTGAATGGCTGTTGGTGTGAGCATACCAGTGTGCTGGAATAGGTCTTAAGTATAGTATCATTGGGCACATCAAGCTAAATTTGCTATCTACTACCAATAATTAGGGTCCAGATTTATCCATTTTATTATATATTAATTAAAATATAAAATTTTAATAAATTTATTTTATTATCAATCTGGATAATATAAATTTAATCTGAATAATCTAATTTAATATTAATTTTTTTATAAATTGACTATCCAAATGTACTTTGGATCTAGTCTGCCCAAAGTACATCTAGATAGTTAATTTATAAAAATTAAAAATAATATTAAATTAGATTTAGATTAAATATGTATTGTTCAGATTAATGATAAAATAAATTTATTAAAATGTTACACTTTTTTATAATAAAATAAAAAATAAATTCTATAAAATCTAGACCATCTAGAATCCAGATGTTCAACAAATGATAAGCACTAAAACCAGACTTGCCAGCCATGGTGGATGCAAGAGAGGAGAGAATAGAAGGGGAGAGAGAGAGAAAATAAATGGTTCACAATCAATATATTTTTATTTGAATATTGCCATGGGTTTGATATTTTAAAATTTAAAATATATCAAATACGAGTTTAAAATTTAAATTATCTATGAATTTATAATTTAAAGTTTAAATTGTCATTTAATTTAAATAAAAATATCACTTTTATAAATTTTAGTTACTCACTTGATAAAAGTAGTCATGTGATACCCTCAACTTGCCATTTACTTTTAGGAGCATTATGATCATTTTTTGAAAAAAAAAATATCAGATAAGTTTCTAAAGATTTTAAAAGAATTACCCCATTTTGTGCCTTTTTTTTTTTTGGTCATTTGCCTATTTAAGCCGTATTTATCTGTCATAATCCTTGTTTATAACTTGTTTTATAGAGTTTGGTCAAAATAGAGAATGCCAATGGTTGTCTCTACATTTTCGACTATCGAAGTCACACCGAGACCCATAGACAAGAAAAGCTGATTAATTAAATCATTTCTGTAAAAGTCATGCAAACTACTAATAAAAATCCAACATGTAAATATAGTTCGGAAGGGAGTGAGTAATATTCGTTCAAATATGATGGGATAAAGTGAGAGAACTACTTTTACCAGACTCAATAATACTTGAATTTAAGTTATTCAAGTATTATTAAATACAAGATAATTGTGTAGACAATAATTTAGATAATTTAAATTTGAAATTTTCAAACTCTCTTGATGTAAAAATAGATTGATGTATAGTCTTAATTATCAACCAATTAAATTAAAAAAAATGATTCTTAACCAAGAGGGCGAACCAGATTGAGGGTTTGGGGAGAGCATGAGAGACTGGTCAATTTTTGAATCTTGATTTTGTGAACAACGACACAGATATTTTATTTAGGACGAAGATAAATACAAGATGATGAGATGCATCGAAGAGAGTGGGACCAACCACTATTGAGTATTGACAGGTCCTTTTCCTCATCCAGGTGGACTCATATACTGCGTGCTTCCGTCCATAGCCTCGTCTGGTCTGGTTTTTGCGCATTCAGAGATTATCTCCTCTGTTTTTCTATCTAGTTTTTTCCGAATGTTACAAAAGTATTTCTATTGGACACTTTCCTTCAAAATTTCACCCAAATATATAAATCAGGTTGTTCAAAATACTATAATTTTTTTAAAATCTCTGAGTATTTCTTTGATATTAATAATTTTAAATTAAATAACTAAATTATCTTTTGTTTAAAATAAAAATGACAAGTTTGGCTCTATTTTCTCAATTTCAAGTTTTATTTAAATAATCATAATTTTTTTTATGAATCACAAAAAATTGAACCATAAATCATAATTTTTTACATTAAATTTATTTTATAATTGATAAATAAATTCTAAAAATAACTCGTTTCAATCACAAACCTTTCTTTAAACCATCACAATAATAATTTTGTAAAAAATAAAAATTAAATAAAAATTATAATTTTTTATATAATTTTTTTATCATTAAAATCTAAATTATGAAAATAATTAATCATAACTTTCATTTAAGTAGGAGTAAGTTTTATTCTATTTAAAATAAAAATAAAAATGATAGGACTGGCTCTATTTTTTAATTATAATTTTTATTTAAGTAACCACAATTTCTTTTCTATGAATTGTAAAAAATTGAACCATAAATCATTTTTTTATATTAATTTTTTTATGATTGATAAATAAGTTTTGAAAATAACTCGCTCCAATGACAAATTTTTGTTTAAACAATTACAATATTAATTTTGTAAATAACAAAAATTAAATGAAAATCACAATTTTTTATGTAATTTTTTTATCATTGAAGTCCAAATTATGAAAATAATCAATAATAACTTTTATTTAAGCAATAATAATTTTTTTTTGTAAATTAAAAAGAATTAAATAAGAAATTATACATTTTCATGTGAAATATCTTTTATTATTGAAATTCAAGTTTTAAAAATAATTAATTACTATAAATTTTATTTAAACAATCACAATTTTTATTCTGTAAATCATAAGAATTGAATAAGAAATCACAACTTTTCACGTGAACATATTCTTTATTTTAAATAAAAGGAAATTTAATTATTTAACATAAAATTATTAATGTTAAAAGAATACCTAAAAATTTTAAAGGAATTATGGTATTTCAAGGGACTTAATTATTATCTATATATTTTGGTGAAATTTATTATATTTTCTCGGTAAACTAATACTCCTATTTTGCTTAACCCAGTTATATTATGGTCTGGTAACTATTTTTATTATTATTGTTTTTCATGTAGTTGTAAGAAAATGAGTCCGTTATTATTTTTTTGTGTCATGACTACTTTGCTTGTGTTTTTTTCCTCCCCTGAAAAATAAGGAAGAGATAAATCGTGCGATTCTTATTTGGAGGCAGGATATGTCTCTTGTATTATTTTTATTATTATAACACAAGATCATCACTTATTATTGATTGATTGCTGCTATGATCAAACCAGAAGGAAGAAAGCATTCAAGTTTGAAGCGAGCTGGACTTCTCATAGTGATTATTGCAAGATTATTCAGGGTAGTCGGCTCACCAAATCTGTAGGTTTGAATTCTAGCCTCAAGATTTTCGTTTCTTATTTGAATGACTGCAGAAATGAATTACTCAAATAGAGTCGAATTGCATTTCCTAATTTTAAAAACTTAGTGGAAATTTTAAAATGGCAATTGGCTGAGTGCACTCAAGACACACAAACTGCAGAATCCATTAGAAAAGCTAATGAGTTAAAGTTGGAAATTGAATGGGCTCTTGATCAAGAGGAACAGTACTGGTGGCAGCGTTCTCGTATTAATTGGCTGAAGGCTGGTGATCGGAATTCTAAATTCTTTCACTTGACAACTTTGAAATGGAGACAGTATAACAGCATTCTTAGTCTCAAAGATGATTCAGGTCTTTGGTTGACAAATAAAGAAGATATCTCGAGGAATGTTGCAAATTTCTTTCAGTCTCTATTTACTTCTTCCGGTCCTCGTTGCATGGATGATGCCTTGAGTTATATGGAGACTGTAATTGATGATCAAATGAATATTATTTGTGGTATTAATTCTAGCCTCGTTGTATGGTTTCTAAATACGTGCCATAGCAGAGTAAACTTCATGTCTTTTGTTTTTTCCTTTGCCTCTCTTATAATTTTTCACACAAACATGAACCAAATTATGCATAAATTTGGCCGTGTGCTGCAGTGCACGTAGTCTTGTACTACAGCAAATGTCACAGAGAGGCTCAACTCATGCTGGTTTGCTTATGTGCTGTATGATGAATATTTCTCACGTCACGACATGTGACACATAAAATCCTTTTTCACCTTTTTCTTCACTTTTAATGCTTGAGTGGCCCAACTTCACTTCGGGCCTGCATTTAGGGCTAAAATCATAATCAATTACACCAATTACATCTTTTTGATTACACATCACGTTAATTCACTTAGTTGCCCTCATTAAACTTAATTAATTCAAATTTAAATTTCTAGAATGTTACAAATACCTCTCAATTTTTTTAACAAAAGTAAAGAAAAATTGTAAGAGAAGTTATAAATATCTAAATTACTTTAGTCATTTATTGAACTAAGCTTGTGAATTTTATAATCAAAGTTGTGAACGAGAAGAAAGAAGAAGCTTTATTGCACTTCACTAATTGAAGAAAAATGATAAAAAAAAATTATGAATGCCTAAACCACTATAATCATTTATTGAATTAAAGCTATGAATTTTAAAACCAAAGTTGTGAACATAAAGAATTTGGTTGTACTTTGTCAATTGAAGAAAATGGTGAGAAAAAATTATAAATATATAAACCATTTTAGTTATTTGCTCAATTATAATTGTGAATTTCAAAACTTCAATTGTGAAACGAAAAAATTTTATTACAATTTCTTAAATTAAGAGATAGTTTTGATATTTTATTTAAAACTTTAATGGCAATTGAATCCATTGAAACTTAAAATACATTATTATATTTTATGAGATTAAATTATTATTTTTTTATTTTAGAGAAATTCATTTGTTATTTTGTCTAAATTTAATGTAAAGGAATTTATTAACAGATTCAACAAAAATTAATGTTGATATATATATACATATATATGTCCAGATTTTTTTTTTCCCCTGGCCAGGAAGATACATTTAGATGTTTAGTCAAGAAGCGCAACGAACAAAATACGACTCCGGGGTCCTTTTCGTAATTTTGCGATCTAGCTAGCTAAGGATGAAATATAGACAGAATTATTGGTTTCCTTGCCTTTTACTTTTTGTTGACTTGCCCTATAAAGTGTGTCAATTTTAGGTATACGAAGGAAAAGTATATTAAAAGGCATGATTGTATATCATATATGCGCCTTTTCATAATTATGCTGTTTTTATTTTTTGACGACGTCTTTTAAGTTTTACATCGGACATGATACAAATTCCTAAGGCTTCCTTTTATTTTTTATTTTTTATTTTTTAAGAAAAAATTACATATAAATCATGTAGAGCAGACTTATTTATAAATAAATTTTATAAAATTTAAAAATTATGGTCAAGACCTTTTAAAACTTAAGTATAATTTAAAATTAAGGTGTAAAGATAATATTACCCTTATTAAAAATATATTATATCAATTAAGTAATTTACAATGATCACTTTAACTTTTTATAAATGTAATTTCATATATCTAATAATTAAAACTAATTATATTGTTATGAGTTTAATATTGATAGCATACAATTATCTCATCACTAATTTACAACCATTATCTCAATATTTTAATTATGGCTTTACATATATAATAGTTAAACCGTTCATATATAGCAGTTTAATACTCATTGCTTACATACGTAATAGTTAAACTAATCACATATTATTAATAAAATTTAACACTAATTATTTACAACTACTTCATTAATAACTTACAACTACCACTTCAATGTTTTATAATTATAACTTCACATTCAATAATTAAATTAATCATGCAATATAAAGATATATAATATTATATTTGTGTTTTAATTTTAAATTATACTTGAATTTCAAGAGATTTTGTTATAGGTTATAAATGTCAAGAGATTTATTTGTAAATAAATTTACTTTATAAAATTTATACATAATTTTTTAATGCTTGTAGTCTTTTTTTTTTTGGGGGGGGGGGTTGTGGGGTTAGATATGGGTCAGCGTCACAGAAGGCAATGGTTCGTTCTATTAAGGTGTGCCACTCTGTAATGAAATTCAATAAGGGGGTTGGTCATATATGTAAATATCGGAAAATTCCATGTTTCAAAACATACAAATCGATGTATAGGAGGATCACAACATTGAGATTAGGTACGTGTCTGAGTTTTTCCCATAACAATTTTTTTTTTCCGATTTACAAAACGGGAAATCAAACCTTGCTTAAGAGAACAAGTGCTCAAATTATTTAAATCAAATGTTATTGATAGTATATATATTTTTTATTCTTCATAATTGATACCAGATTAAGTATAGGAGATCAGGGATTAGTTTGTAACAGATTCAACAAATGAAACATGTTTTGATATAGACCTAGAACAACTAAATTCGTTGACATTTTTAGATCATAAATCTTCAAGTAAATTATATCGTTCCCTTTGATAAAAATGCTCAAGCTAGCCAAATCATGTTACCATGTATCCTAAAAATTAACCCTCTCCCATGTGAAAATAAAATATATATAAAATAAAAATAAAAAAGTTTAAATGTACGATTTTAATGCTATAAGTTTAAGACAAGAAATTTAATGCTATGAGTTTAAGACAAGACGTTAATGTTGAGACGATAGTGCCTTGATCCTATTTATAGGGCATAAAGAGAAAAAAAAAAGTTCTATTTATAAGATATTTGTCAAATGCTTTTCTTTATATATCTGTCGTTATTAATGCTTTGACAAAAAATGATAGCAATGAAATTTAAGAATATTTATTAAAGATAAAGGTAGAAAATTATTAAATTTTAATATAAAATTAATAAAATTTAAAATTTTTCTTGATTCTATTGAAACATTCTGGAAGTAATTTATAAATAAAATTAGAGAAAGTACTCTCTCTATTTTTATTTATAGGAGAAAAAAATTGTATCATACAATTTAAAAAAACCAATTAACTATATTAATTATATCTAAAAATAAAAAAATTAAACTATAATACTCTTTATTAAATGTTTCTTATAACTATGAATGATAAAATTATGAACGATATGTTTATTAAAAATGTAATTTTACTTATATAAAAAAATTAAAAGTAATACTTTTTTTATAAATAAAAATAGTGGGAGTGTAATTTAAAGGTCTTTTATAAAATGAGTAAAAGATGTAAATCTAAAAAGCAAGCGCACATCTAAAATTTGTCGGAATAGGTAAGTGGGCAAAAAATTGATGGTGGGGTGGGGTGTGGGAGTGTGTGGTCGTTGTGAAATTGAAGGGAAAGGCAAATAAAGGAGGCAAATTTTGATGGTAAGCAATAAAGATTAAAGTTTCAAAAGGCACGAGCATGATAGCTGGCGTGCTCACCCACCATGGAATGACTTGTCACCATTTATTGTGTGTTTGGTAAGCACCGAGCATTAATGTAAAGTGAAATAATTTCAAAAATGCAAGATATTATATTATTGTACTCTTTTTAAAAAAAAATAAAAAATAATATTCTCTTCAGTTAAAAATATAAAATATTTTTTACAAGGTTAGATGTTTAAAAATATAAAATATTTTTAATCTTTTAAAGTGTAATCATTGTCTTTTTTTTTCAAAAGCACCCCTATTAATAATAATTTTATATTTATTGTAGAGTATTTAATAGAGATAAATATAAAAAAATAAGGTTAGTTGAAAAGTATGTAACTACTTTATTGGAGGGTGAGATTTGATTAAAAATATCTTTATATTTTTTAATAAAGAGAGTAAATATTATTGTATAATAATAAAGTATACATACCTGATTTTGAAAATAACATAGTATCACATATTTTTTATTTTCTTGCTCGACAAATTTTAATTAGTCAGTAAAACAAGCACATATTATCGTAATTTTGCAAATGAATCCAGGTTTTTTTAATTGTTAATATTATCTAGTAATTAATATTTTATTAAAAATAAAATGCACAGGGCTTATTTGAGAAAATATTCTAGACTTCTAGTAGATATATATATATATATATATATATAAACAGGAAAAGAATAGATGGAGACTGGAAGTGAACATGAACAAAAAATCATCCCAATCCCGTGGATGCAAGTTGATGAGAAGTACACGTCATACGGTTGATGATGGAGACACGTTCAATCACTAAGCAGATCTTCTGCGGATTGGTCCTCATGCAGTTAAATGCATGCACTTGGACTGTGTTTGGTTTAACAGAGTAGCTAAGGGGGAGGGGAGGTCATAACTTACTCCCTCAATCTTTACATGTGAAAAATCTTTTAATTTTTGTTTATTCTTAAATATAATAATAGATTGTTAGTATTTTTTTAATTTAATAAGAATATAAACACTTTCATTAATTTATTTTAAAAAAATTTATTTTTTATTTACAATAATTAAGGGTAAAATTGAAATGTTGTTGTGCTTTTAATTAAATAATTAATTTTTATTAGCTTGTATAATTAAGTTGAAAATATATTATATATAAGGATGGAGGGAGAATTTATTATCATATCTATATATATTATCTTATAAAAATAATAATTTTTAGATAGTTTGTAGATTTGTAAAAAATGATTTATTTTGTAAGAATTTTATAAAAAAATAGATATTATTTTATGCTTATTTATAATCATACAAATTTATTATTAATTAATTTTTAATTTTATGATATATTTCTTGATTTCTGTTCTACAAATATAATTTATTATGTAATTATTTTAAAATTTTATCATATATTTGTATATCCTGCATTTTAAGAACCTATCTAGAATAGTTTCTTAAAAATAAGATAATTAAAAATATTTTTTTTTATTTTGATTATTTTAAAAAAATTTAAAAAATGTTAGTAAATATATATATTTTAAAAATAAGTTCTTTTTTTTTTATAAAAATAAGTTATTATAAGGCTTCCACTTTCATATACCTCCAAGTTTGAAGGAGTTTCAGCTCGTCAAGAATTCTCATAATTAAATTCAGCTGAGTGTTAGGGATGTATCCTAACTTCTCTTCGCGAATAAGCCTTTCCAAATTCTGTTTAATTTTTATCCTCAATTATTTGGCCTTCACAAGTCGCTTCCCTTCTCTATAGTCAACTGATCCATTCATGTCCAGTATAATCCATCTTAATCCTGAAAAGCTTTTATCTAAATTCACTATCCAGATGATATGCTGCCCAATTTTCTCTTAATAGTACAAACAAGGAGGATTTGGTCATGTTTGAATAGTCGTATAGAAGGAAGAGTCAAACAAAAACGAAAATGATTGAGTGGCGAACAAGCTCCAATCAAATTCATTTGGATATTGATTGATCATGTTTCGCTCTCACTGGACCGATCCCTCTGGTGTCAAATAAAATCAAAACTAAATTTCGTCAAAATCTAAGGACTCATTTGTTTTTTGTTTTTAAAAATTGTTTTCTGTTTTTAAAAAATAGAAAAAATTTAAAATGTTATTTGGATAAGTGTCTTTCATTTAATTATTTTTAAAACTGTTTTTATTTTAAAAAAATAAAAAAAAATTTAAGTTGTTTTTATTTTATTTTTAAAATAAACTACATTTGATTATTATAAATTATAATTATCTTGACTAATTTTTATTATTAATCACAATTATTAAATGCTTATAACTATCAATATTAGTCTATTTTTTAATTTTAAAACTGTTTTTAAGTTAACATAACTAAACGAGTTCTCATCTTATTTTGTTTTAAAAATAATTTTAAAAATTATATTACAAAATAATTTTAAAAATAAAAAATAAAAAATAAAAATAAAAATAAAAACCAAACAGGTCCTACGATATGCGTGAAAGGGATGTATAAGGCGATTCCAAGAACAAAGCAAACATTGTAACTTTTTTCTCGGTTATATATTGGTTTCAGTTCTTCAGTCCCAAAAAAAAAAAAGTAAAACAAACAAGACCCCAAAAAAAAAAAAAATGACGGCATAGCATTTGATTATTATGGCCTGCTTAACCCTCCTCTGACCATTCTGTTCCTTGATTTCTTATGCGTGTGTGTGTGTATAATAAATAAATAAACATCTCTGTTGGCCACAATTCTGAATTGTAGCTAGGGTCACATGCAATGTTTTGACCTTGTTCAACTATTCCGATGCGAAAATGAAAATATCTTCGATTTTTGCGACTGCACGTGAGTTCACAGAAGATTACGTGTTCTCTTCTATAAGTTTTAGTGGAGTCTCGCTTCAAATGGAACGAGGAATAAAGATCGAGCCTAGAAATTTTATTTAAATAAAAATTTAAGCATTAAAAATTAATTTGTTTAAATAATCAAGCTTAAAAGCCTAACTCTGTTAAGTTCTATAAAAAAAAGCTTAGATCCTAACAATTTTGATAAGTCAGGTTATTTTATATATATGTACACACATACATACATATATTTGACTGACAATGATACAACTTAATCAATAGTTATTATAGGTAATGAAGAAGAAGTTACATAAATGATTGACATTAAATCTCCACATTTATCTTTAACAAGTGGACTTATATTTGAGAGATACAATATTTTATTTTTAAATAATGATGAGGAGAATTTATATTTACATTGATGAGGATTAAAAAATTTTATCTTAAATTTAAAATTTTAAATATTTTTTAAATTTTATGTGAGACTTTATTTTATTTTATATTAAACTTTAGAATATTCTGTTTAAATTAAAATATTATTTTTTTTGAAAAATATGCCCTAAGCCTTGTAAATAAGAATTGAATTTTAAAATTAGTTTTAATTTTAGATAATCAGGTTTTAGAACTTGAACTTTTAAAAGCCTAGTCCATAAAAATCAAGCCTGTTTTGATTCCCACTTCTAGCTTCAAGGATGAGCGGCAGAATCAAATCAAATGAGCTTGAATTGTTTTATGATATTTATCAGGATACATTACCAATGAAAAAAAGACTGTATATATAGTTATGAAATCCAAATACAAGGGAAAAAGTCAATCCATGATTTTTTTCCTTAACCTTTCTATAAAACATGTATGAGGAAGGAATCAAGGCACTGTTGAAACTAGTTGACAAAAAATAAATAAAAGGCAGCGTAGCTAGAAATTAGTTCAAAACAAGAAATGATTGAAGAAAATTATTTTTAAAACTTTAAGTGACCGGCTTAAAGTCTAAAATTATAAAAAGGGGCAACGGAACAAATCAAATACCAGCAGCTTGGAACAATAGGATGATATGAATTTTGAAACACCAGTTTGCTTGTGTGATATATTCAAACTCGTGATCGATTGTCCCAAAAGAGATCATGATTCGTCATACTCTCTACGGTTGTAAATCACTAAGTATTATATTAATCTATGTTATGAAATCAGGAGATGATTACATGACTGAATTTAATTATCAAATCCAACATATAATTTACAAAAACTGTAACGCACACGACACTTGGATCGCCCATTTGAACGTTCAATTCAATGTTTAATTCTATATGCTTTCCTCAGTGTCATGATCACAACATATTACAAATTTATTCAATTATTGCTGAATAAACTGACCCCGTTAATATGCATTTTTCCTCCCCAAAAACAACAAAAGGAATATAAAACAAAGGAAGGGACAAGTTAAGTGGGTTTGGTTTGAATTCCAAATTTGTTTGTTCTAGAATTGGGGCATCCATTTGTCAACTTGATAAAAGAACTCGTGCGATGTTCTCATCCACCCTATCTTAATTAGGCGGATCCGTTGTCCCACTCCAACCTATGCAGAGTGCTAGTCACGATTTAAATATTATTTTGTAATCTTTATTTTTTTTAAAAAAAAATCAATTTAATATTTACAACTCATGTGCATGTGTTAATGTAAGGTTCTAATCCCAGACCTTAAACGCATAAAGTCGTTGTGTTGTCACTAAGACAACTTGTCACTAACATTTACGTGCTTTCCTTAATTTAAGCATGTCAAAGACTACGGGTTTTTTAATCAAAATAATCCCCCCCCCACCCTTCTCTCCCTCGGGTTCCTAAGATGCGTTGAGTTTTTTGGAGAGCAATGAAAATAGCCAAATAGGCAGGCTTTTGTTGCTGTGATGACTAAGTGGGCTTTTTAAGAGGCCGAAAACGGCTTTAATGGGCAGCCACAAAGAGCCCAATTAAAAGAATGATCCTCAAGGAGAGCCATGTGTGGGCCACCACGCTGATCTTGTCAGTTGTCACTCTACTTCACTGCGACGAATCTCTACAAATCATGCATCGTTAGTTTGTTACAATTTTTTTTTTTTTCAATCACCAAGAGACACAGGACATGCTTTTAGGTTCAGGAACATTTACAAATTATTCATTATTATAATTTTAACATACAATGCCATTGAACATAGATAAAAATAAAATAATATAAAAAATACAAATTCCATACACAATTATATTTATTTGTAATATTTTTCTATCTCAATATAAACATGATTTCTTATGTACATAAAACACATTTGTCTGTTGAGAGAGAGTTTAGAGATTTGCAACGCTCCCTCTGCTCATTCGCTGACATCCACAACGCATGGATATATAAACTCCATACTTATTTAATCGAGCGGTGGAACCAACCCAGCCAAATAAAATTTATCATTTTAGTTTTTAGAGACATGGTATTTTTTTTAAAAAATAAAACACCACTTACGTACAGATTAAAACAAACAAAATCTCACACGTATCGTTGATGTGTTTGAGATGAGACAGCCCTCGTGCCTCACGTATTTAATTAGCAGGAAAAACAGAGAGGATTAAAAAAAAATGGAAGAACTTAATAAACTGATCGACAAAACGGAACGGAACGAACTGAAACTAAGTGTGTGAAGGGTTACATCACAGCTAGGAAGGAGAGTATGGTTGGAGATAGACACATGCGAAGCAAAAGAAGCAGACGCACTTTAAAGAGGATTATTTATTACGTCCCGTTTTCAAAGTCGATAAAAGTGGTTTCAGCTCACCCACCCCTTGGCTTGCACATCACGCGAGTGGTTTTCCATTTGCTTAAAATTATGAGCACATACTTGAACGTTGTCTACAATGTAAGATCCTGTATCATCATCATGTGCCTATATATTATGTTAACTAACATCTCTACTTACTTAATAAATGGCTGCCAATTACAACATCCTCAAGTGTGTGAGTGTGTTGCCATTTAATTATCTGGGAAAAGAAAGAGTTTACACACAGAGAGAACCAGACGTAACAAATTAGTGCACGAAAAATTGAAGGTCGCGAGGTACAAGTTACACATAGATATCTGCCTTTTGCTTTGTACGAGTCATCCGTAGTTGAATTGCTATCCTATCCATCGCCAATCTTTCATTTTTAAGCGTTGTTCTGTCAAATGTCAATGCACTTTCTTTCTTCTTCTTTTTGTAGATTTTGTTTATCATTCATCACATTGCTATGCGCAATAATCAAAGAAACAAGAAAGATGAAATATCCTCTTATATGTATTGGCAATATTATGATCATTTAATGTCTTAGTCCATCATTAATGAAAAGGGCAAGATGTCAAAGAACTAATTTATTAGAAGTGAGATTCGGTTAAAATATAAAAATATTATATTAATTTAAAAATAATTAATTAATTTATTAAGAGTGAGATTTAATTAAAAATATTTTATACTTTTTAATTAAGGTGTTACATCTATGACATCTTGAAGGATGTGAACCTTTTATATTGTGCGAGTTTATTAATTTTTATGGTTTGAATTAAATCTTACTATTAATTATATGATATTTATTTTGTCTACTTTTGATTTTGAATGAAGCATGATGTATAATAATTGAACATCTTTTAACTATATATTTGGAAAATAGTAATTTAGATTCGAACCATTTAATAAAATTGAAACGATCTGTTTGCCAAACGAAGCAGAGTTGTGTTTTTGTGCAGGGCCATAGATTATTGTTCTTTAATTAACAAATACTTTCTCCAACCTGTTGAATTATAATGTTATTTGATGAGCACGTAAATTATATTCTTCCTTATAGAATTGAAAAAGAGTTTGAAAGAAAGTTTTCTACTCATGGGCAGGCAAAGTTTGATGAATGCTAAAGTGGGTTAATTAACTAAGCCAACTAGGTACCGTTCAATTTCGCACATGATGCTTCCCTATCACACACATTCGAATATACTCCTATTCCTATATAGTAAGAAAGCTAGCCACTTCCACTGATTCTCTATTAAATCTCACACCAAAAAACTGAGTTGCGTAAATTTTTGCACGAATATTTCAAATTTTATTCATGTTCAAAACAGATTACAAATCACTGTTTATGTTCAACCATGTTATTTCCTCTAGAAGAATTCATGCTTGTCCACGTTCCAGTCAGTCCAGTTTTGTCCTGATGATGTTGGGATAGGTCTATTTCAGCTCATAATGGACAAGAAGGGATTTTGTGAGATGGGATAAAAATATATTTGGGATGTGCTAAGATTAAGGACACCATTAGGACATCCCGCCCCAAATATATTAATTCTTCATTTATTTAATAGTATATATTTTTTTAGTTACATAACCATTTTCTTAGTGCTGACAATATAATCTTTTTTTTTTGTTTCATTTTTTACAACATATTAATTATATATAATTTATTTTTATATTTATTTATCTAATAATCTTTGTTTATCTTGTATCTCTTGCTTTGGTTGCAAAAGAGTTATTATAACTTCAAATATCTCAATTAAAGAGGAAGAACTCATGACTTGAAGCGTGCTTGATTAGCTTAAGTTGTGTAACTTTGATTTTATTATTGTTATGTTTATAGCTTAAAGGCCATTTATGGTTGTTATTTTAAGTTATGTTTGTTGTGATTACGTTCTTTTACTTTAAATTATATTTTTTGCAACTCAATAGTTAAATTTACATATTTGTATTGTTTTTGTTTTGAACTTATAGGTAAGTTTTGTAATTTAACAAGTGTTGTTATTTATACCTCTCTTCCTACATTTTACATATTTTATTAGGATATCCCAATCTTATCTTATGCCAATTCAAATAAGATGACACAATTTTTAAGGCATTCAAGAGAGGAAAAAATTTTAGTTTCATTCATATTTTAAGGTAGAACTTCCTGCCCCTACTTAACATTGGCATACTTAATAATGAATGTATGCCAATTTGTTTGAGATTGATATAGTGTCCGTTTAGATTTCAATTGTGTATAATAAATTATAAAAATAATTGATTAAATGATAGATTTTAATCATAATTGATTATATTATAATGCAATCTGTTTAGATATTATTTTTTTAAAATTAATTTTAACAGAATTAAAGATGTTTGGATAATTTAATTAGAATCAATTTTAGCTATATAAATTACTATATAATTTATTTTTTAAATACTAAATACTAATTTTTTGAAGATACAAAGTTCAAATTTTATCAAAAAAAAAGAAAAAAAGAGAGTTTGGTTTTATTTTTATTAAACTATGTGCTCTCTTTAAAATTTTTTTTTGGACATTTCTTTGTAATTTTCTCCAATGCTTTTTGGCAAACTTTTCCACAAACGCTCGGATTATCAGCTCGCAGAAAGAGTTTATCTTTGGGCCAAAAATCGATTAACAAAAAACTTTGGGTGTTTGAATAATTTTGTGCAGAATCGGTTTTTTAACCTAAAAAATTGATTCTAAACCATATCCAAACACACAGATATACGGTCCAATCCAACTCAGGCATGCAAAGTCAACAATAAAATCCTCTTGCCCATTTATTCTTCATCGTCCGACCACACTATATAAAACGCCTCAGCTTGTTTCCATGTACGTCACGTCCTCTAGGTATATAATATCACCCATGCTACACTGCTGCATGTTTCTTCCCTTACTCCCTCCTCATTTACCTCTTATTTATCGCATCCAATTAAGGTTCACGTCATTCGCATTCAACCTTGAAGCTCAAATGCATTATTACATTATATATTTATATTGCTCCACGCCACTGATTTGCTTTTTCCCCTGTTCAACTCCTGCATCAAATTAGGCAAGTCTTTCATACCATTGTCCACAGTGAATCATATATAATGCGATTTGCTATATGTACATTATTCTTATATTTAATTTAATTTATTTTGGTTATTCTGTTTAATTAATCAACTTGCCTGCCCTTAAATCCATCCTCTCTTTTTCCCACCCATCCCGCGTCTATCAGTTGAATAAGGACACGTCAGAATCCAGGCAGAGCCCATCATGCAACTCTCATTGCCACATGCTCTTGCACGTGTCACCATCCCGCCCCTCCAAATGGAAGACAGATCCGACGGCGCCCAGCTCGCTTCATGCCCAACTCTCTTCGTAACTAACGTTGATTTCTCTATTTAAAGAACCACCGGACGGGTGACCAAAACCTCACCCAAATTCACTGACTGCGTTTTGTCTCTCGATTTCTTTAGTGACCATAAACATCTCTCTCGTCATCCTCCTCCCACTTTCCTTCAAAACCAAACAACCTGAATCCTGTTTACCCTCTTTGCTCTTCTCACCATCCCCGAGTTCTTCACTCTTCACTGGCAATTCATCAGTCGTCTCGTTTCACATTTTGTCCCACCAAATCAGCAATGTTGCGGCACTGCAGCTATCACGGCGTTGCTTTAATGGCGGAAAACGACAAGAGGAGGCAGGAGAATGAGGCCGATCCGTTGAAGTGGGGTGAAGCGGCGGAGTCGACGAGGGGGTGCCACGTGGAGGAAGTGAAGGGCATGGTGAAGGATTACAGGAGGAAGGTGGTGAGGGTGGGAGGGGAATCGCTGACGGTGGGGCAGGTGGCTGCGGTGGCCGAGGCGAAGGCGAAGGCGGAGCTGGAGGAGGGGAAGAGGGAGGGAGTGGAGGCGAGCAGCGCGTGGGTGATTGAGAGCGTAAAGAAAGGGATGGACAGTTATGGAGTGACGACGGGGTTCGGTGCGACGTCGCACCGGAGAACCGGCCGAGGGGTGGCGCTGCAAGCTGAGCTTATAAGGTGAACCTGACACTCGTGTTCAGATGCTTTCGCCTTCGGCTTTTCCATTTCGTTACGACTTACGACTTACGACTTACGAGAGCCTCTTCTTTTCTTAAACTTGCCTTTTTTGTTTGTTAATCTCTTGGTGTCCCTTTGCTGGGCTTTGCTTTGTTCCCCAATCCCAAAACAACTGTATCAAAACAGAAAAACCTAAAACAACTTACAATTTAATTAAAAAAACTTACAATATTTTTTGGTACACAGAAAAATTGCAGTTTTGTTTTAATCTCTCTACTGTCATTGCTCGATCAAAAATTTATTTTACTGCAAATAACACGTAAGAAGTTTAAATTTATTTTAAGCCATATTTTTACAAATTTTGAAATGTTTTTAAATGGGTACAAATTTTAATTTCTTTAATATACATTAAAGCCAGAAAAGACCCGAATTGTATATCCAAATTTAATTAATATCTCTATAATTATTATACATCATTCCGAGAAAACATATAAAATTATATGATTAGTTTTAAGTTCGCTCAATTTCAGAGGACACCATAGAATTGACTTTTCCTTTATTTTACTATAGTTATATATTATACAATACAAATGATAATAAAAAGCTATATAATACAAACTTTTCTTTTATTTTTGAGATTCTATTATTTTTTATTCATCTGATCGCGGATTAACTGCTGACACTAAATCATATGTTAGATCACCCTTCTTTAATATATAGATATTATTTTAAAAAAAAAATTTAAGTTATTGAAGATAAATTTAATATACATCATTAAACTTTAATAATTAAATTTTTTAAACACATTTATGTCGAATTATTTATTTAATAATTTTTAATAGTCTGAAGTCTAAACACATGTTGGCTAAATTGTGAGCCATAATATAAATTATAAAATAAACGACGCTTGAAAAATGAAAACAGGTTTCTGAATGCGGGAATATTTGGGAAGGGAGCAGAAGCTTGCCATACTTTGCCACGCAGTGCATCAAGAGCAGCGATGCTGGTCAGAATCAACACGCTCCTCCAAGGTTATTCTGGCATCAGATATAACATACTCGAGGCCATTGCAAAACTACTCAACCACAGCATCACTCCATGCTTGCCCTTGCGTGGTTCCATTTCAGCCTCTGGGGACTTGGTCCCATTTTCATACATTGCTGGACTTCTGACAGGAAGGCCTAATTCAAAGGCCATTGGCCCCAACGGTGAGTCCCTAAGTCCGTCGGAAGCCTTCCATCTAGCCGGTATCCATGAAGGCTTCTTCGAGTTGCAGCCAAAGGAGGGTCTTGCGCTTGTTAATGGAACTGGGGTTGGAGCTGGTTTGGCTTCCATAGTTCTTTTTGAGGCTAACACTTTAACAGTCCTATCTGAAGTCATGTCTGCAATTTTCGCTGAAGTAATGCACGGCAAGCCGGAGTTTACAGACCATTTGACACACAGATTGAAACATCATCCTGGGCAGATCGAAGCAGCGGCAATAATGGAACACATCTTGGATGGAAGTGCTTATGTCAAAGCTGCGCAAAAGTTGCACGAGATTGATCCTTTCCAAAAGCCTAAGCAAGATAGGTATGCTCTTCGAACTTCCCCTCAGTGGCTAGGTCCTCAGATTGAAGTTATCAGGTCGTCAACAAAATCCATTGAGAGGGAGATCAACTCTGTGAATGATAACCCTTTGATTGATGTATCGAGGAACAAAGCTCTTCATGGTGGCAATTTCCAGGGCACCCCAGTTGGCGTTTCCATGGACAACACAAGATTGGCTTTGGCTGCCATTGGAAAGCTCCTTTTTGCTCAAATGTCTGAGCTGGTTAATGATTTCTACAACAATGGCTTGCCTTCAAATCTGTCCGGGGGACGTTGTCCGAGCTTAGACTACGGATTCAAGGGTGGTGAGATAGCAATGGCTTCATATTGTTCTGAACTTCAGTATCTAGCAAACCCAGTCACAAATCACGTCCAAAGTGCAGAACAGCACAATCAAGATGTGAACTCATTAGGACTAATCTCTGCCAGGAAGACAGCTGAAGCTGTTGAGATATTGAAGCTCATGACTTCAACCTACTTGATTGCTCTTTGTCAAGCCATAGATTTGAGGCATTTGGAGGAAAACTTAAAGAATACGGTCAAGAATACAGTGAGCCAAGCGGCTAAGAAGGTCCTAACCGTGGGTGCTAACGGAGAGCTTCGTCCTTCAAGATTTTGTGAGAGAGATTTGCTCAAGGTGGTTGATCGGGAGCATGTATTTGGATATGTTGATGACCCGTGTAATGCTGCTTACCCTCTGATGGAGAAACTAAGGCGAGTGCTTGTAGAACATGCATTGATGAATAATGTTGGCTTGGAAAGTGGATATGCTTCCATATTCCTCAAGATCGGTGCCTTTGAAGAGGAACTGAAGGCAGTGTTGCCCAATGAAGTTGAGTCTGCAAGAAATGCCTTTGAGAAGGGGATTTCAGCAATCCCTAACAAGATTATAGAGTGCAGGTCCTATCCACTTTACAAGTTCGTCAGGGAGGAGTTGGGGGCACAGTTTTTAACTGGAGAGAAAAGTCGGTCCCCAGGAGAAGATTTTGATAAAGTTTTCACTGCAATCAGTGAAGGGAAGTTGATTGATCCCATGTTTGAATGCTTAAAGGATTGGGATGGTGCACCTCTTCCACTATGTTAAGAACCCAGTGAGTGAACTTAACTAGTACTCTCTATTAGTCTTTTTGGTAAAGCTGTTTGTTTCTTGAATGGTAAGCAATATGATCCTATTACGGTTTATTCTCAAGTGATTGATGATTCATGTGTGTTCTATCATGTAATTATGTATAGCAAGCAATTAAGCCTAGCTTCAACCTATATATATATATATATATATATTTTCCCTAAACAAAGTACTAAAAAAAATTTCTGCTTAAAGCAATTTCTAAATTGAAAATTTTCAAAATCACGTTTGCTTACTAAAATATAATAAAATAGAATGAATTAAATAAATTAATATAAAAAAAATAAATCACCTTTCTCCTTATCATAAACATGATAAAATTTATTAATATATACTATAAATGTAAGAATCATCATACTATTAAAAAATCTTATAAATTATAATTTCTAATCCCATAAATTAAATTACCTTTTTTTTTTTATGAATGTACTTACCTATCTTTTTTTATCATCTTATTTTTACTTCTATTTTTTTAATCCATTCCATTCTATTCTATTTTAGTAAGCAAGTGTAACTCAAGTGTCTCAGTCAAAATATTATTGGTCATGAATGTAAATGAATGCATCTCCCTTTTCAAGAGTAAAGTTATCCACTGCAGTATGTTTATCCCCAACGAGTACACTATGATATCCTCAAGGAAAGGACTTTTTCAACAGAAGGGGAAATTTTTTCCTGAAGAAATAGAAATGGACTTCAAAGTTTTACCTCGAGAATTTTCCACCAAAATTTGTTGAATCTCAAAACAGCTCGACAAATAACAAGCATCTTTTTAGATCTAGCTGCTTCCACCATGCTCCAGATCATGCTCAAAAGCAGATGCCGAATCCATATCAGCCCACAGAACCAAATTCAAGACAATTACTTTTTATTTTTACCAAGGCAATTAATTACATATATGTACATTTTAATATCAAATAGTCAATTACAATAGCGTATTTTGACAAACGTCAAAAGCTAATATAACTGCCTTACAGCACATAATAGCCATCCCAAATCAGAGGCCTCTGAAACACAAACCTAAAGCAAAACTTACAGCCGGCTACGTATCGTGTTAGGACAAAATAGCTGAAAACCAAACTCTCTCTTTGGTTAGTCATCATCTGACAAACAGACTATGTCAGCCGACATAGCTGGACGGACAGAGTCATCCTGCACGCTACTAGAAGTACCAAACTCAGATTGCTGCAATGATGTCACATTTGACGAACGTAATAGAGAATTTCGCAGATTCAAACCGGGTTGACAATTACCATCCATAGCTGGCTCCCTGGCCGATAAGTTAGGACTGGTTAACGCTGCAGGAATTTCAGGCCGGTGCACTCTATTACGAGGATCAGATATATTGGTTGAAAGTGTAGGTCGAGAATGGTTAGGCAATGAGGGAATTACAGGAATGCTATTAGGGGCTTGTTGACTCGACACACCATGCGCAGGTGTAGGGAGACCAGAATCAGGCAAAGATGTTGAGGGTCTGTAATGCTGGAGATGGGGTGGAGTGGTACGGAACCCACTACCAGCTTGATGATTTGCTAATGGAGGAATGGAGCTGATATGAGGTGGCCTTGGAGCTGCATTGTAAGCAGCTAGTAGAGGTGGCGCCATGGTCTGTGAGATAGTTGTAGTCGATATAGGTAGCACCATGGGTGAAGAGCTAGCCGGAGCAGGCATAGGTGTCCCCAAAATCTGTGAGCTCGCTGGAGGGGAGAAGGGCTGCATACTGGATACAAGTGGCACCATGGTCTGAGAGCCAGCGGCAGTGGCAAAATGCTGCAGGGTAGATGCAGGAGGCCCAAGAGGCGGACTTGCAACAAGGGGAGGCCTCATATCTCTTTGCTGTCTTGAAAACCAAACCAATTGCTGCGCGAAACTTGGATCTGATAATAAAAATAATGGTTAAGAAAAACCTTAGGATATGACGTGTGCATATTCATGATCTGTAAACTCAGATAATGAGTGGGGTGATGTGAATGATTCAAAAGCATACACATCAATGGAGAAATGGAACAGAAAATTAGGTTTAAAAATGAACTTAGGAATTAAAAAAGATTTAATTGATTGATTTTATTTTGAATTTCATCATCGTTTTGTTCAGCTAAAGTGTCATTGTCAATCATCTTATTAAGAGTTACCTCTTGGGTTCCACATAAAGCTTCCTTTAGTGATTAAAGTCAGAGTAGGGCAGCTTCTTGTTAACCAATTAATTTTAATAAAGTTCTCTTGGCTTGTTATCATCTCTTTCCCTAATTCATCTCACTTGTCTACATCTCCCCCCTTAACCTTGTCTATGCCCCCTATAACTATTTTTATTATCACTTATACATCAAGTGGTATCAAATCAAGGCAAGGTTAACATTCCAAGCATTCCCTCTGCCACTTAAATCAACTCAAAAAACATTGCTAAAATTTAAGAGTTATTGTTGTTCATGAAAGGCAAGAGCACATGCATCCAACCTCCAGATCAGGCGAGACCCCAGTTGATGGGTGTCACGAAATCCATCTTGGCCCTAAGGCCACAGAGCACATGCCTCCACGCACCAGATATAAAACGAAATAAAAAAGTTTCAACATTTCCGAATACAAGTAATGTACCTTGCTGCGTTCCTGATGCCCCAGATACTCTAAGATCCATGCATTTAGACCTAAAAGCCTCAGCCCATGCCTGATTCATTTGAACTAAGTTGAGACTTGTATCCAGGGTCTTCCTTTTCAGTTGAAACTCAACCTCACTCTCCTGTAACTTGATATCATACTTCCTGCGAATTTCCTCGATTTCCCTCTCACAATCAGATTTCAACTGCAGTTTCTGCTCAAATAACATAAATAGTTACAACAAAAGAAGTGAAGAGATAAAGATAAAAAAAAAAAACATAGATCATGCATAGCAAAAGCAAAATAATTTAGGTGCAACACAAACTAACCGTATCTTCATAGTATTTCAAGGTTTGCTCTGATTCTTTACGTAATCTGTCCAATTCATTTTTTAATGGATCAATGACCAAAGGTGAATGCATCCTGTTCATCGATTGGGTTGCAGTTTGTCTAAGATGATTATTGATCTCTGAAGGTGTGAAAACATTTCTTGTGTCTAATGATTGCGTTCTGAATGCACCAAGAGGTGCATGCGAAACAAGATCAGAATTTGAGGCAGGATGAACAACGGTCTGATTCGCAACCTCCATTTGTGCAGGTGGAATACGGCCAGAAAGAGAATCTTCACTGTTTGACCGAAGTTCAATTCCAGTTGCCATAGATGGATAATGGTTGGAATTAGGGGACTCTGCAGGTGGAAATTGCTGCATTTGCTGCAGAAGCTCCCCGACCAGTGACTCATGATTCAATCCATTAGATTGTGTCACATCAATTTGACAACATACTGGCTCAACTCGCTGGGAAGAGTTAAGCATTTCTCCAGAAGTGTCCGGGTTAGAAGCAAGGGACTCTGCAGAAGCTAATTGCTGTACTTGCTCTAGAGGCTCCACGACTGGGTCATGACTAAATTGACCAGCTGGTAAAGCATCAGTAGGACTAGACACCGCCTCAACTTGCGAAGCGGAGATCTGCATTTCTCCACCTGTGCCCTGGTTGGAAGCAAGGGACTCTGCAGATGGTAATTGCTGCACCTGCTCAAGAGGCTCCATGACTGACTGGGGATTTGATTGATCTGCTGGAATAACATCAACTGGACCAGATACCAGTTCAGCTGGTCCGGACGAGTTCTGTCTTTCTCCAACTGTTGCATCTTTATCAACCATTCTGGGGGATGTTAATAAAGAGGCTTGCGAATCTTGTAGTGCCTGGCAGGCAAAAAATAAAAGTGAACGTGGTGTAAGATATATCTATAATTCTAAAAGATATCCAAGACATTATAGTTGTAAATTTCATACAGCATCCATCAACAAAGATAAATCAGCAAGCACAAGCACACTAAACTCGTCCTAACAAAGTAATAACCCAACTTCCTAAGAGCTTAAAAGGACAATCAACAAGTGCTAGAAATTCTAGGAAAAGTAACCAATGACTCGTAACCACCGAGATACAAAAGAATTCTCCAAAAATAAAAAATATTTATATAAGTGCAGATTCCAGAATATCTTTCATGTTGTCCATGACTGGATGCAACTCACACAGTATTATACATTTAATATTTATGTCTTCCAAAGGATAAGCTCATTAGCTGAAGATACCATTCTAGTTTACTAAAGCATGCAGAGATTGATAACACAGCACTATTGCCATAGTACAGGACTCTGCACAGTACAATTAAAGGCTACATTGAAGGAAAGCTTAATAATAATGCTGTCACCTGGGACAAGTTGTTATTGTTCATAGTACTATGCATTTGTTCCTGCTCCTCTGATGTGACAGTTCGATCCAACACTACCACCTCTGTTCGGCATTCTCTGCCATTATAACATTGAGCTATTTCACGACTAGTTCCAGGCACTTCAAGTGGAACCTGTCCATCGTGCATGTGTAATGAGACTCCATCAGAAGTTTGCTGATCTGGAAAGAGCGGACTTTCACATTGTCTTGATAACTCTCTATCTGAAACATTCAACGGACTTCCATAAGAAATTAGTTCCCTGGATGAAGGAGGATCTACAGTTATATCCTTATCCGAATCCTCAAGCAGAATTTTCTCCCTGCGACCATCATAAAAAATATTATGGCCTTCCCCTTCGTTCATCATGCATGTGGCTCCATTGACATTATGTTCTTTGGAATGGGAATGCACAGAGATCATTTTCCCTCGACTGTCACATGCATCTTGAGCTCTATCAGGGCCCTCATAAGCACTAGCGGGCTCAACTGGAGGAGTTTGCGCTTCAACTGGACTACTGCACTGTAGAGCCACAGGGGACGTGATTTCTGGAGTTCTAGATAATCCAATCCCATTTCCTGTCATGGCTTCAACTATTCCATCAAAATTTGTACCCTCAGCAACAAGATTGGACATAAGGCACCTATTCTTTGGATTGCTGTGGCTCAACTTGCTCACTAGTCCTCAAGTATGCTCACTAGTCCTCAAGTATGCTATTCTCACGTTCTTTCAAAGGAAGTGTGTTTAACAATTCATCTTGTGCCCAAGACTTCACATCTTCCACCCAAGTAGCCTGCCAATTTTGTAACGTTTGCCTTGCTTTCAATAGGTCATCCTCAAGATCTTTGAGATGTATTTGATGCTGATGCTTCAAATCTTCAATTCTTCCAGTATATTCAATATCTAAAGCCTTAAGCTTTTCTGATCTCATCACATCATTGGGAGAAGAGGATCGAATAACGGCTGATTCTATTTTGTATTTTTTCTCAAGATCAGCCCTTTTTTCCTCATATGTTGCGTCCAACTTCTTCTTTTCTTCTTGATGCTTAAGGAGTAACTTCCTCAACTTCTTTTGGCACTTCTTTTGAATTTCTTTGATGCTTTTTGAGACATCTTTCTTAGCCAATTCAACCTCTAGCGCCAAGCCCATACAGGAATAATTCTTACCAGATAATTCAGATCCAGAAGCTTTTGGAGAGCCAGTGACATTGTAGTTTCCTGTTCGATGCAAAAATATATTCTTCAGACACCGCAACATTGAATAAATTAAGTTTGCCTCATCCTTCCTGCAACCAAATTTTAAATTCTGTTTTGCAAGCATGAGGGAAGCTTCATGGTCAATCTTGTGCTTTACCAAAGCAGCTGCAGTCCAACACTGAAATTTGCAATGTAGATGAAAAAAGCTTGTCAGATCATGTGAGCATCACAGATAAACAAGAGCTAAATAACAACTTTGCCTACTAGAAAGCATGAGTGATTGAAATGCTGTCTATTAGATGATAATAGGACTCTGCTAGCAAATACAACTCATGCAACTCACACAATCCATCAAAATGTCCAAAATGGTAGAGATTATGCTATTATGAATAGGCTATTCAGCAAGAGTTTATGATTCACATTTAAGTTGAACCTCTCTCTTAGCAAACAGATACCCTCAAGTACCTCATACACAACCACTTACACCAAATAACATCCCAATGCTTCCTAACACTACAATGGAACAGTACTCACAGCTAGCTTACAAGGGGCGAGTTCTCCCTACTCAAAAACCACTCCCAAAACTCTTTAACAAGTCGATTCAAATAAATTTATTTATTTATTTAAAAGATTTATATAATTTCATTAATATAGTTTATAGTTTCAAAATAGTCATTCTTATAAAGAATTAGATTAGTCCTATAACTGTAACTAGATGAATTCACACTCCACTGTTGCCTCTTTTGTCAGTCGTCGTGTTTTAACTTTTAAGATATTCGCTCAACTTATTCACAACTACCTTCTCCACTTTTTCATTGTCAATTTCCGTACGCACACTTCCACTCTCCCTTCAGCCCCTCTGTTTCTTCCATTTGCTCCTTCTTTTCTCCCTCTTGTTCCCCCTTTCTGTCTCCAGTATATTTAGGGGGCAGGTTGGGATCTGATACATAACTGTAGTATGAAGAGAAGAGAGAGGAAGGGGGAGAGAAGAACAGGAACAGGGAATGAGGAAACAGAGAGATAGACGACAAGAATCAGAGAAATGAATCTTATTAACTGTCACAATACTGAGTCAGAATACATTGCGTCTCCTTTTATTTACAGGCCCCATGTCTCTGCCCAAATTAACTAACCAACTAACCACTGTATCGTCCCATTTCCAATTATGATTACATAACAAGATCTATCAAATCAAAATATATTTAAAACACATGTATGAGTAACCTTGCAAAATGTAACAGTAGGATTCTATCACAATCAAATGGGTTGTTGAAATGAGAACTATATAGCTCATGAGCAAGAGAAAAGAATAAGTAGCAATCATTCAAAAGGGAAAAATAAAAGCTCTGAGGCGATTGGGAAAATGTTGCTTCTTCATGACAATATTTCAGCTGCACTAGCACAACAACAACAACAACAACAACAACAAGCCTTTATCCCACTAGGTGGGGTCGGCTACATGGATTGCAAGACGCCATTGTGCTCTATCATTTATTAAGCTTTTAGAAATATTATTAATTAAGAGATCACGTTCAACAACTTCCAAGAGTGTTCACTCAGCTGCACTAGCACAGTTCTGTGTAATTC
This sequence comes from Prosopis cineraria, assembly GCF_029017545.1. NCBI lineage: Eukaryota > Viridiplantae > Streptophyta > Magnoliopsida > Fabales > Fabaceae > Prosopis > Prosopis cineraria. The sequence goes on from NW_026555337.1 coordinate 2,909,586, forward strand.
CCACACTTCCTTGATTGAACCCAGTGTAAACTCTTGATTTAACTAGTAAACTTGTATCAGTCAAGGATATGGAAAGGTAAGTCACGTCAACTTGCAAGAGGCTTGGTAAAGATCTTGTAAACGGAGTATAAACTGGTTAACCAGTGTGAAATCCAGCTGTTTGTGTCCAGCCAAATGTTGCATTTCAAATTATCTTGAAGACTCAGCATGAAGTTTATAGAATTATGATAATTTTTTGCAAAGCAACAATAATTTGTAGATGACTGGAGACTGATGAGCCCAACAGAAAAGCGGATCTGACCTACTCTCAAAGAAGGCAACGGCCAGACAATATAGGGAAGGTTGAAGTCAGACAAAGAAATGGGTGAGTCCAGAGAAATCAAATAGGTGCAGGGGTAAATGAGGGAAACCCTAATGCAGCTAACTTTGTCTCGTGAGAAGGATGTGGGGTAGGGAGGAAAGTGAATCTGTAGAGAAGAATCTAGTAAAGGAAGAAGAGAGGAAGGGAAGGGGGTATGAAAAATCTGGTTAGTTGGGAAATCCTGTACTCTTGAAAGTGAGCATCATTACCATTGCCATTCATTTTCTTCTTTCTTCCGCATAGTGCTGTAGGTAGCTGCTGGATTGTCCTTCCTCCTCCATATATATTGGATGAGACGTATCAATTCAGGTAATATAAATAATATTCAGGCGCAAGGTTCTACCAAAGACTCGATCACTTCACTAGTTTCTTGTCTTAACCAACTCTTTTTCTAGGTTTATCGTGTCTATTGAACATCACTCCCTGGCCCGTCTTTCCTTTTTCAGTTTCATGAGTCCACTTATCCCATCTTGACAGCCATAATACTGGCGTAAATGTCAGGACAAAACTGTAACTACCACAAAGATCATCCGTCTGACCTTGGCTTGCCAACAGTTAAATATACATAGAGAGAATGAAATACCAGCATCCTTTTGGAACACAATTACATCTGATGCCAGGCAGCATGAGGGGAAGAAAGCAAGGAAGAAAAAGGATTAAATGAAAGAAAATGGAAGAGTACATTCTGACCAGAGAAATTTGAAAAGCCTCCAGTATTGACTTTGGAAGAGTACTATTCACATGGTGGTTGCCCATGACATACTCAAGAAATTCATCAGCCATCCTCCTGACATTATCCTGCATCACATAAATTTGTGTTAATATACCACCAGATTAATACACATTCAATGCACAATTTTCAGATATGAATCCCCATGGAAACTCCAGGTTGAAGTAAATATTTGACTGCAGCATAAAAGGTATGCACCCTGCATTAGTTCTAAAATACCTTAGGTTTCATGACCTTGAAGCCTCGTTTAATAGCAAAAAGGTCAAGCCTACAACATATGACAATGCCCCCCCCCTTTTTATTAACTTCAATCGTAATCTAGGCATGTGTCTAACTGGTATTCCGTAATAAAGTCACAACAATTGTTCAACAACAACAACAACAAGCCTTTATCCCACTAGGTGGGGTCAGCTATATAGATTGCAAGACGCTATTATGCTCTATTATTTATCAAGCTATTAGAAATATTATTAATTAAAAGATCGCGTTCAATAACTTTCAAAAGTGTTCTCTTAAGCCTTCCTCTACCCCTCTTAACAGGGCTTAAAGTTATATGTTCCATTCTTCTCACTGGTGCCTCCCACAGTCTTCTTTGTATATGTCCAAACCATCTCAAACGATCAATAAAGAAAATATTGGATCCAAAACCAATTGACCTCTTTATCTTTGCTCATTAAGTTTTTGAATGGCGCTTATTCTCTCATTTTCCATGGCAGCCGTTACTGACCATTTAATTCTTTCTAGTAGCAATATCTTCATATCAATCTGCCATCTGCTAATATTCTAGTTTCAAGATTTCTCCTATGACTCATTGGTTGCCATTATAACAAAGAAACCCTGATAGGGTTTCTGCATTTTGGGGCCGTGTTTATGAGGAGACACAAAGGGAAATAGGCCCAAAGCAGTGAACAAAGTCCAGAGGGTCCAGAAGGGCAAAATGGTCAGGGTACTAAACTGTAGAGTGTTCTGACATGGTCAGGTTAGTGGGCGAGCGTTATTTAGGCGGGAGGAAAGGCATTTCGAGGTAGGCAATTAGAATCATCTTTGGGTAGAGGGCTTAGTCTCTCAAAAACTAGGTGGAACGAGGTTATTTTCTATCGTGAGGTTTTATTCCATTGTTGCTGAAGTAGCTGGCACAGCCATTAGTGATTGTATTCTCTACATTTTCCCTACTATAACAGAGGATACCAGTTGCATTTCCATTTAAATTGTGTTGAACATCTGCCGGTTCCTATCATATTAGTATCAAAGTGAGTATATTCCTAGGAATGGCCAATACCCCCACCCCCGCCCCCGCCACCAGAAAGGCAAGGTAACCACACTCTAGAAACTGAGATACCCATACTGGAAGAAGGAGCAAGAAGGGAGACGAACAATAGAGACAATAAAGGAATGGGGTAAAGTGATGGGTTTAAGTACCATGAACTAAAACTACCATTATTTAAAGGGGAGGAGGTGCTAGGGTGGATCTTTAGAGTAGAGTGATATTTCACAGTTAATGGAGTAGGGGAGAATGAGAAGTCAAACGCAGCAGTCGTCAATCTATAGGGGAGGCCTTGGCATGGTTCCAACGGCTTGAAACAAGGACACCAATAAGAACGTGGCCTGAATTTAAGCGAGAAGTAACGGACTGATTTCATTATAGGCAGCTTGGTGGTGAACATAAACGCCTCTTGGCGTTGAAAGAGGGTACTATATAGGAATTCAGGGAGAAATTCAAGCTCCTCTCAGCTCCCTTAAGTGATGTGCCAGATGAGATGCTAGTGGGGGCTTTCTTGAATGGGCTGACAAAGGAAATTAGAGCAGATGTCCGTTTGATGCACATTGGAAATCTAAAGATATTGATGGATTATGCGGGCCAAGTAGAAGATTGAAATAAGGCAAAGGAAAGGGCTGTAGAGGAGAAACGGAGCAGAGCAGCAAAGTCCACTGTGAGCAACTTATAGAGTGATTACAAACCCTTGATTCCCAAATTTAGCACAGTCGAGAATTTCAAGAGCTTCAGTACGCCATCAAGAATGAAGGAATATGGGGAAAGGACTAATGAAGAAATGAAGTCGACCCCTTCCAGGACGATGAACTCAGGCACCACTTCAGTTGCCAGCACGAAAAACAATGCACCACATAGGAGACTTATTGAGGCCAAAATTAACAGACACAGAGAGTTGGGCATATGTTTCAAATGTGAAGAAAAGTTCAGCCCAAACCACAAGTGTAAAAACAAGAAGCCTAAACTCATAGTAATTGATGAGGAGGATGAGGGCCTAAAAGAAGAAAAGGAGAGGCCCATATAGGACCAAGCCTAAAAGGAAGGAGAGATTACCACAATGAAATTGTCCATAACCACTGCCAATGGGCTGACTGGAAAAAGAACCCTTAAAATGAAAGGGACGACTCAAGGGCAGGAGGTTTTAGTCCTAATTGATTGTGGGGCAACCCACATATTGCCCCCGAACTCATGTTGAAACTGGGTTTATCCACGCAAGTCAGAAGGTATTCAATCACAGTGGGTGATGGGAGACGGATTCATTCAAACTATAAGTGCTCCGATGTAAAACTCAAAATACAAGGCTTGAAAATCGAACAACCTTTTTACCTGTTCAGTCTTGGAGATGTTGACTTGATATTGGGAGTAGAGTGGTTGGAATCTCTAGGTGAAACATGCATGAATTGGCGATAGTTGTATATGAAGATAAAGATGGATGGGAAGTGGATATGCCTCCGAGGTGACCCGTCACTCACCCAAGCGCAAGTCTCCCTGAAAGCAATTCAGAAAACAATTAAAGAGGAGAGAGTTGGGTGCTTCGTGACATTAATAGCATTACAACAGGAAGAAAGGGATGCCGAACCAAAACAAGTGATGATATGGCCGCGATACTAGACGAATACCCCAAGGTATGTACAACGATGACCAGGCTACCCTCGAGGAGGGCTCAAGATCATGCAATAACCATCAAGGAAAGGGCTCAACCAGCTAATATGCATCTACACCGATATGCATACACTCAGAAGGCAGAAATTGAAAGATTAGTTAAGGAGATGTTGCTTGCGGAGGTCATACAACCAAGCACCAGTCCTTACTCGAGTCTAGTGCTACTAGTCAAGAAGAAGGATGGGAGCTGGAGGTTTTGTGTAGACTATCAAGCCCTGAATAGCATCATTGTTCCACACAAGTACTCATTATCGGCCATAGACAAGTTATTGGACGAGTTAGGGGGAGCCATAATGTTTACAAAGTTGGACTTGAAATCGAGCTACCACCAAATACGAATCAAAGAAGGTGATGAGCCAAAGACAACCCTCTGAATGCATGATGGGCACTACGAGTTCAAGGTTATGCCTTTCAGGTTAATGAATGCACCTTCTACTTTTCAGTCTCTTATGAATAATATATTCGAAGAATATTTGTCAAAATTCACACTTTTTTTTACGATATTCTCATGTATAGCAAAGATAAGGAAACCCATCGAGAGCATTTGAAGATAGCCTTAGAAATACTCAAGAAGCACCAGCTAGTGGTTAATCTAAGGAAATATGTGTTCAGCCAACCATAGATTGAGTACTTGGGCCACATTATTTCAGCTGAGGGAGTCAAAGCAAACCCCATAATTTGAAGACCCTTAGGGGATTCTTGGGTCTTACTGGTTACTATAGAAAGTTTGATAAAGGATACAGCCAGACAGCTTCTCCTTTAACTCAACTTTTGAAGGACTCTTTCAGATGGGATGACGAAGTGCAAAGGGCTGTTGAACAGCTAAAGAAAGCCACGACAATGGTGCCTGTCTTGGCTATGCCTAATTTTAGCATCCCATTTGAGATTAAGGCCGATGCTTCGAGCAAGGAGATAGGGTTGTATTGATGCAAAAAGGTCAATCCATAGCCTATTTTAGTCAAAAGCTATTGGAGAGGCACTAGCTGAGCTCCATTTATGGGAGAGAACTCATGGCTATCGTGCTAGCAATTAAGAAGTGCTCAAGTGGCAACCCTACCTGTCAAGCCAATCGTTTGTGATGAGAACAGATCAGAGAGCACTCAAATATCTCCTAGAGCGGTGAGTCATTGCCCTCGACTAGAAGAAGTGGTCACCAAGTTGATGGGGTACAAGTTCCAAATACAATACAAGCCAGGGAAAGAGAATAGAGTGGCTAACGCATTATCTCGTTGAGATTTTGAGGTGGAGTTTAAGGCCATTTCTATGTGGCAATATGATGGTATTGAGGAGCTAGCATTTGAAATTCATAAAGACCCACAACTCAAGAAGCCGGTGCAGAACATCATTAAAGGGGACTCTATTCCAAGTGGATACAGTGTAAAAAATGGAGTCCTTTATCATGAAGGGCGAATAGTGCTACCAAGATTTTCAGAGAAGACCAAGGGATTGATTAAGGAGTTCTATGACTCCTTTATAGGAGGGCACTTAGGATACTTAAGAACATATAAGCGTTTATTAGTTGTGGCCTACTAGGAAGGAATGAAAAAAGACATTCAAGAGTATATGGTACAATGTGACATATGTCAAAGGAATAAGTATGAAGCTTTGAGCCTTACCGGGCTATTACAACCCTTACTAATACCCTGTGCGTCTTGGGAGGATGTGAGCGTGGACTTCAAAGGAGGGATGCCCAAGAGTAATCATTTTGACACTATTAGTTGTGGTTGACAGATTAATCAAATATAGTCATTTCATTTGTCTTTCTCACCCCTATAGTGCCAAGGATGTGACAGAGACATTTGTGAGGGAGGTAATCAAGTTCCATGGGTTCCCAACCTCTATTGTAACTGATAGAGATTGAGTCTTCGCTAGCCATTTTTGGAAAGAGTTATTCAGTATGGCAGGGACAACTTTGAAATATAGTTCATCCTACCACCCTAAAACTAATGGCCGAATTGGAGTGGTCAATAGGACCCTTAAGACTTATTTGAGATGTTTTGCTGGAAACACACCTAAGAAATGGGCCAAACTGAAGTGGTCAACAAGACCTTTGAGACTTATCTGAGATGTTTCGCCAGAAACACGCCTAAGAAATGGGCCAGAATCATACCTTAGGCTGAATTTTGGTACAATACGACTTATACAATGCTATTGGGACCCACCAACACTGCTGAAATGGAAGGATCAACCCTTAAGGGTGCCAGATGTAGACGAACAAATTCAAGAGCAAAACCTGATCTTAGGAGAACTCAAGAACCAGCTTGAAAAGGCCCAAAACCAAATGAGGAACCAGGCAGACCAACATCATAGGGAGCTGCAATTCGAAGTAGGGGATGTTGTATACTTTAAGTTGAAGCCCTACAAGTACAGGTCACTTGCAAGAAAACGAAACGAAAAACTTTCCCTGAGATACTATGGCCCATTTACTATTATTGAAAAGATAGGGAAGGTTGCATAACGGCTGGCATTGCTAGATACAGCCAAGATCCACAATGTTTTTCATGTTTCTCAGCTGAAATGGGCCCTTAAAACCACAGCACAGGGTCAACCCTTACCCAAAGGTTTGACCGAGGCATTGGAACTCAAAGTGCAGCCTTAGAAGCTCATGGCAGTTCGAGCATTCAAGGGGAAAAAACTGCAGCTCTTGATCAAATGGAAGGATTTACCAAAATGTGAGAACACTTGGGAGGAAGAAGACACCATTCGTTCCCAGTACCCTCAATTCCACCTCAAGGACAAGGAAATTCTTGCAGACAGGGGAAATGATAGGCTTTCTGCACTTTGGGGCCGTGTTTATGAGAGGAGACACAAAGGGAAACAGGCCCAAAGCAGTGAGCAAAGTCCAGAGGGTCCAGAAGGGCAAAACAGTCAGGGTACTAAACTGTAGAGTGTTCTGACATGGTCAGGTTAGTGGGTGAGCGTTATTTAGGCGGGAGGAAAGGCATTAGGAGGTAGGCAATTAGAATCATCTTTGGGGAGAGGGTCTGGTCTCTTGAAAACCAGGTGGAATAAGGTTATTTTCCATCGTGAGGTTTTATTTCATAGTTGCTGAAGTAGCTGGCATAGCCATTAGTGATTGTATTCTCTACATTTTCCCTACGGTAATAGAGGATACCAGTTGCATTTCCATTTAAATTGTGTTGAACATCTGCAGGTCCTATCAGACCCAAATCACCAGAATCAGAAATTGAAATAACAAAGATCAACTTCACCCATCTCTCACCTAAAATCACAAGTTTTTAACTGTAAAATCTGCAATATTACATTAATAATAGGACGGTTAAAACTCCACAGCAACAAAGAAAATAAAGTCCTCTGAAGGCCTTATAACCAAATATTGTTGAACTGCATATATTTTCCACTTTTGTGGTGTTGAAACAGTCTCAATTCAAATGGCCAAAAAGTAAATAGCCTTTAAGCGACATTTTTTCAGCAAATTGATCAACACTGACAAACAACCAAATATGATTATCATATTGTGATCCTAAAAAAAGCACATTTTATCAGTACAAAAATAATCTGGCAAATAGATTGCACTTCTGCTGATAAGAAAACAACATGGGAAGGTACAGAATCTAAGGAAACAGGTATCATACTGGGACATGTAGGATTTCACAAAGCTTAGCTATTTCTGACTTCAGAGAAAGATGTAAGCTCCTCTGCTCATTACGTGACTTCCTTGCTTTCAAGAATTCAACATCATTGCCTTGAGGTCTTTCTGAAATTCAAATTTAAACAGAGCAAGAATAATCGACATGCAGTGTATCATTAAAGCAAGCAGTTTCATTTTTGGGCCAAAAACTAAAGCAGGCAGTTGAATGAGAAATGAATTTAGAAACATTACCCATTGGTTCTCCAGAATTTCCTGCAAAAGTATGTGATGTATCAGAAATTACTATGAGAAACCACAAAGGTTGCAAGAATTCCAACAATCTCTCAACTCAATTAAACTACAATGTTGAAAACAAGATGGACTTATTAAAAGCAGAAATCACTAACCTTCCTTGTTTCTGGCAGATAATTGTTCACCTTCATGTTTTGAATAAGGCTGATCAGCATTATTTATCAGTTTTGAACGCTTTTTCACTACCTCTTCATTCTCAAGGTCAGGTCTATTTCCTGAATCAAAATGCTGAACCCTTTTTCGGCTCCTTTGAGATGAACCACATGAGTATTTCCACCGTGGATTTTTTCCCTCCAAAACTTTTGTCCAAAACAAGTGGCATGGCTCTAAATCCAGTGATTTAAATTTCCACTCACCAAGCAAAGAAAAATTTGGGTGGTATTTTACTCCATTTTGCTTGACTTTCAATAAAAAGGAGCAGTCCCTTGCATCATTATCTTCACCATTTTGCTTAAGTACGAATGAAAATTCATGTAGAGCATGTTTTAAAGATAATTGTCCAGATAAGGAATCCACACTTAAGAAATCAGTTTTACCATCATGAAAAGCTTTTAAATCATCAAATAAAGACGATGCCCCCCACATCAATAGTGTGTGACTGGTACTCCAACTTATGTCAAATTTGGTATCAAGTGGTCTATCCTGCTTAGCAAGGACTAGGGCTCTTTCTTCAACAGTGAAAGATGAATATAACCGAAATATTTTAATCTGTTCCAACTGTGAATCAAGTGTTATTTTCTGAAGGGATCTTATATCATTCAATGGGTTCCAATCACTATCAAATATGATAATGGTATCAACTGATGACAATTTGATGCTTTGATGGCAAGCATTGGCCTCCAATAAAAATACAAATCTCCCGTGGTCCTTGTTGTTAAACATTTTCAGAGCACTTTGCTTCTTAGAATTCAAAACACCTTTGTCAATTCTTTCATAAGAATCTGGACCAAATCTTTGACGTATTAAGTCATCCAAAATATCTCCAATTGAAACCTTCCCAGAACCACCTAAAAACTGAAGATCAAAGTTTTCAATAAAAGTGCGAATATAACTCACTAAATTATTACAAGAGATGCGTTGATCATTGTACTCATGCACCTGATCAACCGCACACAAGTATATAATGGAGGGGAAACAAGAGAGAGCAACTAAAACAGAGCAAGTAAGAAGAAGAAATAGACAACTCAGATATAGACCATCAGTTTAATGCTTTGGATTCTGATCATTGGCTTGATAAACGTGCTAAAGATAAAGACAGATCAGAGAAAAAAGATAGGCCAAGAAACCTTCGTTTCTAGGCCAACCCAACATGCAAGCTGTAAAATTGTAGACTACTCCCTTCATGCCAAGTTTCTCTTTCTGAGCAACTGCCTAAGTATGGCGTTATTGATTCCTTGACATACTGGAAAATCATGATCAGATCAAGTGGGATTATATTTTTTTTTAATTATTTAAACTAAATTGGAAGTGGAATATTTAAACTAGAATTCAATTAACAGAACCCCTCATATATGACGTCTTGGGATCACCATTAAAGAATGCAATCTTAACATCCATATGATGAAACTCTAAATATATAGAATGCCAAAGCATTGAAAACAACTAAACAAGCAAAAGTTTTAGAAAAATTTAACAACAGGATATTCCACAAGATGTGTACCTGGAAAAGAATAAGCACCCTCAAACCTTGTTTTTTCAATTCCATGAGCATGGAATCAAGAAGTTGCAGCTTCGCACTTGCTTTTATTCCAACATCCAGGATCTCAGCTGGTGGAAGATCTTTGATAAGTAAACTTTGTAGGGATTCATCAACAAGGTAGGGGTGATTACAACACTGTCATGAGATACCACAGCCAAAAAATGAAAACATGAAAATTTGCAACCATCAAATAGCTAGTAGCACTCACATATAGTCAACTATTGTTCAGACAAACAGAACATAGAAGTCAATTAAGTGTAAGTGATTAGCAAATCAAATGAAAGCATAAAATCACATAAATGAGAAGATTCTGAACCTAACTTTTGAACACACACATGAAAAGGAATGCTAAATCAGATCCAACACGCACACATCAAAAGAATTAAACCGAAGATATTAAAAATACATCTGATTGGTCCTCGTTAATGGATCAAGACTAACTCCCACGGGTGTGTGAGGTGTGTGTACATGCGCAAGGCAGGGGAGACTGTTGGATATATATTGTGAAGTGACGATTCAATGAAAGTTTAAGACAGTAAGTTGTTTTGTTAGGGAGGGTACCTAGTCTCTTGAATACCAAGATGGTGGTGGACAAAGGCTTCTTTCTTCGTCATCATCTTTTCTGCTTTTTTTGTGTGTTTTGTTGTTAGTGAACTTTGTGTGTCTGTGCATGTTCCTTTCATTTCCCTTGGCTTATTTCCATTGTGTGTAATCTTATTTCTGCCGTAATTTCTCTTTCTTCCTACGTAAGAGGAGAGCAGTTTAAATATTAATATAATGAGTGTTTGCTTAGACTATTCCCCAGATTGCAGTAAATTTGCTGCTTTGGTTCCATCATTTCAGCTATCGGTTCCCCAGCTTAAAAACAAGTTTTCCAACAATATCAAAGACAACCACAATTTAATTTTATTACTTCTCAAAGATGAATTGATCATGGACCCAGTTTTTCTATCTATATACAAGGCTTCATGTTAAAAATCTTCCGCTCAAGATTAGGAAGGGATTATTAACAATTGATTATAACTAGCTAAGAGTAATGAACATAAAGTACGTTTCACAGACATGTCGAGATAGCATGGGCAACAGGTTCCCAGCAAGAAATTCTCACAATTAAGATGTGCAATACAGGCATTGAAGGATAAGATGTCAAAATATTAAATCAAACGTTAACACCTTTGGTCTATTGCCAATCAAGCAAGTGATGCGACTAATGCCGATTTCAACCTTACCTTCCGGGTAGTAACAAGAATATCATGAAGCGCCCCAACAACATGAGATTTCGATTGAGAACGGAGTATTGAAGAGTTTGAAAGTAAAGCAGCACAATACTGCTCAAGTTGCACATTGGATATATTTACAGGAATCCAATACTCAACAAACCTAAAGGAGTCTGATTTGCATCTATATGCAACAAAACTTGATAGTTTATCCTTCAGTTGACCAATATCACTGGAATTGGAGATTAAATCATCATTCTTTTCATTGTAATTCCGATGATGAAGAAGTGCCAGGATATCGTGATATTCTACAACACTATCCTGCAAAACCGAATAAGTTGATGTTTGGCAACATAACAATTTGAGATAATTAAAAAAAAGTGAAACCTCGGCATGGAAAGAAACAAACCTTTAGTTGGCCACTAAGAAGAAGAATCCACAAATCTGTCTTTAACATTTTAATTTGTTTCGAATAAGATGAGATCTTTGAGCACTGGCACTCATCAACTAAGATTGCTTCAAATTCTATGCCTTCTAAAACCTCTAGATCCTGCAGAACATCATCAACCAAATTAACAAACGTCACATTTAAGTTTAAAATTTAACCGCATTTGTCAGCTGGATATGAAAAATAAATAACATGACAGGAAAAAAAGTCCAAATGAATCACAACTCATCTATAACAAACTCAATCTCAAACCCACCCCCCCCCCGGGGGACAAATAAAGCACTCAACAATACCAACACCAGATTCTTGCACGCACCTCGATGATGATCTCTGGAAGTACTATAAGTACTTGGAAAAGCAAACAGCCTCCTTCCCCATAAAATTCTAGTTTCCGAATACTTCTACGAATCTCTTTGTTTCCACCGTAAATAATAACATTGAGAGATGGTGCCCAACAAGAAAACTCATCCTCCCATAAATGGAGAGCAGCTGAGGTTGAGATAATGAGAAAAGGTTGACAAGTATTAGAGTCCAAAGATAAGATAAATGCAACCACTTTCACCATTCTGTCCTGCAAAATTCATCATTATAATAGACATAAGTTTTCTAGAAGCATAATTTCCAAAACATAACCTCAAATGTCTCCCCAATTGAGACGCTAAATTAAAATATATAACTTGTAACAGCCAAAAGTATATTCATTCAATAGCATGAAGGCAAAAGATAATAATATATTCAAGCTCACATGGTCATCAAATATAACAGCATTCTGACCCTTATGCCAATGCTCACGTAGCTTGTTAACTGCATCCAAATTGTTTACACCAAATCCAGGCGGAAATCCACCAGGTGTCTGAGATAATTTGCTAAAAGAACTTATGCGGTCTAGTTTCTGCAGATAATTGACATTAGACCAAGAACATTCAGGAATGAGGACGAGATATGAATATAACCTTCACAAGAGATCCAAGGCTTTTTCTTAAAAAAGAAAGTTGGCTAAAATAGGGTTCAAATACAAGGATAATATTTCGTGTTCAAGGGTCACAATATTAACTACATAACTTTAATGTTTCTGATCAACCTATTGTGTTAAATCTAGTCCATGTAATGCTAATGAGCTCCACTCTCTTGTCTACTTATAGTGACATATTGGCACACAATCCTAGTCCCAGAGACAGTCTATTCAAATAATTTTTACTGGACAATTCAAGAATAGGTTTTTTTCCATTAATCTGAATAAACAATCCAGGTAGCTACAGGTCAGCCCTCAGCTACTGCAATTATAGGCAAAAATATGGTAAAGTAAAATTATAAAAAAAAAAGGAAATAAAATGGTAAATAACAGAAGTCCTAAGCAAGAAAATTAATTAATAATAGGTCCCCTTGAAGAACCTGTGCAAGCAAAAAACAGAATAAGTCATAAATTTCTTAGTTTTACTCGCAAATATTAGAGGAGGAATTGAGTAGCCATTCATGCTCCTTTGATCTTACTTAGACAATTCATTGAGTATAGGGAAATCTGCTAGTGACATTAATATCTTTCTTTATATTAGAAGTTTAGAACATTGGAACATGGTAGTAATGGCTCTTGCTCTCCAACTAGTCGAGAGTCTAATAACCTCTCCCAGCCATCAGACTCAGTAGTGTCCTAACAATCAAACTTTTCACCTCCCACAAAGGAGGTTCAATCCTCAAAACTGTTAGCTAGTGATTGATCTATGAATGCCGGGAGGAACTTCACTGCACCAACCAGGATTTCACTGAAATTTTAGCTTTCTTGCATTGCAATTATAGCATTTAGGGCGGATAAGATCATAAGAGGTGCTTTTCAGCATAAGAGCACAGTAGCAGTCGAGCCACTTTTTACAGCCTTCTGCCCTTTACTTTGTAAATTTACAACTTATCCTCTGTCTTTTTTGCACAAGTTCTTTAAGGGGATCTATTGGCAATAACTCAATTTTATAAGACCTATAAGTAATTAATTTCCTTGCATGAAATTCAGTGTAATTTTCCCAAATAGAATCATCAAAAAAATCTGATACAAATTAAAAAAAAAAACACCAAATTTGGAAAGAATAATGACAGCAATATAAAATCAGATTTGGGAGTTAATAGGCCTGATCTTATGGACTCTCAAATAACTGCCCACATTTACCAATTTAATTAGTTTTTAAAAAAACCATCCCCATATCTTCCCCATTATATAAGCAATAGAAATGTCTAATCTCATAATCAAAACCACCTTATCTGCTTTGGATGATAAAGGAACTCTCTTTGCCCTCTGATGACGATCTTCATAGTCTTTAATTAGCCTCTGACCTTCAAGTGAACGAAGAAACGGAGCATTGTCCAGCTCCCATGATGCATCTTCATAACCAAGACCATGCCATTTAACAAGCCATTCATAATGACATTGAGAATTGCCAACAGCTTGGCCACTCCTGGGATGACCATCATTGGCAAAGATTAATGCTCTCTTCTGAAGCAAGCGATGAGGTATGCTCCATTCTAGCTTCCACTTTAGGGCCTGAAGTAATGAAACTCTCAGCAATTTACACAAATTCAAACATGACAACCATAAAGCTTATTTTACTGGTTTACCTAACATGAACTGCAAAATAAGAGCTAAGAAATTTAAGACCTGATCTTTCTGATTAAATTTCTCAAGCAACAACGGAGGAGCTTCAAGAAGTAACTGACTTTCTGAGACCCAACGGTTGTGAACATGAGCAAGGCCTTTATACTTCACGAGAAAATGTTTCTCAGTTGTCAATCCTGGAACAAAAACCACACAACAGACAATTAATGTTAGACAACGTATAATGCAGCACAAACATGCAGCATGTAGGGACAACAAACAGAAAAGCTCTAATATATTAAGAAAATATGGGAAAATCCAAGAGGAATTGAGAATAGTTCAAACAAATGAGATTTTGCATTATACACTACCCTCAGCATGAGACACCTTGACTTCTCTGGTATCCCAAATTGATTCTACTCCCTCAGACACAGAATATACACCAAACTCTATCTTCTTCTTCAAGCAGAGGTTACAATGCCAAACTCCAAGGGGAGCATCCACCATGGGAGGTTCAAGACAAGAAAAATGGTAGCATCCATCACATTCTTTTCCATCGCAAAATCTGTTAAATTAAGTGGACATATTATGAAGATATAGGCTTTGATGGAGTGACGCTCACTTGTCAAAGTAATAAAGAATGAGAAATGTATAATCATGGATAAATGCAGAAATTTATGAAAGAATGTGAATAAGATATTGAGAAGGGTATATTTTACAGATAAACAGGTATAGATTTTGGATTATATTTGATTATATTTATTAACATTTTATACCTATTTAACTAATTTTTATATATTTTCATCTTATTACTTAATAATAAGAGAAGGAAGAATTTTTACTACAAAATCTACACATATCTTCTTGTTTTTATATCATGCAAGAAAAAAGAATAAATCAATTGAAGAAAATATAGAAAGCTGGCTAAAATTTAATATCTAAATTTAATTTAAATTAGATATTCAAGAATAAGATATCAACTAATCAAATAAGATGAGGCGTGATCTATTCGGATTCTGAACCCAAAGATGAAGAATTAATTATAAATAAACCTCCCAAAAGCCTCTCAAATCATCCAATCTCATATCTAAAGGTTGGGAAGCATATTACAGGTTCCAGAGGAGTTCTTCCAAGCTAGGAGAGTTTCGTTCTTGTTCTTCTTCGTTAAATTCTATTTATGTTTTTATCTGGGATTGTAATTTTAACTCTATGAATTCTTTTTGAACTCCCAATTAGGGTACAGAGTAGCCTAGTTGGAATACGTTTTTGATCTTTTATTTGGTTTTATTTATTTTTCCCATTGAACTTAATTTCTTGTCTATGAGAATTTTTGTTTATACTTATATCTATTTATGGGTTATTTGAAGAACTGAGAGGTAAAGAGTTAGCCTAAACCTAAAGAGATAAACATAGATAACTAAATTAGAGATAATTTAGAATCCATGGTGGCTTAGAATGTAGCTTTATAGTTTATTTAAAGCCTCAATAGGATTAGTGAAAGCCAATTCAATCTTAAATAAATACACCTTATCATACTGAGAAGTAATTAGGCTACCTTAGTAACGATTGTCACTATAAATAAAGGGAAAATAATTAACTAAATTAGAGTAAATCATCTCAGTAGATAATTCCTGATCCCTGGTGATTGTCTAATTGGTTGGTTCATTGCTTGTTATCATTTTTATTTGCATTATTAGTTATTAAATCCTTTTCAAAACTTTTATTTGTTTCTTTAAATAACAACAGTTATCTCTAGTCTCCTCTGGGTACGATCCAAATATTCTGGATTTTAACTACATCGAACCCGTACACTTGCAGGACCAACAAACATCATGATAGAAAATATGGCAAATATTACTTTAGGAGGAAATAATTTATTATTTCTTATTGCCTTTCATTACTTTATTGGTTTTGTTGTTTTTCATTTAACTTTTGTAAGTTTCCTTATTGTGAAGGAAACCAAGCAGCAAGTGGATTCTTATTTTATTAACTTTTGTAAGTTTCCTTCTTGTGAAGGAAACTAGGCAGCAAGTGGATGTTTCCTTGTTAGGAAGGAAACCTCATATGCTTATAAATAGCATGACTTGTATTGAGGAAGGGGAATGAATGTTTGAAGCATTATGATTTTCTGAAAGCTCCCTCTCTCTCTTTAGTTCTGCATCTCTCTTCTGTTCTTCCTCTCATATTTCAGTCACTTTTCTCTCTTTTCACCTTCTCTGTTTTCACTTCCCCTCCACCTTCCACTCTCTGTTTCTGTTTTTTCTCCCTTATGCTATTCTGTTCAAATCAGTGTGAGCGTGAGTGTTTGTGTTTTACATCAACTTGGTACCAGAGCCTGGTTCTGAACGTTCCTAGGCTGTTTCCGCGGCCAGAGATCGAAGGAAAACTCTCAGGGGAGCTCAGCATACTCTGTTCACGCTGCCAGCAACCAGAATCACATTTCCCGACATCAGATCCAAAAACGGACGCTACCATCGTGCTCAGAAGGGAAAATCCGGTCAGAACCAGAAAAACCACCTCCGCCCGAAGCTACACGCGCCGTCACGCACCGGTGGAGCTTCTACACGTGGTCTTCACGCTCCTCACGCACCGTCCGTACAGTCGCCGCCAGAACGTGATTTCAGTGTTTTCTGTGTGTTTTCACGGATTTTGTTCGACTTTGAAGGAGCTGAGGGGCACAAGTCATCATCTAAAACTTAGTTGGGGGTAAAACTTTTTGTTTTGAGCTCCTAAAGCAACGCTGGTAAGGCTGACGACCCTCTCATTTAACTGGCTTATTTGGTTCTTAAAGGAAGGTGTTTCATTCATAGCTAGTTCTGAAATCTTTGTTGTGTGGTACTTTGGTTTCTTTGAGCATTGCAATTTTTATTTTATTTTTATTTATTTTTTTAATCATGTTTTAATATTTTGAAAATATATATATAAAAAAAAAAGGAAAAATTTACATTGATCATTATGTTGTTAATTTGTGACTTTTGATAGCAGTGTTCATATAACCTAAGACACCTACCTCACACACAATCCTACCATATACCTGTGTCCAAAAATTACCCTAGGTTGGTTGAAGTTTCTAACGGTTTTTCTGAGAGGTTTTTGAACCTTCAGAGATTTCTATGAAGACTTCACTCGAGTTGTTACCTATTTAGCATACGATCCCTGTGGAATTTTTGAATTCTAAGAGGGTTAGTGTTGTTAAAGAAGAGACTTCACCTATTTAGGTGAGGGCAACTTTGGGGCCTTTCTTCCTTAAGTTATTAAATCCACTCCAAATTTGCACTTTACCATACCATCTTTGTCATTGTATGACCATTCATGATTTATACGATAAGCAAGCTTTATTAGACCAAGAAATTACTGCCCTAAAATCTGCCATGGCTAATAACTCCCACATCACCCAAAATCATCTTGAGGAATCTGAAAAGACTCAAAGGGCATATGTGGACCAGCGGCTAGAAGAAATTAAAGAATTTATGGACAATAAATTTGAAGAGATAATGAGTGCAATTCAGTTGACATACAGACAAGATACAGGGAAAACAACTGAAGGGATACTCGAAAGACCTATCATTAGAGGAGAGTCAAGTCTTAAAAATGAACAATTCCCAGTCCGCAATCAACTTAGAGGTAATTCCCTTAGGATTGGTCATTCCTCTAGAGCTATAGGTGAAAGACACATTAGAACATTTCCTCATGAGTTTACCAATCATGATTCTAATGACATAGATGATACTTGGGATGGGCAAGGGCCTGAAGATCAACATCATAGACCATACCAGTTAGTCCATAGAAATGGTAGAGAAGGCCTTAGAAGGACACATATTGATGACATCACCAAAAAGGTTAAAGTTGAAGCTCCTGAGTTTGATGGACGATTGAATCCTAGTGCATTCCTGGATTGGTTAGCCAGCATGGAAGATTATTTTGAATGGTATGACATGAGAGAAATTCAGCGAGTTCGGTTTACGAAGATGAAGCACGTGGGATCTGCTAGGAAATACTGGCAAAATGTCCAAAGGAACATTGAGCGACAAGGTTATCCACCGATTGAGATGTGGGATGAAATGAAGGCCAAGCTGAAAGAAAAATATGTGCCGACTCATTATAAGAGTCAATTGTATGACAAATACCTTAATTTGAGGCAAATCTCCATAGCTTCCGAGTATATTTCTCAATTCGATGACCTTATGATTAGATGTGACGTGGATGAAGAGGAATGGCGCACCATTACCAAGTTTGTTAATGGTCTCAAGCCATATATACAAAAGGAGCTCAAGTTAAACTTTCCAGAGTCTCTTGAAGAAGCTTATCATAAGACTTTGGAAGTAGAGTCTCTATCACAGTACTCGTCTGCAAAGCGTATCGATCTGCAGAGCAATCAGTTTAGACAAGCACGAACTTCCAGTTTGTCTGAACGACCAACAGGAGCACTTACATCTAGGCCTAGCTCGTCTTTTACACCTACTCAAGCAATTGGGTTAAGGGGTAATACTTCTAAGCAACCTAGTGAGGCTATAGTTCCTGCTTCCCGCCATAACAATTCCTTTGTCGAGTGTTTTCGCTGTCACTCAAAGGGTCATATTGCGTCAAATTGCCCACAGCGTACTCTAGTTATTGACTCACAATATGAAGGTGAGGAAGACAATGCAAATGCTGACGTTGTCGTAGATCCAGTTGAGTGTCCTTCAGATGTCGATGAGGACATCATCATTGATGAACATGGGTGTGAGACACGTCGTGTTGGAGTTATGCGATGCATTCTATCTGTCCCTCTGCCTAGTGATTCATGGAAGCGAACAAGTATTTTCCATACTTTTGTGAAGTGTGGAGATAAAGCTTGCAAATTGGTGATTGATGGAGGGAGTTCTAGAAACGTTATTTCTAGTCAAGGAGTAGCCCGACTCAATCTCAAGACAGAACCTCACCCAGAACCTTTTCGTGTTGCATGGGTCGACAAAACTTCTTTACCAGTCACCCAACAATGTCACGTTCCTCTTCACTTAGGTGACTATAAAGAAGAGATTATTTGTGATGTTCTTCCAATGGATGTTGCTCACATTTTACTTGGTCGACCGTGGCTTTATGACCACAATGTTATCAATCATGGTCGTGAGAATACCTATACATTCAAGCATGGAGGCAAGACGATCCTGTTACGTCCTGCTAAGCCTGACAACGAAGGCAAAGGCTCAAGTAAATCAAAGGGCACAAAACCCAAAACCCACAATTTGCATCTTCTGACAGAAAAACAATTTGTACAAGAAAGCAGAGAGAGTACGATCGTGTTTATTTTGGTATCCAAGATCTCGCAACGAATTGCTACTACTTCAAAAATGCCAGAGGAAGTGCAACAGCTCTTACAACAATTTCGGGATATCACTCCCGATGAGCTTCCATCTGAATTACCACCAATGAGAGAGATCCAACATACAATTGATTTCATTCCAGGTTCACAACTCCCCAATCTACCACACTACAGGATGAACCCTAAAGATAGAGCAGAGCTTAACCGACAAGTCAGTGGATTGTTGGAAAAGGGTTATATCCAGCATAGTATGAGTCCTTGTGCAGTACCTGCTCTTTTAACCCCAAAGAAAGACGGCTCTTGGAGAATGTGTGTAGACAGCAGAGCCATCAACAAGATCACCATCAAGTATAGGTTTCCCATTCCTAGACTTGATGACATGCTTGATTTAGTGTCTGGATCTAGTTGGTTTTCAAAAATTGACCTCAGAAGTGGTTATCATCAGATCAGGATTAGGCCTGGAGATGAGTGGAAGACTGCTTTTAAAACGCAAGATGGGTTGTTTGAATGGCTTGTCATGCCTTTTGGGTTATCAAATGCACCAAGTACATTCATGAGAGTAATGACTCACCTCTTTCGCTCTTACTTGGGAAAGTTTTTGGTGGTATACTTTGATGACATACTAGTTTTTAGCAAGTCAAGAGAAGAACACTTGGGACATCTCGAGTTAATTTTTCTCACCTTGCGTCAAGAACAGTTTTATGTTAACTTGCCTAAGTGTTCATTTCTTCAAAATCAAGTCATCTTCTTAGGTTTCATAGTTTCTGAAAGGGGTTTAGCAGCTGACCCTGAGAAAGTCCAAGCCATTCAAGAATGGCCTGAGCCACAATCTCTTCATAAAGTACGGAGTTTTCATGGCCTTGCTTCTTTCTATAGACGCTTCATTAGAAACTTCAGTACCATTATGGCTCCTATCACTGATTGCTTAAAACAAGACAAGTTTCAGTGGACATCTACAGCTTCCATGGCTTTCCAAGATATTAAGAAGAAGCTTTCCCAAGCTCCAGTCTTGTCTTTACCTGATTTTACAAAGTGTTTCGAAGTTGCTTGTGATGCGTCTGGGACAGGAATCGGAGGTGTACTAAGCCAAGAAGGTCACCCTGTGGCTTTCTTCAGTGAAAAGCTCAATGATGCCAAACAAAAATACTCCACTTATGATAAAGAATTTTATGCGATTGTGAGATCCCTTGAGCATTGGAAGTACTACCTTCTTCCGCAACAATTTGTTCTATACTCTGATCATCAGGCGCTTAGGTTTATCAACTCTCAGCGGCACTTAAATGCTAAACATGCTAAATGGGTTGAGTATATTCAGGAATTCACTTTTGTGGTCAAGCATCGTTCAGGAACAGAAAATAAAGTGGCTGATGCCCTGAGCCGTCGGGTCAACTTGTTGCACACTATGAGCGTTAGTGTTGTTGGTTTTGAAAACTTGAAGGACGACTATGCTTCATGTCCAGATTTTGGGATAATATACCAAGAAGTTCGCAGTGATAATCGTCATGAGCATGTTGATTTCATCCTTAAAGACAGTCATCTCTTTCGTGGGAGCAAACTGTGCATCTCACGTACTTCTATGCGAGATTTTCTTATATGGGAGTTACACGCTGGAGGTTTAGCTGGTCATTTCGGGGTTAACAAGACAATGGCGTTAGTCGAAGATACGTTCTACTGGCCTTCACTCAAGCGTGATGTGGCTCGCATAGTGTCTCAATGTCGAAATTGTCAAACTTCTAAAGCCAGGCGATAGAATACCGGTTGGTATACTCCTTTGCCGATTCCCGAGGCACCTTGCAAAGACTTGAGTATGGATTTTGTCTTAGGATTGCCTCGCACAGCTAGAGGTCATGACTCTGTATTAGTTGTTGTGGACAGGTTTTCAAAGATGGCTCACTTTATTCCTTGTAGCAAAACTACGGATGCTTCACATCTAGCAAAGTTGTTCTTCAAGGAGATTGTACGTCTACATGGGTTACCTACCACTATCGTATCTGATAGAGATGTCAAGTTTGTTAGCTACTTTTGGAAGACCCTATGGAAACTTTTTGGTACCCAATTGAAGTTCTCTTCTGCTTTTCACCCTCAAACTGATGGGCAAACTGAAGTCACTAATCGCAATTTGGGTAATTTGCTTCGGAGTTTAGTTGGAGATGGGCCAAAGAATTGGGATTTGGTTCCACCCACTGCAGAGTTTGCATATAATAATTCAGTGAATAGATCTACAGGCATGAGTCCCTTTCAGATTGTTCAAGGTTTTAATCCTAAACAGCCTATTGACCTCCTGCCAATCCCGTTGACATTTCGCATCTCTGAATCTGCGGAATCTTTCGCCAATCGCCTTCATGAATTACATGCTGAAATTAGGCGCAAATTAGCAACGAGTAATGATCAATATAAATTATCTGCTAATACTCATCGCCGATTTCAAAGCTTCGAAATAGGTGATTATGTTATGGCTCGCATTCGTCCAGAACGTTACCCTAAACACGCTTTTAAAAAGTTGCATGCTCGAGCTTCGGGACCTTTTCGCATAACAAAGAAATTAGGACCTAATGCTTATCTTTTAGAATTACCTTCTGATATGGCCATTAGTCCAGTTTTTAATGTAGAGGATCTTATGCCTTACCGGGGAACTTTTGAGCCTCCCCCTTTGCTTTCTGATGATTTTGCAGGTACTCAGCCTTCACAAGTGCCAATTCCATCATTGCCTGCTGTCTCACCATCAGTTGATGAAATCGAGACCATTATGGATGATCAAATGGTCTTTACCTCTAAGGGGCCCATCCGTCGTTATTTGGTTCGTTGGAGAGGTCGATCTGATGAAGATGCCACCTGGATTTCAAAAGATGAATTCCAACAACTTAATCCTGCCTTGCTAGAAGCCTATCAACTCTCTACCTCTCCGGAGGAGAGTTCTTTGCAGCAGGGGGGAATTGATAGAAAATATGACAAATATTACTTTAGGAGGAAATAATTTATTATTTCTTATTGCCTTTCATTACTTTATTGGTTTTGTTGTTTTTCATTTAACTTTTGTAAGTTTCCTTATTGTGAAGGAAACCAAGCAGCAAGTGAATTCTTATTTTATTAACTTTTGTAAGTTTCCTTCTTGTGAAGGAAACTAGGCAGCAAGTGGATGTTTCCTTGTTAGGAAGGAAACCTCATATGCTTATAAATAGCATGACTTGTATTGAGGAAGGGGAATGAATGTTTGAAGCATTATGATTTTCTGAAAGCTCCCTCTCTCTCTTCAGTTTTGCATCTCTCTTCTGTTCTTCCTCTCATATTTCAGTCACTTTTCTCTCTTTTCACCTTCTCTGTTTTCACTTCCCCTCCACCTTCCACTCTCTGTTTCTGTTTTTTCTCCCTTATCCTATTCTGTTCAAATCAGTGTGAGCGTGAGTGTTTGTGTTTTACATCACATCACTATGCAAATGCTCACAGTACAATAGAAAAATAGAACATCAAATTACTGCATCAATGCCATTGTAGTTAGGTACAATACATAAGGGAACAAAAAATAGAATGTTTGATTAAAAGATTAGGGGCAAACACTAACCAACTAGCATCCAATTGTTTAGGTGTAAAATGTTACATATGTATTTCACCACAATCATATTACATTACAACTTACCTAATTCACTCAATCAATTAGAAGCTCTTCTTTTGAATCAATACTTAACTAAGCTTTACAAACATAATCCAACAATTAATATTAAACACATCTAAGCCATTGACCAAGCATATTGTGGCAAGCCTAAAATCAATAGGCACCAAAAAACTGAAAGCCATTTAATAGACAAAAATGAATGCACAAGAAAATAAAGTCACTCTATGATGCAAATTACAACAGTTATGAACTCATGGCACTTGGCACTCATAACGACAGGTAAACAAATGTGAAAAGGTTACTCACAAGAGCTGCCCACCACATTGGCAAATGAGACATATTTTTCCATCATCTGATTGGATCTCTATAGAGACATCGTTTGAAGGCGAGCAGTCAACACCTTTCTCAGAAATTTCTGCAGCAAAGGTGGCTTCAATTTCAACTCTAACCTAATGCAAATAACAATGTAAAAGAAGATTAATAACAGAAGCATAGATAAAACTAAACATCATAGAATGGGAGAGAGAAGATCTCAAATGCAAGCACAATCTCATGGAAACCATAAACAAGCACCAAACAAACAATGACGACAACATTAACAACTTTATCCCACTAAATGAGGCTGACTACATGGATGATATGACGCTATTGTGCTATGTCAAAAACCAACTCTTTTAATAAGCCATTAACAAGGAAATCTTAATCAATGACTCTCTTAAGTGTCCTTGGTCCTTCTCTATTTCTCTTCATAGGGCTAAATACCATCTATTCCTCCTCCTAATTGGCACCTCTAATGACCTCCTTTACACATGACCTAACCATCTTAAATAGTTGTTTACCTTTTTTTCTCAATAGATGCCGCGCCAGCTTGCCCTCTTATATAATTATTACACATATTATCTTTTATTGTATAGCCACGCATCCATCTCAAAATTCTCATTTTTGCTACCCTCATTTATGCTCATGTTCATCATAAGTCTTTTAGCAAGCCAATAAAACTTCCCCATAACCTCAAGGAACCTTGCGATCACAAAGAACCCCTAATCTATTTCTCCATTTCATTCACCTTCTTTGTATCTTATGCATAACATCATCAATTTCATCGTAATTTCATAAAAACAAGATTCCCATCCCAAGTTTGTTTGGTTGCTTCTTTCAATTTTTATTTCCATGCAAATCAAGATTCTAACACCTTTAGGCAAAGCCAATCCTTATCTAAACCATGTAGTGTGAGGCACTCTTAGGAATTGAGGCAGTGATCTCCAAAGTGCCCCTATAAAAATTTATGGCCATTTTTTCCCATTAATACATTTTAACATGATGCAACTCATGCAAAAAGGGGAACCATTAAGATATCTCATCTTATTAAAAGCAACTCTCTTGCTCAGGGTATTTAAGCAAGCATTTCTTCTTGTTTATTTTCTATTTATTCTTAGTAAAAATAAGTAATAATTTATAAGTAAAATATTTATATAAAATTGTTGGTGCGATTAAAGGGCTCAATGGGCCAAAACACCTTGTGCTTTTTATTCATTTATTACTCTCCTTTGTTTACACGTTACTTTTGCTTATCTTAGGAGGATTTAATCTGACTTGTTCTGCTGATTTCTAATCCCTATAATCTCAGCCAGATCCTAGTTTCCCTGTCTAAGGTTCATATCTACAAATGTTGTGATCATCCTACGGATAGAATTTCACTTTACAGCATCACAAAATTCTTAAAAAATTATTTTTTTATTAAATAGATGTTACACACTAATTTTAATAACTAGAAAATAATAATATATTTTCTAATATATTTTTATTTTAGGGGCATTATTGTCCAACTAATGAAACACCAATGTTCATTCCTTTCCAAGACATATCAAACATACTTATCTTATTCCATCAAACCTTATTCCTATTCTCATTCCCATTCCCATAAAAATATTCCACAAACCAATATAGACATAAGGGAAATGATAGAGGTGTGGAGAAAATAAGAATGATAGAAATACAAGAAAGAATTGCTCCTCAGGCTCTTGAGATGCTGGGTCTCTCCCAAAACAAGCCGAAATTCATCCTTCCCTCAGAACAATTATATTGTCCCTGTAGTCCCAAGCCACCTCTAACTAACCCCTACCACCAACCAACTAGCCACTATGTTAGTTACTAGCAAAACCAATATTGTGTCACCCTCTGCTGCCACCTCATTCTTCCCTTGCTTAATATTTCTTTTATCCTTATTCCTTCCCATATAGGATCTCTTCTCAAACCCAATATTTTCTACTCCACCATATGCATTCTCTAACATCAGTGCTTCTTAGATAAGAGCCAATATGCATGTTTACAGATATTATACTACTGAAGCTTGTAAAAAAAAAAGAAAGGTTATTTAGTGTGTGTTTGGAAACCTGTTGGTTTTGACTAAAGAAGACTAACACTGTCTTGAAAGTTGCAAAATCCTGTATCTAGCTAGAAACCAAACAAGTTGTTGGTTACCTGCTAGGGAATCAAAACGTGATCGTGACAAAAGTTCACTATTCCAGTTTCCTCCTATCAGCACTGGCAGATTTCTAGACTTCAGTTCCCTATTTGTTCAGTTTCTTTGGAGGAATGTTTCTTAACCCTATTTCAATTGTTAACCAATTTAATATCTTGAAACAGTGTTTTGTATTTCATTCACCCTTATAATCCACAAGTATACTCAATGTTAGTTTAAGTTAAGCTTGATATGCACAATGAAGCTTTTCCCTATAAGTTTTAGCTCACAGCTTATTCACAATCCTAATAAACCAAATACCAACCAAAGAACTAAACAGGAAAAAATCTTTAGACAAAATAATTATATACATATATGTATGGATGAGGAAAACAAAAATCCAACTAACCTTAATAGCAGAAAGGTTAGCTAACTCCTTGGCATCATCAGATGGTAGCATTTCATTCTTGGCAGCTTCTTTACAAACTAAATTACTTCCTTTGAAGCGTTCATCAATCTTGCCCTCAACATTGTTGCCACCACCTGGAATTAAATTACCTTTACCATTTGTCTCCTCAGGACAATCTGTAAATCAAGCAATTAAAATCAATAAACTAGTAATGTTAACAACAGCAACAATCATCAGGATATGTTAGAAAGCAGCATTCCTAAGTATTTACACTTCCACAAGAAAAAAAAAAAAGCCACCAGGGTATCTTAATGCAAGACAAGCCACATGATTATTAGCACCTTCAAATACTTTCTTTTTATAAAGTGAATATACAATGCTTTTCACACCATACCCCGTCTGAAAATTTGCATGAATAGGCAACAAATATTGCTGAGTAAAGGACGGCAAAGCTGAAAGAAGAAGAATAAATTCATTTGTTGAAAGAAATAGGTAAAATAATGACACTGTTCAACAGGCTATCTACCTATTTTTGGCTTTTTCTTTATCATGGCCCGGTAAGCACGAGCATTCATTCTCTTCCTCTTTACCTGAGAAGTTTCTCCTTCACATTCTTCATTTTCAGCTTTTTCAGCTTCAAATGTTAATTTTTTTACACTCTTGTGTTTTTTTTTCTTTTTCTGCTTTTGAGCTAACGAGTCAAAGCCCTTAGAACCTGAAGAAGCTATATCAGAGTGATTCTTAGTTCTTTTAGATCTCCTCAAAGAATTTGGCATCTTCTGTTTCTCAACCCTTTCAGACTTCCTTCTGACAGGAGGATTTAGTGGTGTACTCTTTCCAAGTCGTTCAGACTTTCGAGTACTTGAGGGACTAGGAGTCGTCTTCTTTGATGAAGTTTCTCTGATAGACCTTCTAGGACCAGTGGCATCTTTCATAGAAGAGCCTGAGTTGATTCTGCCCATCTCATTGAGACACCTTCCATTGTTATTTTCATCAGCCTTATCCCTACGATCAGAACTTGTAGAATTTGCCATATATTCAGCTGTTCATTGTGAGACCAACAGATAAAAAATTAGATTAACATGAGAAAATCAAAGTACAAATGTCAACAACATATTTAGAAACTTCATTAATATTAATTATACAGAATGGTACCATTAAAGATGGAACTACAACTATATAAACAAATGAAAACCACTCTCTGAACGAGATTTACTGAGGCACTACCATACCGGCACACAAAAGTTTCATTGTCATCTTGATCTAAATACTAATATCCTCCAAGAAAAATTAAAATTTCCCTCTAAATTTGATCTGGTAATTTAACAGAACATGTTTATTTAAGATAAACATGCAACAGAAGTAAATCAATATGTAAACCACATATACTAATCCGTCCATCTCTATGAGCAAACGTCCTTAATCCAGACATCAATGGCATACCCAAGAAGTAGACGGTGTTTCCTGTAATCCAATCTAATATCTAAGTTTAAAGATTTGTCGCCATTCCGCAGTAAATGGATCATCCATGCTACAAAAATCAAGAATGCTTCATGACTCAATTACCAGAGCATTTACAGCTAACCCCAAGAGTAAAGAACTCAAAAATAAAAAACCTTATACGCTAAGCAAGAGTCTTCAGAGAAAAGTTGAAACTTAGGACATTTCACAAAAATGAAGACGTTAGCTGACATGGAACGGCACAAATACAATGTGATCCCGATCACGGTATAAGTCACGGAAGCACAATGCAAGAGAACTTCGGCATTTTTAGGGTAAATCTTGACGATGCACTAGAAACGAACACAAACACTTGCGCTTCCCCAAGTTCCACTTAATATTTGAAACCTAACCCTAATTAATCAAAAATTGAGGTTCATGAAACATGTAGCAGTAATGTAGAATGCTGACCTGCATGTAAAATTCGAGCAATAAACAATTTTTCTCTTGTTCCACAAATATAAACAATTTGTCGCCGAAGGCAAAAAAATTATGATGTTCACTAGCAAGTTTGGCAGAAAAATCAGGAGCTAATATGCCGAGAAACCGCGGCAAATGCGATTAGGCCAATAGCAAATAACGAAACCAAAGGGATGTCACACGACACTCGACGCATGAGGTGATTTTAAGTGAATCAGTTTACGGCTTCGGAAACTATCGGCGCCGGAAGCAAGTCCATTGCACGACGGATTTGTCCTGACACTGTGTCAATTGTACTGTTCGACAATAACCAATAAATCAACGGAAAACATAATACCCTTAATTTCATCATGTTTTACTTTTAATTTTTATAATTTTTTTCACTGTAATCAATCCTTTTAGTTTTTATTATCCGAAATGTTAATCTCTCCAACTATTAATGGTGTTAAATTTATTAAGGTGTAATTAACACCATTAAATATCATGTTGAGATGTTAAATTTTATCAAGCTAGCACATGACTCGACATTTGTTTTGGATAACAAATAAAAAGAAGAAAAACAAATTAGATTGAGCCATGTGTTTCTCTCATCTAAGATAAAGGAGAACACGATTCAAAATGGCAAGTTGCAAGAGCAAACACGAATTGGGTAGTGGAGAAGATACACCAAACCAAGGCAGTGGAGATTGTCACACCGATTAAGTATGTTGCCATTGTTTAGATTTGATTTTGTCCTCTTCTACCTAGTTCTTCTATCCTCTTCTGCCTCTTTATTGAGTGCTCTTCAATCTAATTTGTTGCAGTTGGAAATGATTCGAACTATTTATTGTTCTCTTTCCTTTTTTTATTTTGCTTTGTTTTGTGGTTGTTTTATTCATCAATGCTAGGTTTGATGGTTGCTGGAACCATCAAAGAAACGTAAAGAAAAATTTTTTGACTTTTGAGAAGTAATGCTACATCATTTTTTAGTCCAAGGAATTAATTTGATCCCCTCTTTATAGTGTCGAATCCAGTGTTCATGGGATGAAAAGTAGGGATATGGATCATAATTCAAAAGTGATAATTTTAATTAGAACATTTTAGGTTGTTCTCTTTTATCCTTTATAACAGAAATGAAATGCAGAAAATAGTGACTTCATAAATGAGAAATGGGAGAATGCGAGACAAAATTGTAGGAATGAAATTCATCATTACGACAAGTTTCCATCTCTATCTGGTGACCTCTCTAAGATCCAACTTAACTTCAGTTGTAAGGGTCCACTAGTTGAGTGCCGTAATGCGTCTTCAAGCGAATAAGAGGTCGATTCTATACCGTTTCTTACTAATTTACACTTAACTCCAAAACCAAGGCAATTATAGGATTAATCTAAGAGGATCACCAAGTTTGTAAAATCACATAAATGGAATTCCAAATTTTTGAGCTTTCAAAAACACTCTAATATACTATTATAAATAAAAAAAGCAGAGTCAATTATGTTTGCAGAAGTATGGGATATCAAATTGTATCAAAGCATTTGCATTCAAGTTAGAAAACAATGATTTAGTATAAAGATATAGAGGTGCACCGCGGCATTCATCCCATGTGTCCTAGCAACGATTCATGCGCTATAGTTAAAAACACAATGATTTAGTATAAAGACACAAAGGTGCACCATGGCATTCATCCCACGTGCCATAGCACATCTCTCAATGTTTCATGTGCCACGACGCACTGCACAAATTTAACAACAATATTGTTGTCATTTGACAGCAAATGGGACGAATTTTTAATATGCCTCATTTTTCTATCTGATGTCCAATTGGATTTATTTAGATATCTGTAGAAATTCCTTTCAGAGATCTAACTAATGGTATTAATTTCACTCACAAATTATTTACCAATCGAAAGATGGACACTTAAATGCAAACTTACTCTTTTTAGCTTTTGAAACACAGTTAAGGTATCAAATATCACTACCAAATGCTATAAGCTCACAATTACCATTTGATCATCCTCATAAACTAAAACACACCTGTGCAATACATCATAATAGTCCTATAACATATATAATACATTTTCAATATTCAACCCCTATATCTCAAAAATAGTAGGGGAGATGAATTCTCACAAGTTAACTAATAAACCATCACATCCATGCATACATGTTTCCTTACTTACAATGGTATTTCGACTCTATTTAGGCTTTGCAAACATGTCATATATATTTTAGGACCCAAAATACACATTTAAATCAAATCAACTAATAGTGCAAGTAAGTCAAGATAATATGATAACCTAGTTGGCAATTATCAAATTAAAATATACATTACAAAACAATAGAGGTCTATAAATTATAAACCAATTTGCTAAGCCTTTGACACTATTCCCCTATCTTGGCCTGAGCTTGGTCTTGTAAATATTGAAGAGAGAGGGATGAGTATAACTACTCAATAATCAAGGTTAATACAGCCTATACAAATGCATGTTAATCTATTATAATAATACAAGTAGCATATATACACCCTTCATAAGTTTATACTTCTCTTTTTTTAAATCACTAGCCACGACCATAACACTAGAAACCATACAGCCTGGCACAACATAAAACATTTTATACATTGAGGTCAAATATCAATTAACACAAGGAAGCACAACAATAACAACCATGTGTCCTATACAAAAATATGCAAGACCACATCATTAACAACTATGTGATCATATTATGATATGTATGATCATTGTCATCCTTATACCCCCTGATATCTCTAGTATGAAAGATTTGTCAATGGAATCAAACTGCCTAAGCCTTTCACTTTTGAGAAGCTGCTCGATTAAGACTACTATACTCACTTATAAGTTATGATTTTCCCCAATACTAACAATTGTCGTATCCTTAAGTTAGCTTCCTCATAAATTGGTGGAGACTAGTTGAGTTCAAGTCCCTTAATGAACAAGTAAGACAGTTCCTTGAAAAATAAGTGTGATAACGAAAAAAAAGGGCAAGACATCAAGCTTTGAATAGTGACCTTGCCATGTCGATTTAAAAATATCTACCATTCTCACTATTGGCGAACTCCTGCTTCAAGTGATCATGTAATAAACATATGCTCAACTCATAATATGCATGCGTTTATACATCAACTCTCAGTTTACAAGTTTTCAAGTATTAATTTCATGGTATGCACATTTAATCATCAATTTAGTCATGTAACTTTGCTATTATAACATTTTTTTCAATTTTCACAATTTCAACACTCTCTTCTCAATCTCACTTGCATTGCATTATCGATATATCATATTTTTCATGCATGTTATCATGTTTATACTCAAACAAGTCACTTATAAAAAATTCAGATACATGATCACATCACTAAGACTTAATTAATGATTTATGCCCTGTTTGCATTTAATACATGTTCAGAGCATGCCCATCCTTTTCAAAATAAGTTATAACGTATATAACTAATCAATAAACAAATGCACAAGCTAAATTTAATCACAAGCTAAATTTTCCCTAGTTATCTCAAATTTTAAGAGGTCAAAGGTTTATCTTGTAATAGTAAATGCTTATAAAGCTCTGACTATCTTGAATTGTGCCAATAGGTTAACCAAATCAAATATCATTAATGTCTCATTAACTAGAATCCCAACTCCCTAACTCAACACTTTATAATATTTAAAGCTCTAATTTCTCACATATAGGTATATACATTGGGTTCATTAGCTCTCTTTAGCTCATATTAGCTTCATTAAGCTTTTACATCACCAGTAATGGCATTTACTAATCTCAACCATCTTATTGAGTGCTTATTTTTGGACATTTATGGCACCCATATACTAAAAACAAGCAAAGCCATAAATGCTATATTTAAATTCCTTAAATAACTCTTATTAGCTTCATTTAAGTTAATGAGTTTAAACCCATAGTCACTATAGACCAAAAATCACTTCCTCAACTGAAATCCTAGAGAAAAATGAAAGAGAAAGGAAAGAGGGAGCTTGGTACACTTACCTTAGGTGTTATCAAGCTCCAAATTGCCTTTAATCCCTTAAAGTAGTAAGCCCTTTAGAGCTTAACATGCATTATTCATTTTTCCCTTTATTTGTTTATATTTTTCAAAGTAATCCACACTCTTATTATTATAGAAAATTGACCATGTAGCAGCATGTGGTATAAAGAGATAAGCTTCACATTTCTAAGTCCTGTGCACCACAACATTCTGTGCACACACCGTGACATGTGGCATAAAGGTACTTTTCCTTGTTTTTCTCCTTTTTTAAGGATAAATCCACTCCAAACTCAATTTTAAGGTTAAAATTACAACTCAAAACATTCATTGGCTCTTTGTAACCACACATCGTGTTAATTCTCTTAGTTAACCTTATTTAACTTAACTAACCAGGGTTAAGTTTTCAAGATGTTACAAATTTTGGTTCTTCTTTTCATTACAGTTCAATCCAATTTGTTTTTTTTCTTTTTTATTTTGTATTCAATACAAATGCTAAGCTAGGTGCCAATTGGACAAAATTTAACATCTTAGCATAATATTTAACGATGTTAATTACACCTCAACAAATTTAACACTATGAATAACTAGAAGGACTAACATTAGAAACTAGAGGATATAAGAACTAAAAACAAAACACCATGAAACTGCAAGAACCAAATATTATGTTTTCCCATAAATCAATATTCACCTACTAATATGATGGGGGTACCTATTTCACTTATATAGTCTAATTATAATTATAATTAATTTAATGCTAATATCAGTAATATTAAATATTGATTTAATGCCAGTATTAGTAACATTAATACAATTAAATTAAATCAAAGATGTTTTATATGGGTTAACCTGCCACAAATTAAAAAAAAAGAGTGTAAACTAACGAGAGGAACTTTCTAACAATATACTTAAAAAATCAATCAAACAAATCATTTAAGATATTAGTTTAAGAGTTAATTATTAAAATTGTATTAAGCTAATCATAAATAAAATATTTCATTGAATCAATTTATGTACTTGTTCAAATATTTATTGTTTAATTAGCTAGTTTACCCAATTTTTAATACTAATTTTTCATTTATTTTTAGACTTGCAAAAGAAATTTTCCTTTGAAAATTAAAAAGTTAAAGTCTTATGGGAACAAGGCATTATTAACTTTCTTCCCTCCTCTTTTCTCTCATGAACCAAACACACCATAAGGCATTAGTCACAGGGTAAGGATTTAGTGCAAGGTGTACAGGATCATACTATGCAGTTTGTTGGTAAAAAATTTTCATCACAAGATAGAAATGCATTTTTTAAAAGCACATTCTATCTGAAACTAGAAGCATAAAAAAAGATGGTAGGCATACTGATGTGAAATAAGAAAGAGGAGAGGGGAAGAGAGAGAAGAGAACAAAGGAGGAGGAAGAAAAAAGCTGCATAATTCTTATTTAAATGCAAAAAACTGAATACAATTGAAGAACTCTATAACTATTTATAGAGCTTTGGAAATAATAAAAATAATAAAAAATTTAAATCTAAATCAAGTCATAAGCTAAAAGATGAAGATAAGATATTTAGTTAGGCTAGATATTTTATTTTATTTAAGATAATACTTAAATATAAAATAAATTTAAGATCCTAAAATAATAATAATAATTTTTAGATATTAAATCAAATCTTAATAAACCTTAAATTAAATCAAATATAATTCTCATTACATGCCCCCTTTATTTTGGATCATCATCTCTCACCCATAATAAAAGAAGAATTTGTTCTCTCTAACCATAGATGATGTAGTTCTCTTCATTATATAAATAGAGCAAGGGGACATCATGTTGCTAGAGAAACGAAGATGGCATCAAAATGTGTAGACAACCATTAAGTGCACAAAATTATAGAAGAGGCTTTTGGGATGGTAGGGTTGTTCAAGATGCCTAAAAACCCAGTTCACCTGACCTTGGCTTGACCAAAAAATACCCAACCAAGTGGGAGAAAAAGATGCCTAAAGCTTTTAGACAATCATCGGGTAAGGCCAAGGTTAAGGTCAAGTTTTTGGAAAATCATGGCCAACCAAACTGGAGGAATAAACTACAAATGTAAAAATAAGAAGATAGGGGCATGCTATGCCATTTTAGGAGCTTTGGCAAGGGTTCAATTTTTTTTACTCATTTATCTACTAACCATTTCACTACCCCCCATTTATGCCCTAATTTCTCTCCACTCATGTTACTCCAAGTACTATCATTCTTACCCCTAGTCTCTTATTCATCGTTTGCATTTGCCAAATTTGGGACAATGATATCGTTAACCAGTCACCATCTCTATCTCCACCTCAGTTCGTCACTGTCTCTCGTTTATAGGTGTCATCTTCACCTCTTTATCAATTCATGGTTGTTGCCTCTTCCTTCTAGTTGCTATTGGCCTTACTGGTTAGTATTATTCTTCTTCTACTTTTTTTTTGTGCCGATTAGATGCTTTATTGTTAAAAAAGTCAACATTTTGCATGTCTTCTTCTTCTTCTTCTTCTGCTTCTTCATGCTGATTAAGGAGATGCTTTTTTGTTAATGGATGACTTTATTTTGAGAGTTTTGAGGCTAATGAAATAATATTGGGAGTTTTGCTAATTGTGTGCAGGAGCAAAAGGAGTTCTGTTGTACAAGCACATCTAGAAAATTTATGGAAATAAGGAACTTGTCATGCCATTCGCAAATTTTAATGTCATAAATGCCAACAAAGTTTTTTTTTTTGTTTTTGCTTTAAGGTTTAGATTTTCATTATATTTTTAAGCTTAGTGTTTGCTTTTTTTATTTAAATTTGTTGCTTCTCTTTCAAGTCCAATCACAAGTATAGTGCATACGGCCTAAGTTGGTCCACTTCCCTTCCATTTATATGATTTTGGTCCAATGATTTTATAGCCTAAAGCACTAAACTTCTTAAAAATAGAAGAAAAAAATAGAAGCTAGACTAGACATACTTATCAACCTTACCATGCTCTGGTACTTGACCTTAAAAATCTCGGGTAATCTTTAAGCATGGTTGGGTATTGAACTAACAAACATAGCTTGTTCATTTTTAGGGTTAGGCTTCGAGCTTGTCATCAGCCCAGGCTAACCCTGCCTACACACACCTCTAGGATGGAAGATATTTGGTAATGCAGGTTAAGGGAGATGATACGAGTTTGGAAATATAGTGCAAAATGGCCTCCATCAACATTAAATTCCGTGTCTGAAATGACACCGTTTAATCAACTTGCATGCCTTGCAGTCATGCTCGATTCTATTATGAATGCTACCTCACGTCTCAAAAAAATGATCTTTTTTAACATACTTTATATAGCTGATCGGCTTCACAAGTGCATGAGATTAATGTAATAGTAAATCTTGAAATATCTCAAGAGTTAGACCCAGAGGAAAGCAACTAACTTTGTTAACATTTCACGAAAGCAAAAAATAGTTTTAAAATGGAAAAATTACACCTAGGCAAAAAATAGTTTTAAAAGGAAAAAATTACACCCAGGTTCCATAGAAGAGACCTAGGTGTAATTTCTCCCTTTAAAAATGGTAACTAATTTAAATAATGCAAGTAAGAAAAAAATAATAAAAGTGATGAAAATAATGACCCAACCAATCAAACGAATGTCAAAAATCAAGATTTATCTAATAAGATAGATTATTCTAATTCAGTTAATTGTCATCCCTTCTTTCATAGTGACAACTGTTTTTAAGATGGCCTAATTACTTTTTAGTAAATTAAAATGTATTTAATAAAAGTTAAATTTAGTTCTTACTAAATTTTACCATCTAACTAAACTATAAAGTTATGATCTAAACCACCACAGATTCATAAATTATTTATAATCTAGTTATCCATGTCTATCTCTTTAAGTTTAAGTAAGTTTTTCATTTTTCAATTCATCAAAACAATCCTCAACAATCTATATAGTGGCCATTTATATGAAAAGTAATTAAAACAAGAGACAAATATAAATAAAAACATCAAAATCTCATAGACAAAATATTAAGTTTAATAAGAAAAAAAAAATAATAAAAGAGCAAAATCCATCCAATCAGACTACCCTTTACTTTGACTATGAGTGTAGCAACAACTCATAGCATTAGTATAAAACGTCCCTATAGAAAACATAGATGAAATGAGGAGAATAACGAAAAGGAAAGACTCTAAGCTACAGAGGACATCGGGGAAAACTGGACCTTTTATAGCAGTGATATGCATCGAGTTTTTTCCATGTTTTTTCCACGTCCTTCATTTTTTTTTTTTTCGGTAATAAGAAAATTATGCCCTTTCATTCGGAGTATCGCTGGTCTTCATTTGCCAATATACGTATTTAAAAAGCCTGTTTTTTCATTAGTTCAGCGACAATCAGCAACGAGTCTAAACTTGAAGGCATTACTATTTGCTAAGAAACAACCTGAACGTCATCAGAATTAGACATAAAACATAAGACATACAGACACATATTTAAAAATGAATAAAATATTATAAAATTCGTGTTTCATTTATCAACATATTCTTTTCTCAAGTAGCCATTTCCTTTTCGGCCGGCCATTGAACTTATTTATAAGCATTATACTTGACCATAGATCTTGACAATCTCTGGATAATTTTTCGGTAAATGCTCATCTTCATTGTTTGAGGCATATAACTAAACAATCACTTCAACTCTGGCCAGCCTTTTGTACTTTTGCTTCGGTCTTCTCCCTTTCAATCAATTCGCTTCCTTATATTCCTCTTTCATTCTGCTCAATTACCAGAAATATCATACCTTGACATTATGATTCATCTCTGGTTCATTGCCTCACTATGCATCAGTTCAAGTTCTGCTCAGGCAGCTCAGCAATTCTATGACTCTACAAATTGTTCTACATATCCTGACACCTACCCAGGTTCGAGGTACACTTGTAAAACTCCCCAAGATCCATGCGAAACATACTTGGTGTTCAGATCGAACCAACGTTTTCATAATCTTTCAGAGATCTCAAAGCTCTTCAATTTGAACCCTGATACACTGCTTCAAAAAAATAGCCATCTCAATTCTTCTTCTCAGTTCCTTGAGGCAGGCAAAGAGGTTCTTATTCCTGTCACTTGTTCCTGCTCTGGCGATTTCTATCAAGTCAGTTTCAGATATATAGTCCCCGAAAATACAACATTTTCAGAGATTGCTTGTGGAGTTTATGAAGGGCTGCTCAAATCTTTCACACTCGAACAGGACAACCTTAATAAAACCATAGCTGGTGCTGAGCTTAATGTTCCTCTTAGATGCGCATGTCCTGACAATTCCACTGCGCTTGGTAAGAAGGTGAAATATCTTGTTACATACCCCATAATACGAAAAGATTCAGACAGTGACATAAGCGCGAAATTTGGCATCTCAGAGGAAGATTTCTTTGAAGCCAATGACTTGCCTCAATTTTCAACTCTTTTCGCACAAACAACTGTTTTGGTCCCATTAAGAGATGGTCCAATCAAGATTACTGATATTCCAGAGTCATCTCCAGCTCCAACTTCTGGTTTTCTTCCAACACTTCCAGTGGCGAAAACAGAGAGATTCAAAAATCCTACCAGTCTGTACATCGCGGGTTCTGTGATAGGATTTTTGCTGTTAATCATGGCAATTGTTGTGAGTGTATTGTGCATTAAGGCCTTAAGGAAATGGAAGAGCGAAAGTGTTCAACCCTTCACTCCTTCAACCTCCGTTGTCATGCCGCCAATGAGAGGCTCTTCAACAACTTCATGTCTTTCTCCGGATTTTCTCGCCGGAATAAAGTACTGCTTGGTCAATTACAGCATAGAAGAGCTCAGGATGGCCACAAAAGATTTCAGTGAAGAAACCCAGATAAGTGGTTCAGTCTATAAG
The DNA here is from genome assembly GCF_029017545.1 of Prosopis cineraria. Lineage (NCBI taxonomy): Eukaryota > Viridiplantae > Streptophyta > Magnoliopsida > Fabales > Fabaceae > Prosopis > Prosopis cineraria. The sequence continues at coordinate 2,947,004 of NW_026555337.1, forward strand.
GGGTTGATCAGTAATCTGGAGATGATGATCAAGAGGATGAGATTTGAAGACACACGTCGGCTAATTGATTTACATTCTAAGATCAACCACATCAATGTTGTGAACTTACTTGGTGTTTGTTATGATGAAAGAGATTTGTTATGGTCTTATTTGGTTTTTGAATGGCCTAAAAATGGGTGCTTAAGGGACTGTTTATCAGATGCATGCAACCTCCTCTGTTGGAAAGAAAGGACACAAATAGCTTCTGATATAGCTACAGGTCTTCACTATTTCCACCGCTGTGCATTTCCTTCTTACGCTCATTTGAATGTTAGCAGTAGAAATATATTTATAACAAAAGACTTTAGGGGGAAACTGGCAGATATTGCTGCACCAGATAATCTTGTAAACGGCCCAGTTTCTGAGAAAGAAGACATTTTTGCATTTGGGGTTGTGTTACTTGAACTGATCTCTGCAAGAGAGAACATTGAAGGGAAATTAGTGAAGGATTCTGTTGGGTTCTTGGGAGGAGCAGGCAATGAAGGGGGTTGCTTTGAAGGGTTGAGGAGTTTCATGGATCCTAATCTGAAGGATTATCATCTTGCAGAGGCTCTGTGTTTGGCTGTTCTAGCAAAGGCTTGTGTAGCTGATGATCCCTTGCATAGACCAACCATGGATGATATCATGAAGGTCCTCGCAAAAACCGTTTCTCCACGACAACCAGAGAAATAATAATCCTTGTGATTTAGCAGGTATGCATTAATTGCCTGTAAGATTGTATTTATGACAAATTTCCTCCTGTTGACATCGTGCAAAACTCTTCACTTTGATTCCTCGAGTTGAAGAAGGAGAATAATCAAATCTATTCATAGTACGTAGCTAGAATAGTAATTAGGAGTTGAATCATTGTTGTTGACAGTAGCTTCAGTCATCTCAAAGTTGAAGAGCATGAGGATTTGACGGTTAAGATTTCAAACTGAAAATCATGTGGTTGCCAGAGGGAAAGGAGCTTTTCAGGCAATGTTACTGAAACCTTGAACGTCAAACTAAGCATTTAGCGTTGTTTTTGTTGTCCTAGAGCAGAAATTAATCAGTTATGTGTTCAGTAGTGATTGGAGGATAATAGAAAGCAGTATTCTATTTACATTAATGATTGAAGGGTGACGGATCATGAGAAGAGCATTAATTAATTAATTAATTAATTGTCTAATAAAAATTGTCCTTTTTACATCATTGTAAGAGCGTATAACCAAACAGCTGGTTTTAATTAATCTATACCATGGCGTGTGTGCTTGTTCCCACAAGGCCTGTCTTTATTGGAGGCACCTGACACAAAGAATCCACAGCCTCAGCTAAATCCTAAAAATGTTCCAAATGTGACATGGAGACGAGATATGCGTAGTCCAACAGATAACTCCGATATACGCAGCCCAATGGCTCAACTGTTTGATTATAAATCAATAAAATATATAGGTAGAACAAATCAAAACATCTTTGAGTAACTACCCTTCTAGTTCTAAATGTAGAAGGTGGTTAGTCAATTCACTTAGATAGAAAGAATAATTAATTGTAAAAAATGTGTTAGTTTTTTAGAAATACCCTTCTTATTAATTGCTGACCTGGGGATCGGATATGAGCTTGTTTGAAGGAAAAATAATAAATGCGATAGACAAATAAAATTTAATTCTTGTTGGATCATGTATCAAAACTTTGCAAAGAATTATAATCATCGGACTTGATGATATATTTTGATCCATATTCTTAAAAAAATATATGAATATATGTGTGTAACTCAACATTGGTGATTATATAATATGGAAAGATCATCCAAGAAGCAACACAGAGCTAGGCGTAACTACAGAATCAACTAATGAGATATGTGTGAGAATGATAGCCAAGAAGCAATGTATAGGAAGGATTGACGTATAAGAGACGCTACATATATCTGAATTGGACAATGCGTTGATGAAGTTCAATCCTTTTTAGAAGCCTTTGGTTGATAAAGTTCCACCAAACGGTTGTTTATTGGTTGCAGTGGTCTGGCATTAATCTCTGATCCCTGCAAAGCGAAATAGATTCTAAGCGTCTTATGGTCGAAAGAAGCAAATATTTCCAGTACTACAATGTTTAAAATTGTCTTTGTTTTGTGAAGATATTCAAAAGTCATGCAAAATAAGTAACTTACGTCGTCAACAGCATTTCGAAGCAAGTTGACTTGTTCTTTTGCAACAGTTTTCACCTGCGGGGTAATTAATTCCGCAAAGTTTAAGAAAGCAATTATAAAACAATAGGAAATTAAAAGAGATTAGAAACTCTGACATGGCAAAATGTACGGTCAAATGAGTTAGTGGGCCAATAAAAGAAAAAAACAGTCAAAGGCGCTTGTAATAAATTAAAAAAAAATACAAGAGTAAAGTGGAGAGAATTACAAACCTCTCCGAGGATGGTCCAAACAACGTTTTCAGAACAAGGAGGTGTGGTGAGAGAACCCAGGTATCTGTAATACCTCAAGCTACTTGTTTTAATCAGCCAAGGATCAACCATTCCCACTTGCTCTTCTGTTTCAGTCGTATCAGATACGGCCTTTAAACCCTCCGTTAACTATATATGAATTGAATTCCCACGAGAAATTAATTATATCGGTCACTTTACATGAATGAATATACACACACAGTCGCTGTGAAAGAGTGAGAAGGGTGGTGCAAATTAAAGATGGAGTAATTTGTGACTTACCGAAGACAAGAAAGCATCTGGTTTACCAATCTTGTACAGTATTGCAATTACGGCCGTTTCTCCTGCTTCCGTTTCGTGCACCATATGTAACTCTAGATCAAGCCTGCAACCGTTGAATTGATTAAACTTTGACTGCAACCATCGTCAATTCGTCATCAATATACAGAGACAGAGGACTTTATTAACGTTTATGTATGTATACCTTTTGCCATCGATGGTGTGTTCTGAGAAAGAATGCCAGTGGCATTGCCTCAGGACATACTGAGTTTCGTTAATCTGAAGATAGCCCGCGCCTGCAGCCCATTCCAGCTACACTCAACCCAGAAAAAAAAAAAAAAGGTGAAATTAAACCATGAGATATGAGAGAAGTTTCATCGCATCGCGGGGTTGGTTGATCGGTTGTAGCTTTGGAGGACATTTAATTTGTGAGTTGTCAACTTCAATCTCGACGTACAGCGATGTTCATGTATGCTCCCTCCGTTTCAATATATATTGAATTTATTTTATTTTATTTTATATATCTTTTAAAAAATTTAAAGCAACATTTGTTAACGTTTTTTTTTTTTAATTATGCCCTTATTTACTCTCACAACTTCAAAACAGTATTTATTCAGCTTTAAGAATAAATTTGACAATGTGACCAGCATTCTTATGCATTGACTACATTTTTTTAATCCGCGTGCAAGTATTTGAAAACGGAGGAAAGTGTGTATATACCTTCTAAGATTTTGATTCATTTGGTTTTTGTGGGTGAAAAATTTTGAAGTAATATTTATATTGGGTTTTCCAGACAACATTATTTTCATAATAATTACTTTCACGTTTTAAAAAATAGACGAAGGATCAAAGAATGTACGTTGACCCTAAGGATTAAAAAATAAACTCTATGATAGACTTGCCATGTGCATGTAAATATATAGTAAATTCAGACCCTGGTGAATTAGAAGCAGTAATGAAGGAGAAAGCCATGAAGGCGCATAAAATATAAATACCATGATATCATGGCCTCTATTTTTAAGGGTGGCATTGGAGGGGTGGTACTTCATCTGGAGGGCCCCTAAATGGGACACTACTCGAACCCTCTTGTTCAACACATCAATGGGTGATTGCATCGTTCCATTTTTGCACACTCTCCATTCTTCTTTGATCTCTCCCCATCGAGATGGTCCTGTGTCTTCGTCTTCGTCGTAACTAAACTCCCTTTCATCCTCTGCCAATCCATCACCGATATTTTTTCAAGTAATTAATCCAAGTGAAACACAAGAAAAGCAAACAAGCAAGTGAATAAACAGACACTAAATTGTGTGGTAGACTCATGCTTGAGGGCAATGGCAGAGCCGGGACTCCAAGCCAAAAGGTGTGAAATAATTTAATAAAAAATTAATATTTTTTAAAAAATAATAATTATGCTATGACTAACATTATAATAACATAAAATAGTTTTATTACCATTTTAAAAAAATATATTAAACAAATTGAATATGCTCTTCATATCTTATTTAGATCATTAAAATATTATATATCTAATAAGTTTTTTAGTTTAAATATTTTTTATTTAATTTAAAAAGTGCAAAATATTAAAAATAAGGGTGCAAAGTTATAAATTTTATATATCCCATTTATAATTTTTTTCAAAGTGAGTGGATGCAAGCCAATATAACTTCGTCATTGCTTGAGGGTAACTTGTTAAGTCATCTAAATGTAAGTGGACTTGAGTCAATATAAAAAATATCAAATCAAATAAAGTTAGACATAATAATTAATATAATATAAATAAGAAAAAACTAACAAATTTAAGCCTCTATTTGCAGGCGACGTTCACTTCTCATTTCCAATATCACCTTATAATAATTCTAATACAAGGGGCCAATAATGTTAATATAAATGAGCAAGTGATAGTCCTTACCGACTTCTGAAGAATTTGCTGGGTAAGAAAACAAACAAAGTACAGCAAATAAACTGCAAATCAAGAATCGTGTGGCAGCAACTTTCTCCATTGATTCGAGCTCTTTCAACCTTCAAGACGTGGGAGTTCAGCTATATATTTAAGGACAGAAACCCGCATATATATAGAGGAAGGGTTTGAACAGAGCGCTTTAATTAACTATTAATTAAGTATATGTCATTTCGTTTAAAATGGTAACAATTTTTAATATATATATATATATAAGAAAGTTAATTAAATCAACCGACCACCAGTTTGTCTGCTTGATTAGTTACAAAAGAAGACTCCCTCGAAGGGTACTGTTTCTTGTCGTGATTATTCTGTGCCTTGTTCTTCTATGCTTGCCGAATGTGTACGGTGTTCACGTTTGCCATGACGAACTAAGCTTTGAAAAAGAGCTTCTAATATGATGATTTTTTATTTTGGCCGAGCATAAGTAAAATATGATTTGCATGAGAGGCACGCATGGTTCATTTTACTGTGCGTGAATTCCGTCTTTCTTGCCGTGTTAGGAAAACTAATGGACATTAATAATAATTAAAGTGGACTGGATACGAAGATATACGTACCTACATTGTTTGGGATTGGATTAAATGTTTGAAATTGAAGAAAAATCACAACTTCACAAATGAAGAATACCGTTAATTTGTTAAATAATTAGTATTTTATATATATATATATATATGTCTGAACAGTCTGTATATATATTATATTAATTGTCCAGGCCAAGTAGGAGAGGAACGAGTATATTATATACAAGTTCATTGTTCTTTTTAGTTATAAATTAAATGGGTGCATGGATTGGATCATTAGTGGGGTTGCGAATTTAGTTCTATCTAACTTAAATTCCACCAAATCGAAGTTGCAGAATCAATATATATAAAGATATATAATTAGACAGATTTTGGGATAATGAAACTTCTAGTTTTTCAAACTTATCTCAATTATTGATTTAATCCTTTGAGTTTAATTTTTACCAGTTTGATCCATGTGTGTTTTTTTTTTAATTATCATGTTAGCTCTTCAAGTTTTAAAAAGACAAATTGACTTTCAAAACAATCAAATGTGTAAAGTATATATCTTAATAATTTGGCATGTATATGTAGTTATGAGAAAAAAATAATCCTCAATGAGTTTATTTTTTAGCAATATAATCCCTTAATATGTTTTGTTCTCTTATTTTTTTAAATTTTTTTTTACCTGCCTAAATATTTATACTTGTTTTCATTAATTTATATGATTGCCATAATTATTCTATTATCCATGTTAATAAATTTTAATAGTGTAATCTCTTTTTTAAACAATAAAGACCAAATCAATAATCAAAATAGATTTAAAAGATTAAATTAATGAGAATCAAACTTAAAGGACTAAATGAATAATTGAGATAAATTTAAGAGACTAAAAGTTATATTGTTTGATTCATCTATTTATATATAAGCCATATATATTATATAATATAAACATTACTCAGATTCCCAATTTAAAAAAAAAAAGATGGTGTAATTGGCATATGGTAAATGTTGATGCCGTGCATATATATCACAAGATCACTGACGAATGAAGCACAAGACATCAGGCGCGTTTAATTATAGTCAAGTTTTTTGAAATCTAAATGTAATTTGAAATCAGGCTACAAAAATAATAATACTCTTATTAAGCATATATATATATATAAGCACATATTATATCAATAAAATAATTTACAACTATTTTATCAGTAACTTTAATTTTTTACAATTATAACTTTATGTATTTAACAATTAAACTAATTAGTTTAACTATTGAATATATAAATAATTAATGTTAAACTTTTTATTTAACAATTGAATATATGAAATTAAAATTATAAAAATTTAAAATTATAATTGTCAATTATCGATGAAGTAATTGCAAATTAATTATTGATATAATGTATATTTAATAGGGATATTATTATTTTTACAACCTAATTTTAAATTATATTCAGATTTTAAGGGACCTAACTGTAGTTTTTAAATTTTTTCAAACTTTTTTATAAATAAGTCTATTTCATCAAACCTATACGTAATTTTTTTAAAAAAATGAAGTGAAATATTCACTTTAGTTTAATTTTCTGCACAAATGGAGGGGCACGGTTTATTTCTTTCTTTATTATTTTCTCATCAATAACATGGCAAAAGTATAATTTTGTAGATATAACTACGTAATTCTTAATTATATTACACATTTATTGTATATATGCTAATTAAAATATTATATATTTATTTGGATATAATAAAAATATAAAAATCTGCGTATACACAAGTTTGCAAGTAATTACTCCGGAAAGCGGTAATGGAAACATGCAACTTCCCATTATTCAAATGATCCCTTTAATCTTCTGCATCTGTTATGTCATATTTTCAAGGAAATATTATAAAGAAAACACGCTATTCAACTCACATGACTCGATATCACACGTGAACTTTTTGAATATTGGTTCCTTGTTTTTAATCTTTCTTTGATTAGTAATTTCAAATTAACGGTCAAAGGTTTTGACATTTCGTCTCCATAATCGTGGGAAATTATTACTGATTACCGAAGTAATTAATTAATTAATTGATATAGAGAGATCGATTCTAGAAATTGGTTTTCTCTTGGAAGGAGGTGCTGCATTCAAAACCCAACTCAGCTGTCTTGGTGTGTGAACACCCCCAAAAAAAAAAAAACGCCCCAAGCGTTCAGAGCGTTTTGAACATCAGAATAAATTAAAAATCATAATATTGTTTAAAATGACGTCAACAATGAGGATATTGTTGGGCCTATAAGTATTTTGGAAGGGAGGAGAATATAGTTAGGTCGCCCAAAACTTACTAATTGTTGGGCCTAAATAGCTCTTGAAAGGAAAGAAAGAACAATTGAGTTGTCCAATGATTTCAAGAGGATACCCACGACACATATATCAGTAAGTACACAATTACATCTTGATTCAAAATCTTAAAATAGTCATCAAGTGCTTAGATCAAGAACTGGCTAAGTGTTTATCCCTCTTAACGAAAAGTTTCAAGTTTGAGTCCTAACTATACAACAGGGATTAATTTAATTAGGTCAGAGACTTGGGATGCTGAAGTGAAAGCAAAAAAGAAAAAAAAATCTTTAGACATTATAGGTCTTTTCCCCTTGCTTACCTTTTCTCCAACCCAGATATAATTAATGTGAGATCAGACTTTTTCTTTCTATCAAGTCAGGCGATTCCAACAGATACTAAAGGGTGATATCATAGCTGTGCAAACCAAGCTATACATGTCATGTAAAGTTTCGTGTTATTCAAAAAACATGACATTTCAGCAACGATCAAATGGTCAAAGGAACGAAATCACTGAAAGGTTCGTATGTTGGAAAAATTAAACCGTCAATTTCGTCACCAAAATTTAGCGGTGAAACCTTGAATCACCGAAATGCTTTGTATGAACATAACGTGGTTCGATAATTAAAAACACAGATTAAACCTCTCTGGAAAAGTCACATCACACGTATCCATCCAGATTGTGTAAATTAGTTGGTTTTGGTAACCCACTATGACTAGGCAGATGATGGCCCATAGAACAACTGAAGAATCTTGGAACCCTAAAAGGAAAGTCGATATATGCACATCACAAATCTTCGTCTATGAAATCTAATGCCTTATAAATTGTAACTATGAATGAATTGATTTGTGTCCACAATTAGTGCAAATGTCCCATTATATAGAAAAATACGCACTTGGAGTGGAGGAAAGAAGTTGCTGGAAACAAAAAAGGCATTATATAGGGAAAAAAATTAGACGCACTGGGTTCTTATGTTTATCAATTACATATTGATCAGGTGAAACCAATTTGAAAGAAGGAAAGACGTTAATTTAGAAGCTTAGTTCAATGCATCCAAAGCCTCTTTTTTTCTAACAGTTATTGAATATTTTATTGTTTTGGCCATGCATGGGTATATATTCTTTCCGGTCTTATTTATAAAACATTTATAATCGACTCACGCTGATCAAGAAATGTTAAAATTAGTTGAGAATGTTTTTTTTCCTTCAAAACTTTCTATTGAAATCTCAAATCACCCTTAATTGAATTAGTAATTTTACCTTTAAATTTTAAAGTCAAATATGCCACCCAAATGAACCAATTGGATACATAATCATTTTTGGAAATAACTGGTTAATACTTCATCATGTTTTGTAAGATGTTTTATAAGAATCAAACTTTCAAAAGGTGTCCTATATAATGGGTGGAGTATAATTCTATTATGAATAATTCATATTTTTTTAGTACTATTAGGTTTAAACTTTAATCAAGTAAGAGTTGTCCTCCTAATTAATTTTGGTTTTTGAAAGGAATATTGAGTTTTACATTTAATTAACATATAATTCCTATGCTTTTTATAATCGATTTGATCTTAATTTGAAGGAGGCATGCAGTATATGATCCATTTGTATTTGACTTACAGTTATAGCTCTATTGGAATTATTTTAAAAAATTTCTCTGTTCTTATAATTATACAATATGCATGGCCTAAAACATTAATATCTTTTTTTTATAAACATATTCCCAACCATAAAACATTGTGGTTCATCGCACACCTGGAGGATGTTATTGAACCTCATTTAGTTGCCCCCATTTTAAGTGGAGTAATTAAAAGAAATAATTGTACATTGACATGCACAATATAAGGTCTCAGTTGTGATAAACACAAATTCCAGAATATGCTGCTACTATAGGGGCACGTCTCTAGAAATAATAATTATTCTTTATGGACAGCAGGATTACCAACTAACCCATAGATATTAATTACCATGTACCATGCTTAATTTGGAGTTTTCTTATTAATGGCCATGCCGATAATAATTATTCTCAAAACTCCATCATTACTTGTCATTTAAAAGCAACATTTATTTCATAAAGGGGCATCCCACAAAAATTTGTCTGATCAGGGGCTCCTTTGACAATACAAGCACTCTAGCTTGCTTCTGTACATATAAATAGCTTAATCACCTTCCATCATCTTTAACAAAGTCTATCGCTCAACAAACTTCTTATGCATCTCCGGGAAGGTACGTAATATAAAGTTTCATTAGCTGCTGGAAATAGATTATGATTTTAAACACTTTATGTGTAACGAACAGGTCTTAAAGTAAGTTTATTGTTTACTTCATATATTGATTGTTCCTGATGACAGACGGTACGGAATTAACGGGGAAGATCAGAGAATGAGGTTTGCGAGGCTTCTTCTGGTACTATTCATGATAGTGGGGATATTCTTGGCCGAGGGAACAAGTATTGTGAAGAAGGAAGATGAGAAGCTTAAAACCCTAGAAAATCAACAGGACGGGGATGGCGGAAGCTCTTTGAATAACCATCACTACATCCCCAGGCAGGACTTCAATGGTAATAATGGAGGAGATCAAGGTGGACCTCATTGAATTCAAATACATACATACATACATACATACATATATATGTATATGCATGTACGTATATGTGCATGTATGTTCCTGGTTTTAATTGTCGTAGCGGGTCGTGTTTGTGCTATGGTTGTACGGTGTGCTTCAGTTACTGTAATCGGAATCTGTAATAATTAATTCTGTGTTCAATGGAGATCAGAAAAGTGTAATATTTGCTTCTAGTACTGCTGTTTCTTTACTTACCTAGTTATAAGAGCTTGTTTTATGTACCCTACCCTTCGGAGCTCGGACACGGATCAAGATGAGATCATCATGAACACATAATTATATATTCAAGCAATTATTACATGCTTCAAGTGACTCGAACCAGATAATCATCAGTATATAAAATTTTAAATTTTAAAAAATTGCAATAATACGATGCAATAATCATTAGATTTCAATACACGAAAGAAAAGGCGTATTTTGTTACAAAATAATTGAGCAAGGAATATAAGACCACGATTTTAGGGAGTGATAAGAGCCAACAGCCAGGTATCTGATGTTTCTTTGATCAATTCTTAAATTTAGGAAGTAAGATAACTGTGGAATTTATTTTTTTTATTGTATTCATATATATATATATATATATATATTAACTTGAATGTGAATTGTGGACGCATTTAATTGTTAGTTTCATATTTTCCAGCAAGATTCGTTCTTGCAATCATATCGCTATATAGGCTCATAAGTTTTTGAAGAGGTTTTCTATGAAAAGCCAATACTTGTTACTTTGCTTTTTTTTTTTTAAAAAAAAAGAAAGAAATCAAATTATTGATAACTGTATCTTCTTTCATATATTCATTCTGAAATGCTAATATTTAATTACTTTCATACAAGCTTGAAAATTGATACTCACTCCATTAAAAAATATAAGACATTTTTAACCCAATCTTATCTCCTAATAAAGTAATTATCTATTTTTAAACTAACTCTATCTTTTTATATTTATCTCTATTAAACATTCTATAATAAATATAAAGTCATTCATCAATACGAGCATTTTTTTTAAAAGTTAATGATTATACTTTAAAAAACTAAAAATACTTAAATATTTAATTCCTCAAAAAATGCTTTATATTTTTAAACGAAAGGAATATGTATTAATACTTCAAAGTAAAAATTAAAGAACATTGTACATTTCAGGGGAAATTATTTTGTGTAGAAAAATAGTTCTTAATCACCTTTTTACTTGCTCATTAGAAAATCACCATTTTTATGTTGATTACCCAAAAAAACAAAAAACACCATTTTGCTCATCAAATAAGAAAATTTCACGCATATATAATATATGAACCTATATCCATCTTTCAGAGAAGTCATTATGAGAGGGTAAGTATGGTTTGATTAGTGGTTCAAATATCTTTGGTTAGTGCAGGTCAACTGTGTTAGTAATTGACACAGATATTCATTATACAAACCGATCCAACAAAAAAAAAGGGAAATTAACTTTTTGCTAGGATAATCGATATATATATATATATATCTATTTATGGGAAATTACTCTTCTCTGATTGTATTCCCATCAAATCAATGTAATCAAGTTGCGTCCAAGTTTTGCAAAAATATTTCTAAGCCCCATTTTCTTTTGACAGCAACGCTTATAATTACCAGTGCTTGAATATAACGTTTGTGTGGAATTTCCCTATTTTCAGTCCACTTGTAATTATAAGGATTAATTTCACATAGCTGGCAAGCAACTTTCTCATCACACACACACGTTATATCCTTGAACAACAATTTAATATAGTGGGCGTAGCACTCAATATCATTCCTTGCGAGGAGATAAACACGAATGCCTGATCTCTAGAAGCCTCTGCTTCTATTCTTCAACAGGAAACGCATAATGCTTCATTAATTAATATCTACCCGACTCTTGTTCTTTAATTATCTATGCATGTACATGTGGAAGCTCTTGTATATTGTCTAGCTAGTTTACTTTGATGATGCTTTATAAAACTCTAGTTTCTGTGCAGTTTAATGTTATTGGTATATATAGTTAAATTTATCAGAAGTGATGCACTATTATCTTATGGGACAAGAACTTGAAAAAAAAAATCTTTATAAGATCTTTTTTTGCCAACCTCTCTATTATAAGATCTTTACACTTGGTGTTTCCTGGCTTTTATAAAGAAAATTTGATGCGGAGACTGTCATCAAAAGGGCTCAAAACTTGCACACTGTGAATATCACCCCCCGGAAAGAGTAAAGACACTTGTAAATTAATTATTAATTATTAATATAATTAATTGTATCTCTCTCTTATTCTCTCTAACTGAAACTCGTCTCTCTCTTCTCTCTCAGTGCTTGGCTGCTGCAGTACTTTTGCCACATCATGTGCAACAAACAAATTTATCAAATTAATTAAGAAGCATGGCCTCTCTATTTTACTCGATTGTATTGCTGTTGGTTTAAATTGTTCTTTATTAATTATTGAAGGAATCAAATTAATTGATTTAAATGATTACTTAATGAAAATTTTACTCCATACATTTAATTTTAAAATTAATCTTATTATAATTAAAAAGTTATACGCACGAAAAGGTATGAAAGCATTATTATTTGTTTTTTGACCGAGCATGCCCTCATCAAACAAACAATTGTTTAGTGACACGTAATAGAGTAGCCACTTGTGGCTATATTATAAAGAGAAGTCTACGAAATCTAGCTTTAATTTGTTGATTATATTAATGGTTGAAAGAACATTCTTAATTATAATAACGTTAGAATTTGTAGGGCGCACTTGGGAACCACTTGGCCACAAAAACTTTTTACGGTTGCAAAAATTAGTTAAAATAGAGTTAATAATTTGAGGAGAGAGATGGAAATATGAGAAATTCTACACGTGACTTTAACATATAATTACCGATTACTTCTATGTTTAGTCGATAATATAAATCCAAAATACAAAAACAAAAAAATTACTGCAAATTATGCATTGTTTTTCATTATATTTTTTAAATACAAGACCATGATTAAAAATCGTGTGAAAAAAATAGGATTAAGTCAAGTCAGCATACAAAAAATCCTTACATCCAAGTGATGAATCATTAAAACTTCTAATTTAGATATTATTATTTGATTCTTGATGAGCGGTTTTATGATATCATTGAATCCCAACAAATTTAATGGACATCACACTTAACCTTGCCTCATTAATCCCACCACCATTGTATGATTCGAAAGTTGACTGGTCGATTGATATTTCACTGCCTTCAATCTCTCTATATAAGCTTCTCAAGCGCTTGCTTCCTTCCTAAAACAATATCAAATAATAGTATTATCAGTACTGCTGATCAGTATCTGGTACGTTACTATAAATGCTATATTAATTACAATCTACTCGATATGTATAACTATAGATCGTTCTTGGTTTAATTGTTCTGTTGAATCATCCATGCAATACTAATCGATTTCAGAACAAAACCGTATCAAGCTTCAGTTTATATGCATGCATTGATTTCAGGAATCTGCCAGCAGCATGAGGTTCGTGATAATTGCAGTGCTAGTGTTGATGGTCACGGGAAGCTTTTGTGAGGCTAAAGATGGGAGAAAGTTGATGAAGGAGGAGGAAGACAAGGGAGTGCTCCTTGACAACAATGATCATCATCATCTCCCAATCAAAGACTATAGCCCATCTCACAAGGACTACATCGTCGACCATCCAGCTCACGTACGAGGGAATCCTTAATCAGTACCTATATATGTGAATCTTTTACAGTTCTTCATTATAAAATTCTTGCAGAGTTTTACAAAAGCAAGTGAGATGAGCCAAAACAGCATGCACTCTCACTCCTTGTCTCACTTCTCTTGTGAAACTCTGCAATAATTTTATAATCAAGAATTTAAAAAGATTTCCACTCAAATTAGCATAATATAAAACGTACGTGTAGGCTTATAAAGTGTTTGTTTTATGTCGTCAAGTTACTGTGCTGCTTGCTTGTCTCATATTTTCATGAACCCTAGCTAGCTATTATATGATGTGTGTGCGTAAGTTTGGGTGCTTGGATTACAAGCCATGAATAAAACCTATAAAGAACTAAGATTGTAGCAAACTACGGGTCATGTATGTGATTGTTGATTAATAAAGAATATATTGTGGATACGGTTTGCTTCAAACCTTTCTTATTTAGTTATTTTGTCTCCAATACACACACACGCGTCATTCTTGATGTGCGCGTCCCTCTAAGCTTATATTGATTAATACACCCGCGCGAATACGAATATTAACTGAAATGATTTCAGAATCTACCGCCAGAAGACAAAAAATAACGTTACATGTCGCTAGTTAATTTGCCATGTGTTTCATATGCGGGTTCAATTTGCAATCATAAATTATCCAATAACAAATAAATTATATATCCAGTTGTTTCTTGTTGCATGCAAGTTTATGATTCTCTTTTCCTTTTCTTTCACTCGTTTTTATCATGAGATCATATGGGCTTGTGAGGCTGCTTATTTAGGCCGGATAGTTATAAATGCAATAGGATGCATGGGCAAATATGTTTGATCTCTATAAAAAAATCTCAATGATCGGTTTCTAAAAGTACATTGTTTGCCCAATAGCTGGACAACTTGACCTTTAATCCTTGATAGATGAATTCGGCCCAAAAATTTCTTACAAGGTCAAAAAAACTGTTGCCTGTTAGGGGTCCAAGGCCTAGCAAAACGCAGGTGAGCTCTTGCATCATGCTTGAAATTAAATGCATTTTTTCCCTCCAAACCAAGGCTTCGAACTTAACTTGATTTCACACGAGAACTTCAAATCCAGTAAATTTAGGGCGTGTTTTGTTCCTTTTTTTTCTATTTTTGAAAACTGTTTTATTATATAACATTTAGAATTATTGTTTAAAACAAAATAAAATAAAAATATATTTAGTTATATTAATTCAAAGATAGTTTTGGAATTAAAAAGAAACTGATAGTGATAGTTACAGAGAATTAATGGGGGTGATTTATCTTAGAAATTGACCAAACTAATTGTAATTTTCCAAAATCAAATGTAGTATGTTTTGAAAATAAGAAAAATAAAATGAAAACAATTTTAAGATATTTATATTTTTTTTGAAAACAAAAAATGAAAATAATTTTTAAAACAATTAAATATATAACATATATCCAAAACAGTTTTTTTTTTCAATTTTTTGACAAAAAACAAAAAAAATTATTGAAAACAGAAACCAGACAAGCCTTTAAAGTTCCATATCTTCCATATTTGAACTTGAAATGGGAAAAAATTTCCCGTAAACGAAATAGAAAAACGGGCAAATAAATGTGAGGGCAGAGAAGCAGTAAACTAAAATTGCAATGCGTAAGAGTAGGGCATATAGCATATATTGCCTTCTAATTGAACTAGATTGAAGTCGCCCTCGAGTGTCAAAGACCCTCTAGTGGTACAAACCTCTTTTTGGATGTATGTAATTAAATTGTTATGTTGGAAAAGAAAAGGGATTGAAGCCCTCATGTGACTTCAATACTTAAAATGATATGCCTGCATAAGTTTTGTGCAGTGAGAAGCTACACACTCGTTGCAATAGTTTTGTGGTCCTTATAGTGCATGTTCATGTCTGTATGTGATCACGCAGCTCAAATATTTGTTTCAATTACGGAGTCCCCAAAATCTCCATCTAAAATGTTACTTTTCATCCATGGCGATGGGATAAAACCACTACAGCTACACCTACTGGGATGCCTTTTTATTCGAAATGAAGCTCCACGTTACAGCTGTAACAGTTGATTGAATATGCAAGTTTTCTTGTCAACGACAAGGGCCACGTCAACGAGTTACATAATTCCTTTCACCAAACAATTTTTCCAAACCCTAATGGCTTGTTTGGTAGAGTTAACTTGGGATGGGAGAGGTAGAGGTGAAAGTGGAATTCTAAAAATGAGATGTTTGGTACATTGGAAGCCACTTCTCTAATACCCGTTTGGATTTCAGTTTGATATAATAGATTATAAAAATAATTGATTAAGTGATAGATTTTAATCATAAATAATTATGTTATAACGCAATCTGTTTGAATATTATTTTTCTAAAATTGATTTTAACATAATTGAAGATATTTGAATAATTTAATTAAAATTAATTTTAACTAAATTACTATATAATTTAATTTTTAAATACCAAACATCAATTTTTTGAGGATACAAAGTTTGAATTTTATTAAGAAAAAAAAACGAGAAGAGAAGAGAGTTTAATTTTATGTTTATTAAATTATGTGCTTTATTTATAATTTTTTTGTGGGCTTTTCTTTATAACTTTCTCTAATATTTTTTAATAAACTTTTTCGCAAAAGCTTGGATTGGCAACTTTAGAAAAAAAATTGATTTTCACTCCACGAATCGATCAACCAAAAAAACTGGTGTTTGGGTAATTGAAGCCAAAATTAATTTTTTTCCTCAAAAAATCGATTAATATAGCTATCCAAACACACACCTAGCGAATCCAGTTCGACTAAAAACGGTAGAATTTAGTTCCGACCTTATAGCTATGGGGCTCAATTCCTCAATCACTTCCCTTCTCATATAACATTTTTACCCTCAAGTTTCTCCTACCAAGATCGATCCAAAGGTGTTTGTTGATAGAAAACATTAATCGACAATAACACTATGGAGGATGTAACGATGCTTGATTGATGACATCATCTCCCAACCATGGCCATCAACGATAATATTCAGGCACGATTAAAGATAAGCCATCGATGTTATGGTTATTAAAGTCAGACTCATTCAAGAGATCAGAGTAAAGGATGTCTAACAAGCAAATCTCCACTACATTAAAATCCACTAGCAAATCTATAGATGACGACTCTTGTCCATTTCAAACAAAATAAGAAAGAGAAGGACTTGATGAGATAATCATAAACATAAAGGGTGGGTGAAGAGATGATGACTAGATCGCAAATTAAAAGCATGAAAGTTAGAGAGAGCTAGAGAATATAACACTTCACGTTTGGATGGAGACTACCTAAAGCCATTTTGTGTGGCTAGAGATGAAAGAGATACATAGAACCATTTTAGAGAGAGAAATTGAGGTGGACAATGGAAATTCCTAGGTCTTCAATTTTTGAATTCAATTTGCTAGCATTTTTGGTTCCCAGTAAAACATACTTTATTTTTTGTGTTTGATAATAATCATTTCAACTTTCATTGTATTTTCAGGTGGGTGTGACCACCGCCAACAACAATCAACAACTGCAAGCTATGGGTTTGGGTTAGGAGGGGAGAATGTATTTGTAATTTCACATTACAAATATAATTATTGATTAAGATAAATTCCACACTTCCATCTACATACCCAACAAACTTTTAAACCCACTTCCTCTATTATTTTCAATTCCACTTTTACTTTCACTTTCGCTTCCGCTTCCACAAAAATCAATTATGTACAACAAATGGGGCATTAATGCCTAGGATGGTCATGCGCTCCACTCAACAGTTTCGCAGACTCATCCTGCTTGAATGGCGAAAAAGGCCACACCAATTTTGGTCTTTGGATGCATGCGCCTACAAAAGCTCTCGCATTCGCGGGCCATCGCATCAAACAACGAGAAGAACAGGGTCCAATTTCTTCTTCATCTTCGTTGCGCTAAAGTTTAGCCAATTAACAGTGCTGCCTCTAGATAGTGACTTGTTATAAATGTTTTAAATATATATTTTTCTTCAGAAGTTTAGAGATCAGACAGCGCAGCAGGCTCATTTTGTATATTCTCGTCCGAGTTTTCATCCTGCGATAGATTCATGTCATTCAATATATCACTGTTCCAAAAAGAGGGTAAAGAAAAATAACAGATAATTATCCGAAGTCACGAAATTAGCCAACAAAGTCGTTGATGACATGGCCTCCAAAATGGCGGTGTTGCTGTAATGCTTCAACGTCGTCGTGTCTGAGACCCAGAGTTAGGGACACCGGTCCAACTCCCCCAACCTCGACCCCACCCCTTCTGTAAGGCACAAAACCCATTAACGTGCCGTCCAAGCTTGGCGTCATGTGACATTCCAGCTTCGATCGCTTCTCTTGGTTCCATCCTTCCCCATCTAATTCCACCATCTCATCCACATGCCTGTCTCCGGCGCCTATTTCAAGACCCCGGAATTGATTGCTGCTCAAACATTGATCTCTTCTTGACTCGTGCGCACCTTCAATGGCAGAACTTCCCTCCTTTTTATTAGCGTTCTTCAGATCGTTCTCGCTCGTCAACCCTTTCGTTTCAAGCATGTGTATTTCCTCCACCATTGGCTTCCAAACACGTACTCGGGCGTTTATGAACCAGTTTGATACCTACATTATTCCAGGTCAACAATACATCTCATCAAAATCAGCTTTTAGAAATTTATCTAGCTAAGTTCATTTCCGCTCCTTTTACTAATTTTTTTTTTTTTTTGCTCTCTCCCCTTAACACAAGTTATATATTCACTTGCTAAAAATTCCATACATGAGTCATACTTAATAATATACATGAAATTAGGAACAAGCACAGCAAATATCACATTATTACTTCTGACATACACAACAACCAGAACACCCGAATCGCAAAAAGGCAAAAAAGAAACCGTCATAGAATTTATCCCCCATAACACCCCACTTAGAAACCACAATTCGAACATGTCAAATACCAATTTATCAGTTTGATCACAAAAGATCCTAGAACATAGTAATGAGTTGACATGGAAGAGCAGAGCCCACCTGGTTTCGAGATAGACCTGTTCGAGCAGCAAGCATGTGTTTATCAGCGTCCGTGGGGTACCTGAAAACAAATTGAAGGAAAAGGAAACCGCAATTCAATCTCCTTTTTTCTGTGAGAGAAGCCGTATTGGACACACACAGAGAAAGAGAGGACATACGGGTGAAGAAAATGATCAAACAACCAAGCTCTAAGAATTGACACCGCACGTTCTGGCAAGCCCTTCTGCTGGGGCCTCCATGCGTGCTGTTGGTGTTCAAGATAGCCTGCACCACCCACAATCAATTTGTTCTTTTGAAAGCTTTGGTCCAGGAATTTCAGTCGTGCCATATTGCTGTCAAGTTTACCACTGGTGGTGGAAGTAACACCACCACTGGCAGGAGCTGATAATTCCTCTCCCAAAACATCTCTTATATGCTCAACTTGACCGGAGATAGCATTTTCTAGGAATCTGAAGTGTCTTGATACTGTCTTGAGAGCCTTGGAAATGTAAGGAGTAGCAGAACTAAGACCCGCGACTGACTCAAAGGATGAAACAACCGTCTGCATTAGCTGATTATGTTGCTTGTATCTTTTGATAACCTATTATATAACCAGGTGGATGCGTCAAAAGGAAATTTTCTATGTGCATTTATGTTCTATGAAAACTTAAGTCCAAGAAACAAGTGCTTTCAAAACGATAAATATATGATCAAGTTAGGGAAAAAAGGGTAAAAAAAAATCATCCTTCACTAATTTTCGCCGTAACAGAAACTGCGGCATGCCTTGTAGAAAAGTATAGATCATCTTATTATTAACACAGTTTTCCTTGTTAAGAGGCTGAGTTGTCCGGTCACATGATGCATTTCAACCTTTCATCTTAAACTCCTAAATGATGTACAATTTAGGAAATAAATTATTCCAAGTCTCCAAATGCTTACTTCTTAAATCGGGAAAAAAAAAAGTTATGTTCTTCCTCCATAAGAAAATACCTACTTAAAATTGGAGCTACAGCTTTAGATTAGGCAGCATTAAAACCCTAGAAACAGTTGGGACCTTAAATAAAAGGGGCAAAAGCTTTACCTAATTTAGTTCGAAAGGTTCAAGCAAAGAACTCAGATTCCAATGTAAGAAAGGATTGAGGATGTTTATCACAATCCGTCATTTACGCATATCACATGATCAATTGAATCTGATAACGCAAAATTCAACGACTGTATCACATTAAAAACATGTAGCATTTAATTAACACCGACTCATTGGACGAGGTTTGTCTAGTCATCCGTTCTAAAGATCACGTTTTTAACACGCTAAATTGAGAGAATTTATGATGTTTACGCTAATTCGACATGGTTTATCCCCGAAAAAACGAAACGCAAAAGTAACATCGTAAAACAGATATGTAAATGGGCAGCAGAAATACAACCAACCTCCTCTTGCATGTACAGGAACTTGGCCATTCTCTGTTGATATTGTGGCCGAGAAGAAATGCGAGAGCTACTCCTGGTTCCACCATCACCATTACTTTCATTTCCAATCGAACAATAAAACATGGAGGACGAACCACCCGAACTGATAACCTTCGCGCTAACAACACTTTCATTTTTTGCATTGACAGCGTCCGCAGAAGTAGAAGAACCACCAACTTCTCCAGAAACCCTCCCAGAAACATCAGGTCCTTTCGTAAGTTTTTCAGAGTGTTGAGCACAGATTTCTTCCAACAACTGCTGCGCTGGCTTTAAGAAATTCGAGTTCTTCAATATGGTAGCATACCCCGTGAAAGGGCCGAGAGGCCCCACGTTTCGATAATCAATGTTCGAAGAAGGTATTCCGGCCACCATGTTTTGAAGCGATTTGACACGGTCTCCAGCACTAAATGAGGTATTTGAAACAGATCTCACAGGTTTTGAGTATTGAGGATCCTTAGAAAGGACATATCGCGATTGATGGTCATCCGATCTGCAAGGCGTAGACTGTGAATTCGAAGAAAGTGATAAAGATAAGCCCTGATTATTGGAGCCGCTCACTCGAGGACCTGAGCACTCATCACTAGCTTTAAAACCGAGAGAACCATCGATCGTTCGATTAGTGCAAGAATCAGGATTTCCAAGACGCAACTGATTTGATTGGATTCCATAGTTTGGAAGAAAAAAGAGTTGATTTCCGTTTTCCACCCACATTCCATGGCCACTTTGTTGCGTCAGCGAAGCCATTTCTGACCCTCGCCCCCTGATAGAAGCTGACTTGATTACATCCTGCATTGCGTTCGGATGAATTTCCCCTAATTGCCTTTGGCTTTCTCGAGTCGCCGTTTCACCTGATGACGGATTGTTCAGAGAAAACTGTACAGCTGATAATTCATTATTGATTCCCACGCCAAAAGTGGAATTAGGATTAGGATTGCTCTCGTTAGTCGCCGAACTAGAGGCATAGTTAGGCATCCAATCACAGACTTGGGGTGACCCACTGTTTCTCCAATAGCCAAAGTTACGTATTCCGCATTGCTCTTCGAGAGCAGAATGAAAGCTGGACGAAGCTGGATTTGATGAACAGGGGAATGAAGCAAACTGAGGCGTTGTTAGCCCACTCGATTCAGCTAAAGGATTCGTAACCGTTGAAAAATTGACCATCTCCGATGAATAAAAAGCAGGTTCGTAAAGCATACTGGCATTCCTCACACTCCTAACTTGAAGAAGATCAGGACTGATCCCTGGACGTAACGATAAGTGTTCAATATTGCTTGGGAAATCTTCTAAATGCTGGGAACTATTCTGGATTCTCAACCTGTCACGCCGAATTTGCTGCGCTACATGCGGATCAGGCCTTCTGTCGCTCATCAATTCCAACGTCCCGCTATAACCAAAGTAACTATAACATGAAGTTCTCCTGATGAATCAAGGCCTTACAACAAAAATGAACAGCCACGACAGCTAACATATCGGAAACTGAGCCCAGCATTCAGTTTGCTCTCCTGCAAAGCTGCAGTATATTCCCTATCAACTTAAATGGCTAGATTTAAGTAGTGATAACTACAGGACACTAGAACATATATAATCCCTCCCACCTATCCGCTAAACTTCAAAGATGGCCAGAAAAACTTACGAAACTTCAAAACTTAATTTCCACCCAAAAATCATAATGTATATCTAAACAGCCGAGCGACGGGAGAGAAAATGCGCGCACTTCGAAAAAAAAGGGGATGAAGGGAAAATGTCCAGCGGACGTGGTATAATTGAGGAGATTAAATTAAATTAGGAATAACAAAAGTGAGAGTAGAAAAAAGAATCTACATATTAAGAAGCTTTCGCTAATCGAAATCTGTAGACTTCGCTTCACTTGACAGGCTCAAATTTATCTACTCACGACCTTTATTATCGCCACAAATATGAGCAAAGGTCACTACTGTGTACTGCTTCTCTAGAAAACAGCTACCCTACTTTTCCACCAGACTGTGCAGTCACGCATATTCTGCTGCTTACCTTCCTAGTGAACTACACATAAAACTCACCATTCACCAAAACGCAAAGATGGACGGATAAGATAATTTTACAGCTCCCTCTACGTACGGCTATCGCAACGTCTAACAACTTAATTTCATACCGAAACCCTAGTTGTTGATTCTCAAAACAAGTCACAGCCTCGCCAATCCATAAGCGACTCGCACGAACAGGTTTAAGCTAAGTCCTGCCGATTTCTAGGCTCTTGATAAAATTAATAAGAAACGAATCTCCACACAATATGAACATATATAAATATATAGTCCTCTACAGCGTTTAATTTACTATCACGCAGCGAAAAACATACCGAGCCAGAAATTATATCATGTCAGGGTCAAAAGGTGACTTCGGACAATAGGTTCTGCAAAATTTGGCATTCGTACAACGCAACCACTTCAACAAAGAAAATTTTAATAGGAGCACGAAAAACAGTAAGACCACCGTCGACAAGCAAACGCATGAGTACATAGGCCATTACCTGTGAAGATAACTATAATTCAGAAGCCGGAGAAAATGCCGAGGAGATTGAGCAAGGGAGGGGAGAGGGATAGAGTGATGGGTGGCGGAGAGGAAGGAGAGGCACAATGATTGCCGAAGCCGGTAAATACGCCGTTAGGTTTAACGTCATCAAGCGCGCTTTTACGGCATTAGGAATAGGAATAATAACGAAAAGTCGCCGTTAAACAGTTGAGCAGCAGAGCCAGAAGAAATGCCACTCCCTCGCAACTCGTGAATCTTCAAATCCAAACTGCGTCTTGCCGCGTGGACCATCACGGCGTCACCCTTGCTTTGTTTCCACCTTGTGCTCTCTATTTATTCAGTTTTCGGCTAAATCAATTTTTTTTTTAAAAAAAAAGAGGAATAAAACGGGCACGTGTGTCCATCAAGGGAAACACCCTTCATTATGGGATTAATGGCCCAAACCTAATCGAAACCGTGACGGCAACCGTTTTCTTTGACGGGATTCTCTGTTCCCGCCCGGGAGAATCTTGCAACGCCTAGAGCATGGTATCAATCAAAAGTGTCAACAAGAAAATAATCTGCACGAAATTAGTTCGAGTTCACAAGTAAATTAAAAAATATTTTTGAGACTCTTAAATATTAAACCTAGTAATATTCAAATCGAACATATAGAATAGCCATATAAAAAAACATGACACCCACATTTATATTCTTTAATTAAGAGACAAAGAGGAGGAGTATCTATAGATCTAGAGTGTGTTTGGATTTCAATTGAAATAAATTAATTATTAGAATATGATAATATTTAGATAAATTTTTAAAAATTAATTTTGATAAATTGAATATGTTTGGATGATTTTTTAAAAGTCAATTTTAAATGTACAAATAAATGATACAAAGAAAAAAAGTTAAATGGAGTTTTGTCAAAAAAAAATCAGCTTTTTTAAAATAAAGTTTTATAAAATAAAAATGTTTGGATAAATTTTTATAAAATGATTTTGGTTTCAAAATTCCTAACATCCAAACAAGACCCTAGATAGCAACGGTGCCTGTGCCGTGGGACGCGCGCCCTACAGGGCATATATGCCTCCGCCCTCCAGTTACTTAGCATCCGTAAAAGCATCATAAATCAAGGCAAAATCAGTGATTTGATGAGGATGAACACCAACCTACTAAAGAAAGGCACCGATTAATAATGATATTCCATTCTGCCAACTGACACTGTAAAAAATGAATTCGGACGGTGGAGATGAGAGGGAATACTGGAAAGAAGAGGGGGAAAAAAATGTACGAAGGAAGGCCAGAGATTAAAGCCTGAACAAGTTATCGAGGCAGGGATTGGCAAAGGTACGAATATAGTTTGGACAGACTTGTGGCTAAGGATTTGATCTCCTGGGTAAATGGAGCCAGTGAATGCGAAAAAATAAATAAATTATATAATAATACAGTAGCATAATAATAGCACTCACGATTTAGGACTTGCAGTGAGAACAAGTAAAAGATATGATTCCGAGCATTTGTTCCAGCTTCAGCATCCGGAGCCGGGCCCCGAGAATCCATTCCGCCACATCCGTCTATGACGTAATCAGTAATAACTGGGAAAATTTATGCCCATTCTGCCTTCCAGCCACGAATAATTTAGGTTTTGTTTATGTTCTAATTTTATAAGAGAAAATTAAAATAGAAGAAACACATTCAAAATCTATTTAAAAAATTTATTCACAAATAAAAATTAATAATAAATTCTACTAAAAAAATAAATTCATATTTTTAATTTATTTTGTATTAGTCTTTTATTTGTGAATAAATTTTTTAAGTGATTGTTAGATATGATTCTTTCAATTAAAATTGACGTTGCTGGTAAAAAAAATTAAAATTGACGTCATGTAAAGTATGAACTGAGAGTGTCGTCGTCTTTATTATTGTCGAAGTTAACCTACAGTCGTGAGGTTAGACAAAAATATGCAGCGATGATGACATGACTTGTCATCTCGCCAGACATAAATAAAGCTGAAGTTTTTGTACTTATTTTCTTTAGTTTTTCTTGGGGTCAAAAAGGCAGAAAGATGAGCAAAAACACGCAGGGAAGAAAAGGAGGAGGACCAACACCAAAAAGCCAGAAATGGGATGAATTTCGATTCAATTAACATTTGCTTTCCTCAAGGTGGTGCTCACAGTGACAGGCGAGAAGTCCAAGTTTCTGTCCCCAGAGACTGACCCGATTTGATTTGTCTTCGATCCGCTCCTCCACCATTTCTGTAATTCTGTTTACCAAAACAACGATAATATCAGTTTTTTCATCATCGCAGAAAATTGCATCTTGCTTTCTCAGAACGTACCTAACTAAGAACAAATTGTAGAGCAGCATTTTTATTACCATCAGTATTATGGAGTGAGGTGATGGCATCACGTCACACAGAAGCCCTACAAGCCTCACCTGACAGGCCCTCTCTTCAGTGGGCGTCACTGTCAAACTTTAACTTCGCCTTGTTCGTCTTGGTTTAGAGTTGAGCCCTTGCTTGTGGCACCCCCAACCCTAATAAATATTCTTAATACTGCCCTTAGTCACAGTCTCTTTCACTCGCTCGCTGCTCTTCACACTGTCATGCTGACGCTGGTGCTCTCTCCTTAATCACGCCCTGTCCCCTCTACAACTAATGAAATCCACCGAGCACCCAACCAAATGAGGTGTATTCGTACGTGTGTTTTGATCTTTCCTTCGCATTCAGGATGTCTTTCCATCTTTGGCTTTCCATTAGATATTTTTAAACCAGAGACAAACTAGATTTTCGTCTAAACAGACTTTAATTAATATAGATACAACTTTAAGGTCAGCATATGATTTTTTTTTTCCCCATTTATTTCATTCAATAGTTTGGAGTCGGAAACCCATGTCATGTCGCTCTAGTATTATTGGAATGATCGATAAAATCAACCTAGCCAAAAAAAAAAAAGATGTTAGCCATGACTATCGAAGTCATGCAATAGAAGGCCTTTGAAAAGACGTAATAATTGACATGTATGACCTCTCATTAAAAGGATAGTGCATTTTTTGCACATTAAATGTAATTAGTGAATTATGGATTTTACTTAATGGAATGAGGATTAGTTCTAGATTCTTGATACTGGATTTATTAATAAAAATATGATGGATACATGAAAAAAAAACCTTTTCTTGAAAAAAGAGGGCACCAAGTTGAGCTGAAAAAATTGATAATAATAGGCGTAGAAAATTCACGCATAGACTGTGAAAAAAGAAATAATTTATTTAGTGATTTCGTCAATGCCATCTTAATTAATGTTTTAATACTCGGTTCTTGGAGCTAGCTAACGACTTCACAGTAAGATTAAGAAAATTAAATGATTTTGTTATTTGTAAAAAAAATGCTAGTTTTCTTTAAATATCCATACTTTTAATTATTCATATTGAAGTATTATAAACGTAATACATTACACAATATTCTAATTACAAGGGTAACTTGAAAAAAATAATGAACATGTGAGATAAAGAAATTGAGATATAGCACTTAGGATCAAAATAAATCTTCAATTATTAAGTGCTACATCCAGGACAAGAGGAGACATTTTGGATGATGGCATTGATGTGAAAGCTGGCGCCAACTCATTGGTTTTCAGCTAAGATAAAATGGCGGATCATTTGAACAGGAGGCTGGAGCCACACCCCCATGATGTATGGCAGATCAAATCATTATGTAATACTCATTTCACAGTAAACAAACTTTAATTTAAACGCTTAGACATCGGCTGGCGAGTAAATTGTGTCCCCAATTCTTTTGCTCACTTGCATGATCAAAGTGACAACCAGCTAGAGAGCCACTTATGAGTACATAGTCAACAAAAGCAAGGTGGTTGGTCTTACATATTAGAGCTTTAATTGATCTCTCTCCTCAAGAGATAGGATTAGAGTGGGGATGTGTGTCCCGTTTGAGGTACAGATCACATATTCTGCAGGTCCAAGTTGTTGAGAATTTAGAGAGAGAGAGAGAGAGAGAGTGCGCCTCTGTGACGTTTCACCAAGAAAGCAGAAAGAACGAGTTCTCAGTCACATTTGACCATTCATTTGCTGGATGACATGAAAGTGTCTACATTGAGCAAATGGGGCCAAGGCTTTGGAGAGAGATCGTGGTTTCCGCTCTCTTTCCAATCGCAAAGCGACAACGACACTTCAACTCAGTGATGATCAATGGCGGCCTCAGAGAGAAGATGAAGATCCATGATCACGAAGCTTTTTACCAAACGGGGTTTCAAAGAGAATATAAAGATTTTCTTTTTGTGCTTCAAAATGCCCCGTGTCGTCTCCTTCTTCTTACACCATCATATCAGCAACACCTTCAAAATTCACATTAGTGCATCCCCACTTTCAGTTATACGATGCTTGCTGGTTTCCTGCTTTTGTCCCTCCTCTCGCTATTAGGTTTTGGGCCTACGACTCTATTTAGAGTACGTGCAATGATAATTGAAAAGAAACAATTTGATGTTTTTATTCAAGATTCATGAAAATCTGGGAAGAATATTACCAGCAACTGTATGCTGCCAACATTGGCAAGAGAGCAAATATTTAAAATTATTTTTATTTTATTATTATAGGAATTGGTGTTTTGTATAATATAATTTAAAAATAAATAATAATAATAATAATAAATGTTTTTCACTTTTTTTATTTTTCAAAGTAATAATTTCAGAAAACTTAAAAGATATTTTTATTTTTTCCAGAATAATATATATTTTTCAAAATACTTTCACAAAATTTTTTTATTTTTTTATTTTAGAGAACAAAAAATTATTCTCAAAACAGATTATCAAATTAGCCCTAATATGCTGGCTTGCTTCAGCTAATCTAGGATGACCAAGACACTTTACTAGGAGTTTCAGTCACTGGCGAATAATAGAGCTGATTCAAGTGATAGATGAGACTAGTTTACTTTAGATTACAGTGGATGGAATGGAACAAATGCTTAAAAGTTTTTGCGGGGTGCTCGTCATAATACTTTACGTTGGGGTGCGAAACTTTCATAAATTTGGCTTTCAAGTTGAAATCACGCGCCAGCTTTAACATTAATCTGGAAGTCCACTTGATTCTTGATATATTTACAAGCATAACCAAGAAAATGCAATCAAAATAGGGAAGTAAATTATTACTATTTGTTTAATACACAGACAAAAATTATAGAGCCCAGAGACATGAGGAAGCATAATAGTTTTTTCCCCCATTAACACGCTGTTGCTTAATTCCGATGAAGCATTATTTTGACACTTCATATTTTGTCACCGGACACAACATTGTTCATTTGCCCAGTGAACCGGAAAAAAAAAAAAAAAACAGATAGAGCGAGAGGGCGAGAGTAATATAAGCTCTCGGGCTTCAAGAGCCCCAACATATTACCAAGAGGATGATAAGAGTGCAATGCCCCGTCTTGTCCACCAAAGGCCCAGATAAAAGGTCCATACCTTATGGGAGCATGACCGGAGCCATTATGAAATTCCTTTGGCATACATTCATCCATGCATGTCGGCATAAAACTTATTGTTTCTTTTCCATATTACTTAACGCAGTTTATACAGTTATACTATTATTTGCTGGGGCCAAAGATCACAATATAATTTAAATTTAAGAATTATGTAGGTGAAATAGTCAAGGCATATCGCACATTAAAATGGGCATATGCCTGGGAAGAAATAAAATAAATAAATAGATAAAAAGGCAAGTATTTATTTTGAAGCAAGGGTAAGAAGTGTGTAGTTTATTCAGAATACTTCCTATAAGGTGACATAAATTTCCTTTTCTCCCTATTTGTGTATTTGTAGGAATGTAATTTATATATTTTAGTGAAATTATGATTTTGTGTATTGGTGTGTAGTTTATTTAGCAAGAAGGCCGCCACCGCATCAGACATCAGTTTGATGAGCTGCCATCAGGCATCAGTACGAAGGCCGAGAAAGATCAGGTGAATTAATTTGTACTACTCTCACTGTTTTGATAAATCATTTCTATCGGTTTCATTAATATTAATATAAAAATATATAAAGAATAAAAATATATAAAATTTTAAATATATTTTTACATAATAATTTTAAAAATTAATGTTATGTTATTTTTTTATAAAAAAAAATAAATTTTTTTAAATATTATTTAAAAAGTTCAACCATAATTTATAGATAAAATTAAATATATCTTTTAAAATATTACTTATGAATAAAACATAAGTTAGTAGAGTAGAAATGGTGTTCCGTATTGCGCACGATACATAGTTTGGTTTTAGTCGTGGCTTGCGTAATGAATTGACTAAAACAGACGTTATATTATATTAAATAGCAGAGCCGGCGGCGTTTGCGGTTGCGGGTCATCCCCATTAGGCGGCGTTTGCATGGACACCATTTCATTCAGTCCATTCAGTCCCAGAATCCCCATACGTGAAGGATTTCGCTGCCCACAAATCTACTCCAAGTTACCAACGCCCACTTGCTTGAAGAACTGGCTTATTTTGAAATTTCAAATACAGGTCTTGTAACATGTAAGTGTATTAAACAAAAATGTCACAAAGTACTGTGAAGCCGCGGTTCATAAAAATGATCTCATGTAGTCACAATGTTATGAGATTCGTCTAACCGGGAGATTGTAATATTTTCAGTATATAGGCAATAGGGGAAAAAAAAAATCCACTCTTCATGTTCGTTTTTCAATCGAACAGCTAGAACGTAGAGCAAGAATCACCACATACTATATGCTACGGTATGCTTTCACTAAATTTGCAATTTTTATTGCACATTAAAAAAAAAAACGTAGAAACATGTCAAGACATTGTTTTGGTCTGTCTTACACCCTTAACTCCTAACTATTTCTTAAATAGAAAAAATCATATTCAATGACCATTCAAATAAATTATTCAAGAATAATGATTAATATAGAATAAATTGTTGTTAAGATGTTAATATAAAGTTGTTTTCTCTGAAATCAAACTTGTTGTTAGTCTTTATATATAATTAATTTGCTTGGGTAATTCTTAAATTTAATTATTCTTTTTAAATAATTGTACCGTTTTAGTCATTCTACCAAAACATGTGCCCATTATCTGGCCTCTTAAGCGTTGTTTGATGATTCAATTTTTGGAGGTTTGTACATGGAGAGTATCAATTGAGAAACAGTAAGCCCTTAAATTATTAAAATAAAAAATACCTTTTATAGTAGTTAAAAAAAAGCTTTTTACAGCAATTTATGAGACAGTATTATTCCGAAAGATTTAGAAAGTCAACAGCTACTGTATCGATTGTATAATTGATGTAGAAATTAAGTAGAAAAACTACTTTTTATATCAGGCCTAAAACTGATGTAGGGACTATATTAAAATTTTAAAAAGATAAACAACAAGACACTTTCTACATCTGTTATGGAATTTACATCGGTTAAGACCTAATCGATGCACAAATGTTTTTTTTTTAAATTATATTTGTTTTTTTAATTACCCATCCTCATGCATGACAAAATCTGCAGTCAGGCCGTACAATTTATTAACAACTTCTAGCCATATCAAAGTCTAATTTAACTATCCAAAACTAACAACTATTTAATATAATTCATATAAAAAATTGCAACAATCAAAATTTGTACAATCAACTATCAAAATTATTTGATAGTCAACTATCAAAAACTCACAAACTCTCCAAGAAAAACATTGTCCAATATGTGCGAATATCTTTAATTTTATCTATGAGAAATGGATCTAATATGCATTGTCGAACATCTAAAACAAAACAGAACCCAAATTTCTTGAGGAATCATCAATCTCATGGTGAACGATTATGAAGATGCCTTGGGTTAAAAAAAGAAAAAAAAAACGTGTGCCCTATATCTATGTAGCAATGTATTTAAGTTTACTCGTATATTGACAATTTTTTGTTATAGATATCGTATAAACTAATTAGTAGCATGTTTTTTATGCGTCCAAGCTTTTTTTAAAAAAAAAGAGAAGTAAAGCATTTTGTATTGGTTAGTGTAGTATTCAGTGCTTAAAGGGAAAGACAAGATGATTTTGCTGGACCAGGTAAAATAAAATTTGAATTCAGTGCTTATCCCTAGTGCAAGCAATAAATATTTGTCCAATCTAAGCTGTTAAAAGTTATATCAATATTTTTGAATTTACACTCCACTTGAAATCAATGAATGAATGACTTTATTTGAACTATTAATTTGAATTTCAACGGCTCAAATGAGATAAGTATTCAATGTTTGTACGAGAGACAGGCATCAAATCTAAATCTAAAATGTATTTATAGCGTGCTAATAAATTTGTTTATTGACAGATGATTAGTTATTCCAGTACTTCAATCGGCTTATAAATTATATAACCAAAAATTAAATGTTAACTCCCCTACAATAATTTTACTCTCATGAGTTCAACAAAGGAATAGAGAGAGAGATGACATAACAATCTTATAGGAAGCCACTTTATCCTCAGATTCGCATTCTGTGCTCACCAATATGATGAGCATGGCATGCTTATCACCCTTAAAAGTGATTTTGACCTTTCATTTTACTGTAAAATAATCTTTATCATTGATTTTAAATTAATTTTAAAACATTTTAAATATTATATTTGTAAAAATAAAAATATAAAATTTTTACTATTAACTCTAGATTGCTTTTAGTGCTCATTAAATGATGAGCACTATCATATACAGCACTATTGATAAGATTTAGATAATCTTAATTTAAATTTTTATTTTTATTCTATATTTATAAAAATAAAAAGCATAGATTAGAAGTCAATTTTTGGTTTTTTGATCATCCACTTCCTCTTGGACAAGAGGTGGTTTATGATGAAAGTGTCCCTTTAGATGGCCATTATCGATTGTAATCTTTTTTTAAGTTGTTTTACTCTTTACAGTAAACAAATAAAATGCATAAAAAATCAAATTTTTAATAAATTTGCTGATAATCAATCTTATTAGTACAGATCTAATCTAGATGGTTATTTTTTATATCTTTTATAAATTTATTATTCAGATGTATTCTTGATTGTCTATATCTAGATAATTCAATTTAATATTAAATTTTTTATAATTTTTACAAACTAGATATATCTTAGGCACTCAAAATTTAATAATATTTTTTTATAATTTTTACTTTCACAAATATAATATTTAAAATGTTTAAAAATTAATTTAAAGTTAGCGGCTGAGATCATTTTAAGATAAGATATGGGAGTGATGAGTACGGAATGGGGATCCCTTCATCCTCTAGTCAAACAGGTAGCACTTTGGAAGCATAAAAGTGCACTTATAACATTATATTGTAGATTTAATGTGGATCAACAATAAACTTTTTAATTTGTTGATCCACTATAGGTACATTACTGGGATGCTCATTATCTTCACGTACGGTGATTATATTCCTGCGTTTTGAACTTTATTCCAGACTAGAAAAATGAAAAGCAAAGCAAAGCGATCAGCCAGTTAGTGTGCTATCTTCCTTTCATTGATAACTTTTCTTGCGACTAGCCAGGTCGTCATGCCATGGACCAAGTGACGTGTTCTTCACCCACGTCCGAATTAAGCCCCAACGCATCCCACACAGCCTGCGACCCATCCACGATATTATTCCGGCACGGGGGCTGTCCAGCGTGCTCGCTGTCGCACCCGTTTACCGAGTCACACTCATCCACCACCTTCGCCGTCGTGCTCTTCCCGTTCGTAGCCGTGATCTTTATCATCTGCCCGCACCGCGACCCGTGGTTGTACCATCCCGTCGATAGCGCCACCACACGCTCCGAGTTGCTATGGTACCTCTCGTCGCATTCAGACGGACCTCCGCCGTCGCCGCCCTCGCTGAAGTCGTTGAGTGTGAGGATGGCTTGCGTGGAGGACGTGACCGTCGGGGAGCAACGATACTGAGAGTAGGATTTACCCCTGCAGGTTAAAGTGCCGGAAGGCTGGCAGGTACCTCCGCCGCCTCCTCCTCCGCTGCAGGTGTGGGTTCCAACGTCAGGATCGTCGTTGCATTTGCCGTTGATGCAGATGAGCTGGCCGGCGCAGTCGTTAAGGGTGGCGCAGCTTCCGCCGCAGTTGGAGATGGCATTTGCGAGCAGAGGAAGGCTTATGACATTAGAGAGGCAACAGACGGCTAATAAGTAGAACGCCAGAGTAGCCATGTGAACGGATCAATTGTGTGAATATGATGCTTGAGGAATAAAGCTTGTGTGAGTGCGTCCTTATATAGAGTTCTCGGTGCGGTGGGGTAGAGTGTTAGGGCATTGACTGGAGCCTCCAATTTTGAAATTTCATTGCCTTGAAGATCATGGCGGCCAAACTATGCATTTATTGTCCTGTCAATTTTGACCAAGGAACCACAGACACAAGTCGTGCGTCTGCGTGTGTTTGAGGGAAGGCATTACCCTTATTTTTGGCCATTAAGAACGATCGTTATATTAATGTCTGATCGATGACCGTCTGAAAAGAAGAGGCGAAGAAGAATGAGAAATGCCGGTCTGTGCTGTGGTGTTCCTGTGCTCAGATTTTGCATAGATTAATGCAATAGGATTTGTTTAAACTTTTAAGTTCCTTTGAAATCATTAACGGGGAGTTCTTTTTGGTATTCACAGATAAAATGATATTCTGAGTTATATTTGAAAACACCATTCTCAAAAGATATTTTATCACATTAAATTGATAGTGTAACAGCTTTTTAAAATTAAATAAACTATTCCTATAAATTGAGGACGGATACATAATAACAAAATATTTTAGAATAACCAACACTAATGAAGTAATGAAAGAGGAAGAGGGAAAGCCCATCTTCCATGCTCTTTAAAACAAGTGGTAAGCATTGCTTTTTACAGAGAGATATCTCAAATTAGGCAATAAAAACACATTAAACATCATTGGAAAATAGTTTCATATGAGAGTGGATTTTAATACATATGTTACAACATAAATTTATTTAAACGGTATTAAATATTATTAATTTATAATAATTTATTTTGAAATACTCATAATTTTTTTTAATATCCAGTAGTTCTGTATAATTAAATAAAAACCAGTAATATCAAGAAAACAGTGAGTGGAGAAGATTAATTGAAACATTACCAAAGAGGTGAAGAGATCATCACTAACGTACATTATGATCAGAATTATAATGTTGAAAACCTTTTGGTGCGTCTTCTAGTGAATCCAACTCGCATTGAGGGGATAGTATTCAAGCTCACGGTGTAAGCGAAAATTACGTTTAGCACCACTACTGTAAATTTTTGTTTAGAGCATTCGGTGTCCGAGGACAAGCTATCTTTTAAATATATTAATAGTCCCAAACTAATTCAAACACCATTAGGTCCTCCAATTAAGAAAAGTGATTGCCTACAGATGTTTTTCTATGATTAAGGAAGGAATCAAACCCCTCCAACTTGGTTAAGGGACCAAGCGAGAAACCATTAAGTCACTCTGTCATGGAAATCACTCATTAAGATTGTTCTTTCAATTTTCTTAATCACCTTTCTCACCTTGTCCTTTTTAATATACACACCTGCACAAGGGACAGAATTAGGTGTATATCAAGGGGGGCCACGTCCTTGTATAAATTGTTAGGGGTTAAGTTGTTTGAGGATAATGAAAAATAATTTTTTTAACATAATTCTAATTGACAACAAAAATCTCTTCACAACCACTCACACAAACTAACCAATGCTACCCACATAGCTTATGTGATTTTGTGGTATTGTGAAATTATCATGCAAAATTAAATAGAAACGAAAAAATATATATATATATATTTCCTTTGTTTAAAAATATAAAGTATTTTTAATCAAATCTTATCCCAATAAAATAGTTATATACTTTCAAACTAACTCTATTTTTTTATATTTATCTCTATTAAACACCTTATAATAAATATAAAGTCATTTATCAATAGGGGCACTTTTAAAAAAAAAAATACAATGATTACATCTTGAAAAATTAAAAATGCTTTATATTTTTGACATCCAACTTCTTAAAAAATACATTATATTTTTGGATAAAGAGAGTATATATTTTGCTATTGGATCATGGTTATTTATAGTTAATATTAATTATTCTGTTTGATAGAAAAAGGAGCCAAGCTTAATAGTTGAGTTCTTCCTTTGTTTTAATATTTGTATTCAATGGGTTAACATATATATTTAGTTATTTACTTTTATATAAAGTTTTATTTTAATCATTTAATTTTGTAAAATATTTTTTAATTCTCTAATCTTAATACTGTTAACTTCATTAACAACAAATTCTTACGTTAAACTTTTAAATGTTGACAAAATAATTTTAAATAGTTAACATATTAAGTTTAATTTTTAAAAAAATAATAATTGATACAAAAAAATGATCATTTCAAACTAACAATATTTTGATTAGAGAACTAAAAAATATTTTATAAAATTAAGAAATTAAAATAAAATCTTATATTAAATTAGAGGATAGTTACACTTTAGCCTGTTCACTGTGTTAGTTTTTTTTTATAACAAAATTTGGGAATCGCATATCAACTGTTAATTTTTAATATACCAAAATATGTTAAAAATTTAATATTTTTATTTATTCTTCATATTTATTTTTAAAAATAATATAATTATGTATTTAAAAATATTATGAATTTTTAAAGTATTTTTATCTTATAATTTTTAATTATAAATTTTTTTAATGAAATCACTTATTTTAATTTTTAATATAGTACATGTTGATGTTTTTCTATAAATTTTGGCCCCTCTACAGTTTGCATCCTGGTTCTGCCCCTGCACCCGCCCACACGCATCTACAATTTCCTCGTTTCTTCTGGCAGCTACCAGCTTCCTCTTTTTTTTCCCTGAATATTTTTTTAAAAATTACAATCAGGTCCCTCACAAAAAAATTAATTACTAAAAAATTTATTAATAATTAAATTAAATTGTATCTGTAATTGTATCTTACAGTAATTAATTACCTTATATAAAACTTCAATGTAATTGTCCCACTTTTTTTGGTCACGTTATTGCAGCTCGCACCTCTGATTATGAGCATATTACCAGGTCTATGAATATTATGCACTTTCGTCTTCCTAACATTTTTGTAACATGCCTTTCCTTTATTTTATTTTTTTATCGAAACTTTTTTCTTGAAGTGCCGTTTTGGGGCTCATTTTTGGTGAGATTTTTCCCCTAACAAATTCTTCAGTAGCCCTGCAGTGTAGTCCAGAATCCCAGATAATCCTAGTCATTTTTTTTTTTTGGGCTTAGTGGGGTGTTTACAAGGAGGTATTGTTTCTCTTGAGGGCCACTTTAGCTAATAGTGGTTACTCATATTGAACTGGTAGGTTGATCCACTGTCTTAACCACGAGCCCATTCTCATGGTTAACCCAAACAAAGTCCAAAAACGAAAGAATTGTCCCCAAAGAACAGGTAAGAGGCAACAACAACACACAAGATGAAAAGGTATTTCACCAATGGATTAGGTCAAGTGAAAATAACTAATCCCTTACAATATAGTAAATTAACGTTTAAATTTCAGCTGGAAGATGTAATCACAATTAATGCCTTATGATTATCTCCAATAAAAAGATATTTGTTGGAAACAACCCCCCCAGAAAAAAAAGACCTAATAAAGAAAAGAAAAGATTTCGGAAGGCTTTTACCATGTAAACAAAATTAATAAAGCTATGTTGATATTTTTTCTGTTAGATTAGATTACTTTCAGCAGCTGGCATGGGGGTGAGGGCAGGTTACGTTGGGTTTTGATCTGAAAGAAACCTCAAGAGCAGTAGGGGAGAATGAAAAGCGAAAAGATGCTGCTGTTTTCTCGCATAGAAAATACCATAATAACATCAAAAAAGATAAAAGTTACAAATGAGAAAGTTATTCAAGGGAACAAAAGATACATGATATCTAAACCTAAGGAACGGAAAGAAGAAGGAATAAGATCTGAACACCTTCGTGACTTTCCTGCTGAATGCCAGTTTGAATAGGATGCAATTGCAGGCCCCGAAATAAAGCTAGGCGCCGTCAGACCGTCACCTTACAAAAATTAGATATAAACTAAAAATGACCTTCTAAAATATTTCCAATAACTTTGAAATTTAAATAAAAAACAAAAGGTAAAATAAATATGATAATATAACTGACCTTTTATTTTTTTCAACGCAGCCGTTTATGCGCCGAGAGCGACCTGACTGATATATACATATTATAGGAGTGATCTGCTTTGTGGATCAACTGTCACCTTTACGTGGGAATTATATTATATTATAGGCCACTCGTGACATCATGATCGCTGCCTCTTCCTTGGCACTCCTGATAAAACCCCTGGCATTGTTGAAAGTTGAAACTAAATCCTATTACATGATTTATCATAAACTATAGTCTTTTTGAAGAAGGGCTAAAAATTAGATTCTTCTCAACGGCAAGTTTCATAAAAAAGAGCAAGTCGTATATGAAAGAAGGAAATGACATGTCAGATATAACATATAAGTGCAAAAGATGTTAAATATCCTAACTAACTAACCCTTATACATATCAATGGCCATATGGCTTAATGGCATGCAAGTTTCTTTATAAGTCCGCCAGTGAAAGATGACGAGTTCAATTTTGATCTCAAGTTTAGAATCTAATATGCTTTTCTTAAATTTCGTATTATCTATTGATGGGCTATATTATATTATAAGTGAAATCCTCATTCGTCAAACACACTCCTTTATCTTTGACAGCGCACTACAAGGTGCGAAGGACCAAGTCAACAAGGTCGCCGCAACTTTTTTTGGCCCAAAAGGTCACGGCATTGGCTGTGAAGCTTTCGGTTGTGATGCGGGAGTTGCCTTACAAATATGGGGAATTTAATTTATTTCACAAAAAAAAAAAATCAATCAACTATTTCTATAGAGGATATGCTTATTAGCATGGGATCCCAAATTACAAAATAATTTGAGATAAGATTATGCCTATCACTAAATTCTAATAGTGAAACTTTGTAAGTTTATTTTTTTTAAAATAAAACTATAAACTTTTAAAAACATTTAACATGCGTAATTATTATACTGCAATATCATTTTAATTTTCTCTCTATTTAAAGGGTAATGTCAAAAACATAATTAACAAAATTTAATTTTTATTAAATTATTTTATAATTTGAAATGAAAGTAACATTTGTCAAGTTATATAAAAAAAGTATTTGTTTAGTTACAACTATTTTTATTTTTTTAAAATTAATTTACAGAAATTTTAAATATTTCTATTCCTCTTTTTCATTTTTGTGTAGGTAATAACAAGGAAAAATATACTTTTGAATTCCTACACTTTGCTTGAGTTTTATTATATATTCATGCACTTTTTTTTTATATTTTAATTTCTTACATTTTTATTTTTTAATATTTTATATTGTTCTATGAGCGATGTTACAAGGATTTAAAATATCAAAAAATAAAAGTATAAAAATTTAAAATAAAAAAATCTACAATAAAACTTGAGTGAAGTGTAAAAACTTTAAATTATTTTTTTATAAGAGGATATAATTTGAAAATAATTATGGTACTGGAAGAAGAGAAAAGCTTCAACAATTTGGAATTGGATTCTTTTTTTTCAAAAGAAGAAATTTTGCATATCTAAATTATCAAATTGAATTTAATAATTTTTAAAAATATAAATTTAATTTAAATGTTACAGAAAAATTAATGAAAATAATTCAGGAGATAAAGAAGAAGGAGATAGCTTCCTCTGTTGAAAGAAGCCTCCTTTACCTCTCCATTGAGATAGAGATAAATTTAAATTATTTAAATTTAATATTTTTAATTTTAATTTATATTTTAAAATAAAAATGTTTAAAAAATTTAATAAATATACTTATCAATCTAACAATCTAAATTTTAATATAAATAATTTAAATTTAAAATTAAAAATTTAAATTAATTTTTAAAATTTATTTCAGACAGTGTAGTTATATTTTGGATATAGCAGTAAAGTTGTTAAAAAATTTTAATATTAAATTTAAATTATTCACATTAAATTTGAACCGTTTGATAAATTTATTTATTAATTTTTTAATAATTTTTTAATATTTTTTATTTTAAAAATTAAAAATTAAAATATTAAATTTGAATGGTTTAAATTAAATCTAAAAGATCCAAATTCATTTTTGCCTCAGCGGAAGCAAGGCAACTCCGAAGAAGACTCCTTCTCCTTTGGCTCAGAGTCAGAGCAGGCAGCTACGCTATGCGTGCCAATGCGCGATCTCCATCGACATTAGCAATCATTCGTAGTAACCTCGCCCTTGTTTACTTGTTAATTAATCTTTCTCTGTCGGCCACCAATTTGCTTGTCGACCCCATCACGATTTCTTCAGATCCCAGGCATTCATCGTCAATTCTTGTTTCTCTACCTTTCTCTCTTACCTGAATGTGTAAAACCAAAATGGCCGTCGACGCTTTCACCCCTAACTCAAGAGCTCCATCATCTTCCAGACCCACCCTACCCACCCCCGCCGCGGCCGCAGCTTCTTCCTTTGACCCCTCTACCTCTTTCACCAGCTCTGCCGTTTACTCTGGCTCCTCCGGTTTCAAACTCACCTCCGACACCTCTATTTCGAGCGGAGCCTCTCTCGCTAGTTTCCGAGACAGCCTCCCTGAAAACCCCCACATCTATGACTTCTCTGAAATTTGCTCCGCCACCAACAATTTCCTCGCCAAGCGTTATTCCTCCTCCTCTTCTACTCCCTCTTGGCGATGTACTCTCAGAGGCAGAGACGTCATTGTTTTCCAGCGCAAATTTCGTCGCAAACTCCAGACGAATCAGAATGAACTCAGAGAACGTCTCTCTGTGATCTGCCGTAGTCATCACGTCAGCATCATCAAGCTTGTTGGTGCTTGCATCTCGGGCGATCACATCTACCTCGTGTACGACTTCGTGAACGGGGCTAATCTCTCCGACTGCTTGAGAAATACGAAGAACCTTAACTTCACGGTTCTGTCCAGCTGGATTTCTAGAATGCAGGTTGCTACGGATCTCGCCGAAGGGCTCGATTACATTCACAACAAGACCGGCTTAAACCTAAACTTCGTGCACAATCACATCAAGAGCAGTGCGATAATCGTGACGGAACCTTCGTTCAACGCCAGGATTTCTCACTTCGGCGCCGCCCAGCTGTGCGGTGAGATCGACGAAGAGAGCGAAAATGCTAAACAGATGGAAGAGATTGCAGAGGAGTCATCTTCCTCCCAATCTTTCACGAAATCAAAGGGCGTAACACGATCGAGAAGCTCTAACATGCAATTCGAGGGCGTAAGAGGGTACATGGCACCGGAATACCAATCCTCCGGCATGGCAACCCAGAAGTCCGACGTGTACGCTTTTGGGGTAGTGATCTTGGAGTTGCTATCGGGAGACGAACCGTTGAAGTTCAAATACAATAAGAAGACCGGCGAATTCGTGAGCAACTCGGTGATCGATACGGCGAGGGCCGTTCTCGACGGCGGGGGTGGCCTGGGAGGGAGGCTGAGGAAATGGGTGGATCGGAGGCTGAAGGACTCGTTCCCGGTCGAGGTGGCAGAGGAAGTGGCACGTGTAGCACTGGATTGCGTACACGTGGACCCAGATAAGAGGCCCAGTATGGGACGCGTTGCTGGAAAAATCTCGAGGCTATATCTGAAGTCTAGGATTTGGTCCGATAGGATGAGGACGCCCACCGATATTCTTTCAACCTCGTTCGCCCCTAGATGAGTTTGGTGATGTCTTTCTTTTTTTTTTACCCTCAATAGAACGCGAAAAAAACCATCTTGGTGACAAATTATTCTTGCTTTTAGCTTTCAATAGAGATTTTTTTTATTCGATTATTGACTATCCTTTTTTATTTTGGTAATATGGAGAACGTGTTGGCAATCTATTTGACCATTTAACAGTGGTATCCCATTGGGCAAAGTGTTGCCTTCAATTTCAGGCCACTTAGAGTTATTGACTAATTAGGCATGACATGATATGGTGCGCTAATAAGTATGGATAATTGAATTAGGCATGATATGATGTGGATAGGAGCTGAATTTTTCTTAATGTTCGAGTTGAATATGGTTGATTTGGATTTTGGCTGTGGGCCAGGGCGTTGACCGTGAGGTCTGAGTTGAAAATCTTCAGTTTCAAAGTCTAATATAACAATAATGTCTAGTAAAACGAATGAAAATAAGTAAACTTGAACATTAGGAAGTTTCAATGGGGTAAAGGTTCATTAAGACCGATCCTTCAAATTGGTTGTTACATACGTGGAGTCAAACTCTCAAGAGTCAAAGATGTATTGAATTAACATTTGCAAAACCGAAATTTCTACGTACTACGTCTTAGGAGAAGAGGACTGAAATTGAACCTCGGTAAACTTTTGCCGTGCGCATTATCAGTATCAAATGGAGTCAATTGGTCTAGTCGTTTCAATTGTTTTGTTTGTCTTTTGGCTGTCATAAGACGCGGGAGTAAACATAACGTCCAGGTGAAAAGCACACAAACTAGTGGACACAAAATCTTTCTCGTGATTTCACTTTGACGGAAACTAAGTATGTATATTGCCGACATTCGGTTATTATCCTCCCCGATCACAGTAGTTGTCAAAGCTAACATGCAATCAGTTCTTTACAATTTTTTTGTCATACTTATGTCCCACATGTTTCTATCAGATCGGACTTTTTAAGTAATTTATTCTGTTGAAAATAAATTAATCTAATAAACCGTTGCCTAACCTTCGACTGAAGCAACTCAACTATGAATGCAGAATCTATTGTGGCTATATCAAGCTCCACACTGATCATATAATTGAATTCTTGTGCGGCATCTGTATAGGCTAAAAAATCCGAATGCCTCGTTTTAGTGCAAAACTTGCACTACAAACAACAGCTATCTTATATGTGCAGCTTCAATATAATAGTATTAAATCAACATCACGGGTGTGTTTTTTTTCCCCGGCGTATCTAGTGTCCGTACATGCACAAAGACGACTGTGAGCACGTCGATGACAAGCACATACGCTTAGATCTGTAGATAGCGTGTATTTACGTTAATTTGCGTTCTTTTTCCTAGTCTTTTTGTGGTTTCATTTAATGATGACTACTATAATGGTTCGTTAATCCACTTTTGCTTGCTTCTCTGGTAGCCAAAGGCGAAATTCAAGTCGAAATTTTCATCTATTATTCAATGAATAAGCACTAAACCTTCAAAACACCTGCAAGTTATATTATTATCGATGTACTACTTACACAATAGAGTTTGTAGCCAACTCTAGAAAGAAGGGGTGTGCATGTTTAGGTCATTCCAAATGCTACGTTAGAATGGGTGTCAGAGATTACAGTCATTCTTCTGTACATAATTCATCTCCACGAGGATCCAAACCTTAGTTGGATTGCTCAATCAGGAAGTGGCCAAAGGCCCGATCGAACTGCAGCACCAGCAAAGAGTCCTGGTTTTTCTTGCGTCTTTTGTTCTTCTGTTTTTGTTTTTTCTCGTACAAAAAGAAAGAGGAACT
This sequence comes from Prosopis cineraria, assembly GCF_029017545.1. Classification (NCBI taxonomy): domain Eukaryota; kingdom Viridiplantae; phylum Streptophyta; class Magnoliopsida; order Fabales; family Fabaceae; genus Prosopis; species Prosopis cineraria. Next base: position 2,989,227 of record NW_026555337.1, read on the forward strand.
GAAGAACTGAACTTATTTCTTCTGGAGGGTGATCATACAAAAGAATGCAACAATGCGGCTTAGTACTCCGGTTACCACAAGAAAAATAAGACATTGATACCAGTTGTTGAGATCGTAGCCACGGAGATCCAGCGCGCCACATCGGGTTATTAACCAAACCCCAGCATATCTAAACCACAGAAGCATTTAATATCAGCACAGAAGCAATTTTTTGAAGGTTAGGAGAGAGAAAGGGGGCGTAAAACCTTCTAGCGTTTGATATCACAAATGCTTCAAGAGCCCACTTAGCATAGCATACGTCAGCTACCTTGCTCATAAAGGAGCTCTCGGCTACACTATCACTGGTTGCTATGAGAGTCAAAACTACTGGAAGTAAAACCGACCACTGCATAACATGGCAACGGTTTGTGACTGAAAGTTAGAAAAAACTCACACCATTAAATGTGAAAAAAATACAAAAAGCAACACTTCTTACCAACTGGGCGGGGCCAGGTTCAAGTGAGATCGCCAATATATAAGCTATGCCAGTGACACAGTACACCAAGCACAGCAAAACAAAGTAGTTATCTACAACAGAGGATCTAGGATTGTTGAAGAAATAGAACATTGAGAGATAGACCACAGGCTTTATGAGTGTATTAAAATGATCGACTGTATCCTTTGCAAGAAAGTAAGCCAGGCTACTCATGCCAGATGCACTCTCTCTCCAGTAGTGCAACTTATCCAGTGAAAATGTTCTCAAAGCCGCAATCTTGCACAGGAGTGCTGAAATTAAGAAACTATTAGTGAAGAAGGATAGATGACCAAAATGGTTGGCAATTTCACCAATCCTGGCAATGACAAACAAGAAATTAAGATGAAACTTACATACTGCTATAACAGTATACGTGTAACCATTTGCTCCAAACGTTTCATCACTCACTTTGGCAAGTGTTCCTAAGCATATTCCAGCTAGTAACAAAATTAGAAAATCCACAGCCTGGGTTCTAGCTTCTCGCAGCCGCTGTTTCCCAGACCTGCAGGGAACCCATCACACAGCAAAATTTAGTAAGGACATGACTGAGGTGGCATTGCTCAAGTGTTTGGTAATGAGTTCCCCTTTTCAATTTTTTTCTTCTAAAAAGTCCTCTCTCTTGTACTTTACCTTCCGAGAAAGTATCTATATTGTTGGAAGACTCCAGGGGTTACCCGATTGGATAAATCATGTGAAGAAAAGAAAGTATATCGAAGGTAGTCTTTCTTCTTCTCAACATTGACTTTTACATCTTGCCAAATTTCCCCAGCTAAAGACGGATCTTCAGCTTCTGTGGCTGGAGTTGCTGCCCCATGTGTGGAACTTTCACCACTTGTGCCTCCCACTCCTTCAACACCATGAAGCAGGTCCAAAGGAACAGGATACCCATTATGAAGCATCCATCTAACAGGTAGTTGTTTATAGTTTACTGCTGTGCTTGAGCTTGGTTTTACTATCCCTTCTAAAATGTCTATGTAATAATCTGGAGGATTAACACGATCAGGAACAACAATCCCCAAGCTGGAAAAATACTCTTCAACTTTCTTCACCGGTCCATGATACACTGTAAGACCACCTTTAGCGAGTAGTATAAAATCATCAAACATCTCGAACAGTGTGTAACTGGAGAACACCCAAAATAGAATAGAAGGGAGTATTATCTTGGGTGATTGAAGGAGAAAAACAAACATAACAGGTAAATAAATGATTTTTTTTATTAAACAGAAAAAATGGAAAATATGAACATTTTCAATTTCAACTGCTTATCATTATGTTTGAATTTACCTTGGTTGGTGAAGGACCATGCATATATTTACACCCTCTAGAGCCTCGCGTCTAAGTGCTCTAAGCAATAACTGAGAAGATGAACTATCTAAGCCAGATGTTGGTTCATCTAAAATCAGGAGTGAAGGTTCCATAACCATTTCCAGTCCTACATTCACTCGTTTTCTTTGCCCTCCAGAAATTCCACGCCTCTCCACCGTTCCAACCAGAGAATCTCGGATTGCTTGCAGACCTAATGACTCAATAACTCTTTCAACTACTAGAACCTTCTCTGCTTTCGGTAGATCAGCTGAAAGTCTACAATGGCAAGAAAACTCAACTAAGCGAGGTTAAAATAGTCAGAAGCTAGAAAAAGCATTAAATCTGGGGTTCATCCTCTAAGTATCAGGGTATAAGAATATTAATAGAGCATGCGGTCAAGTGGCAACTAAACAGTGGAAAACTTCTGCCAAGAGATCTCGAAAGATTCTAGTCTTGTTATTAACATAACCTATTCATTTTTAAAGTACAGCCATTCAAGAGGCTGCAGTGGTCCAGGAGACCAGGAGTTTGAGGAGGAATACCTGCATCTGGCACTGAACCACAGATTCTCTTCTACTGTCAAATTGCCATGCACAATATCATCTTGCGGCACAAACCCAATGATCTTCTTGTATGATCGGATAGATTCAACCTTGCCATTTATAAGAACTAAGCCAGTTGTATGACATCCAGTTGCTTTTCCAGTTAAAGCAGAAAGAAATGTTGTTTTACCAGCCCCAGATGGGCCCATGACTGCTGAAACTCGACCAGGGTGTAGTTCCCCAGTCACACATCTTAGAAGATGCTTGTTTTTGGCATTCAAAGTGAGAGTTAAATCTTTAAAAGCAACCTGAATTGTAGGCCTCTTCCTGATCTCAATATCACTAGCCATTGAAATAACTCCAGAGAAGGTTAGGTTCTTATTTTGTTCTTGTAAAGCCTTTTCTTTTTCAATCTGACCATACGCATACTTAAAAATTTGGCTTTGCGTATGCAATTGCTTGCCCTTTGGTGCTTGCTTTTTGATATTTTTATCTCCTATCTCAACATTAAAGCCTTCCTGACTATCAGGGTCTTCCTCAATTTTCTGGATCATTTTTGTGAGGCTGTTCTTATCTTTTTTCGTTCCTTTTGATGCTGCAGATGATGTACCAGCACTTTCTGGTGGCACAGGTGGTAAGGGAGTTTCTGATGCAGATTTAGAATTAAAAGCTTTCAAGTCTCCCTTCATAGATTTTCTACGAGAAAATGTACGTGATAAAGAAGTTTGCAGTCCTACTGCATGCTTCTTAGCAATATCTTTTGCTGATTTCCATTTTTCACGTGCTTGTGTTTCTCTTACACTTGCAGCAGCCCTTTCTCTTGATTTTGCTATTCTTTTTTCTCGAGTTGCAAGAACTTGGTCAGAACAGTTATATATGATGATAAGCAAGAAGCTCAAGCCAGCCTACATGAACAACCGAATGGTCAATTCTACTATTGAGATGAGATGTGCTCAGTTTGGGAGCGGGCTTGCAATCAGATAGAAAGGAAAGAATCTCATGCTGGCATGTTTTTGGAAGTTCCAGATGGCATATTGTCATAAATTTGTCAAGATTAAAGTAGAATTTTTGAGAAAGTGTTATCAAATATTTAATTTCATTCTGACAGTCTTATAACTGCGATGGAAATTGACACTTTTGTCATCTAAGTTGCCAAGAATATTGCAACATGTTGTAATTAATGCTCATCCTTTTCAGGTTAGGTGATACTGAGGGTTTCTGAGACTCAATGAGCTTGTAGTGTCTATGCACATAAAAGGCCACATAGCAGTTTAATAAGAATAACTAAAAATAAATAATAAAAGTGCACAGGTTATCTACAATATACATAACAATTACAGAACTTATATTAGCTATGCTTTGCATGATATGGAAAGGTTTAAGATCACTCACGAAAACCATGACACCATATGCAGTTATATTTTGATTAGCTGACTGAGGCTTACAACTTGCCAATTTGAAACAACCTGTGAAACAAAGAGAAAGGTTCAGTTTAACAGCCATCTTGCTCTATGTAGATTAGCCTTCAATCTAAAGGGAAAAGTTCATTTCATTTCTCAAATGGCAACTTGTGCTAGAAATATGTTGACATGAAGTATGTCAAGGATGTATTAAGTAATTCAGGATAAAAAAGAAAAAGCTTCTGTTGAGGTTTAAGGAACAGGACATCCCTCAACTCCCAAGGTTTTGTTTTGAAATCGATAACACAACACATATACATTTTAAATCAAGTCATATCTATGGTCAGATTATTTAGTTTTCATTATTAGAGAAAGGCTTGTTGTTGTTGTTATTAGAGAAAACAAAAATGGGCATAGAAGAATGACAATGGGTCTGATAAGAGAATCAGTGAAACTTACTTTCTTGATCAGTTGAACCCGTCCTGCAATAATGTCTGCAACGTAATACCAAAGTAACTTAAAAAAAAGAATTCAGGACATAAAATATGGCTATTATACATTAGAAAAGAAGAAGTGATCAGCAGGAAGATTATAAAAATGGAGGCAAGTAGTTCAGGAACAATTTGAAATCATGTGACCAGTTAAAAAATAAAGAAACAACTCACAAACCAACAATACATTTTTGAAGTTCAGGTGTAGTTCTTAATACCCCTGGGTGCAAGGATTTTTTTGGATCGTAGATGGACAGTAAGATCCGGCTGAACAAAAAACATCCCAACTGCTTGAAATGTCTGCCCAAACATCTGCTCCACCACAACTATGGTTTGTCTTTCCAGCAGGTAGCTGATAATGATACCTGCACATTGATTCTGCTGATAAATATTAATGTATGCTATAAATAAGAAATGTGGGAAACTAAAAGTGCAAAATGTATGGACTTACGGTTCGCATATCCCAGTAGCTTGATTGAGCTGTCCGCGTGGACAGTAAGCACCCAGAGGGCAAGCTTAAATTCCAAACAAAAATTCAAACATAAATCAATTAGAACATTTTTCCGTGTCAAGAACCGGACAATAGAGACATTTTCTTTCAACTAAATGTTTGTCTCTTCTTGCGTAAGGATTTAGTGAATAGGGCGGAGTGCAGGATAAAACATCACCGTAAAGGCCAATACAAGATGCTAGTAAATAAGAAATGAAAATAATTGACTCTCTTTTAACGCATTCAATAGCCCTTTTAAGAATACTTACGTATCATGCAAGTAATGCCGCGTGGGCAAAAGAAACCCGGACAACAAGGTTGACAGTCAGTAGACCTGACAGGGATGTCCTTAGTATTGTTAAGTTGAACTTTCTCAGCAGCACTACATCCCCATCCAGGCTCACATCCATTAAGCCAAACGCTCAAGTTACAGTTTTTGTTGGGCTGCAAGTTGTTAGATTGGCTCTTTGACTTTATGTCAAAACCACTGGCATATAACTTTATTTCTGCTGCTGTGCATATGCGCTGTGAAATATCTCCTGCAAAATCGCCAAATTCAGCATCAAATGCTCAGAAAGTGATACTGCTGAAATTGAGACAATGCTGATTTTAAGAATAGAACAATCTTCAGGCAAGGTTAATGCCATTGCAAAAGCTTAATTTTTGGTGAATTTTATTATATATGAATGACAAATTGGGGGAAAAATATACAATGCTGTGATTATTGATAAATGTAATGGTGACTGAGGTACATCCTTCCAAGAATATCTTTGTGGGAACGGAAAAAGCTGCTTCAATCGCCAATTTCCAGGGCAAATGGGACAAGAGATTGAGCAAAGGGATTCTATACCTTTTAAAGATTGGGAACATGAGGTCAAAAATGTCAGATCATTTGTGAAATTAAATGCCCCATCCCAATCAGCATCTCTAGAGGAAAAAATGGCAGCCCATCAGAGCAATGAAAGCGGCGAAAGTATACGAAAAAGATAAGGAGAAAAAATTGCTCACACATCAACTATACAAAACCCCAGATTCTTTTTTATTTCGTCCTTGAAGACGCCCGTGAAACTAGACATGCTTCCATAAACGGCCTGGGCTACGAGCTGAACCGCAGCTTGGCTTTTATTGCTGTTCTGACATGAAACTTGCTCCGAATAGCAGCTTAATGCAACAATGAAAGCCAAAGCAACCCTCCTGATTATATTGTTCATTTTTTACTTTTTTATTTTTGTGATCAACTTAGGTTTCAGCTCCACAAACATAAATTTCCTCTTCGTATGAATATCAACAGCTAAAGCACAATTTCAACGTAGGGTAAATTCATCGTGAGTGTGAAGCAGAGACGCAAAACTAGAGGCCTGGGAAAAGGGAGAAACAGAGGCGTAATTCTATGATTTTGTTTTGGAACCAGAGACGTTGAGAGAGAGAGAGAGAGAGAGAGTTGAGCGTGAAGAGATGGTTCGTTTTTTCGGAGCAAGAAATGGCGGGGAGGAAGAGTTGGCGAAGTGTGAGGAACACAGAACGACAACATGTTGGGTTTTTTTTTTTTTAATGGTTTGCCGGCGTTGTTTATCAATTTATTAATCTGTTATTTCATGAGCGAAGACTAATGACCAAAAGAAAAATCCCTTCCAATTTTTTTGTTAAATTATTTGGCCAACCTTTCGTCCGTGTTTTATTATGATTTGTGTTTGTGTATTGTGTATTTATTTTTCTTTTTTATATTATTTTTGTGACGTAACTTTGTTTTTACTTTACAAATGAATCATACTCATTCAAAAATAAAAAATATTTTTTTAAAGATTATATATTTTAAAATATAAAATATTTTTAATTTTTTAAGAATAATCATTATTTTTTTAAAAAAACATCTTTATTGAATAAATTACTTTATATTTATTTTAAGTTGAAATACTTTATTAAATAGAGATAAATATAAAAAAATTGAATTATTTTAAAAATAAATAATTATTTTATTGAGAGTGAAATTTAATTAAAGATAGTTTATACTCTTAAATGAATTAAAAATTTTTCATGTTATAGACCAGACAAAATCCAACAATCCAATTAGTGAAATTATTGCTCGTACCTTGTGCGCCAATCATATTTTGTCTAGCAAAAATTAGTCATGTCAGGTAAATATAAATTAATTTTAACATTAATAATAAAAAATATATAAAAAATTTAAAAAACACTCAATTCTAAAAATAAAGTTATTAAAAATAATGGTACATAAAATTTTATTTAACTGAACACATACAACATGGCATATTTTAATTAGATGGAATATATATGTCATAGTATATGGATCTATATATATTTTTAATGACTTTATTTCTTGAATATAATTCTTATTTAAGTTTTTGCAATCCTCTCCATCATCATTAATAACAAAGTCAATTTATATTTATAATTAACTGATATGATATATTTTTATTAGATAGAATATGATAGTGCACTTAGTGAGTGAAATTAAAGATTGATGATTATTTTTTATCAAAAGAGTATAAACTTGTGCATTTTGCAAAATGATTTAGGGTTAATGTGCAAAATATATTCTAAAGTATGGCACGAAAAACACCTTGAATTTTTAAAATATACAAAATGGACTATAAACTTTTAAATTCATAACAAATTAAATTCTATTGTTAACTCACCATTAACGTTATTACTATTCACCAATGGGGCCCAATGAAAATGCTTATGTGGCAATCCCTTGTTGATGTGTCATTTTAAATTAGCACCATCAATTCTAAACTATTACGTAAATAACATCCTGAAATCTTAACTTCAAAATTCAAAGCAAATTAATCCCACTATTTATGTGTAGAATCATGACTATTATATAGATTAAATTGGCTTCAATGATATAGGTTATGTGTGTAAAAGCTCCATACAAATTTTATTATAAAAACTAATTTTTACTACATTAATTTTTGTCAAGTAAAATTTTGAGCTAACTCTTGGCTAACAAAAAGTAGGCATACACTTAAACTAAATGGGAAAAGCGTGCTTAATTTAACTCAGAAACCATACATGACCAAACAGAAGAATCAATATTGCGATGGGACCACTTAACATTTTCAGCTTTGGCGCCAATTCAGATGAGCCCGTTTCCCAGCCGCTGCAAAATGACATGGCATTTTCTGAAGATTCGCTTGAATATAGACAAACAAAATACCAGAGGAAAAAAAAAAAAAATACACACTCTCTCTCAGCATCAGTCACAGTCTCCTCCACTTCAAAGATTCGCGTCTGCATCACTGAACAAAACCTCGTGATGTCTGTCACTTTACCATTTCAGCCCTCTACTGAACCTGAAGCTCCCTTTTTGCAAAGATTCTCTTGTTTCCCCTGTTTTCCTCATCCTCTCATTTGATGTCGTTTCCGATTTCAATAATTTGCATTATGCTACTGTATCAAATAAATGTCAAACTTTTCTAATTCTTTTGAATTCCTTTAGTTATTGATCAATTATTCGGATTCGGACCTCCTTGGTTGTTTTGTTTGGATCATCTTCATCTTCGAACAGATTTACCATGATATGCGTCGCTGTCGGTTTGATCTAAAGGTGTAAATCTCAATGCATCTATGCTGCTCATTTCTTTCTATTCATTCATGTTGGTTTCGATTGATTGGATCATCTTCGTTTCTTATTATTCATTAATGTTGTGTTCTACTTGAAGTTTGATCGGATTGAAGAACTTTCTGTTTATGTTTGATGCGTTATTTGGCTACCTAGAAAGTAAACTCGAGGGAGGTTATGAATCGTACATTTCAAGAATATGTCTTCAACTCTGCTTTTATCGTTCCTTTGATTTCTCCTCGCAGGGAATGCCTGCTAAAACCACCGCTTCTCTTTTGCACTATTTATGAAATTTATGAATCGCTGCCTTATGCTGTGCACGCTTCAAAATTCTCTGACTTTCCACTTCCACTTCTTATTTTGTTTTGTTTTCTTCCTCATTTTTCCCCCTTCAGTTTGTACATTGGAAATAACTTATTGCGCATTTTGCTAGGAATTTATTTTAGGTCGTATTGCGCTAGCATGCCTTTAAATCTGTTGCTTTTAGTGTATTTGTCTTGTAATCAGTCATATGGCTTCAGCAATCACTTGGCTCATTTTGCTTCCACTGAATAGCTACATGAATGTTCAGTACAATAGACGTAATTACTTGTATATCATGACCACTGGGGAAACTTTCTTTTGGGTTATTTTGAATTCCACTATCTGCAAGTTGCTTTGAGTGCCTGAAATATTTTAATACTGGTGTATTAAGCATACGCATATATTTCCATGCTTGCCAGTGCATACGAGCTCCAAGGGGCGAAGCCAATTTAGATATCACTAGTGACTCTATAAGAATTCAATATTTAAGCTGATAAATTCTTGACGTGGTCAATACCAAAAATTCTCTAGCTGGTTGTCTTATAGGCCATCGTACATAACGAGCTGCCAATCTATTTCTATATTAATAATTTTACACTGACACTGGTATAGTTAGATTTGATTGCTGTGATTTCTGTGTCATGCTGCATGCCTGACTTGAAAATTGCGCATTTACAAAGCATAGGGTCAAAGTTGGACTCTAATACCAACTTGAGCTTAAAAAAAAAAAAAAAAATTAGAAGGGAAAGAAAGAAAGAAATTCATGTATCTCCATAATTTCCACCGTGGTATCATAATGACCAATGATGCAATGGTAAATCCCAATTTCCAGTTTGAAAATCCAAATAATAAATTAAAGTTAATAATAGCTTACAAAGAAGCACAAGTCGTTTTTCCTTAACTAGAAAATTATCTTTTGGTGTGTGTTTATATTAAATAGTATGAGCAGAAACTTCTGTTGGAGTGTAAATTAAGGTTTAAGTATTTTTGACTGTGGAAAAAAGTCATTCAGCAGAGTAGCTGGTATAAGTTAATTTCATTTTCTTCAAAACATTGAAAATGAGATTTGCATTCAGTTCTTTATTGACATATGGGTTAGTTGTTTTTATGCTCTTTATAGTAAATCCTCTGATAATTAATATGTGAAATAGTTTGTGCTTGATTATTTTTTTGCAGGAGTGACAGCTGTATAAAAATGACTGCATAAAGCTAATTTCTCTCCTGAGATAAAATTATAATAACATCCATCAGCCATGATTGTTTTGGAATTGACTGTGTTTAGTTGGAGAAGATGAGTTGTAGAGATGATTTCCTATGAGCAAGATCCAGATGTTGTACGATGGGGCCTGCAGCTGTTTTATGCTAGTCCATATTCTAATTGTAGATATTGTGGTGCTGTTACTCAAGAGAATTCAGATTGTTACCATGGGTATTATTTTAGGGAAGAGGATTATAACAATGATTTTACCAACATAGACAATGATGAACAAACGGTGCATGCTCTTCAGCAACAATTTTCACAACTTGCGGTGACTGAACCCTCTGAACCTTCATATGATTGGTCAGAAAATATGCCGCCATCCAACTCATTGCAAGAGTGGCTTAGTCATCCAATAGATAGCTATTGCCCTGGTATGTCTTATATCTAAGAATGTCATAATGATTTCCTTTTAAGCTGCTAGGTCTTCGACACTATTAATTTGCTTTATGTTTATTTTGTCTAAAATTTGTAGAACAGCAACATGATCAGGAAGAGGCAGATGATCCGGAAACTTCTGGTTCATATTCTAGCTCTGAGAAGAACTTATATTGTGGAGATCAATGGTTGTGTTCGTTGGAGCAGATTGATGAATATGCTCTTGATGGAGAAGTAGGAAAAAGACTGAATCAGATGGTTCCAATTCCAGTGAGTTAGGCTTCTCAAATGCCATTGATTTGGTTTGGTTTCCAAACGTTTTCTATTCTCTCTCTCTCTCTCTCTCGTGGTAACAATGAACTTATGACAACTTTATTTCCTCTTATTAATACCTTAATCAATTGGCTTCCCCTGACACTGAATGACAAATGAAATTTTTGATGACTTTCTTCAATTCTGAATTTACTGATGTTTATGCTTCAAGGTTTGTTTGTAGCCGCATTCGTGTTTTCTTCAGTCAGCATTGTGGTGGTAGTTGTCTAACAGTTTATAGCTTCTGTCAATCTGTTATATGTCTAATAAATTCTTAATAATATTTCTTCTATGTTATCTCTTATAATGTATAATGTATGTAATCCTTGACACAGCATGTTCCTAGAATCAATGGAGAAATACCTTCGATTGATGAAGCAACTTTAGATCATCAAAGGCTATTGCACAGGTAATGCTCATTAGTAATGTGTTATTTTTCTTCTACCTTTATTATTATTTTTTTCTTTTATTATGTGGGAATTTTTATTCATAGTTATTGATTGGATTGTTAAAATTAACTTATGTTTCGTATGCTCAAGACCTTTTATTTAATTTTTGTTTACAGGCTGCAGCTGTATGAGCTGGTTGAGTCCAAAGTTGAAGGAGATGGAAATTGTCAGGTTTGTTCTTTTCCATCTGAGTGTGCCCATCAAAAGTCATAAAATTTTCAATGATTACATGGCCAAGTCATTACATGATAAATGAGCAAATGGTTGTCTTCTATATGCTCTTAATGTGACCGTGGGATCAACCATGACGATAGAGTTCGCCATATCAATACATTGAAATTGCAAAATTTATGACATCCTATTTAAAGAGCTGATCTCTGTCTTACGTATTGCAAGTAGATTCTAATTAAATTTGTTATGTTTACAGTTTCGTGCACTATCAGATCAAATCTATCGAACACCTGAGCACCATATATTTGTGAGAGAACAAGTAGTAAATCAGGTTGTCTGGCTATCTTCTACCACATTTTAGTTTAAGCACAGAAGTGTTGTACGACAGGATTGATTAGATGTGATTGAGACATAATTGTTTTGAATTTTCTTTCTTTCTTTCTTTTTTTTGTTGGTGATTTGTAATTGGTACATTTTTGCAAATTAGCTGAAGTCATACCCAGATATATACGAGGGATATGTTCCAATGGCTTACAGAGACTATTTGGAGAAAATGACCAAGTATCATTCTACTACTTCCAGCTTAATTCAATTGGTTTTTGCTTAAGGTATTTGTTAATTATTTCAACCATGATGCTATTAGGAATGGCGAGTGGGGGGACCATGTGACCTTGCAGGCTGCTGCAGATTTTGTATGCTTCAGCAACTAAACTATATATCACTTATGCCTTTAATTATATGATTGTCATGTATTCTTTTGTATAATTTATTTGTTCTTGCTATTAAGTTGGATAATTAAAAAGGAGCTGCATTTGTGCCCAACAAATGTCATTCGCTTCCAATAAACATGACATGAATGTATTTGACACTTAGAAATTGCATTTGAACACTTGAATTGTCAATGAATTCATGTTAGTTTCCATACTTTTTTGGCTGATATGCTATGTTAATGGGAATTATTGATAATGAGTCATCCTTATTTTTATCTCATCGTTGATAGAAGTAACCTGACCTTCACCTGGCAAAAATGTAATCCCGAAGGTGGCTAATCCTTTCTAAAAGTCTTATTTTATTTTCAAAATTCAAATTATTCACTTTCATCTTCTTTGTATGAGAATTCATGATTCTGAAGCAACTATTGCAGTAAGACCATGATGTCATATATATATATATATATATATATTATAGTTCATGGTCCTAGATGCTGTATGACAGAGTAACACGACCTATGTACACTAGATGGAATAAACAAGAGTGGTGGAAAGTTAATGCCGGGTCAACAGGGAGCAGTTAGCAGCAGTAAATTAGTATTATAGCGGCTGTTATTTTAGCATAACTTCCAAAAGGCCTGATCTAACTGACATGGTAGTTAATAAATGTCTTTAGATGCATGCTTTTCTATCTAAATTCTTCTATCATGTATTGCAGTATGGAGTTAAAATATTTGTCATCACTTCTTTCAAGGATACTTGCTACATTGAGATTCTTCCAAATTTTGAAAGGTCGAGACGAGGTATTTTCATGCTACTTTTAACAATATCACGATGTTCTGGAAGTACAGTGCTTGCTTCTCTGCCATTTGCCAACCTTACAAATCAGTGCCTATTTCCCAGAAAATCAGAATGCATCAAAACCTTGAAAGTGTAGATATTCTAGAATCAATAGCAACATCAACATCAATATCAATATCAATATCAAATATGAAAAATCTATTTCAAGTGACACTATTCATATTTCATAAGCAATGAACAATGTTACTCATTTCTTAGACTCTGTGCAATGCCCAGAAAAAGGTATCTTGATTTTAATATCATTGAATATATTATATAGTATGGATCTTCATAACCTCTCATTGTCTATTAAATCAATATTAATACATCAAGATAAAATCTATTAAGCTGCATTATATACAAGTTACCAACACTGCAATTCAATTCTCAGACTTCCCGGTACACACAATGCTGGGAAAAACGTATCTAGTTGTTATAATATATTGTTATCGCATTGTAATATAGTGTAAATGGTTACTATACTTCGAGTTTATGCCTTAAGCTATGCCGAGCAATTATATTTCACTACTTTTTTTCTGTTTGAGTGAAGTCAGCTAACTCATTCACGGATAGTAATGGATAGAAACAAAACCCAAAAAAGAAGAAGAAGAAGTCAAAGAACCATTCAAACCTTTTTGTTCTTGCTTTTGGGCAAATTTCCATATTTTTATCAGTAACTAACCTGCAGATGGAAAATGAAAACAATTTATTTTTAGTTTTGATTGTTGTTATTTTATGTTTATTGTGCAGTAATATGTTTGAGCTTCTGGGCAGAAGTACACTACAACTCAATATATCCTGAAGGAGGTTAGGGTGCATGCATATCTGCGCTGGCATACATGCTACATTGGCTATTAAATTAAGAATGTTAAAGCTGTTGATGTGACTTGTTAATATTCTCAGACTTGCCTTACGCCAAAAGCATAGCCTCCAGTGTGGCTAAGCTTGGACTCTCTCCTATTGAGACTAATCTGAAAGAAAGATGTGCCTTAATAGCTCTCCATGATCATAATTGGAGTGGAAAAAGCAGTTATAGCAATGATTGTTATTAAATTCTTTTGCAATATCTTTAAGAATGTATAACCTTAGCCTGGTGGCTATGCTCCGCAGTGGAAGTGATTTATCTGGTGTAGGATTATTGATATATGAGTTTTCCGACCTCAAGAACTCGATTTTGTGATACGAGAACTAGTCTCAGGATATGGCTCTCAGGTGTGGGACTCTGTAGTTCGGTGGAATATTATTACAATATCAATTGCCAAGGTATATGATTTATATGGGATTTCACGGGCTTTTTACCTCACAACTTTGTAGTTAGTATTGGGCAGCTCCAACAGTGGAGGGTGGAGACAAAGGAAAACATTCTTAGAGTTAGAGATGCACAATACATTATTTTCGTATTGTTGTATCTATGGGTCAGATTGACTAATTAGTGTTGAGATGCCCAAATGTGGGTGAATGTAAGTTAATGTTGAAAATCCTACATCAAATAGAATAGGCAATATGTAATATAGTGGAAGGACTCATAAACTTGAGATTTTGGATTTGAATTGAGATGTGACGTCAATTCCACTGTTCATCTTATCGCTCACAAGTCACAATCAATTTGGCGTCTGTGGCGTTTTCTATCAAGTCTTTTTGTCTTGTTGATTAGCTGATGTTGGGTTAAGATATTGATGGCTGATGGATTTAACTTGTTTGCAGGTCCGCAGAATGAGATGTGATTTCGACCCTCTCTTTGGCCTCTGGCCGCTTCGGTTAACAACCTGCACTCGATTGTTTTATTACTTTGGTGATGGCACGGTCATTGGGTCGCAATCTATCGTCTTATTGACGTATTCATTGCATGGGCTGTCTTGATTTCCCAAATATTTTATCTGATATGAATAATTTATTTTAACATCTAGAAACTCATTGCAACATATGCAGTGATACTAGTGCGTCACCCCTGAGCTTTATTAAATTTCAGGCTAGTGCCACAACGCTTGAAGGATGCCGCAAAGAAAGAAATGGAGTTGTATTTCTTTCTCAATATGGATGCTTTCGAGTCAGATTTGTTCATTCTCACTATCTTAGCTTTCTATTTCCCGTGCAAATTGTGATTTCACGGGTAGAAAATGAAAGTGGGGATTGGATTGAAGTTTGGTATTATTGTATTGTGATAAATGATAATTTAAGTGGAAGTTCGAAAACATATGATGTGTATGACATGATGTAAATTGGACGGACTATTCTCATTTCAGGTACTCATGTTCAGCTCCAGTGCCCACTAAAATGCACCGTTGTGTTGAGTTAGGGGAAGAGTGTTTAATCCTAGCCATGTATATTGGGTTCTTCAAATCACCATCCTGAAAATTTCTTCTCCTTGTCCTACTCGGCAGAGGACAGGCGACAGGAGTAGAGGTCTTCTGGGCTGCGGGATGGATCTCCTGTGATGGCTCCATGGCGGTGGTTTGATGGCAAATGGAGGGAGGTATCTCGTAATAAGTGCCACACGACAATCTATCTTAATCTCAAATCTCAAAGCAATAGATTTATGGGTCTTTCCATTAACATTTTCGTTCCATCGCAAGTGTCACAGAAAGCTTCTTTTCCATACTTCAAAATAAGTCTCATTTTCATATTTCAGGAAAGTGTTACATACTTCGTTTCCTGTTTTAACCCTTATTGACACAGTCATTAGTAGTCAAATGATATTTGTTAAAATAGCACGACGAACATTTTTGGAAAGTATTAGATTGATTTTGCAAAACTTTAGGTTATTTAATGATTTTCTTGAGCCATGTGAAAAACATTTTTGACACTTCGTGAAAGGGGGAGAGAAAATATGCATGCCTTTGAGTCATATCCACTCACACTTAACACATATGCCATCATCTTAATTAATATTGAGTAACAAGCAACGTTAAAGAAATCCACGTTGGATGCACTCGCATCACACATGCGACTTTGGCTCCAATGATATCAATTTAAACAATATCTCAAGTTATTAATCATGAAAATCTCCCATGATAATCCTTTTAAATTTTTATGAACTTGTATACAGACATGTCTGTATGCTTTCGAAGTGTCGGATTTTAATTAACATTCTGAGCATTGATGTATTCCATTCAAAAAAATGTGGGGTTTGTGTATGGCAACTTCAAAAGCCATGGAATTAGAGATTTTCAGGCAGTTGACGCTATTTGATTGGTGGCCTGTGAAACAGAATGCGGAGATCCCAGAAGGTCCCTCCAATTTCCGTATGTCAACGTCCAAGTGGTGGATGAATTTGCGGAAGAAACACGTGTCCTAATTGGGTCTGGATCCTCTCATAATCCCACTTTTTCTTTTCTTTTCCTCATCTCATCTCCACCCTTAAATAATAAATAATAAAGTCAATCGTTCAGATTTAATTATTTTTTATCAACAAATATAATTGTTTTTAAAATAATTATCATATAAAAATAAATAAATTTAAATTGTTAAAAACTGACCTGCACAGTTTATAGTTATATATTGTTATTAAAATTATTTATTTATTTATTTATTTTATTATAGTTGCACATCATGTAAGTTAAATTTTAACTATTTAACATTGTTTGTTTGGTTTTTACAGGCAAGCACTTAGTTCAATTGATTCAAAAAGTTGAATCAATTTATCATGTATTTTGAGTTTAAATCATGAAATATATAGTCATATTAAATAAATATAATAAAGGCATTCTTGAAACATTTGAGAGTTCAGTGTTTTGGATTACTTTGAACATTCCTTACCTAATTTAAGTGCAGAGATGCGAGAAAGGGGGGAAAAAGAGAGAGAGAGAGAGAGAGGCGCGCAGAGAATGGCCGCTGAGAGGATCTGCTTTTGTCCTAATGACATGTCCAATTTCAACTTCAAGGCTCCCATGTTCGGTGCTTTTAATATCTTGATAGCCCCACTATATCCGGACATATCCATCAATGCATAAAAAACTAACAAGTGGAGGTAATAATGTATAGATTCTAGAAAATATTTTACTCTAAACATCTCAAAAATATAAACTTTTGATGACAAGGGAGGTTATATGCAAATTTTGATAGAGTATTTTGGCCTGGACAGAACATCGCGTAGCTGATGGTTTGGTTTGTGTGAGGAAAGCGACCTGTTATATTCCCAGAATGTAGATGTCACGCTTCCTTCATAGTTCATAGTCGGTAAAAGCATTTATCCTCAATTTTTTCAAGTCGCATGCTTTAACTATGACCTTTTTACCTGTTTTCTTTATATAATTACATTTTCTTTAACATTATTATCTCTTTAGTCAGAAGATATCTAAAGTAGTATTGAGTAATTTTAAGTCTAAACACTCGCAAATTCAAATAAAGGAAACCCTTCTGGCGTGATTTTTTTCATTTGTAATATCTAAAGTATATATGGACCCTTTTCCACTTACATCTAAAGCATCTTGTATCCAGCACAAGTAGAAACAAAAAGAACAAGGTTTTCGAACAAAAAAGAAATAAAAGAATAATGATATTTTTGCGTGGAAGAAATTTAGAAACGCATATTTTTGTACAAATGAATACATAAATTTGGGGTTGGGGTGGGGGTGGGGGTGGGGGGGAGGAAAAGACGAATGCTATGCATATGAATTTTACAGGTTGTGTATGGGGCCAAGTGAGCAATGATGTGACTACGCACCTTCTGATTAGAAAGAGCAAGCCCTCAACGAAGCAATTATAACTTGGATGTAGATATTCTAAAGTGAGATCTTTATGAAATGCTTCTTTAAAATTGAAATAAAATATAGAGAGTATAGAATCATATCTGGTATATAGGATGGCATCAAGGAATAAAGAACTGTGAACGGAAAGTTGTTCCAATGACGTAGAAGAGATCTGGATTCGAACCAGCTAGCCTGGTCATGTTTTGTCTGTATTTGATTTGATTGTATAAAAAATAAATAATTAAAATGAAAACTGGTATTTTACGCTTGATAGTTTTTTATTCTCGAATAAAAATAACATACAATGACTAATTACCAAGTAATAATAATGAAAGTATAATAAATTTTATTCAGCAATAATAGTAACAATGTAATGGATTTTTCTTCTGCTGGGATACCAACAAGGCCAAACAACACACACTTATAAGTTGGGCCCGTGTAATTGAAATTAAAAAAATAAATTTTTAAATAGATTAAAACATTTATTTTGTAGATATTTTATAAAAAATGAATATTATTTTATATTTGGTTATAATAATTATAAATGATTACTCTATCCGTTCAAAAATATATGATATTTTTAACTAAATCTTACTTTAATAAAGTGGTTAGTTATCTTCAAATCAACATTATCTTTCTGTATTTATCTTTATTTGATATAATGTTTTACTTTAAACTAAATATAAAGTGATTCATTTATTATGAATACTTTAAAAAAATATTAATTATACTTTTAAATATTAAAGATACTATACATTTTTTAACATCTAACCTTTTAAATAATATTTTATATTTTTGAATGAAAGAAATATTGGTTAGTTATTTTAAAATTTTATGATATATTACTTAGTTTCTGTTTTATAAAATAATTTATTATTTAATTATTTTAAAATATTTTGATATCTTCATATATCTTGTATTTTTAAAATATTTTCTCTCATTTTTCATATCAATGGAGCTACTTTAAAACAATCAAAAATATTTTTTATATTTTGATTATTCTCAAAAGTTTAAATTAATATCATAAAAGCGCACAAAATATTTTTTAAAAAAAATAAGTTTTTTTTTTGTAAAATAAATTGAAATTTGAACAGCCAATTATCTAAGTTGGCCAAATGCTTTCTAGAACGAGAAAATGACAACAAAAAAACAAATCAAACCAGGGCGAATGTAGGGGAACAAGGGGGGTGCTCCCCCCTCCCAATTTGATTTGCCCTTTAAAAAATTTTAAGATTTTTTAAATTTTACATGTAAAAATTAGTGTTAGGCCCCTATATTTTAACCAGTTTTCATTCTTGCCCCTGATATGTTTTTCCCTGGATTCGTGCCTGCCTCCAAAATATACAAATGATAAAATAGGTACCGTAAAATGTAATAATTATTTTTTAGCTCTTAAGAACTCATTTAACCTTTTAGATTTTTTTGAGATGACATTTTTGCCCTTCCCTCAACACTCTCGGGAGGAGTTATCTGACACATTTTTGCCCTCTCACTGCAACAAAGCAAGACTTATATGATAGTCTGCATTCTGTAATATTCTTCTTTTTTAAAATATAAAATATTTTTAATTAAATTTTACTTTAATAAAGTAATTAGTTATTTTCAAACCAACATTATATTTTTATATTTACCTTTATTTGATGTAATGTTTCACTTTAAAATAAAAATAAAGTGATTTATTTATTATGGACACTTTAAAAAATATTAATTAAACTTTTAAATATTAAAAATGTTATACATTTGTTAACATCTAACCTCTTAAATAATACTTTATATTTTTTAACAAAAGAAATATTGATTAGTTATTTTAAAATTTTATGATATATTACTTAGTTTCTGTTTTATAAAATAATTTATTGTTTAATTATTTAAAATTTTATGATATTTTTATGTATCCTATATTTTTAAAATATTTTCTCTTATTTTTTATATCAACTGAAGCTACGTTAAGGAACTGTTTCGTTGGGGGCCAGGGCTCCCCTCCCTTCTTTGCCGTCTCGCTGCTACTTTATTCATGTAAATGCTAGCTATTCCATTTCCCTCCCTTATCTATCTCACTGCCTTGCTTGTGTCTATTTCACATTATTAGGGCTTATGGATCTCTCTTTTGTGATAAACATAAACCACTAACTTCAAAGTGGAAGTTTTATCTTTCTATTTATAGGAAAGTTTTTCCCTGTTTGTGATACCTTGTGCGATTTGCATTTGATACTCATCACTCTTTTGCAGGGTAATCTTTGCCTTCCATTTTCCTTCAAATAATCTTTGTAGTTGATTTTAAATTATTTTAATATTTTATTTCTCAAAATAAAATTATATAAAAATTTAATATTAAATATAAACTATCTAGAGTATATCTAGATTATTAATTAATAAAAATTATAAAAAAATTAAATATTAAATTAGAACTTTAAATTATATCCGTATTGTCCAAAATATATCTGAATAATCAATTTGTAAAAATTATTAAAAATAATATTAAATTTCATCATCTAAATTAAATATGTACTAGCTAGATTTTTTTTATAAGCAAATTTATTGAAGATTTCTATATTTTTTTCATATTTTTATTCTAACAAATATAAAATAAAATAAAAAGATTACATTTTGTCTGTGTAAATATCTATATAGGTTGATCAGATAATACAACGATAATGGTATGGAGTAAACGTCGGCACAATGTCAAGAAATAGTTGAGGGATGAGTAAAGATGTCATCTCCCGAAAAATTAAAATGCCAAATAAATTTATAAGAACTAAACAATAATTATAACATTTTGCGATACTTATTTATCATTTGCATATTTTAGAGATATTCATCGAGTACTAACCAATGACATGGACCAAGTTGGACTAAATCGTAAATGTTTGTACAACTTCTTGGCAATTTTTTTTCTTTTTCATTAAAAAGATTAAACTTAAAGTCTCTTTACATATTCAAAAAACTTATATAAAATCTTTTAATATATATATTTATATAGCAAGCATTTATTCACGTTGCATCCGATGAGCCTATGATAATATTATAAAACGAAGGGCTAATATGGGACGGAAAAACGAAATAGAAAAAGAAAAAGTTTTAAGAAGTAAATTATTATATTATTATATTATAATTATAATAGGTTAAAGTATACTATTAATCCTCTAACTTTATATAATTTTTTTTTGGATAAAGATATGAACAAAAACAAAGGAGATTACAAGGGGTTTTCGCTATAGAGCTACCTTTCCCTTTCATCCATCCCTACTGGCTAAGGCGGAGGAAAGTTAAAGACATTACTTTGATTAACCACATCATGCGCATGTCTCACTAAAGCATTAGCTGTGCTAACAAATTCTCTATGCCAAAAGTTAATGCTCACAAACCAATTCCTAAACAATAAATTATCAACTTCTTGAATGATGTCCTGGAATGGGTGTCCCTCTATTCCATCACGTGTGACAAGATTGACAGCTGGAGCGCAATCACTTACAACTGCAATATCTTTGAAACCTTTTTTCTAGCAAAGATTCAAACTAAAGGTGATAACTTTAATCTCTGTAATGGCTGGAGCAAGGGATTCTGATATGTTGTTGAAACCAATAACCCATTGACCATCATTGTTCCATACAACTCCACCACACACACTGACACTTGTTGAGTTAACCGACCCACCTATCACAAGAATTACATTGCGTTCCACAGATTGACTCCTTTTATTGTGAGAGGAGTTCTTGGAATCGAGCCCATGAAGAGAATTTCTCAATTTGTAGTCCATTAAAGTACAAAAAAAGCTTTGTAAAACAACAAAGCTCACATAATTCTCATCATCACCAGGTAAGACTAAAAAGAAACTGCCATGGAACAGTGTTAGTGAATTTCTCGCCAGTTTCTTTTTTCAAGTTCCAAGAGACACATTCAATACCATTCAGATGCCAAAACTGTTCCTGATGTTCAGGTGAGACAAGGTATCTCTATTTTTGCTCTGCTGACTAACAGTCGCATAGGAGATGCATCTAGTTCTCCTCCTCCCCACACGTCATTAGGCATGAGCTGTTGTTTAAGATTCCTTGCTTCGCATGAAGTTTTATTGTATGCACCTTGTTAGGAGCAGCTAGCCATAAGAAAGATTTGAGCTTTTCAAGTATATCAGATCTCCATATCAATCTCCAAATGTTGATTGCTTCACTTTGTGTACCTGCAGAAAGGAAACAATAAGCTAAGTTAACAGTAAATCTCTCATTAATGAATGGGAGCCAAATATAAGTGTCTAACCCTCTCCTCTCTCTATTAACATGGGTGTAAGTAATCATGTCAACAACATTAGGTGGAAACCATTCCTTAAATTGCAAGTATCCTAATTGCCATTAGGAGTCAAATAATTTGACACCCTCTAAGAGGTATCATAAAAGAGACCCAATGAACAGTCCCCTCCGCTAGAGGAATTTTAAATTCATACCAAACATCTTTTCCTAACAAGGTATTTACTTCTGAGTTAATGCGCTTGCCAAAAACCTTTTTAAACTCTTACCAGATACTAACAATACTCCTCCAGGTTTGAGAGGCATTTACCTGTTGTCTAATTGTTAGCATCTTTATGTCACCTCCTTTATATTTAGATCTCAACACTTGAACCCATAAAGCCTCTCTCTTATTGATCAAATTCCATCAAAGTTTCATGATAAAAGCCTTATTTTGATTTCTAAAATCCTTGATTCCTAATTCCTCATTAGATTTCTATTTCATTACCTCCTTCCAAGATATCAGATAGAGTTTTTTTTGCTCCCTTACATTTCCCCACAAAAACCCTATGCTAGCTTTATCAATTTCATGAAGAAGCCCTACTGGAAGAATTATGGTTTGCATATAGTAAGCTGGTGAAGCAGAAATAACTGCTTTGGGCAACACAGTTTGACCAGTAAGATTAAGGAATTTCCCTTTCCATCTTGCAATTTTTAACTTGGTCTTATCAAGGATAGGTGCGGAGAGACTGGCGAAAGCCCTCTTGTAGATCAATGGTATGTCAAACTCTCGAGTTGACTTTAGGAGTTTAATGTTTTTACATTTTCAATTTACAAAATCGTGTCAACTCACTCATAAACTCGTACTAGATATAAACTCGATTAAACTCATGAGTTTACATTTAAGTTTATCATTTTTATGTTTCTAATTTATAAAATCGTGTCAACTAATTTATAAACTCGGACTAGATGCAAGCTTACTTAAATTTGTTAAACTCGTCAATTTTTTTTAGTTGAATGAGTTAAGTATATACCATAAAGAATTCAATTCATAAAACTTGGACTTGGTTCAAAGAAAAAAAATTAAAATGCAAAAACTAATATTAATAAAGAAAAGAAAACAAAAATATCCAAAATAAGTTCCCCTATTTTAAAATTTTTATGTCTTATGTATAATAATTTATCAATGTTCACAGGGTTTAATTTCAATGACTTATATTTTTAATACTTTTAAATTAAATTACAATCATATTTTAATGGCTATTTATTAATAAAAAAAACTCTTATGAGTTTACAATTCGAGTATGTGATACAAGTTTACATTCTTATCACAAGTTTACTTACACTCACGGGTTTAATGGCATGTGGCATAAAAGGCTTCACCTTACTTTTTCTCTCTCTTTCCTTACTTAAATGGTCCATCATCGATCTGAACCTGTTTTTAAGGCTAAAATTACAATAATTATATCAAATTAGGCTCCTATAGCCACACACCTTATTAACTCACTAATCAAAATTACTAGGTTAACTAATTATGATTAATTTTTTTTCGAATGTTACACTTGCTATGACCCATTTAAAATCTTACTAAATACTAACAATACTCCTCCAAGTTAGAGAGGCATTTGCCTGTTGTCTAACTGTTAGCATCTCTATGTCACCTCTTTTATATTTATATCTCAACACTTGAACGTATAAAGCCTCTCTCTTATTAATCAAATTAAACCAAAGCTTCATGATAAAAGCCTTATTTTGATTTCTGAGATCCTTGATTCCTAATCCCTTATTGGATTTTTATTTCAATACCTCATTCCAAGACATCAAATAGAGTTTTTTCTGCTCCCCTATATTTCCCCACAGAAAGCTTATGTTAGCTTTATCAATTCCATGAAGAAGGCCCACTAGAAGAATCACGGTTTGCATGTAGTAAGTTGGTAAGGCAGAAATAACTACCTCAAGCAACACAGTTCGGCCAATAAGATTAAGAAATTTCCCTTTCCATCCTACAATTTTCAACTTGGTCTTATCAAGGATAGGTGTGAAGAGACTAGCGAAAGCCCTCTTGTGGATCAATGGTATGCCAAGGTACTTTTCCAAGTCACCTGTAAGGCCTACTCTCAACTTCTTACTAAGGTCAAGAGCTCTATTAAAATGAACATTCCTTAAGCAACACATCTTACTTTTGGTTTTATTCATTCTTTGACTTGAGAAGAGGCAGAATTTTTTAATGCAATTTTCCACAACCTCTACCTGATTAGCACTAGCTTCTCCAAAAAGAATAAGGCAATCTGCAAAAAAAAAGGGACAACAGTGGCCCATCTTTGTGAAGGACATTAGGGTTCCATCTATTACCCTTAACTTTATCTCTGATGATATGGTTCAAGTTCTCCATACAGAGTGTGAATAAATAAGGTGATAGCGGATCTCCTTGCCTTAAACTACGTGAGGGATGGAATTCTATTATTAACTCGCCATTCCAAAGGACATTCATAGCAGTAGTTCTAAGACATGCCATAATCATTTTACATAATTTATACTCTAAGCCTAATCTTGTGAGTACAACTTTAACACTTTTCCATTCCATCCTATTATATGCCTTCTCAAGGTCCACTTCCATTATCATCCACCCTTTATCTCATTTCTTAAGCTTCATAAAATGGATTACTTTTTGAGCAACAACGGTATTATCACTCCCTTGTCTACCCGCGATAAAACTACACTTGTGATTACCCACAACTTTATCCATTATTGATTTCAATTAGGTAGCAATAAGTTTTGAGATCGGCTTATAACTGACATTACAAAGGGATATATGTCTAAACTCTTTCATTTATTATGGTTTCTCTACCTTCGAGATGAGAACTATATAGGTTTTGTTAACTTCCATCGTCTTGAGGGTTAGAAAAAACCTCTTTAACAAAGGTGCAAAAAGAATCCTCCCATAATAGTCTTAGTGGAAAAAAGCTTGCACACCACCTGTTCTAGGTGCTTTGTTCGAAGCACCAAGATCAAAGGCTGCTTGTTTGATTTCCTCACTTGACATCTCCCTATGAAGGAAGGCTTTGTCATCATTACTCAGCCTGAGAAAATGACTAACAATTTGCAAAGTATCTTTTTAATCATTTAATTCTAATATCATTAATTTTAAATGATTATTTTTTATGTCAATTATTGTTATTTTAAAAAAAATTAAACTTAACATGTTTAACATTTGAAAATATTTTATCAATATTTGAAAGTTAAATTTAAAAATTTGTTGGGATAAAACTAACAATATTAGGATTAAAGGACTAACAAATACTTTATAAAATTAAGAAATTACAATGAAATGTTATGAAAAGTTAAAGGGTTAAATTTATACTTTAACTAATTATAATATAATATTTCATACAGAAAGAATTGTGATTTCAATCTATATATGTTGAGAAAACGTTTCTCTGCGTGCTCAAAACATTAATAAATGGAGACAAATATTATAAGCCAGTTAAGAAGCGATGGAATAAATTATAGAATATTGAAGTGAGGTGCTTCTTTTGCGTTATTTAAAAGAATTTGAATTATACTATATACAAGTTTAAGAAATTACTTCAAATATTGTCGAAAAATGCATTATTTTTAAAATATTTTAATGGCATTTAATTTTAAAAAAAATCTAGTACATTCTTAACATTGAAAGATTTGGAGGAAAATTTTAACGCCGCTAATGAGGAATAGATTCGTGGTTGTATCAGGGGCACCGATGAATTCGAATGCGTGGGGCCACTGCTTGGACACTGATTCGCCCGTCACCTTTATTTTCTTATTCTGGCGACTTCATGCGTAATATATTGTCGGAGTTTCACGTCCGTCCATTTTGGCCCATTTCTTTTCTTTTTCTTTTTTGGGGGTAAAAAAGCCATTTCTTTATTAACAAGGTTAACAACATTCTTACATGTGCGTGAGCGAGTGCATGACTATCTTAGTCATTTAGCATGTAGTCATGATCCCTTCTATTGGTTGGTAGTACTACCTTTTTGAACGAGTTTGTATCAACCAACGATGCAGAATCGATCTCCCAAATACCTTGCCTTTTGAATTTTGTGACGAATTGCTTATTCTTCTTTTTTTTTTTGGCATCCTTCCAAACGTGGGGCTGCTAAACTGCTCCGGCGATGCTTTTTCCATGGGCGCTTTCGCAAGTCAGGCAATCATACACTGTGAACGTCCGTGTCAAACCCATTTAACTTCCATTCATTCGCCAGTTTGATTTGATTTGACCATCACAAAAGCCTCCAAATTTATAGGAGTAAAATACAGTAATAACATTCCGTTTCCTTTGTTAAATTTATATAAAATTCCGCTCTATTTTTAAAATTTAACTTTTATTTCATTTTTTAACATGATTGGAAATATTTCATCAAAAGTTCTAAAATACTCAATCTTTTAAAATAAATTCTGTTTGGGCCATCTCATGGGTTTTATGTGCCCCCAATGCGGATCCAAGAATTTTAGAATATGAGAGCAACATGCATATAGATATATTTTATGGGGATTTTAGAATTAATATTGTTAAATTTGAGAATTATTTATATGTATTATACATATAAATTTGATCAAAATGAAATTTTTTGCGGGGGCAGTATGAGTAGATATTTCTATGTTAATTTTTTCAAAAGAATCAGTGTATACGTGATTTGATTTGACTTTTTTTTTTTTTTCAAATGCACGCTGCTTAACCTTCTTAGTTTGAATATGTAAACAATATTTTCGCATCTAGCATCCGTGAGACTACTAACCACCGCAACTAAATTTTGGCTAATGGTTGGAGAAATATCTCCTTGAAGTTGAGGGCCTCCTTTCCAAGACTTGAATCTGTAGCATTAAACATCCTACGACAAAAATGTTTTTTTATTATTGAATAATGCATTAATGAAAATAAGTATAAGTCGAACAAAATAAATTTTTTAAGTCAACCATACTTATTCTTTTTTTAAAAAAAAATCCAGAGATATGTAAACTTTGGTGGCGGCCGCTTAAATTTGGTGCGTTTTGATGAAATCAATGTAAGAAATTTGAAAGATATCTGAAGTGCACATCACCGGGACTCTTGGTTTCAATCACAACAAAACCACGCCATCCACATTCACAAGCTAAGTCAAGGTCAACGAAGGTGAACTCTTCCAATCACGTCTTTTTCTAAACAAATGTAATCTTGTTTTATTGGCCAAAAAACAAATATGACAGTTCCACATATTTATCTATAACTGTTGGCCTTCTTAATTTTCAAGATGTCATTATTATAACATTATTACCCCCTGTCAAAATATTCAATAATTAAAAATTAGTCATCAAAACAAGACAAGATGATCATGGATCACCTTACGATTAACCAATTTCGATCCGTCCATAACTACAAGTGGGGGACGAAAATAAACGAACACCTATAAAGATTATTATCCAATCAAAAATGTATATAAAAAATTCATTTCAAGGATCTAGAAGACGATCACTAGAAAGATGCCATGGAGGGCGTAATCTGAAGAAAATAAATAAATCCAGGCGCATTTATCGTTTATGTCGGTCATGGAGGGTTGAGTCGGTCACTTATTCACCTAACGTGCGGACTTTGACTGAGTGCATCTTGATTATAAAAGTATAGATGATAGAGTATGGGCTTTTGTTAATGAAATTAAATATTGAATTGAAATGAATAAAATAATCAAAGAAGAAAAGTGGCCGTCATTGGATGCGGCGAG
The DNA here is from genome assembly GCF_029017545.1 of Prosopis cineraria. Lineage (NCBI taxonomy): Eukaryota > Viridiplantae > Streptophyta > Magnoliopsida > Fabales > Fabaceae > Prosopis > Prosopis cineraria. The sequence goes on from NW_026555337.1 coordinate 3,016,619, forward strand.
AGAGAGGAGCGGAAGATAGTTTCAGTCTAGGACGGAATGCAAGAGGGCCTTGCTCGTTCAAACTCGGCCTCCTAAATAGTGCATACGCACACACCCCCAAACATGCAGATCACAGTCCAAATTAATGAGAATTCTCGAGAGTACCACTTGGACATGTAAAAGCAATTAAATTTTTAATTGGAGATATGGCTTCTCAAGAGTAGCCTATAAGTTGCCAACAGGATCAATGTGCGTCAATGACCCAGTAACGGCACATAACGACACAAACCAGCAAAGTCGCATGGACGTCCTCCGCTTTGTTTTCTTCCTACCCCGTCAAAATCAGACACGTCTTCTCAAATATTAGTACTCCCGGTTTTAGTATCAGAACAAAGTGGAGCGTTGAATGTCAAATCCCGGTTTTATCCTCGTCTTGAACCTTTCATTTTAATTATTAAATGATTTTTATACCTTGGTAAATGTATTAATTAACATCAATATCAATGTTTTAAGATTCAGGCCAGAAAACCCCCACACGCTCTATTAAAAGTCTTGATTTCATGCTTGTAAGTTTTTATTGTTAGACTGGCTTAAATTGTTTTGAACCAACTGTGAAGTTGGAATTCGAAGCGGGTTTAAAAAATTCATGCATAATTTTTCTTAATTAAAATGTATAAAACTCTTTTAAATTTTGAGAGAGTTGTATGTAACTTTTTTTACTTTTAAAAGTTTAAAACCTCTAACCTTTAATTTTGTTTATGAAAATCTTTGTTGTTAATTATGTTATTTTTTAATGAGGATTAAAATGTCATTCAACTAAGAAATATTATTAAATAAAAAATTTATATCATATAATTATTTATAATATATTTTTTATATTTTTTTGAAAGTTGAGGTATACAAACAAAATGTTATTATCACTTAATGAAATTTTAAATATTTATATTTATATTAGTTTTATCTATGTTTTTTTGTTATCAATGATGCATGATTTTATTATTTTAAAAGATAACTTTTTATTTATATTTTCATGTTAGATTAATGTAATGCACATAGTTAAAATATTTAAAATTTTATACATTATCAAGTTAGATTAATTTGTCTTTTAACACAAGAAAACTATATACCATTGATAATAAAAAATAGATGAAATTAATATAAAATTAAATATTTAAAATTTTATATGGTGATAATAACATTTGTTTTAGTTAATATCAATGCCTTGATTATTCAAAAAATATAAAAAATTAGTTAGCCATTGTTCTATAATATTATATATTGTTTAATAACATTTTTTAGTTATATAACATTTTAACCTTTATGAAAAAATAATATAATTAACAGTAAGGGGTTTTAAAAAATAAAATAAAAAATTTAAAAAATTAATTTTAAATTTTTAAAGATGAGAAAAGTTACACGTAATTGTTTTAAAAATAAAAAATTTTTAGGTATTCTAACCATTTTTCTTTCCAAAAATGCTTTTACTTACATGAGTTTGGAGTTACTTTTTTTAACCCTTTAATTTTATATAAAATTTTATTTTATTTTTTAATTTTATAAATTATTTTTTTATTTTTTAATCCTAATATTATTAATTTCATCACACACAAAAATTATATTAAACTTTAAAATATTAACAAAATATTATCAAATATTAATATATTAAGTTTAATTTTTGTGAAATAACAATAATTGGTATAAAAATAATTATTTAAAACTAGCGATGTTAGGGTTAAGAGACTACAAAAATACTTTATAAAATTAAGAGATCAAATTAAAATCTTGTATAAAATTAAATAATTAAAAGTATGCTTTACCCTACTTTTTGTTTTTGCCGAGGTTTGGAGTTTGTTATTATATTACAGAATCTTATTAATTCACTCTAAAATTATATTATTTAAATTTAAATTAAAGTATTTTTAATTATCTAATTTTATATAAATTTTTATTTTTGTCTCCTAATTTTATAAAATGTATTTTTAATCTTTTAACACAATGGAATTTTGTGTGAAGTTAAATAATTAAAAATACTTTAACTTTTAAATTTATTTTTATGTTTATTTATTGACTTGATATTTTATTTCCTGTACATATGTCATTATATAAAATGTTATTTTTAAATTTAACTATTACATTATTTGTTCAACCAATTGAACCATTGAGCTTGTGACATGACAAGTGTATTTTTCAGTGTTGGATTTTTAGTACATTGTTTAATATGCATGTTATGTAGTTATGAATAGAATGAGGACCAAAACTTCACAAATATAAGTTAAAATATAAAAAAAATATATCTTTTGATCCCTACACTTTGTTCATATTTTATTATAGGTCTCTGCACTTTTTTTCAGTATTTTGGATTCCTATATTTTTATTTTTTAATATTTTAAGTCCCTAAATAAATAAAGTGTAGAAATCTTGGATAAACATAAAATACTGAAAAATAAAAGTGTAAAACTTTAAAACACTAAAAAAAATAGAAGGACTTATAATAAAATATGAGTAAAATGTAAGGACTAAAAGGTATATTTTTCTTAATATATATATATATATATATATTCATTTCAACGGTTCCTCCATCAAACTATAATTTTTATTTAGATTAACGTATATTTTTTATTCTCAAATTTTATATAAAATTTATCTGGATTTATAAAATATATTTTCAATCACTTAACTTTATTTTAAATAATTATTTTTTTACTGTAATCATTATCATTTTAAGCAAAATTAAAATTAATAAGTTGATATTTAAAAATATTTTATTAATATTTAAAAGTTTAATATAAAAATTATTTATAATAAAATTAATGATGTTAGGATTTAAGAATTGAAAATTCACATTATAAAATAAAAAAATAAAAAAATTTATGTAAAATTACCACACGTATACTTTAATATTTTCATTTATTTACACTTTATTTTTGTATATCTATTTTGGATGTCATGTAATTTTACTTACTTTAGAGGGGTCAATCAACAATTCAATTGGGTTTATGATCAGAAATCAAAACACAAAAATAAATAACCATTCAATCAATTGTGCTTCGATGTCGCCCATTCACACAATGACCCTGCCTTTTCCCTTTAATTGCAGAATCTATCATTAGGATCCCGTGTTCGTTGGGCGGACCCACAACGATTCCACCACCCTTGACCTAATCCTGTTTCCTAGGGTTCCATTCGCTCGCATTTGGCGCGACCTATCGCGGCAGTTGAAATTCTTCCACGGTCTGAAGGCGAAATCCGTCATTTACACGTGGAGAGTGAGAGTTACGGGGAAACCAGATGAATCCAGCTTAGATCAGGAGCATGCCGAGATCGCTTTTTTAAAAAACTAACAAATGGCAGATCATAACGCTGTCCAAATCCTAGTGTCTTCTCTCTGATCTTCTCACGTGGTTCGTTTCTACGCGTTTCTTTTACTCATCGGGATCGCTTGATCTCCCCCTTCAGATTTGAATTGCTCAATCCTAAATCCTTTTCTGCTCCCACTGTTTCCGTCCATTTGCCGCCTCCAGAACGTCACATTGCAGTTAAGTGTCGGTGTTTTCAGATTTTCTTTTTTCCTTCACCGATCTTTGTAAATTTTCCCGGGATTCTTTTTTAAAACGTATTCCAATGGGCCCACGACACATAAATGTCGTGCATTTTACTTTGGTATTTTTGCCCCTTCTTATATCAGTTCATGTCTTTCGCTGGCAGTGCAAGTTGGAGTTGCTTTTTCATTAATGTTATCGTGAGCGTGATCCTTCTCTGAATGTTTGTGCCATACGAATATGCAGGGATGGCTGAGGTAGGGAAAGTTCTGTATATCGTGGTGGTTGATGAGGATGAGCAGAAAGGGAAGGGCAAGGAGTCATTTCGGTATACGCGCCCTGTTCTACAGAGCACTTTGCAGCTCATGGGATGTAAAGCACGACATGCCTTTAAGGCATGTCTTCTTTCAATTCAATTTAATTGTTTAGTTAATAAATATAAAACTCATTTATTCACAGCTATATCCGTTTCTGTGTTGGTTGATGCTGAAAAGTTTTATTATGTCGTCCTCTGTTTCATTCTACTTGAATCATTTTTATTTATGGTACTTTAATGATTTCCTCATTGATTAGGACAAGATCGTGAGTTTTGCGATACGTCTGAGTGTATTTTAACGCCGTTGATCTGGACTTTTTGTTTCTTTAGACAAGTGGTTAATTTACCCCAAATTGTGTAGCTTTTTAGTTGTATTACCTGACTGAAAGATCTATTTCTGTGTCTTTCCATTTTGTGTTCTTCCACGCTCAATGAGTTTAACACCTGGAGCATCGGGATTCTGCCACCTTTTTTCTTTAAGGAAAATGCAAACGTTTCCTGATCTTTTATGTTGTCCTGCTTACGTCTGTATGTTATTTTTGCTCTCCTTGATTCTTGGCTGCTGGCACGATGATAAATATCTTGGGCTTTGACATTGTGCGTCTTCTATGCTTATTTTTGGTACATGATTGAATTAACATGGTTGAACATCTAGAGTGCTCAAGTCTGGTGTTTATTCAATATTGCCTCACTTTCAGTGTCATAAAGGGTTAAGTTTATTCAATTGGAATGAAAATTATCTATACATGATGGCTTTTTTATAGTTTGCTGATATATCATGGTTAGTCATCACTGTTGGCATCTATCAGTTGACCTTACTTTAATTTCTTATACATCTCAAACTTAGCTGCCTCCATGACATTCTGATTGTCAGTCTCACATCACATTTTTAACTCTGACACATTCTGAACCTTTTGCACAAGACTTCTGAATGTGCTTTTCTTTTACCAGATCAGTAAAAGGGTGTTTGAACTCACAAGGAGTGAGAGTTCTCCTGATGCTTTGCTGTCTGAAGGAATTTTAATATCCGGAATTGATGTGGCTGAGGAAAAATTTGAGATAGACGGTGGTCATTATGCTGTTGCTAAAGCAGATGTACAGAACAACTCATTCTCTGGGAACGATAATAGAATTAAGAGTGCACTATATGAGTTGTACAAAAGGCGTACAACTGCAGTTGTTCGTAGAGAAACTTTCTTAGATATTGTCTGTGTGGCTCTGGCTGAGTATAAGTATGTGGGACCCAACCAGAGAGCAGATCTGGTTCTAGCATGCAGGTATAACATCAATTACTACCTTCGTGGGGACTATTTTGATCTTCGGTAACCTGATCAGAATGGGGGGAAATCTGGTTTGGTTTTCCGCTGCTGCTTTGATGCAATGGAATTCGTTAAGTTTTGTGTTTAAAGTTACTCTATGTGACTGCATATTCTGGGTCAAGAACATATTTCCTGACAATTATTGTTAGCACGATACATTTATAGAGACTGGCCTGTGTCACGTTAAATTGTTTAGGTGTACTCCCTTGGTTGGTACTGAATTTGAAAACATCTATAAAATATAAACATTTCAGTAGTTGACTGTGATTTTCTGGACTTAAGCCTGACTGTCATTTATTATCATACTTGGTATTAAGGAGTCTTAAGTGTTTTAAGCCACTTTGGCTTGTTATGATAATCTACTTGGGAAAATATCTTCGTTTAGATGCTTGAATTTAAAACTCTGTCAGTTTCATCCAGGTGTAAATTTTTTTTGTTTTTTTTGTTTTTTGGCATACCTGTCTGGAATTGAAGAGAGACATTTCTAGCCATTAAAGAGAGACCTATGCCTGGTGACAGCAATCAGTGGTTCAGCATCTCCGTTGTTCAATGTTTACGGATGTCCAAGATATGCTGCGTCTATTGACTGTTATTTCACCAAAATATGCACTGTCTCATCCTAATCTGAACTTGACATGTATATACTCTAAACAGCAGCGTTTGACTTATGTTAAATATGGGTTATAAACTTGCCAGGAACTTGTGAAAGGGACTCTAGGACAATTTTTAAATGACTACCAAGATGATTTTATTATAGTTACATGGTCAAAAGGTTCCCAACTCAATTCTGGTGCCTCCACTTCTGATTTTATTTGCCACGCCTAAAATCTAGACAATCAAAGTTCCCTTCAATGTTGTTTTGGAAGCAAGTTATGAAGCACAATTACACCAACTATTTGAAAAAGGATTTGAGTTGCAGATATTGCAACACTTCAAAAACCACCTATATCCTTTGGATGTGTCACAGACTCACAATGCTCATTTTGTATCCTGTTTCCAGGTTAGTATCCCATGTGAGTGTCCATGCTGCATATGGATTTTTGTTTACTTAACTTCTTGTGCTTTAATATGAAGTGGCGTGTGCTAATGTTTATATCAAGCTGTGGTTTGGTTGTATTTTATGCTAGTGATTGATGGTGAGGATATTATCTTTTACATCATACCATTTTCTCTCCGTTAACTATGATTTTGTTTTGAGTGCAGAATTCGAGAACGGAAGGAATCTGTAACAATTCTGTTATGTGGCACTAGTGGCTGTGGCAAATCAACTTTGTCTGCATTGCTGGTATCTTTGCATTGAGAAGTAGTTGTCTTTTAGCAATTACAAATATGTAGTGCCAGTTTTACTTGTTATGTGGTAGGATATTTAACTTGCAGTGAATAATAATGTTGAAACTGAAAGCCTATGAACTTGTGGTTCTAGAACTCAGTATACCATTTATATCCTCACTTCAGGGCAGTAGGCTGGGAATCACTACGGTGGTGTCAACTGATTCCATTAGGCACATGATGAGAAGTTTTGTTGATGAGAAGGAAAACCCCTTGTTATGGGCTTCTACTTACCATGCAGGCGAGTGCTTGGATCCTATTGCTGTTGCTGAAGCAAAGGCTAGAAGGAAAGCCAAAAAGTTGGCTGGTGTGTCACATTCACTTCCCAAGGGTGAGGCAACTGAGGGTGATAATTCCAGGAAATCTGATGGGCTGATGCCTGATGTGGGTGCTACTAACACAGAACTGCTAAATCCAAAACAAATGGCAATTGAAGGATTTAAGGCGCAGAGTGAGATGGTGATTGACAGTCTTGATAGGTTAATCACTGCCTGGGAAGAACGGAAAGAGTCCGTTGTAGTTGAGGGTGTTCACTTGAGCCTCAACTTTGTTGTATGTCAAATTTTCTTTATTGGATCCTTTTTTTTCTTCTTCTTTCCTAGGTATCATTTATATATTTTAATTGATAATAACAGTAAAAAAATTATGGAACAGATGGGACTAATGAAGAAACATCCTTCGATCATACCATTCATGATATACATTACAAATGAGGATAAGCATTTGGAACGATTTGCTGTACGTGCAAAGTATATGACTCTGGACCCAGCAAGAAATAAATATGTAAAGTATATCCGAAACATCAGAACAATCCAGGATTATCTCTGTAAGCGTGCTGACAAGCATTTAGTTCCAAAAATAAACAATACTAATGTTGACAAGAGTGTAGCAGCTATCCATGCTACTGTCTTCAGCTGTCTTCGCAGGCGCGAAGCCGGGGAACTACTGTATGATCCTACTAGGAACACTGTCACTGTTGTTGATGAGGAATATAGAAATCAATGTGCTGCCAATTCTTTGAGCTCGAAAGGAATGTTTCAGTTGATCCAGAGAAAAGGTTCTTCAAGGCATCTGATGGCTCTCGTTAATACAGATGGGTCTGTCGCAAAGGTTTGGCCTGTTAATTCCGTCGATAGTGATGGAAACCCATTATGGGCTGATGGATCAGTTCATGGAATAGGTATTCCATGGTATGGACCTCTAATGATTGGCAAGGCTGAGCCTGTAAATCTTCAGTTTGGCTTGTACGGGATCAGTGCATGGCCCAGTGATGGTGGTACTAGTGGTGCTGGAAGTGTTGATGAGTCAAGGGCTGATGGGACTGATACTGGCAGTAGATATTTGTCCTCCTGCTGCAGCTCACCAAGGCTGTCTGATGGACCTGCAAAGGAGGTAAACTTGGAAAACCCCTTTAAGTAACTTCTTAGTTGAATATGAAATTATGGGCTTGATGTCAATGGGAAATAAATATAAAAATTTTAAATCTCTTCATCTCTTGTTTGTTAATTTTGATAAATGTTTAGTGTTCCTTTTTAGCTTAAGGAGGAGCAGTCAGTGCATGGTAGTGATGAAGAGATTGATGATCCACCCGAGGTGGGCAGCGATGAGGATTTCAGTGAAGATGGTGACACACGAGTCCATGATGAGGTAGAATTAGCTTGTAGTTTTAATGATTTCAAATTTGTAAATATTTAATGAAATTAACCCTAGAGTTTGGTTTCCAAATCATACCATTGCCTTTTTGGATCTTATATTTATTACTGGTATTGAGTTTGTAGAGTGGAGTTGAGCTGACATGGGCGTTGATCCGTGCTGGTCTTCTTGTAACAATGAGATCAGCTGCCTTTCAAAGCCCACGAAATTGTGAAAATTTTCGAATGGACTGAGTCCAAGTTTAAGCTACTGTATGGAGTATGAAACCAATGCGTAGTTGTAATTTCTAGTTTTCCATTGTTGTGCAGGTAGGCTCAGTTGATGAGGAATCGACGAAGTCTGATGAAGAGTATGATGATTTGGCAATGCAAGATACGGTGAAAAATGGCTATTGGTCTGGTGATGATGACGAGTCTAAAGGGAAGCTTGGTCGTGGGGACCATAGAACTAATGTGCCGGAAAATGAGGATGGTCAAAACCATGGTCTCTACCTCAGAACTAGAAGCGAACCAGTTCCTGGGCCCTTGTGCTCTTATGCGTCTGTATTTATGGAAAACAGCGAGAGTAGATTACATCCTAGCAAAGTCAAATTGAGAAAACGTTCTCTTAGTATTCCTGCATTGAAAAAGAATGGTGCGGCAATAATTGATCCCATCCTTTCTGGTTCTCCTCAAAGCTAGCATTGGTCTTAACCACCCCTTATTTTGGCCATTTGGCCCATGGTATGAGCATCTACGTATCCTTCGATGTCCTATCTGTATAGTTATCCTTCCAAAACTTCCACTCTCTACTTTTTTTTTTCCTTTTGTTTTTGGTTTGATGTAATTGTTTGGCATGGATTGAGATTTTGCTGAGTGTATTAGCATGGTTAGAACCAGCAGAATCAAATTCGTGTATCTTGAGATGCAAAAGCGAGCGCTCGACTTGAAACATTCAAACAAGTACCTGCCCCAGCTTTCATATTAGAAGCGTGCTGCTCAATCAACGTTGGGTGAAAGGAAGAGAGGTTGAGAATTGAGTTGTTATTCCTAAGCTCACTTTTCTAAACTATTTAATGATATCTTGCAATGATTTTAGTTGAAAGACGATACAATGTATTGGATATGGGTTCATATGTTTTAATTTATTTTATGAAAAAATTATTTTTTTTAAATCTACTATATAATTTTTTAATGTTTGTTAATAATCGAAATTTAAAAAAAGATTGATTATTTTTAGAAGCTACATTAAATAATTTTTGAAAATAATTTGATATGGTAGACGAGAAAAAATATTTTAAAAACGTAAATATGTGAATATATTATAAATTTTAAAATAATTAGTCATTTTTATAAAACAAAAATAAAAAAGATATTATGAAATTTTAAAATGATTAACTAATAATCTTTATTCCTAGTGTAATGAAACATAAAATAATGTCCATTTTTTATAAAATTTTTACAAAGTATTTTTTATGAAATCTTTAAACTATTTAAAAATCTCTTTATTTTTTAACCTTAAACAAATGGACTTATAATTTTTTTGAAGTTTTTTTTTTTTACAAGAAATGCTTGTGGGTCAGCGTGTAAAATATATTAACGTAAAAAATAATGTCACTACTAAATTTCAAACAAATGTTTCGAATGTAATACAAGGTATCAATAAGAATATGAAATAAATTAATTGATGATTTTAATTTAAACTAAATGTCCATCTCTATTTTGATTATCATTAAGATTCTTTATGCACAGCAAATGCCAACAAGCGCGCACGCGATGCATGTGAACTGTAACAGGTGTATCACATCAAATATATATTCAATACAAATGTCTTTTTTTTTCAAAAAAATGAAAAATTCTACCACTATTATCAAAATCAGACCGGCCAATCCGATTGATTGAATCGGGAACCGGTCATAGGTCCGATCCGGTTACAGCTAAAATTATTTTTTCTGTGAATAGCTCATGAACCGGTTGAACCAACTGCAAACCTGCCAAAACCAGTAAAACTGGCCATGTTATTTTTTTATTTTTGATTCATATGTCTAAAATATAATTTATACATATTTATACCTACTATTCATGATGGAATGAAAAAATAAAAAAAAATATGTATGAATTATGTATATTTATTTATATTTTAAAGTTATAAATTATAAGTTATGAAATATTATATAAATTTTGGGTGGAAATGATGTCATAAATTATAAATTATCTTGTTCAAAATTTGCATACTTATTTTTCTTACCATATATGATTATTTCTTAATACTTTAAATATATAATATTTAAAATATATTAATTTATTTATGACCGGTTGAACCTCGATTTAAATCACGGTTCAACCTTGAACCGTGAACGATATCTCAACTGATTTAATGACCGATCTAATTTTCATAATATTGGATTCTAAAAAATATGAATGTGAAGTAGTATAACTAGAATTCTCAAATTTAAATCTTAAGAATGCAGCAATGTAAATGATTACGAGCTCCCACTTCAATGATTCTTGTCATGCATAATCAATTGAAATTAGTTTGGGTCTTATTAGATATTCACAACTCTAGTGAGGTGGGCCCAACATACTAAATACTCACATTTAAAAAAATAAAAAACTTTCTCAGTGGTACTTTGTAATATATCTTGAACTAAATAAGTAAATATCAATCCCCTCCATCATACGGGATTTGATGTGAATAGTATTATTTATGATTCATCGGTGTATGTTTAATGTTTTTGCACGGAGATTAGAAAAGCAATTACTATGTGAAATTTTTTTTAATTATTTTTAAGATATGTCTCTATTAAAGATTGGCCAATAAAAGTTACCCAATGATTTGTTTTCCCTCCCTTTGTAAGGAATATTTGGTAAAGTGGGAATTGACATTGTCTTAAAATTACAAAACGAAATATTAATAAAAGATAAAAACAATTCTTTTTCCATAAAATCGACATATCAAAAAATAAAGGAAGTAGTGTGTGGCAGTTATACCTTGAATTATGATTATTTTTACTATAGATCTCATCGAAGTATGCAGAATTCACATAAATATGATTATGACATTATTATACTATTGAAATCATTGGTCAATCCAGCTGATTGAACTAATAAACTATTGATTTAATGAAATACTTTATTTATGAACTGTTTGATTAGGGTTTCTAATTAACTCTTGAACCAATATTTAGGTTATTAAAATGGATTACATTAAAAGAAAAAATATGAAAAGAATAAATAATAATAATAATAATAATAATAATAATAAAGGACAGTGGAAGGCAGGGGACGTAAGAGTCCTTAACAGGTCAGAATACTGTACACTGAAACTTGGGGATATGGGCCCAAGCCGGTCCCTTGGGTTGCATGTCTGCCTCCCCAACGTACGATCCATTGGGACCAATACCATCACTCCTCTCTCATATGTGAAACTGATATGAAATTGTCCACATTCTATTATTTCTTTCATTTTATATTTCTTTTCTTGAACAGAGTTTCCGAATAAAATTATTTATATATTATCTGAATACAAATTGTGCCTTGCGAGAAAAAATGGGAAGGAGGGAAAAGTGCTTGCGGAAATAAATTAGTGTGGTCCTATTGAAACACCTGAATCGAGGGTGTGATGAATCTATTTCAGAACTTTTCAGAACCAAAATGCCCTACATCAAAAGTAATGCAGTCCTAATCCTTAACATGCTTTTAATTTTAATGCTTATTTTTAATCTAATCGACTTCACTATTTTTCCCCTCTAAAACGAGAGTAACGGGATTATTCGATCTGTGTGCGTTCTTTTTCACTTCAAAGAAATATACCAGTAGCAAATATCATTCCAAGGAAGGAAAACCATTTAAGAAAAAGAATGAGATACATTATTCCATGATATAATTGTCATTTTATTTTGTAATTATCTTATATAGTAACATCTCCCAATCAATTAATAATGCATGCCAAACCTCGTATAGAAGAATGTATATATACCTGGACAAATTACAAAATAAGACCGGCCTAAACAAATGTGCCAGTTCAAACTTCAATTACTGTAGATTCGATCTTGATATATTACTTCATATCAAGATGGCATTCATAATTTATATCAAATCTAATGATAATTTCGACTGAAGCCAGATATGGCAGCAGCAGAAATGCAGATTTATAGTCATAGAGATGACAAAATTTTATCGAATCCACTGTTTATAATAATATTTAGTCGATAGCAATATAACATAACTCTCTCTCTCTCTCTCTCTCTCTCTCTCTCTGTCAGTTAATCACATCAACATTCTGGATTCATTGACAGTTCATGATCATGTCTCATACCAATTGGTGAGCATTAATCTATATTTTTCAAACCCTAAAATATAGTTGTTGTGTGTGTTTTCCAGCTGTGAAGAGGGAGGGAGACATCAGTACAAAAACACGAATAATGTAGTGCGGAACAAGAGAAAAGTAAACATCATGAAGCTGATCGGTAAGAACGTAAATAGAGTGTACGAGTAAGGATAAAAAGTTGCATCGAATATATATACTATTAACTTACAAAAGCATGCATGTAATTACAGACAATTTCCATACCGGAGACTCCAAATCGGAAAAGACCATAGTAGCCTTCCAACCAAATTTATTAGCTCATTTGAGTTCATAAGTAATACCTCAGAGAATCAAATTACACAAACTTCATAAACTTATGACGAAGGAGAGCTGAGCCTTGATCATCTGAGAGCGACGAGCTGAGATGGAAAAAAACTGCATTTGTTTTGTTTTTCCTTCAATTGTCGCCTGAATATAACCTCATTTTGAAGTAGAGAAAGATTTCTAAGCAAGAGTTTGGACTGTAAATTAAAACGGACGGAAATGCGAACTATGTCATAAAATCGACTTAATATAACACGGATCATCTTAACTGCCACCGCCATGAGCGCCACCAGTTGCCATCCATCGCCGCTGCAAATAAGATGATTATTTTATCATTATATTTATCCCAATTATATTATGATAATTAATTAGCTTAACTTTTGTATTATATATATTCAATATTCTTTTTCAAGCTACCACTGCCAACTTCTATTAAGATTCGTTCTAGTTTTCATTCTTATTTCTAAACTAGACCCTAATACGGGACACAAATCTTCATAATCTCCAACCAAACTAAATCTATAATGAAGAATGAAGCGCAGAAATCGGGAAAATATCCATCTATTTAAATATCTTCAATTTGTTATCAGTATTATACGTGCAAAAATCAGAAGGGTTGTAAGTGGTTGGTGAAATATGTAGGGAATAAATAGAGGATAGAGTAGATACCGATAATCCAACCCCAACTTGTAAGATGTCCCTAGCTATCTGCTTCAGTTGGTCCACCAGCAACACACTCATCTCTGATTAAAGCCAAAGTCACCTCCTTCCCCATAATAGTGAAACAAACTGTTCCCTTTTTTTTTTTTATGTATAATCCAAGTTCCGAAGAAGCCAGCTTCAATTTCAAATTTCAATGACCTTCATTCCTCACGTGTGTGTGTGTGTGTGTGTGTGTGTTTGTCACCCACTTGCAAGAATGTCTACAATTTAACTTATTTTCTAATCATGTATATTATAATATTATAGAAGACCCAGAGTCAAGTCACAGATAGTCTGTGTTTGTGTCCTAGATATATTTTCAGATCACAAGCCATCAATAATATATACAGATATGTCTTCAGATCACAGGCCATGAATAGTATACATATAATAAGACTAATAAGTAAGGGTTCCGTACCCTAATTAAAACCCAAATCTGGGTGCTATTTCTGAGTCTAGATTTAGAAGGATATATAGATCTGGATGAGAAAGCAGTGAAAAGATACTATTTTTAATCCAAGCATGAAGTCATGATCTGCTGGACAAGAATATTCATATATAGATCTGTGAAGTCAGCAGCAGTAAAAGGCCCTAACCGCCGCTCAAACACAGCCTCCAAATATATCCTACACATATATTTGATAACCTAGGATTTCCTCTGCTAGATGCGAAGGATCTAGAGATTGTTGTTGATTTCTGTATAAAATAAAATCACAAGACTTAAAGAATCTTATTAAATATTAGGAAGACCCACCTGACGACGATAACAACAAGAGGGAAAGTAGAGAGAAAGAAAGAAAGAGATGAGTCACCTGTTGTTATTTCACTGTGCACAGCAGACAGAATCTGAGAGGCTTGGGTGTTTGGCTGTTTGCTTTTACAAAGTCGTTCATGGCCGATGCAGCATCATCAAGATTCTCACTTCCGAAAGAAACTATGTAGCTAGAGAGACAGAGATTTTGATAAGATTGTATCCATCATTCACAATCCCGCTTCCACTTGTTGCATTTGCATGTGAATCTTGATGATGCTACATCTGCAAACAACGACTGAACCAATCTCTGCCCATGCAATGATATAGCCCAAAAAAGTAAATATCCACGGGATTACCAATCTCATCGTCGAATCGAAATGATTATATATATGGCCAGAAAAGGGAGGAATAAAAGCCTTATAGCTCGCTGAAAATAGTCTCCCAGAGACAGATCAGAAAAAGAAAGGAACACCGCAAGAGACAAAGCTAGCGGAAAGTAAAGGGGATAAAGAAGAAAGTGAAAAACCGAAGTTTTTTTGGCAGCGGGAGGAGCTGATGAGCCCGGAAAAATCATGTTTGATTTAAGAACTAATCCCTCGAGAAACCTACGAAAGAAAAGCCAAACCCCAATCTTCGCTTTTTAGTTCTTCAGCCTTATGCTTTCAGCATTAGAATCAAGGTCGACAGCAAACAGTAGAGAGCGATCGAAAGGGATCTCGAGGCAAGCAAATAGCTCAGAAATCTCCAGGTCTGACTAACTGTATGGCTTCTGAAAAAAACGTTTTCAAGATTCTGGGTAATGAAAAGAAAAGTCTTTTGAAAAAAAAATAAGAAGAGGAAGGGCAAGAAACCCAGTTCTTTCACTCTTCAAAATCGAACCCGAACAGCAATGATCCCTCTCGGATTATTAGATTTAGAGCCAAAAGACTCCACCTGGACAAATCTCTATCTTCTTTTACGATGGCTCAAGGAAAACTGGAAAGGCGGGAAATGTCGGAAGTAGTTTAAGTGTAGGAAAATATATCAAGCATAACCTAAACTCGAAAATACAAACACACACACACACACACACACACATGATTGGAGAACAGAGAAAAATCTGGAGCAAAAAAAAAAAAAAAAGAGAAGGAGAAGTGTAATATGTAACAGAACAGCTGAGATGGGATCTAAGTCCTGAGAAGAAGAGATCAAGGAGAAAGAGGGAACCTGCAAGGGCGAAATCGGGAGAAGGTCAGATACTTATACAGAGAGCAGGGAGAGTAAGAGAGAGAATGGCATGGCCTTCCTTTTTTGCTTTATTATTATTGAAGGTTTTGCTTTCCCTGTATTCCCATTGGTTGAACGCGGGAGCTTAGCTGTATAGAGGGTACTCTACCAAGTGATTCTTAAACCCTAATTTTCCAAAAAATTTTCCTTCTTTATTTCTTTCTTTCTTTTGTTTGGTGAATACAATGGGATAAGTTATGACGCCGCGACGACATATACCTGCGGCCGAAGGGAACAATACACTAAAAGGACATCCTCATTAATTCTACTTATTAATTTATTATATGACCACCTAATGCGATTGGGAAAAAAAAACATAAATAAACGGGTGTCATATAGAATAGCCAGCTAATAAATAAATAATTTCTTGTTTATATGTTTTTTTATACAATGGATTGGAGCCCGGCAGGACCTTTTTCAACTAGGCCGGATTGCTAATTCGAGAGAAGTTTTACTTCTTT
This sequence comes from Prosopis cineraria, assembly GCF_029017545.1. Taxonomy (NCBI): domain Eukaryota; kingdom Viridiplantae; phylum Streptophyta; class Magnoliopsida; order Fabales; family Fabaceae; genus Prosopis; species Prosopis cineraria. The sequence continues at coordinate 3,032,548 of NW_026555337.1, forward strand.
TTTTTCTCCCTTTTTGCCAATGTTTTGTTTCTAAATGAAGACTATAAATTGTATACTGTATATTAATATACCAATTATATTATTTATTTTAATGGTACTTTCTGTATTACTGTGCAATTGTATCTTATTATTTAAAATTATACTTAGTTATTCTCTCGTTTTCGTTCAATGCAAAAAAAAAAAAAAGGACTTCAGATTTATTGTTTACATGTTAAAATTTTAAAAATAAGCTATGATTCTATATTTGATAAAACAGTAAAAAGATAAGTATATTGTATAAAACTGACAAAAAAATATCAATGTCAATATTTAATCAATGTAAACTATAAAAGGTGTGGCAACAAATTCTATTATTTACAATTTATCAACATTGTAAATCATTTCATGTTTGTTATAAAAAGAAGTGTTAAATACATCTTTGCCCTGAAATTATTTTTTGAGGTAGCTGTAGGCAACTTAAAATTGTGCAGAAACTTAATTTATAATCTTTTAAAATGGGTACAATAATGCTCTTTCTAGTGGTCAATGTTGGGTTAAGAAAGGATTTCCAACCTCTCATTTAATGTTGACTGTTAAAGGTTGATCACGTTGCAGTACTGATTTTAAACAATTATATACTTTTTTTGACCAGCAAACAATTATATACTGGGAATAGTTGATATATCTTCTAGATAAGAATGCACCGTAATCCTAAAAACATGACACCTACATTTTGTTTGATCCATGATTATGCGCAACCGTTGTTTGCTTGAATTTAATAATTTATTTAATCACAAGGGTTCGTGAATGAAATTATTTAGTCAAGGAAGGTATTATTATTGTTGCTGCTGCCGTTGACTTGTTTCAGTCATTGTTGTTGGAGTGGTATTCAAGTGATGCAGATTGCAGCTTCGATCGATCTCTATAAATTCAGCCCTCGATGGGGCCACGCCTGTATTTTTAATTCTTCGCTATATTCTTCTTTTAATTAATGTCACTTTAATAAGTGCCTATCATCAATTTTAAAACAACTTTTAAGAAAATGATAGTTTGAAAGTTAGTTTAAAAAAATTAAAAAAATGTTATAGATATGGATTTAAACTAGTGGCAGAGTTACGACCTGAGCTAGGGGTGCAAAATAATTCAATAAAAATAATAATTATGTTAGGACTAAAATTATAATAATATAAATAGTTTTATCATTATTTTTAATTTTAAAAAATTATATTAAATAGATTAATATGATCTTATATTATAAATATACTCTTCATATCTTATCTAAATTATTAAAATATTATATACTTAATAATTTTTTGAACTTAAATATTTTTTATTTAATTCAAAAGATGTAAAATATTAAAAGTATGGAGTATAGAGTTGTAAATTCTATATACCCTACTTGTACCTTTTTTCAAAGTGACGGGGTGCACTCCCTCAACCCAATGTCGCTTGGCCACTAATTTAAACAATTGCAAGTAGAATTACATTTAAAATTTTGCTGCCATTTTATGATGATTTTTATGTGAATTTATCGCATTTTTATATTCACGAAGAATCGTCCTCTCCACCTAAATCCTAGCCGCGCTTCATAGATATTTTGTGTTTTGATTATTGTTTCCATCTTTGTGAAAGTTGCTCGTGATTGAAAACGTAGAGCCTCATCCCTTTAGCCGGGATGGAGGGTACGTAGTACGTACGCTGGGGTCGCCAAGGGAAAGAGGAAAGTGATTATTTTCTTCAATAGTATTCTTTCCTGACTTTATCGAATATTCATTACAAGTTTTTCCGCCAACAAGATCATGTGGTTATATAATTAAGATAAAAAATAAACCGGAGTTTCTAGGTGAAACAAATATATGAATCATCAAAATAGGGGTTAGTGACTTTTAATCTGTCCTCTTCTAACCTTTTGATTTCGTCTTTTTTTTTAATTATTGGCTTTTATTTAAAATAAAAAACGTTTTAATATTTTAAAATCCTAAAACGATAAAGTTTTATGTTTTTTTATTTTTGAAAAAAATCGTTACAAAAAGAAGAAGAAGAAGAAGAAGCAAAACTAGCAATGGCGATGGCTTTCATGGGGATCCACGTAGATTGAGGATTTCTGAGAGATGACATTTTCAAACGGAAGACATTTTGCCTGCAGATGTTATCAGCATCTCACACCAACAAGCTAAGTCACATGGCTTCTCCATCTGACCTGAAGAGGCACAATCAGAATTGATCTCCAGATCATTACCATGTGGGGCAGTCCATTGCCCAGATAATTAATGCTCCATTTTCAGAATTATTTATAAGACCAGTGTCACGGATAAGTGATGCTCAATTGACCTTCATTCAGCTTGCTTGGAGACCTGCAGCAATGGATTAATTGTAATGTCTTCTCTAGGCCTGTGCAAGATGCCCATATGCCCGTAATGCCCGACCCGACCCGAGTTAAATATGCCCGACCCGAGCCCTAAACAATGTGCCCAGCACTGATTGGGCATGGTCGGGCAGAGCCCGAAATTCGGGTTGGGCAGGGTTTAGGGTTAAGGTATCCAACCAATTGACCCTGCCCGACCCGAGGTATATATATATATTTTAATAAAAATATTAATATATTATGTAATTTGTTAAATTGGTGAGGGGCATGAATGGAAATAAAAATATTATAACCCTAAGTCTCAATTCTCTCACTCGGTCACTCATATTTTCAATAGATTTAGATTGAGAACAAATAGTGCAGCCGGTGCTCGCAGTCACAGCCGAACTTCCCTAACCCTACCTTGCTCGCCTGCTCGGTGCTCACAGCCTTGCTCGCCTGCTCGGTGCTCGGTGCTCACAGCCTTACTCGCCTGCTCGGTGCTCGGTGCTCACAGCCTTGCTCGCCTGCTCGGTGCTCACAGCCTTGCTCGCCTGCTCGGTGCTCGGTGCTCACAGCCTTGCTCGCCTGCTCGGTGCTCGGTGCTCACAGCCTTGCTCGCCTGCTCACAGCTGCATACTCGATTACTCGCACAGCCACTGAATCTGATTTCATCTCCAGCGTTACTCTCCATTCTGCTATCTCGATCGTATTCCGACGTCGCTCTCTGTCCCTCTCTCTCAATCGCATCTCCGGCATCGCTCTCTGTCCCTTGATCTTTTCGAGCTTCCTTCGTCTGGCATTGGCAACTTCAGAGTTCAGAGCTTCCTCTATCTTGGACTCGGGTTAGCAGCTTTAGAGTTCAGAATCATTCGTCTCATCGCACTCGAGTTCATCAATTGATTCAACTCGTCTCCTCAAGGCTTAGGTAAATGGTCTCTTCTCTTCATACCTGTTCTTCTCTTTCACTCTCTCTGTTCGAAGCTGTTCTCTTTCACTCTCTCTATTCGAAGCTCAAGTATCATTGCTGCTGGATTGTTTCTTTTCTTTGTGAGATCTCTGTTTTTATTTTGTTTTGATTAAATTGAAAATGATTTTAATTTTTCTGCTGGTTTTTTAATGGTTCATCGATATGCTGGCCTACTCTTATGCTGGTTCTGTTTTTAGTTTAATGAAATTATTTGTTAGGCCACAAAAATGGAAGAACAAAATTCTGCTTCTACTCCTTCATATGTAGCACACGACAGTCCTGGTTCCACTCCCACGGGTCCCAATGCTAACCTTACTCCATTCACACCTATGACTATACCCTCTCCCCAAGATGAAAGTGGGACTAATCCTGATTCGATTGCACCTCTTCCAATGCCTTCATCTTCATTACCTCCTCTACCTCCTATTAGTACCACTGCAAAAGCCCCTCAGGAAGCAGAGTGTAAGGGTCAAAAGAGAAAAGAACCTGAAAAGAGGACACCAAAATCATCACAAGTTTGGGAATTTTTTTTTAGATTGCCATTAGAAGAGACAAATGGGGAGTATAGAGCGGCTTGCAAATATTGCCACACCACATATGCCTGTGACCCAATTAAGCATGGGACAAATTCCTTGAAAAGGCACATACCTAAATGTCCCAAGAACCCACACAAAGCCACAACAGACAATAAGCAATCAATGCTGAATTATGTGTCACAAGGAGGGGCAAGCATGCAAGGACAAGGAAGAGGCTTGATTCCTCACACATATAATGAGAAGAGATGTCGAAGAGCACTTGCTGAATTTATAATTACAGATGAGCAGCCTTTTAGGATTGTTGAGAAGGAAGGATTTAGAAAATTGATGCATGAATTAGAACCCAGATTTCCAATTCCTACAAGAACAACTGTGACAAGGGATTGTTGGCAGTTATTTCTTGGAGAAATGAAGCTGTTAAAGAAGGCTTTAAAGAAGTGTGCTCATCGTGTTTGTATTACTACCGACTGCTGGACATCCAATCAAAACTTCAACTACATGTGTGTGACTGCACATTTTATTGACCCTGAGTGGAAACTTCATAAGAGAATTCTGAATTTTTGTATGATTGAAAATCACAGAGGTGAAACAATAGGAAAGACAATTGAGAAGTGTTTGTTAGATTGGGAAATTGACAAGGTATTCACAATAACTATGGATAATGCAACAGCTAATGACACAGCTTTAGCATACTTAAAGAGGAGGATTAAGGCTTGGAAGGGGTTAGTATGTGATGGCGAGTACTTACAATTGAGGTGCTGTGCTCATGTGTTGAATTTGGTGGTGAATGAAGGCTTGAAGGAGTTAAAGGAGAGCTTTGATTCCATTAGAAATGCTGTAAGGTATGTTCGTTCCTCTCCTTCTAGGTTTCTTAAATTTAAAAGTTGGGCTGATGGAGAGAAATTGGACACTAAAAGCCTTGTATGCTTAGATGTTTCTACACGATGGAATTCTACTTATTTGATGCTTGAATCTGCTTTGAAGTTTGAAAAAGTGTTTGAAAGAATGCATGATGAAGATGATGAATATCGTGCTCACTCTAAGCGTGACCCAATCGGCCGTTTATGTAGACGTGAATATCCTAAGGAAAGGGATTGGAGTAGAGCCCGTATCTTCCTCAAGTTTTTGAAGGTTTTTTATGATATCACATTGATGTTTTCTTCTACATTGAATGTGACATCTAACACATGCTTCCATCAAATTGCACGTGTGCAGAATTTGTTGCAAAAATATATATTGAATGCTGATCCTCTCCTTGGGGACATGAGCCTTAGCATGTAAACAAAATATGAGAAGTATTGGGGTCAAACTGATAATATGAATCCTTTATTGATGGTTGCTGTAATTTTAGACCCTCGATACAAATTGGCTTATGTGAATCATGTTTTTGAGCAGCTTTACATTGATTCAGATGTATGTGCAGCTATGAAAATGAGGGTGAAAGATTGCTTGTATCATTTGTATAATGAGTATTCAGCTGGAGTAAGTTTGGAATCAAGTATCCCCTCTTCATCTACACCATCAGGGGTGATTTCATTAGAGGATGACTCTTTAGATGATGATAATGACCCTGGTGTTCTATGGCTGGAGTCACAAAAGCAGAAGACTTCCAATGATGATCAGACAGAGTTGGACAAATATCTTGCAGCTAATCTTGAGATCGTTTCTGGTTCTGGTACAGTGTTTGATATCTTGTCATGGTGGAAGGCAAATGCATCTACATATAAAATTCTTTCTCTTATGGCCAGAGATGTGTTGGCTATTCCAGTGTCAACAGTCGCATCTGAATCTGCTTTTAGCACCGGAGGGCGAGTAGTTGATCAATATAGGAGTTCACTATCTCCTCGAATGACTGAAGCACTGATTTGTGCTCAAAACTGGCTCTTACCTGGAACATCTCTCACTGAACTTGCTAATAAGTTGCGTGAATTTGATAACTTTAAAGAGACAGATCATGTTGTTCAATCTGGTAATATTTTTAATTTAATTTGATTTTTTTTCTGTATTTTTCTGTGCTATGAATATTGATTTTAGCTATTGTACAGTGTTGGACATATTTTTAATTTGATTTCTTTTTCCTTTAGAAGTAACTACTGTCATTGAAGGAGATCACTATGATACTATGACTGTGGATGGTTGAAAGAGGGACAAAGATTGTTGCTTGAATGCTCAATATGGTAGTTTTGTTAAATTAATTTATTTTTTCTATTATAAATTGTCATATAATTTAATTCTTCTTATTGTTTTATTTCAGGTTCTTGATGTGATGGTTCAGTAGTTCAGCTTCAACCTTAGGAGGAATGGCCAAATGGGCATTGGCAACTTAATTTGTCTAGTTTATGTTGGATTTTTTTAAGATTAATTTTATGTTTGAACTTTGAATTATTAGACTATTTGACTTGTGGCTTTTGAAAACTTATTGTGGTGATGGTTGATGGCTTGATAGCTTGATGGTTGATGTTTGTGGAAGATAGATCTATGGCCTTTTAAAAGGCTATTTTTGTTTATGGATGACTGGACCATATTTGAATTATTAGAGAAATCTCTTTGTGTTATGATGAATTTTATCATGTTATGTTTATCTTCTATTTTTGACTTCCTTTATTGTTGTTAGTGGTGGAATATCATTTTATATTGTCTAGTGTCTACTAGGTGTGTAGTATATTGTTTTAGACTTTTTCATGATGAATTTCTGGGCAAGGCTAGAGACCCTGCCCGATGAGCCCGATCCCTGCCCGACCCTGCCCGCCCGGCCCTTCCAAAGTCGGGCATTTTTCGGGTAGGGTCGGGCTTCGGGCTTGATTTGCTTGCCCAAAAACATTTAGGGCAGGGCATCGGGTTAAGGGGCTGCCCTACCCGACCCTGCCCATGCACAGCCCTAGTCTTCTCTATTATTTTTCTTTTACTCAAACCCATTAATTTTTTTCCTCATGGTTAATAGTGAAAACGAAAATGGGGCTTGGTCATTCTTGACACACTCATTGAACCAGGTAATATAGACCAACCCACGACTCATGGGTTGGCCCACATCAGATTGCGAGTTGACATAATTTGTATCTTATGTGAATTATATATAAGCAAATTGACTAATTTGTAGTGGGTTTGCGGACTAACCAGCTAATAAAAGAATATTTTTTATTTTTTTAATTTCTCTAAATTGAGTTGTTGATCACCTCAATATTAAAACCAAGAAAGTTCAAAAAATTTGGTCATGTAGTTGAAAAATCTCATCAACAGATTAAGAGGAATGAAGCAAATATGGAATATTAATTAAGCTATAAGCGTATTCTTTCACAGTTAAACCATTTGTACTGTAGTTGGCTAAAAACTCTTTGTCATAAAATATGCCAAGTCAAAGTGGAACTGAAGGACAGAGAGATTGAAGACAAAAACATAATTAATATGAAAATATAATTAACATTTAAAAATCTAAAAGGTAAATGAGAGACTATAAATATTATACTACTAAGTCATGGAAAATTAAGAATCTAATTGCGAGTATAAATAAAAGTTTTAACATTATTAGGAAAAATGTTACTTCGATATTTTGTGAGAACTATCGATCCAATATTAAAAGTATATTTGTGAACATTGTATTTTGTCTGAATATTTTTTTAAAATTTAATAAAAATAATAATAAATTCAACTCAAAAAATATAAAAATACAAAAATAAAATTTAATCTCTTTTAAGATTATATTTTTTAAAAAAAATATAACAAAAAAAAGGTATTCTTACTTAACTCAAAATTAAATTTTTTTTCTCTTAATCTGATTTTCAAAATTATAATTAACATAATATGAAAAAAATGAAAAAAGAAAGCATTAAAAAAAAAGAGAGAGGCGTTAAACATTAGCAAAAAAAAGAAGAAAAAAGGCATTAAAATATATATATATATATATATATATATAAAAACTAAAAAAACGCAGCACGTACACACACATGAAGAAGCAGAGACGAAACGCAAAAAGAAAAAAACTAGAGACGGAGAACAAGAGAGAGAAAGAGAAGAAGTTGGAGAAAGAAAAGGGAGAAGGAGCAGAAGGTGGAAGCAGGAAGAGAGAGGTCGAGTGAGGAAGGGAAACTAGAAATGGACACAGAGAAAAGGAAGGAAAAAAACAGAGCATGGAGGAGCAGGGACGAACAAGCAGAAAAGCACTGAGGGGGAGGAATGAGAGAGAGCAGCTATGGAGAGAAAACGGAGAGTAGACCAAGGAGGACTTGTGACGAACATGCAGAAAAGCACTGGGGGGAGGAATGAGAGAGAGCAGCTGTGGAGAGAAAATGGAGAGGAGACCGAGGCGGACCTATGACGAACACGCAAAAAAGCACCAGGGGAAGGAATGAGAGAGAGCAGCAGCGGAGAGAAAACGGAGAGGAGATCAAGGAGGACCTGTGATGAACGCACAGAAAAGCACTGGGGGGAGGAATGAGAGAGAGCAGCTGCGGAGAGAAAACGAAGAGGAGACCAAGGAGGACCTGTGACTTTTGCTTCGGAACGAACCAAGAAGAGGAGGACGAGAGAGGACCGAGGGTGGGAGAGATGACTGAGAGCTCTAGAAAAAAAAAAAGAAAGAAAGCTAACTGAAAATTTGAGGGAGATTAGACATCCAAGCCAAGAATGGCACTGTGTGTAGCACATGATTCAAAATGATCTGGTTCATGGATAGGGTCTTAACTTCACTCTCAAAAAATGCATCGAGCCTACATTAACACAGAATCTGCATAGATAATTAAAATGATTTTATATTGTGAAGATTAATAAAATTTTACAGATATGAGAATTAATTTTGTATACAATAATATGGGTTTCAAAGACTCATCATTAAAATTAATTATCTTTTTATAATTAATAAAATATTTGAGTTTTATGAGAGATTTTAAGAATCTTTATAGAGAAATAAATTAAGTGTATTATTGTATGGAATAATAAATCCTCACAAAATTTTAAAATTATTAATTTATATAATAAATAAATAATTTTTGTAAATAAAATTATAAATATTTTTAATAAAATTAATCAATCAAATTAAGGTATTAAATCTTTTGACCATATGAGATTTTTGAATATCTATAGACCTTTAGAATAATTGTCTTACTGTGTAAGTCAATAAGGCTTCACAGGTATAGTGATTAAAATTTCTATGTTCAAAAATATAAGTTATGTAATTACACATTAAAACATACTAAAAATATTTATACTATTTTACTCTTTTATCGTGAGAAATTTTGAAATCTTCAAAGATATTTAGAATAACTATATTATCATATGAGCTAATAAGACTCTACATGTATAGCAGTTAAATTTTTTAAAAAAATAATAAAACATGAAAAATAATTTTAAAATTCTTTTCTTTATTTCAAAAAATTCAAAAATTAAAAAAATGATTGAAATTAAATCACTCTTTTATTGTGAGAGATTTTGGAATCTCCACAGATATTTAGAATAACTGTATTATCGTATGAGCTAATAAGGCTCTGCAAGTATAACAGTTAAATTTTTTAAAAAAATAATAAAACATGAAAAATAATTTTAAAACTATTTTATTTATTTCAACAAATTCAAAAATTGAGAAAATGATTGAAATTAAATCACATTTTGTAATTTAAAACACACATATCAAAATTTAAAAAAAAATTATTTGCAAAATGGTAAATTATTTATAATTAATTTCTCTTCAAAAATATTTTCATCAACAACTTTCAAGTCTGAACTATATGGATTTTGATCCTCATTATAGGGTACATAGGCCTCAAAATTGAATTCTGAGTCAAGTCCTCCCTCGTAAATATATAAATATTTTTTACTTCTTATCATTTTTATATCAAACATATAAATATAAAAAGGAATAATTAAAATAATTTTAAAACCATGTTAATATAACACAACAAATTTCAAGTAATCGTTCTTATGAACAGGTGTTGTGGGGTACCTAACACCTTTCTCGCACTCAATCCACTCCCGAACTTATTTTTTATTTTCGCAAACCACACTTACCTTCTTTAAATGATTTCTTAAGATTTTTTTTTTTCAAAATGTTGATGGCGACTCTCATTTCTTCGGTCTTCTTTTTGAAGGCTGAAACTTCCGCTCGCACATCGTCCGTGTTACATTTTTCAGGTGTGACAATATTCACTAGTTACTGTAGTGATTGGGATGCTAAGTATATTACACGGCATCCTTAAAAGACGAGAAAATCAAGACGAGCTAGTCCTCCAATATTCCAACACATTTAATTTTTTAAAATTAGGATCAAGTGATCTTCCAAGTAATAGTCTAGTTTAGACTTTTTTATGGATGCAATGTCTTAGTTATTGCAAGTAAGATAGTCCTAGAATATAAAACTAAATCATTAAGCATAACTAAAATTGTCAATCCCAATATCATTAAAACATGTTTAAATATAAAAATATTTAAAACTTACAGCAAAAGCATTTGTATAATTATCTTCATTTGATCTCACCAAATCAAGAGTAAACTGATATGATGATGATAATGATGATCCCAACACATTAGAACTGAATGCACCTTCTCCTCTAATACTGTTGTTAGTAGCTAAAGATAGTGATAATCCCACATCTTTAGTAGCTGAAGATAATGATAATCCCACATCTTTATACTCATTGAACAAATAATACAACTTGCTCCTGCTATATTTAATTTTTTTTCATTACAATATACGGGATCAAGTTTTGAGTAAGAATACTTCACTATATTAAACTTGATCCTTGGATCAAGAATAATCCCAAGAGCAAGAATGACACAATAATCACTCTAATATTTGTCAAACTTGACAAGCATTTTAGAAGCCATATCTTCAATCACAGGATCAACATTATCTAAATTTACTTTTAACAATGATTCAATATTTAAAATTTGTATGAAATACATGTTAGGAGTTGGATATAATGATCTAGAAATTAACTTCGTTATCACTGCAAGTGGTTTAAAGAATTTGCACATCTCCTCTGGTCTAGACCACTCTTTACTTGTGAGAGAATATTTTTTTTTAAAAAAGACAAACTAACCCATCAAACACATTGATTAGCCTATGTAGTGCAGGTCTAACTCAACCCGCATTAAAATTAGTTCATTTTTTAAAACTCAACCTATCGCAATTTTGTAAGCTTACGAGTTAAATCTGCAATTCAATTTATATTACCAGTTCTAGCACTCATGCACTTCTTCCTTTTTAATACAAGCCGCGGAGTAATTGTCGCTAGGCCTTTGCCAATCGTCCATTTTCAATTAAATTAAAGAAACACGCCTGCATTAGATTCCCTTGAGAAGTAACCACAATATTATATATATGTATGTATATGAGAACATCGAGAGCCATATCGCCATGGCTCCACCTGAACAAAACCACATTCTGTATTTGTCACAATTAATATATTAATGGGTTAAAGCAATAAACGGTGTCCACGTGACTTTGTTTCCGGGCACGGGGACCCATCCACTGTGCTCTGTGTAACTGTAAGTCTGTAAATACATCACATGTACTTCACCCCTTCGAACGTATAAAGTACTCTTACCACTCCCAATAATTTAATTAATTATTTTTAAATTAATATTATTTTTATATTTATTTTTATTTAATGACATATTTCATTTTAAAATAAGTATAAAATAACTTATTTATTAAGTATTATTTTAAAATATATATACATTAATTATACCTTAAAATATTAAAAATACTTTAACATTTTATATCATCTAATTCCTAAAAAAATAACTTATATTTTTAAAAACTAATTAATATTGACATGAGAGAATAAGACATGAGCTTAAACTGGACAATATAATCCAACTGAAATTTAATTAATATGAAAAGAGCCTTAGCTACACATTGTTGCTAATAAATAGCACTCCTTCCCTGTTTTTTTTCTTATAAGGTTGCACTTACTATTTTCTCCATGGAGGTTAAGGAATTTAAGAAAATTGATGTAAACAAGTTTCACAGTTTTTTAAACTACTTAAGTCAAAACAAAAGATGCATGGCATTTTTAGAAATAGTCATAGATATTTTATTAAATTTTATTTATCCCTTGAAGTGAATAACAAGACTCTTCTTGGTTTTTTTAGAATAACAAAAAAATTATTTTAAAATAAAAAATTGATAATTTAATCTCATAAGATGTGATGGGCTTAATTGTTATTAAAGTTTTTGATGAATAAAAAAATACCCTTAATTTAAAAAAGTGAAGAAAATGATGATAGAAAATTTAGAATGCTCAAATTACTTTTATCATGTATTCAATGGAGTTCTAAATTCTAGAATCAAAGTTGTAAAGGAAAAAAATCGTTACACTTTGTTGTTTGAAAAAATATGGTGAGAGAAAGTTGTTAATTATAAACCACTTTATTCATTTGCTGGATTATAATTGTGAATTTTAAAACTAAAGTTGTAAATGAAAAATGCTTTGTTGTGTTTTTTATTTATTAAAGAGTACTTTTGTCACTTCATTAAAACTTTAATGATAATTAAGTTTCTTGAAATTTAGAAGATATTGTTATATTTTATAGGATCAAATTATCATTTCTCAAGGGATTTATTTGTTATTCTCTCTCTCTCTTTTTTAACCTTCTAAATTTCTCAACCATGAGAAGTGTAAATATATAGTACTCCCACCATATCAAATTATGAGACACTTTTAGATAAAATTTTAAATATCAGTAAACTTCATTAAATATACTTAACAACTTTATTTTTTCAAAATAAAAATATAAACTTTCAAAAATATCCATCATTTAATACATTGAAAAGAGAAAGGATATAAATGAATTATAAAAAGAGAAAGAGTAATATTAAAATAAGCATATTTAATAAAATTTTAATATTCTCAAAGTATTTTATATTTTGAGATATCAAATCTTATCCAAAAATGTCTTATAATTTGGTATGGAAGGAGTATTGTTTTTTTAAAGGGAGAATTGCAACCAAGCCATACACAAAAAATTTAATTACTATGAGGTTGATTAACAACTGAATTAAATATCATTGACAACTAAATGTGTTGTCAATGTTGTTTAATTAAGTTGCTAATGAACCTTATAATAATTAATTTTTTGTATAGGACTTTGATATAATTTTTCAAAAAAAAAAATCAATCTTAGATTTCTGTAAGCTGTGAGCCCCACATGCACCTACGGCAACGTGGACTTCAACATAGAGTTGGGAATAAGGGTGGGACTTAGAGAGCCAATTTAAATAAGAGATAGAGCTTGAAAAATGAGAGATTTTTAAGGTAACTGAGCTCTTAAGCTTGGCTTTGATAAGCTCTAAAAAAAAGGCTTGGATCTTGGCAACTCTCCAAACCTTGTGCTATTTTTTTGTCCTTTCATCTTAGAACGCATCATTTGAAAAATGAAAAAAAACCTAAGCATTCAACCATTCCAAATTCTTTACCTTTTTTCATCTCTCGACTCAACCTCTCCCTCTCATCCTCTCTTTTTCTCTAGCTGTCTTGCGTCTTCTCCTCACTGCTCTGCTCATCCTTTAATTTTCTCTATCTCTCAATTTCCCTCTTCATCTTGTCTCTTGATGCAACATCTCTTAGCTCAACGACTCCCTCTTGGCATTCTATTGATTTGTCTTTTTGGCTTTTTTACTCTCAAGTAATTCCTCTTCCAACATAGACATTTTGTTCAGATCATAAATATCCAAGATTTTAATTTAATGCTCACTTTTAAGATTTCAATTTAATTTAAAAATTTTAACTTCTTATCTTATTCTATGAAGATTATATCGATATACCTCACATATTTTTGTTAATGTGACTTTATTGTGAATTTTGATGGTATAAACTAACATGCATTTAAACTTTAAAATATTTTAGTATTTATTTTCTACATGATGTGAGATTTTAATTTAGTTTATATTAAATTTTAAAATTAAATTATAATGTTAAATATTATGATGTTGAATTAAATTATTTTTTAAAAATAAAATTAAAATATAATATTAATTTTTTTATTTTTTTAAAACAAGGTTTTTGAGTCTGGCTCTAATCCCTTTTAATAGGAGCCAGGAATCAATATTTATTTAAATTTAAAAAATTAGTCTTTAACGCCTAAGCTTTTAAGGATCAGGTCCACCTATTTTCCTATCATCTTAGCACCAATCATACAAATAGTTCAAAATGGTTTCATATGAATTATCCTTATCGATACTGAGATCTGTGCAAATTACTTTAAAATAAGCATGTTTCTTAAAAGAAAACTTTGAAATTGTCATCATTGCTGGGCATGGCACAGACCTATGGTTGTTTAATAATGGAACAGGCAGCATCTGGATGCTTGATCCGCGAAGTTTCACTTTATCACGAGTAACTTTACACCCATACGCTGATGTGTTGTCTGAAAATAATAATCATATATGCCCGTATCATTTCTCTGATTAATAAACCGTGCAAATTAATGCAGAGATAAATGGTGGAAGACGCTGACTAGCTGTAACGCGCCTCACATGGTCTCTAAGGTTCTTGTTTCGCTTGTTTAATTTTCTTATATTATGCCTTTTTTTCTTTTTCTTTTTTTTGGGTCAAACTATGACGTCATGCTTTACTTACTCACAAAAACAAACAAAATTGAAATGAATATGGGCGCTGTAGACTCGTACGTTATTAAGATGACAATTGCTCCGGCAAATTTCACCCGTGAGTTTTTTCCCCGTTTCTCGGTTTCATTATTATTTTCTTAATTTAAAAAAAAAACGAAATGTGATCATTGTAAAATTTAATTTAGAATCATTAATCCAGTAAGTTACATCTTTTTACCTCCAAATCCAATAGTTTACAGTACATCTAACTAATTAGTCGATTCCGAAGGTCCGCCGTAAAAGTCGATCGGCCCACGACCTTACAAGACAACTCGGCGTGTACAAGGGAATCGCATCATACTTGAACATGACAATACAATTCAGCCGGTTCACGTGCTCTCTCGTTACTTCCTCTTCTTTATATAATTTAAGTTCATCATAAAATCCAGACCAATTTAGATCGAAGTACTTGGCGAATCTCATAAACAGGTCGTGCTGGCCATAAAACAGGTTGATTTCTTCCGTTAAATGTCTTGACGTGGAGCTCATTAGTGCTGTCATTTGTGGGCCTTAACATGAATATTTGACCCAATTCTTCCAAAATGACTAAAGAATTATGCCTGTTAGACACAGTGGAATTATACTCTATCAATTTTTTATTTATTTGGGTTTAAATGCTTAGGTTCTCTATTACTTGAATCAAATGGCCAAGATGGGTTCCTTTGTTTTTTGGACTCCCCTATTTTTGTAGGAGCTGTCATTATTAATGATTCTCCTGAAATCCATGTCTCCTCCTTTGATCAACGCAACTGGAATTAGCCCTTTTTTAACGGAAAATAATAATTAAGTACCTTTAAAAATATTAATCCTAATTAAAGTTTATAATATTTTAAAATTTTAATTAAGGACCATGGTATTAATTGAAATAAAAATATAATTTGTGAGGTAAGATTTACTAACGCTACTTGAAAAAATTACTAATGTATATTATAAAAACATGAAATTTTATTTAAAAATTAATTGTTTAACAAAAAGTCACTTGAAAATTCACTAATTCGAGTTGAAATTTTTTTTAACATATATTGTGAAAATATAAAACTTCATTTGAGAATCGATTGTTTAACAAAAAGCATTACTAGAAATTTACTAATCGAACTTAAAAAATTTTATTGTATATTGTGAAAATATAAAACTCCACTTGAGAATAGATTGTTTATCAAAAAGTGAGTTGTCCAAATTAAAATTTTTTATTAAACAATCTATTCTCAAGTGGAGTTTTATATTTTTACAATATACGTTAGAAATTTTTTAAGTTGTATTAGTGAATTCTCAAATGACATTTTTTATCAAACAATCTATTCTCAAGTAGAATTTTATGTTTTCACAATATATATTAGCAATTTTTTTAAATTGGGTTAGTAAATTTTTAAGTAACGTTAGTGAATCCCATCTCACAAACTATATTTTTTAATTTCAATTAAGGACCATAAGTTCTTAAATAAAATTTTAAAATATTGTGGTCTTTAATTGAAATTAATATTTTTAAAAGGTCGTTAATGATATTTTTTATCAAACAATCTATTCTTAAGTAGAATTTTATGTTTTCATAATATACATTTGCAATTTTTTCAAGTTGGGTTAGTAAATTTTTAAGTAACATTAGTGAATCCCACCTCACAAACTATATTTTTTAATCTTAATTAAGGACCATAGTTCTTAAATAAAATTTTAAAATGTTGTGGTTTTTAATTGAAATTAATATTTTTAAAAGGTCTTTATCATTTTCTCTCTTTTCTATTCACAAAAATAAGCCATTTTTTTTAATTAATTCTAACAATTGACAATGTTCGCTTGAATCTAATCCAATCAAATAATTACATAAAAATAGTTATTTTGAATTTTTAAATATAAAAAATTACGTATCTTTTTAAGTATATACTTTGTAAATTTGAGGTACCCAGTAAAAAATTAGAGTTCCTGGGAAAAAAATTTTTTTCCTGGTCCCACAGAAAGCTTTTTTCAAAAAACTACCCAGGGTACTCCAATTTTCAAATATTCCTCTTTTGCTTTTCGATCACGACGGTTCAATTTAACCATTCCATCAGGCGACAAGTGTTTCTAGTTGTTTTTCAATTTGGTATGCTTTAGTTTTGCGTTTCATTTCTAAAACAAAACTTCGTTATGTGATCATCGTGTCTTCAATGAGGTAGGGTTTTTGATTCATTTTTCTATCTGTACGATGGCCTTTGAATTCTAATTTCTAACTGATTTCGGGAAACTTTCCTGCAGATAAACCTTGGGTTTCCCGAATTTCTTCCCAGAAATAATTTTTGCTGATCATTACTGTCAAAAGGAATCAGAATCGGGACTCATTGAGTTCTTAGGCCCGAGGGTGGAGTTTTATCGGGTCAATCTAGTTTCTCATAATCAAGGATGTGGATTTAGGCCTTGGTTTCCGTTTGAAAAGAGCATTGTTATGTGTATTAAATTGTCTGTTTTGCGTGCAATCCCGTAATTTTCTTTTTGATTCGAATGTGCGAATTCAATTCTACGGAGGCTTGAAGAACGGCTCTCTGGCTCTCTCAGATATGATCTGGGTCGCTGGGATGACTTCTTGGTCATGCACTCATGCTTCAATAGGAATATTTGCATATAACAGTGTATTGGAATTGTTTGGTGGCATGTGTTTGTTTCATGAACAATGGTATTTGATTGATATGTCAAGACCAATTGACTAATTCTGTTTTCCGTACTTCAGTGCATTAAGCTGTAAGTTCTAGTCCAGTTAATGTTTCAGTGAAACAAAAGAGTTAAGGTCCCAGAGATGTCGTCTTCGTTATCACTCTATGAATCCAAACATCCATATGTACTGAAATATGATATAGTGGATGGGAATGAGGGGCTGTGCTATGCATACTCAGTGCATTGTCAGGCTGGGCTACCAGGCACTTTTGCTCGCTTGTATGTGCTGAGTCCATAGGGTGAAATTGGACATGGACACTGCTCCCTTTGTTTTCCTTCTTTTGTTTTGTTTTTTGAAGTGTTTGTGCTTCGTATTGACTTCTATCCGCTAAATTTAAATTCTACTATAATGGTTAAGCCATTAGTAAATGAGTTTAATACAGTTGAGGCCACTGGATTGTAGTTATCTGAATTCTGAAAGCCTTGGCATCTCTCTTTCTCTGTGTCTGTTTGCAATTTGGTTACTTTTATGATTATCTTGAAGCTTCTTTGGTATGTGTGCACAAGTGTTGTTATAAGAACATTAATGTTGTATCTCAAGCCCATTACTGACGTAAAGTTAGACTTGATCATAGATTGGATTCAATTTTCAGGTTCATTACAAGCGTAATTCATTAGCACGTATCAATGGGTGTATATCTTCCTTCTAGCTTTGAGTCCTTCTTCCCAATCATCTTGACGATTCATTAGACAAGACATTGAATTAAGCATCTCATTGTATAAACGGAAAAAGGATCTTATGACATTCTTTGTTATTCTATACCCCCACCCCCTATTTCCACCAAATCCTTCCTTGTCTTGACACTTCACCTAGTGAGCAGAGGGATCATTTTTCTCGATTTCCATTAAGCCATTTGAAGGAAATTTGTAATCTTTCATCTGCCATACAAAAACATTATTTGAAGATTTGGGCTGAGCACTTAGCCATCATGCTTGTAGTGGCCACATTAAATATGTTTACCCATCTCTGTATGAGTGTATGCGTGGTCAGTTTGTACTAGGATTTGAAGCAGAGACACTGGAACAGTCCACGACATGGACACTGTTGCACTGAGAAATCTAAAATTCCAATTGAATTGATGTTTGTAATAGAACTAATGAGTTTTTTCCGTGTATTGGACACAAAGCAAGCTCATTTTTTCAAGAGTTTGTGTTTTGCTAGATTTGTATTACATAACGCAAGGTGGAAGTTCTTATGAGCCATGATCTCTTCCTGGCCTTAGTAGTTTATGGAGGGGGGTCACTGTAGAAGGCAGAAGCTTTACTATTTTGATATCATCAACCATGTTAACATCCTGCATTCAGTTTTTTCTGTTCGCAGTGAAGCTAAATAGCAGTCCAATATCACATTAGAACTACAATTCCTAAACTTGAGTTGACCTTGTATCCAC
This sequence comes from Prosopis cineraria, assembly GCF_029017545.1. Lineage (NCBI taxonomy): Eukaryota > Viridiplantae > Streptophyta > Magnoliopsida > Fabales > Fabaceae > Prosopis > Prosopis cineraria. The sequence continues at coordinate 3,051,050 of NW_026555337.1, forward strand.
AAATTTTGTTCCTTTGTTCTTCTCTTCATATCCTATCCTGTCTCATCTTGTTGGTTGAATTCATTAATGCTCTTCCCTTTTAGATATGTTAATTTCTTGTTTGCTCCAGTTCCGATTGATTGCCTTGCAATCTTCTGGGCTTGATTACATGCTGAGTGTTTCAAAGACGTTTTTTAGCATTTGTAAAATGACAAACTTGTTTGCTCCTCGTCTTTGTCCTTCATTGTTTGTATTTAGACTGATCCCGTAGTCATATATTCATTATCTTGATTTTTTTTTTTTTTTTGCTCTAAGTTATGCTTATATGCAAACCAAACTGCTTTTCTTCAGGCTTATCGGATTCTCAGGTGGGCTGGATCGTTCCAACTTGAATATGAGCAATTCATACCCTGAAGATCACGTAAATAATTCATCGTTGCTTGTTGCTTATTACGTCAACTTCTTGTGAGTAGTAGCCTAGTAGGCACTGAAGATGTAATAACCTACCTGCAGGAAAATGTAACTGTTGCCGGATTTGAAGTGCCGAAGTCTCCTGATTCCAGTTACAACAACGTGTATCCTGGAAATGAAGACGAGGCTCGTGATCCACCCCCGGTTCCTTCGCATTTGCAGCATACCTTGCTCCGTTATCCTGCTAGCAGAAGCAATTGGGGGACTCTTCCACTGCCTTATAACGTGATTCTCAACCATCTTTATATTGAGAACAGAGAGGCTCCAAGATCTGTGGTGGCATTAGGATTTACTCATCGCTTTCGATCAAAATATGTTACTGTGGTGCTTTACGAACCAGTCCAAAGAGGCAGTAGTACAAACATGTAATTTCCATATGAAAAACTTTCTTCAGTTGAAGTTTGCCTTTGCCAGGATTAGGCAGAGATGAGATGTTGTATAGGAAATTTAAAGGCTTGTTTGAAAAGCTATTATGAAAACTGAGTTTCTGTTCGCTAGAATTAAATAATAAAAAAACTTGTTCAGTAACATGTGTTTTGACAACTTGTCTTGGAGAACAAAAAATGGAATGGTGTTCCGGGGAATTAAAAAAACGAGAACACCTGAGAGATGTTTTGCTGCTATTGTTTTTGTGAATAAGAAATGGCGGAGCACAACCTTGCTTTCATTAATGGCATTGTTGTAAATAGTGCAAAGTTCGTTTCAGCTTTCCCCAACCCTTGCCTTCCTTTCATTCTTCTACGACCTTCATTCTGATTGCAGAGTAGGCGTCGTGCTGCCGTCATGATCGTTGCTCGTGAACCAGCTACCATCCTGATCTTCTTCGACCTGCGTTTTTCCTTTGACCTGCATTCTTTGACCTACGTTAAGGTGTGCCTTTTTTTTTTTTTTTTGTTGCTCGCTTTCTTGGCCATTACCAACCTCATTTTTTCTTCTATTCGGTAATTTCTTTGCTGTCTGATTTCGTGTTTCAAGGCTTTTGCCTTTTCCGATCTCATTTGGTTGTCGTAAAATCGAGAGGGCTCAGGCCAGGGCTTCCAAGAGCGGCAAGCAAGGCAAGAGCGATGGGTCGACTCCTCAGCAACGCAGAGGAAGGTTTGTTATTCTTTAATATCTTGTTCTTGTACTGTGCCCAGCTTTTGTTTATTCCGATCTCTTTTGGGGCCAGAGATGCAAAGGCACTACAGGAGAAGGATAGAGTTCAGGAAGATGAAGACCTTGAAAGGGATGATGGTGTTTCTCCCGATGATGTCCTTGATGATGTTTAAGTGAAGGCATTAAATAAAGTCTGATTTCACTATCTGTGGAGATAGATTATCAAACCGGAGAGTTGGTCTGATTTCAACAATCTAGATGGGTTTGACTGGGTAGAGTGGAACTCAAAAAACTGATCTGAGATGGAATGTTAACAAGGCTGTCCCTTGGTGTGTTATTTTTGCTTGCTTTTACTGGCATTTGTGGATTACACGCTGCTCATGTATGTTCTGTTATGATAATCGAACTTTGAAAACTATCAATGAGAAGGATATAGTGTCAAAATCTATGGTTCAATGGATTCCTTCTACGAGGGGCTGCGTCATACTAGAGAGGATTGGAATTCTGGTGGGATAAAGGCTTCATAGCAGTGGATATTTGCACTTTTGCAGTGATTAGTTAGTTGACTCTGATGTTAAGATTTCAACGTTACTAATGTTATTTTTTTATTCTATTCAAATTTTATTATTAAATTAATCCGTAGTTATAATATATAAATATAAAAATCATACCGATATTAATTTTGTAAAACTTAATCAAAGCAGTTTTTTTCTGTTTTCAAAAACATGTTTTAAAAGCAATTTATCAAATAAATTTTTACGTTTGTTAGTTTTAGATATAATTTTTTAGAACAATTATTTAAATAATTTTTTTTAATTCTCTTGACATGTTCTACAAAATATTTATTCTCTAAATAATAAAATAAAAACAGTTTCTAAGAGACCTTGTATATTTAACAGCTGTACTCTCATTTTTAGGTAGCTTTTGCTATGTATTACTCTCTTCGTTTTAAATTATAGGGCACTTTTAAAAGAGTTTTTTTATCTTAAAATATAAGATACTTTGGATAGATTAAAATTTTATTAAATATACTAATTCTAATATTACTCTTTTTCTCTTTATAATTAATTTTCATCTATTTTCTTTCAATATATTAAATGATGGGTATTTTTAAAAGTTTATATTTTTATTTTTTAAAAAATAAAATTGTTAAATATATGAATAAATTTTATTAATATATAAAATTTTATTTAAAAATATTTTATAATTTAAAATGGAGGGAGCATTATGTATGTTTCTTTAAAGTTATGCTCCAATTGCAATGGTTTTAGCAGGAGCGTTGCGTTAGATCAATGCTTCCACCGTTTCTTTTCCCACTACAGTCATATTCATGGGAGAATTTCAATAAAAATTCTTTCATCACATTTATTTAAATTTAAAATTTTTAAATTTTTAAAATTTTACTATAATATAAAGGTACTAATTTAATATTAAATTTTTTAAAAAACATGGCAAAATTATGTTTCATTTAAAATAATATTAAAACTATCCTACTTTACTTGTTAATTGTCATACTTTATTTATTTATTTAAATAAATGTGGTCAAAGGCTCTTTATTGAAATTATTTCCAGGAGTTATATCTTCAGATGATTAGTAGCTGCTGTAAATGATTTGAGCCTCATTATTTTCAATCATGACAATGAGATGAAGTTATATTCAAGATACATTGGGAGAGGAAACGTTACATTCAATATACGATAATATATAATTGTATTAAAAAATTAAGTCTTGGTTTGGTAATGTATGCAATTTTATTGTACTTATGTTGTCATTATTTAGTAGTAATTATTTTTAAAATTTAGGGCAAAAAGTATTTATTATTCTGCATTATCAAAATTTTATATTTTTTAATCTTATTTCATTTTGTATATAAAATCGTTCTTGTTTGCCAGTTACATAAAACCGGTTTTTGTTTGAGCTAAAAACAGAGGAAAGAGGAGAGGAAGAGTGAAAATTAAGATATTTATATTATCTTTAATTTATATCAAAAATTGAGGAAACAAAAATAACATTGCACGGAACTGAGTAAAAGATATATAAAAAATTATTTGCAAGGTGTGACTTTCTTTCTTTCTTTCTTTAATTAAAAAGGAAAAATACACTTACATGTTCTTATAATTTTATTTAATTTTAAATTAAGTACCTATAATATATTTGTTTTAATTAATTTTTTATATTTTTTTTCAAAAATTGAATCCTCATAGATTGATCAATTAAATTTTTTAATCCCTAAAATTTAAAATACTTAAATATTTCTTTTAAAAAAATAAAAACTTTCCTATTTTTGTTAAATGATTATATAAATTTAAAATTAATTATCTAATTTTTATAACTCAAAATTTATATAATTAGGTTGTCTTCTAAATATTTTTTATACAAATAAATTTTTTCTTAAAAATAAAAAATATAGGCATTATATTAACTCAAATTTTTTTCAATTTTGACTAAAAGTATTAATTAAATTTTTTAAAACTCCAAGAGTATTTTTTTGTAAAATTTAATAATTTATTATTAATTTTAACCTTCAAAGATGAATATATATATATATATAATAGTTTTAATTATAAGAATTTAATTAAAATAAAATAAATAACAAAAACTTAATTTAAAATTGAACAATATTATAAAGATATGCAGATTAATTTTCCTTAAAAAAGCAGCAAAGTTGAAGGAAACAAGAAAGAGAAATAAAAAGCACACATAACTCAAGGCGTGCAGTTTTAAAAATAGTGTGCGTTAGGACTTCGGAATTTTATAACATATACTAGCTAGAAATTTTTCCTGCGATAATTATTTTCGTTGTATTGGGTAGTTAAAATTTACGGTCGCATATTCCTTAACTGAATCTATCTATATCAATATTTATCTATTTATATTATAAAGTTTGTCATGATTACTGTTCATCCACTGCTGAATGAACATATCTATATATCTAAATCTAAAGCTAAATCAATCTAATCTAAATGTTTGTAAAGTTTGTCATAGTTTTGTTTATCAACAATTAAATGAACAGTGATCATGATGGTTTTAGAAAAAATAATTATTGTATGTTAAGAGTTTATGTGGGACCCACAATAAAAAAAAACGTTGTTGGACCTATAGTAAAATATTATTTATGGTTACAGGACTTGTAGTAAAATAATACATATGAGACCTAACACTTTTTTTTTTTTTTTTGCAAAGGTAGAAGATTTATCATTTATTACTTGCATTTAGAAAATAAAAATTGAAACCATTAATGCAAAAAAAAAAATTAGATCATCAAAAAATTAAAATATTGATAGATAGATTAGTAATAGTTGAGATTCTAGGGAAGACAAGATATAATTAGTATTTGGTAAATAATCATTGATGCTAACTTTAATAGCACGACGTCTGTTCATTATATGTAGTCCGTATAGTTTAATTGAATAACAATGTTCAAGTTCTTCAAGTGTATAAACAACAAAATGTCTGTAATCTATATATAACACGATGAGATTGATATATTAACAACATAATATCTATTCATTATATATAGTTTGTATAATTTAATTGAATAATAATATACAAGTTGCTCGAGGGCATGAACAATGGAATGTTTATATATAACATGACAATGTGTATACATTAACAATACAATATATATTCATTATACGGAGTTAGTGTAGTTTAGTTAAATAATAATATACAAATAATATGAATAACAGAATGTATATATATAACATGACAAAATATTTGCATCATTAAAAATGTCCTGCTCACAATGTTATTTTTTCAAATGAGGACAAATGACTCTTCTCACCAGAAAACATATTTATATATAATGACAGCAGGATAAATTAAGAATGCATTAGATCCTAAGTATTAATTTTTTTAATTGGGGAGCCTTAAGTGCTTCTCTCTCTCTCTCTCTCTCTCTCTCTCTCTCTCTCTCTCTCTCATACATACCAAAGGTAACTCAAATTGAGCATCAATCAAAAGCCCGCATAGTCTTACTTTTTTATTGTTTAAATTTAAATTTATGTAAAAATAATGCATCCTAAATTAATAAATTATCTTTATATTTTAAATATTCAGGAGATAACACACACACACATATATAATAGAGCAAGACTTATATACTTACCTTTATATACTTAATATATTTTTATCAAATCAAATCAAGACATGTAAATTTTAATATGTTAATAATATTAATAAAAAATTTATTGTAGAATAAATAATATATAATAGATACACATGTTTTGATTTAATTAAAAACAAACACCTTAAATATATAAGGTTAAATATATAAATTTTTTTCATACAATATAATATACAAGGGGTATATATGTCATCTATGTTTTTAATTATTTAAATCAATCAACTTATTCTCTCAATTTTTACATATAAGCAAAATTTTAATCAACTATAGAAAGTTGGTTATAATCCTAATAAACTATTGTTTTTTTTGTAAAATTATATATCGAATTAATATTTACACGCAATTCAACTTCTATTAATTTTTATGGATTGTTTAGATTAAGAGAATGGTTGGGCGGTGGGATTTTAATGAATTCAATTTTAGAAAATAGAGAATTGTGGCAAGTTTTTTTTTTTCCTTTTACATCTCTCAAATAAAATTTTATAACATATTTGTCCATGTTTTAAAAAAATGAACTCATTAAAATCCCCTCCTTTTCTTTTATATTTTCTTTAAAAAACGAGAGTTAATATTCCCATATGCTGCATGTGCCATCAAATTTAGTTTTAGATATAAACGATCAATATGACAACGATCGCACTGACATGTTTCTTTAGTTCATTCTTCAGAAAACGAGTTATGAGAACGGGTAAAAAATTATTGCAGTTATATGAGATCGGGAGAAGGGGAAATTGGTGAAAAGAATCTAATTAAAAGATACCAAGTTGAATTTAAGAGTCAAACTAAATATTCTATTCATTAAATAATATGAACAAGTAACCAAAATGCTCCCTGTTTAAACAAATGAAATTGAAAAAAAAAAAGAAGAAGAAGAATGTTTGTTTAACATGTACATTCCAAGCTAGAAGTCTTGCACCCATGCCAAAAATTCTGCAACCCATACTAAAAAGTCTTATACCTAAGTTAAAAGTCATACACCCTAGATCATAAGTCAAAAAAGTAAGTTGTAATTTTTATCATCACGAGTGCAAGGCTTGTGGTTTAGAGTGCACGACTTCTGATTTGGGTGTAAGGTTTTTGACTTAAGGTGCAAGGTTTCTGAAAAGTTGCAAAGCTAAGTGTAACACCCTTAAAATTTTTTCCAAACAATTATCCTAATCACGGTAAAAAAAGTATCTACCATAATACATAACATTTTTTTCAACAATTCTTTAACTTAAAATACTACCATGATAGAAAAAGATAAATCATAATTTTATAAAATATTTTACCTTTTAAAATAATTACTGCAGTAGCAAAGGTTTTACCATAATAGAAGGAACCAAACTAAATAAATAAGTATTATCATAGTAAATAAAATTAAACTCCTAAAATTGTCATTAAATTTTGGGATCCCAATCATCAAATAACAATAAGTGTTAAAGGCCCATATGATCCCATTTAAAAAAGATAAACACAATAGAATATAATGGAATTTGGAAATAGTTGTGCATTTCAAAATCTTATAATCACCTAGCAAACTATCCAAATAACATAATTTTTTTTTATAATTGAATTACAATCACCCAACACAATTTATATCAATGAAATTAATGAGGAAGTGTCTAATATTTGGTTTGGATTTGCACAACATAACATTACAAATAAACTTTAACCTTCCATGTACTATTAGGCCAAAACATATTTTTTCCAACCTTATACTCCTAAAAAGTGCAAACCATAGCCCAACAATTAAAATAGATAATTCATTCAATTTCCAAAACAAGCCAAACAAGAGGCTCCATAATCATTGCATTTTTATAATTGTTAATAAATAAAAAGTCCCAGCATTAATAATATAAAATCATTAAAATCATAAATCAGAATACTCAAGAGAAATAGTGGATCCATATCACTAAACCTTAGGAGCTCTTCCATGCGCCACACTTGGCTCACTTCTTAAAAAATGTTAACTACATAATGAGACTAAAAAATTTCAATAACAAATGCTAATTTATGATAATATATATAAACAGTTATATGTGTGTTTGCTAAGTAGGGAAACATAATTATATAATTCTAACAAAAATACCAAAGATATTGTAATGCTTGACAAATAACCATCCTCGTTTTCCTAAATTAACCTCAACCCGTAACCCTTACTTGATGTTAGATTACCTAACTAAAGGTAAATTAACTCGAGTCCTTATAAGAAACCAACTATGACTCCAGTAGGGACATGCCATATGACACAAAATGCAATAATAAGAAGTTTCCCAACACTTCCCACAATAGTCAAGCAATTATATATCAACAATATACAAATCTACAACATTTAAATCTTCACAATTTTCTTATTTTCAGTAATATTACAATAGAACATCCTACTTAGTAAAAATATTTCAAAATACATATTCACAATTTTGCAATTTTTTTCACAAACATAACAAAATAATTTTTCAATAATGATTCATAATTTCCTTAATAATCACACAAATAACAGTGAGCAACACTAATCACAAATTCAAACATTGTTGTCTCTTGGCTTTCTTAATAAATTATTTTTTACAACTTCTTTTTTACCACATTTTCACCAACAACATAATCTACAAATAATATATTATTTATAAATATTAATTTTAATTATTAGAGCTAGTAAAATAACTCTAATAATAGAATTAAAAAATATAACATAATTCCTAATCGTATTATTAATACAAATTTAGAGTTAGTATTCTCAAGAAAAATTTCGAACTCCTCTTTCAATCAACCATAAACGCTAATAAGTTAAAGTTAATTTCTAAACTAATTTCTATTATTAAAATTTCTTCTTTTATTTCATAAGTTCTCACATAAAAATATTCAAAAATTGTGAATATAGTCTCTCAAGTCTAGAATCATTATTTTATAGTCATAATAATATATTTTTCATCTCAAATAATTATCTAAATCTCAATAAATCAACCTATATTTTTAGATTTAACAAAAAATTTACCCATAAGAGCTTAGGGTTTAACTTATAAGCTTCAAATTCAAATTTCATTAACAAATTTATACTCTAAAATATTTATTATACTATTAATAATTTTAATAATTACATTTATCCATTATAAACTCATGTATCTTTCAAATCCTAAACTTTTCACCATCACACAATTAAAAATTAAGGGAGAAAGATGACTAAATTTTTTTTAAAATACTTATATAATCTTAAAAAGTTTGAAGCCTCATCCAAAACATCATATTATGAAGCTTGAATCAGATTGCCTTCGGTCTCGCGCGCACTCTGTGTTTTCGCTCTTCCCTGCTCACGAACGAGGAGCAAATGGAAATGGAAATGGAACCAGGAGGGACAGTGAAAAAGAAATTGGGTGAGTGATATTTTCTTTTTAAAAAAAGGCATGGGTCCCATGCCGTTTTCCTCTTTCATTATTATATATATATATATATATATATTTATATATTTATACCCTTGCACACACGACACGGACGTTTCTTCCAACACCCCCTTTCTTCCTCATTTATTTATTTATCAATCTCTCTCTCTCTTTTTTTTTTTCTCCTTTCCTAATAATGATAATGATAATAACAATAATTTTTAAAAAGATGTTAACTTAAAATTATATTTTAAATTAGATATAATAATAATCTCTTACTAATTTACTTATCTTTAATTTTTTTAAAATTTTTATTAACTTAAATTATCTAATAAAATTTAAATTGGTATATTACACTGAGGCTTTTGGCTTGAGACGCAAGACTTCTAATTTGAGATACACGTATTGAATAGACAGCCTTTTTTTTTTCCATCTCATTTGTTTAAACAGAGGGGCATTTTAATTATTTATTTATATTATTTAATAAATAAAATATTTAGTTTGATCCTTAAATTTAACTTAATCTTTGGACACAATTTTTCTTTTAATTAAATTCTTTTTACCAATTTTTCCTAAGGAGAATTGCTAGAAAATTCGTCCTTGGAACGAAAATTATCCTCCCAAAGCAAATTGAAGGATCGCGTGTCAGGCCCAAAAAAAAAAAAAAAAACACAATGGACCTGGTGTATTACAATAATCAGAAAAGGAGTACATGAATGGACCAAAATCCCCATGTGCCTAAATGAATACAATAAAAAAAAAATAGAGAAACCCGATTTGCACGAAGAGTGATCGAAAATTTGAGTTACCCCTAATCGGAAAATTTGATTGACGAAGGAATGGTCAAACGAGAGGGAGGACAAGGTAGATGGGCGATCAGGGATGATGACGATGAGGGATTTCATACTTAGCCTCCCGTCCTAGTAGTGTTTTCTAGGAAGTACAGTCGAACTAGTGAAGGGTTGCTGTCTGATCCGTCACCAGAACAGAAGGTGAAACAGGGCTTGAAGTTATGAACCAGGAATACTTCAAAGAAATAAACGTATTCGTATTCAATTTGTATCCAATACGATACATATAGAATACTTTTACATATATATCTCATATTTTAGCAACAGTGATATGATTTTTTATTAATTTTTTATTATATCAATTTAAAACTTAAAAAAAACATTTAATATTTTAATTAATTGTTCTAAATATCTTTATATCATTTTAGAAATTCAAAATACCTATACTTATATAATAAAATGTTAAAATATATATTATAAATATTTTGTACCCGTATCTTAAAATTTTGAAAGTTGTTATATTTTTATATTATGTCGTATCATATTGAATACTCGTACTTGTATCTATACAACCTAGTCATAAAAGGCTAAGTTTTCAAGAATTTTAAACCAAGCTTCTAATAAACTTTGATTTTCAGCTAGCCCAGTACCAACTCTTTGATATATTTCTTGCTGAAAGTATCCTTGATCCCATTGATAACAAGTGGGACCAAATAATTCAATTGGCGTAGTTGCTGAACCATACCACATAGTTCCAGTAACAATAAAAGCTGCAAAAAAGACAGCAGCGATACTACTGGAAAGAAAGGACGGTTTCAATATTTCTCATACGAAATCCTTTGTACAGACGTTGGGGTGGACGGACGCTAAGATGGAAAAGGCCTGCTAATATGCCCAACGTCCCTGACTGCATTCTAAATTCCACGATTTGTGGTTTGGCGGAATGTGGGGCGTCGTGAGCTGGGTTTGATCCTGATTTTGCAAGTGAAGAGTCCGTGTGGCAATTGCAATTGTTATAATCACATTCACCTCAAGAGGTCTCTTGAGATAATATTGCGCCTGACCAGGGCTGGGGGAAACTGCAGGTCGGGTTTGACCCCGTTGATTTTCTTTTTAACCTCCAAGTTATTACTTTTACTGGTCTGTGTTTGTATATGTAACCAGCCTAATTGAGACCCAGCCCATCATTCTATCTGGAGTTAGTTTAGTCAGTTTAATTAATTCCGTGCAAGTGGTTAATAGTTGTTCAGAGCTTAAGCTCTATATAGATGATCAAGGCAGTTCAATAAGATTACATCATTTAGTATATTCTCTTTTGCTTTCTCTTCTTCCTTAACTCTGATATCTTGCATGGTATTAGGGCCATTCCTCTTCTCTTGATCTGCTTCTCATAGTTTCCCGGCCTACTTCTATGGCTTATGCTGCTGCGCATACCCACGCTGGCTGTTCTTCCTGTTCTCTCTACATCGTATGCTCCGCGAACATTCTCTAATAAGAAGATCAATGTTTGTCTGGATGACAACAATTTTCTCCTCTGGAACCAACGAGTGTATCTGATATGAGATCAGAGCCATTCCTCTTCTCTTGATATGCTTCTCATAGTTTCTAGACCTATTTCCATGGCTTCTGCTGCTGTGCATACCAACGCTGTTCTTCTCGTTCTCGCTACATTGTCTGTTTCGTGAACATTCTCTAATAAGAAGATCAACGTTTGCCCGGATGACAACAGTTTTTTCTCCTATGGAAGCATCAACTGCATCTGATGGTGAAACAACATCGCCTTCATCAAATTCTTGAAGGTACTGCAACGATTTCATCGTCTTTGTTGAAGGAACGACTAGCTTATAGATGTACAAACAAAGCAACACTACTCTTACTTCCTGGCTACTTTTGACGGTCGGTTCTTCAGTCCTTCTTGATCTAGTTGGCTTTAACACTGCAACTCAAATTTGGCACGGGCTCTGCAGTCTTTATTCTGTAAAGTTAGAATCCAGGATTTTGCTTTATCAAAATCAGCTTACAAATCAGTTCAACATATGCATCAGCCACTGATTGCTTATTGGGAGTTTGTTCAGAGGCTCCTTAGGTACTTGGCAAGGACTATTGCACATGGGTTACTCATCAAGCCTATCTCTACTATTCTATTCATGCGTTTGCAGACTCTGATCTGGGTCCAGATATTGATTGGACAGGAACTAAGCCTGATAGGCGATCTACAAGTGGCTTTTGTACATATATAGGATGCAATCCTATTACCTGGGCTTCAAAGAGGCTGTCAGCGGTCACTCCATCATCTACAGAAGCTGAGTATCGTAGCTTAGCAGATACAATAGTTGAAGTAATGTGGTTGAAGTCTTTGTTGGAGGAAATGAAGGTATCTGTTTCTGGCATTCCTATAGCATGGGTTGACAATGCCGTAACTGTCTCATTGGCAACTAACCCAGTTCTACATTCTAAGAGGAAAGCACATTGAGTTAGATCTGCAGTTCGGACGAGAAAAAGTTGAGCAAGGAATATTGGATGTACGATATGTGCCATTAGAAGAACAAGTTGCTGACTATTTTAACCAAGCCGCTGTCATTTGCTCCATTTGTGACGTTACGTGATAGGTTTATGATCTGCAGTATTAGGGTCTCACAGTCGAAATAATTATAATAATAATAATGATTTGCGAATAACTGAATAAGACAAAGCGCAACGGGAATGCATTTGTTGCAATGTCTGGTTAAAGGTTGATGAATTCATTTTCATGCAATTAGAAAAGACAAGTACTAAAGCACAGAAGAAACTAACAAGATAGGAAATGAATTTATTTACTCCTAAATGCTCCATGCAAAGTCATCTTTTTTCACCAGGAAGCACTATCAATAGAACCAAAAAAGCTACAGACCTCAAAATAGTATTTTGACCGCAGCTTTGAGCAAAAATCCAATATAAATATATCATTATATAGCACAAATTTTATAGCAAACTGCAACCCAACCATTTATAAATTATGATCAATGCAACTCATTTTTCAAAATTTCATATAAAACATAGAAAAAGTTTAATTTTCAGTATAATTTTCATTTATGTTCGTGATTGTAGCCTTATGTTAACTCTAATAATAAATTCAACCGCAGGAACGTTTCCCTGGACCCTGCTTATGACCCAACATATCAGTTGGCTGGTATTGGGAGTTTTACATCTCAAAACATTAGAAAGCAAATTCTGTTAAGGGCAAGATCCACTTCAAATAGCCTTTCAGATTTCAACAGTTTCGTAATGGCCTCTATGAACGGGCAGGAATAACTCTTGTTTAGAGGACAGAGGAAGAGAAAAAAAACAACACACACACCCCCCCCCCCAAAGCACATGTTTAAAGTTGAACTAGACTCTGGTCTTGCAAGGAAAAACTTGATTTACACTGCCGCTCAATTATGTACATAAAAATTTGCTTCATGATTAATAGAGTCAGGAATCGCAGTTATAACCACACCAGCAGAGACGAGAATTTACATCAGTCATGAGCTTTCGTTTACTGAAATCATCTGACTCTAAATCTTGCCGTCAACAAGGTCGTAAATAATGCAGAGGATTTGGTGTCTTCTCAAATTGGATGATAAAACCTAGATGCTTAACTTCCCACTGCCTCCACAGGTTGAGCAAGATCGGCCAGAAGAACATTTTGCACAATAGCTCCACTTCTTTGGAAGGCTGTGAAATTCGGGTGAATGAACGAATTCAAAAACTTGATATGAAAGGAATAGAGAGAGATAAAAATAATACCCGGCTGTGAATCGAGTAGCCATATTCTTGGAAAGCTTTCTTGCCCTCTCAGCACTTTCCTCAGAGAGTTTCTTGAGCACAAATCCTTCACACGTTACATTCTGAACATACACCAGAACCGGCACAATCTTCACATTCTCTGATTGAATCTGTTTTACAAGAAGCTTTCTTTACACAAACACTTGCCACATGAAAGGGAGCAATTATCACAGTTTGATCTATCTAATTTAAGACAAGTGCATGCCTTCCTTTTTGGTTACACAGCCTATCTCTAGGCTAGTCAAATATTGGCATTAGTGAATAATCAACGCACAATCAAGTTCACAAGTGCCATATTTCTGGAGAATAAAGAAAAAAAATCTGAATTGTTAAGTCGTCATGTGATATGGAAACAGGAACACCTAATATAATTGAATCTTCAGTCTTTAAGAAGTTTCTATACTTCAAGTGTTAATGGAGCTGCTGCTAAGTTAGTGTGTTATCCATAAGAATCATTTAATTGATGCAGAAGCAATTTTTACGTTCTTGGTTCCATAAAGATGTATATTTCTTAATATCGGCATAATGTAGACATTGCAGGGCACAGATATTTTAATAATACTACTGAAAGGAAAGATGAATCACTGACCTCTTTCGTTTCAGAAGGTTTTGTTCTCTTCACAAGAAGAGTAACTGCTGCACCAACAAGAGTTGCGGTGACTGCCACTGATGCTGCCGTTTCAGGTAGTGCAGATGTGATGGCGGAATATTTCCTTCCTTGCAATTGTGACTTCACATCTACACAAGATGTAAAATGAGACTCGAAAATACAGTGGTAAGCTATGCATGTCATCAATTTAACAACACTGGTCAGTGGATCGCTGTCCTAGGAGTAGGAACACCATAAAGAGAGAAATGGAAAAAGGGGCCATGTTTAAGTGAACTTAGTGATTGCTTTTGAAACCTAAAGGTCTAAGGAATGATTAACTATGCCAGTGAAATAAAAGACGAGGAGACGATCATATAGTGCTACAGGAGTACTGGAAAAAAAACAATGCGTCAACAACTTTCAACCTTTCTTCTGAAGGCAGCTGGTTTCTTTGTCATATCCTAAACTGAAGTGTAGGACGAACCGGGCATCCAATTTTTAACACTTTATCTTGACTGAAAAGTATAATTTTTACAGGGCGTCCTCAAAACCATATTTCAAGAAACACCTTTTGAGTGCTGAAGAATAACAAAAGGATTTTTGTGATGACACCGTTCATTCTTTGTTATGGGTACAAGCACCAACAATTGAAGCTGTGAGCACAAACTCTTATCTAGTATGCATGAATGAGAACACAGACGAGTCCATTTCAGAACACTTGGAAGATTCCAGAAGCTCAATTTCTTGAGTTTCTCCATGGCCACAACTCCAATAAATTGAAATCACAAGCAAGGGACGACGCTGATCTTTCAAAAGAATTAAAGAGCCATTTAGAGGCGAGCGCAGTGGCATTATCATCCAACTACACAAAACCTATTAAGAGACAAGTTTCAACTAAGATTTCATGGGGATTTCCTTTCAATTTAACTTCAACGCTAATAAATGAGGCAAACGAGCCATATATAGATTAGTACAAGTCTACAATACATTAGAAACCTTCCACCGTAACAGCAAGCAATCAATCGGCACGGTGGTTCCACCGAACCGAATTATTAACATGAAAGCTATCTAGAAGCTGTGGGGATCATTAACGGTGCCTGTTTGAGGTCGCTCAGCAGATGAGCACGCTTAACCAGTAGGTTGATGAAGTTTAAATGAGCATATACATGCACCAGCAGGAGCGAGTAGAGTGAAAATAAATAGGGAAACAAAGGAAAGAGAAAATCTTACTCTTTGGGAATGAGGGAAGTGAAGTAGGGTGAACTATGAGTTCCATTGAAGATTTTTTCTTTCTCAGCGTTTCCTTTCTGTTCCTTCACTTGCCAACGTCCCCATCTAGCCACTCTACCTTATCCCCATGTATACTCAATTGCTCTAAATAATTGGTCTGATTCGAGAAAAGATGGCATATTTCCTGTTGCATTAACTATCTTTCCGTTATAAATTTTCTTATACGAAATTATTTATTTTCCCCTGTTGCTTGGAATAATAAAACGTAAAAACACTCTTGAAAATTGTACTCATTTTATAGCAAATATTATTGCTGGTTATAAATTTTATATTATATATTGATAATATATAGCTTATTATTAAGATTCAGTTGTTTATGTAACTAGGCATGACTCTTTTCAAATGTACAAAATCAAAAAAATAAATAGCGTTATTTATAACTTTGTAATCGTTTCTTTCAATTTCCATTGTAAGATCCTTTTCTATAATACTTAACATAAAATATTTTGTTTAAAGCATTAATTTTTTTCTTTTAAATGTTCTTTACTTTGATATTTCCTAACCAACTTAATAATCTCCTAATTAATTAAATAGCATCCTCTGATTAATAACTTCATTAGGATAATTTAAAATTGTAAAGATATTAAGCAATTTTAAAGGATTTTTTTGAAGTTTATTAAGATGGGATTTTGAGATTTTACTCCACAACCTTTTTCTTTCAGGAGAAGAATGATAGAAAGATTCTCAGAAGGATCAATTAATTTAAGTTAAATTTTAAATATAAATTTTAAAATTTATAATTCAATCTCTCAATTTTGCAACTCTATTATAATAAATTATAATTTATATTTTAAATTTTAATAAAAAAAAATTTTTTATTTTTTAATCATGTTAAAATTTAAAAAATAAATTATAAATTCATCAAGGTACAATTATAAAATTAAAAGCTTGATTTGCAAACTTTTAAAATTTAATACTTGAGATTCAAATTAAATTAATTAATCTTTTTAATTTTTTTTGTCATTGTCCCTTTTCTCTATCAAAATATTAGATTCAAAATTAAATTAATTAATCTTTTTAAAATTTTTTTGTCATTGTCCCTTTTCTCTATCAAAATATTTTTCGTACCATTGGGGTCATGCTATACATGGCGAATGCAATAAAAGCAATACCAGTAAAATTTGCCTCCTATAAGCAAAGGTAAGATTTTCTGGGCAGGTCGCTGCTTCCTTCTGAGCTCTCAGGTTTGAGTGGTGAGGTTTCACGTGAGCAGAGTAAATTTTGTCTCTGAACGTTTTGGGTCTTTTGAAGGTTTGGAGCGGACGCGGGGTTTTTCTCATCCATAATTAATTTCAATAACGAACCCAATATAAAAGGAATTCACTAAAGGCTGTGCCAATTTAATGAGGCTGCAATCCGTCGGTTATGAAGTTGGTTCGTTTTATGAACTCTTGCACTGAGTCGATCGACAATGTTTAAGGTTCTGTACATGATTCTGGTGCAATCTAAATTCTATTCCATTCCTTTTCAATTTCTGGAGTTTTGGGTAGTAATTACTGTCAGCGACAGTGCAGGCGGCAGCGTGTGTATTAACTTTAGGCTGATATACTCACGAGCCAATTTAAGGCACCTGGTTTCCAAAACCCTCGCAGCAATCAACCATATAACCTCTTCCTATCCGAGTTGAAGTTCAGAAGCTTCAATGTCTACTACAAAGTTATTTCCTTTGGTCCTTTACCTCCTTATTTCTCTCATTTCTCTAGACATAGCCACGGCTGGAAGGATCATCCCACCTAGTGCTCCCAGTACAGTCATAAGACCATTAGTCTTATCAGAAGCAGAAACCTATATGAGGCCAGAGTTGGACCACAAACAGAAGGTTTTTCATGGGAAACAGGTGAAGAGTTGCTTGCCTAAAGGGTCTAAGCGTAACTCAGCTCCAAGCAGATTTGTGAACTACAAAGCACTAAATTCTGGAGGCTGCTCGGGAATGCATTCACAAATACCCTGACTTCTTGGGGTCGTGTGGTTGAAAGGAGAATTGACATGTGTTTGTACATGGTTTTTCAGGATCATGAATTCCAATTTGTGTTCCTTTTGCTTTGCTATTATTAGTGACATGCATGTTACCTACTACAATTTTGAACGTTATGCTTATGACTTCGAAGCCTTGTCAACTATTTTGATTTTTTTGACACAACTTGAACACAACTTTTGGGCGTTTGGTTAAACATTTCTTAAATAATCATGCCCTTTACAATGATTTTTTTATAAGAGACAATGTGCTCCCAGGGTAAAAATAATCATAGGTTTTTACTTTAAAAAAAAAAAAAAACCTTGAGAAATCACATGTATAATTGCATATCTCCAAGGAAATATTGAAACTAGGCTAATGGTACAGAGTGTCTGGGTAAAAAGATTCATGTTCCAGCATTTTCTGCAGCGGGTTCCATTTGTTTCGTGAATAAAACTGTGCTGCACCTTTTACATAGGCAGACGCAGAAAAGGATCATTTCGCTCAAATATATGACAAATGCAGACAGCCTTTACTTCCACCAACCCCCTTGTAGCAATCCAAATGAGAAATGCTCGTCCCATTTTTCTCCCCGACAAGAACATGCCCCCCCCCCCCCCCCCCACACACACGTATGTATATCTAATGGAAATCTTGTAATGGTTTGAAACGATTTGAGTACATTAAAGACAAAATAGGTAACAGATCTTGAATAAGTTAGCCCTCTGAAAATAAGGGTTTGAGATACGTCTCACAACTGGACATGCGACTGAAAATACATGCAGTGTATGTAACTTAACTATACAAATCATCATCATCAGCCGCCCCAGCAGGAGCGGCAAAGGGGTCAGAACCAGCAGCCCTTGTTTCAGTCTCGGGAAACCTAAATTCACTTCCAAAACCTCTGGATTGCTGTAAGGTTTGAGCAAATGCTTGATATTTACGAATGTCAGCATCACTAACGCTCCTGCGGGCAAACTTCATGGACTCTTCAAAATGGGCAGCCTTAATCTCTGCAACTTCTTCGTCAACGTCTTCGTCCATGGCCTCAGGGTTCTCACTCTTTTTCCTTTCGCCTAACCACATTGCAGCAATTGGACCTAGTTAGAAGACTCAAAATTCAGGAAAAATCTTTGAAACTGAGACTAAAAGAGGACTGATGTGCCATACAAATTCACAAATTTTCTGTCTCCTGATATTGAAAGGTGTCCCTACAAACAAAAATTTGAATAGTAGAAATAAAAAACAAGCTTTAATTGATCACAGAGAAAATGTATCACCTCTTGCAGCTCGCGCTTGACATTCTCAAGTCCTCCAATGTCATCCCAACTGACATTAGGCACCTCAACAACCTGCAGACAAAGCAGAATCAGAGAACAAATTCATGACAGAAGGCCCCACCTCACCAACCTAAAGGTAGCAAAAATTTAAAAATAGAATAAAATACTAACAGTTTCACGTAGAGCTGATGGATTGCTTGTTCCAAGAGCAGTTTGGAAATGCTCATTTGTAACAGCCATAGAGTTCAGTACTTCAGCATCAATGGTCTCATCTTCCAAGTCAATGACATCCATCTTCTCCCTAATGCATTGCAGAGCAGCTTCAGTGCAAAGAGCCAGCAAGGTCAGCACCAACATACCCATGAGTGTCCTTTGCAATTCTCTCCAAATCAACCTATAGTAGGAAAACAACAAAGGTTTAGACAATTGTTTGAAGAAATCAGAGTGCAACTAATGCCACAATTTAAGCTAGGGCTGAATACAAAAATCCTGTCAAGGGTATGAATCTCAAATTTATAACTAAGCCGCGTTGCAGAAGGAATAACAAGGTGACTAAATCATAGAAATGCTAAAAATTAGCGTAGTCAATAGTAAATTGTATTTTGGCCAGAAAGGAGGGGGCAAAGAAAATTCCAATGGTAGCTACAAGGGGTTTAAATCATAAATGGAACCAAATGCATTAAGCTTTCGACATGCCCAAAAAATCTACCAATTAATAATTAAATTCAAGTACTGCTCAACTTACATCATCAGAGAGCTTCATATTTTTGGTATGAATGCGAAGGACTTCAAGCCGCCCAACTTCATCAGGAACACCAATATCAATTTCCCTATCAAATCTACCAAACCTCCTCAATGCCGGATCAATGCTGTTTGGACGATTTGTCGCACCAATAACAATGACATGAGAACGAGATTTTAATCCATCCATGAGAGTCAAAAGTTGTGAAACAATCCTCCTTTCAACTTCACCATGTGTCTTCTCTCTCTTGGGCGCAATAGAATCAAGCTCATCAATAAAGATGATGGACGTGCATTCTTTTCAGCTTCTTCAAATGCTTTCCTGAGATTGCTCTCACTCTCTCCCGCCAATTTAGACATGATCTCTGGTCCATTAATACAAAAGAAGAAAGCTCCAGTTTCATTGGCAACAGCTCTCGCTATTAATGTCTTCCCAGAACCTGGGGGTCCATACAATAAAATTCCTTTGGGAGGTTTCACACCAATTGATTTAAAAAGTTGAGGATGCCTGAGTGGAAGCTCTACCAGCTCACGAATTTGTGCCATTTTGTTTCCTAACGCCACCCACATCATCATAACCAACTTCATCCAACCTCTCCTCATCCTCCCTTTTCACAGGCTCTCCTTCACAGAAGATTTCAGTGTCTGGAGCAACCACACAATACTCCCCTGGATCAGTTTTCTTGCAGCTCGCGCTTGACATTCTCAAGGCCTCCAATGTCATCCCAACTGACATTAGGCACCTCAACAACCTGCAGACAAAGCAGAATCAGAGAACAAATTCATGACAGAAGGCCCCACCTCACCAACCTAAAGGTAGCAAAAATTTAAAAAATAGAATAAAATACTAACAGTTTCACGTAGAGCTGATGGATTGCTTGTTCCAAGAGCAGTTTGGAAATGCTCATTTGTAACAGCCATAGAGTTCAGTACTTCAGCATCAATGGTCTCATCTTCCAAGTCAATGACATCCATCTTCTCCCTAATGCATTGCAGAGCAGCTTCAGTGCAAAGAGCAGCAAGGTCAGCACCAACATACCCATGAGTGTCCTTTGCAATTCTCTCCAAATCAACCTATAGTAGAGGAAAACAACAAAGGTTTAGACAATTGTTTGAAGAAATCAGAGTGCAACTAATGCCACAATTTAAGCTAGGGCTGAATACAAAAATCCTGTCAAGGGTATGAATCTCAAATTTATAACTAAGCCGCGTTGCAGAAGGAATAACAAGGTGACTAAATCATAGAAATGCTAAAAATTAGCGTAGTCAATAGTAAATTGTATATTTTGGCCAGAAAGGAGGGGCAAAGAAAATTCCAATGGTAGCTACAAGGGGTTTAAATCATAAATGGAACCAAATGCATTAAGCTTTGACATGCCCAAAAAATCTACCAATTAATAATTAAATTCAAGTACTGCTCAACTTACATCATCAGAGAGCTTCATATTTTTGGTATGAATGGCGAAGGACTTCAAGCCGCCCAACTTCATCAGGAACACCAATATCAATTTCCCTATCAAATCTACCAAACCTCCTCAATGCCGGATCAATGCTGTTTTGGACGATTTGTCGCACCAATAACAATGACATGAGAACGAGATTTTAATCCATCCATGAGAGTCAAAAGTTGTGAAACAATCCTCCTTTCAACTTCACCATGTGTCTCTCTCTTGGGCGCAATAGAATCAAGCTCATCAATAAAGATGATGGACGGTGCATTCTTTTCAGCTTCTTCAAATGCTTTCCTGAGATTGCTCTCACTCTCTCCCGCCAATTTAGACATGATCTCTGGTCCATTAATACAAAAGAAGAAAGCTCCAGTTTCATTGGCAACAGCTCTCGCTATTAATGTCTTCCCAGAACCTGGGGGTCCATACAATAAAATTCCTTTGGGAGGTTTCACACCAATTGATTTAAAAAAGTTGAGGATGCCTGAGTGGAAGCTCTACCAGCTCACGAATTTGTGCCATTTGTTTCCTAACGCCACCCACATCATCATAACCAACTTCATCCAACCTCTCCTCATCCTCCCTTTTCACAGGGCTCTCCTTCACAGAAGATTTCAGTGTCTGGAGCAACCACACAATACCCCTGGATCAGTTTCAATGACCTTGAACTCTACACTTCTCATCCCTCCACGGACAAGAAACAAATCCCCCTTTCTAACAGGGCGATAAGCCTCCAAAAAGTAAGCTGCAAATACAATACACATATTATATAATTATACACAACTTGTACAAAACAAAAAAGAAAGCCCACAGGGAATCAATTACAAATTCTTACAAATTCTTCAATATATAGATCAGGCACTTCCCATCCTATAGCAAGAAAGAACTTCACCACAACATATAATTCAGGAAAAATGACGGGACACATGTACAAAGCACTCCATGAAAACATCAAATACATTCAAGTAAAGTCAATTATTATTCAGCAGCCGCACATGCATAACATAGAAGAGAAAAACATAAGGGATTCCAACAACAGGCAGAACAAAACTCACCACATAGAAATAGAAAAGGCAGGTCATGTTCAAGTTTTATTGGTTGTGATAATGACAAGCTCATCACAAACAATAACAGTGCAGCAAGGCAACAAAATCCTAACAGCAAATTTTTGAAGAGAAAATATTTAACAGTCCTTATATACGGGGGAAGTTGACATGGTCACAAAAAGGAATCAAAAGTAATCAATTTTTGGAAATTTGAGACGGAGTTTAAATGACTCCCACTAAAAAGAAGGGCAGGAGCTCACGTTTCAAGTAAGCGTCAAACAGATTGCCAGTGACCCCTTCCACGGTATCATCGATGGGTAGAATATGCACACGTTTCCCATACTTAACATCAGGGCACTGATGCACAGAACAACATCCCCAAGACGAACCCTCAAATTTGACCTCACAACTTTTCATTCTGATTTTGGGCTCCTCACATGTGTCGTCAGCAAGAGCGATGCAAATTGTATCCTTTCTCTTCTTCCCTGTGATACGAGCCAGAAACCATGCGTGACTCAGAACACCTCACGAGGTAGCCAAAATAACACGAAAGAAACACTTATAGACACCCCGATGTACAAAGAACTTTTCCAAATATTAAACAAAATATCAACAACAGGTGAACCCAATAGTTTAGGAATACAAAATAAAAATAAAAAATACAGAAAGATTGGGCATGGAAAAAAAAAAAAGATAAGGGGCAAAATTTTTACCTTAATGAGGATTGTATCGCCTCGGAAAAGCTGCAGCTTTTCCATGGTTTCGGGATGCATCGACACCACTGAGTTGTCGTCGTTGACGGCCTCATCTACAACCAGTCGATTCGGCGACTTCTTACGCTCCAAAATCGCCGTCGAGAAGTCCTTCTTCCCTGATTTCCTGAAACACAAATGAACGCCGACTGTTAGACCCCAGACCGAACAACAATTATAAATGAAATCGAACGGCAACAGCGAGCAGAATTTTGGCAGTGGAACGCGAAAAATAACATGAACAAGTGAGCTCACGAGTCAGATGATTCAGCTTGGTGAGACATTGATCGTCTTGAAGATCGAAGCACAGGACTTTGGGGCGACTTAGGCAGGAGGGCAGGCCGTACGAGAAAACGATACGATGAATTTGGCTAGGTTTCGAATTTAATTTAATAAGATTGTTTGGCAAGAAACCGATTCGGATTAGATAATTACGATATTTTTTTATCTAATCACAATTTTGTATAAATTAAGTTGGGCCTTCGTGGGCCTATAACACATCTGACAATGTGATTGCGGCGATACCCTATCAGCTTTGGGGCTTTTCTTTCTTTTTTTTCTTTTTTTGTGGATAGGATGGTGTTATATTTGCATACAAAATTGTAAATAAGAGCAACCACTAAATTGGTCTAGTGATAACTGACTGGTCTATAATTTATGGGATTATAAGTTTATTTTTTTTAATTTGAAAGCATGTCATAATCCTAATGAATTTTCAGAACCCAACTCTCTGAATACATTTTTTTAAAAAAATAAGTAGCAACAATAATAGTATTTTAGTGATCAAATAAAAATTGACAAAAAAGGGGTGATCAGAGACAAAAAAAATACCACAGAATTAATTTAGAAAAAATAATAGTTGCATACCCTTATTAAAAAATGTGAGTTTTTTAAGAGTTGTATATTTAAAAATATAATGTATTTTTAATATTTCAGAGTATAATTAATGTGTTTTTAAAAAAATCCCGTAATAAATAAATTATTTTATATTTATTTTTTTAGCAAAATGTTCTATTAAATAGAAATAAATGTAAAAAGATATTATTAATTTAAATCTGATTAATTAATTTATTTTGTGCAAGATTAGTTAAAATTAAAATGGACCGTGCATCGCAGGTGTTGGGATTAAAAAAAATTGAACGAAGTATCAAAAAACATTTACAAAAATCCGATTTAAGAAATAATGTTGTCTTGTTAGATAAAATGAAAATTTGTTTAAATATATTTTCAATTTTAAGAGTGGAAAGAATAAATGTGGCTTGAACCATATGCTAGATCATCCATAATGAAGTTGTCTTATTAAACATTTCAAATTTTTTTTAAATGCATTTTTTAAATCAAGGAAGAATAAAATGTAATTATAAATTATAAATCGTGTTATACTGTGATATAGATAATAACATTTACAAAACTCTAATTTAAATAATAATGTTTTCTTGTTAGACAAAATTTAGATTTGTTCACAAATATAGTCAATTTTTAATTCAATCAAATGAACATGATTAACATGAATAATCTTTAATAAATAAACCATCGGTATATCCTATTCATAGTTGGGGCAAAAAGCACACTTGAAGGTAGGGGTGTTTATTAAGACAATAATTTTCAAGAGTAGGGTGAAATGAAAAGCATGTTGAATGAGTGATTTCATCTTTTAAAATTTTAGTTTATAAGATTTCATACCCTCAATCAACAAAGACAAAGAATCACTTTCCTAGTGCCTTTACAGATATAACATTCTGAAAATTTATCCTCTACTTAACTAAGTTAAATGAGGTAAATTAATATGGTGTGTGGTTACGGAGAGCTAATGGATGTTATGGGTTGTAATTTCAATCTTAAGAGTTAGTTCGAAGCAAACTTAGGCTACCCAAACCTTAAAATGAAAGACAAACAAGAAGAAATAGCTCTGTATCACATGCCACAGCGCGTGCATGGCATGACGCAACACAAAAGCTACTAGAAAGTAAGGAAAGCTTCTTTATATCACATGCTGTGATGTATGGTCAAATTTTCAATTTACTAGACAAGAGTTTAATATGAAAAACTAGAGGAAAGAAAGAGAGTTTAAGTGAGAAGGAAGGAGAAAATCAAAAAAGCCCTGCTAGGACTTGGATAATTTGAGTGTTAGAGTATTTTGGTAGTTATGAGGTAATAAATATCCAAAAATCCACCATAAAATGGTTAGTTGGGAGTTTAATGAAATTAATGTGAATTAGATGAAATAATAAACCCTATGAGTACCCTCATGTATGAGGAGATTGAGTTTTGAGAGTTTGAAAGTGTTGAATTAGACATTGAAAATTATCCTAAAAAGAGTATGATGATTAATGTTGTGATTAAATGTAGAGTGATCACAACTTGACACCATTCAATCTTGTGAAGTTTTGAAAGTGAATAATTGAGGGGTGAATATTTGACATTTCAAAAGTTTAAAGTAATTGAGGAAAAATCTTCTTATTCTCATGCTTGTTAATTAATAATTTAATTGTGAATTAATATTGTCAATTGTAAAATTGTGTGTAATGCAAGTGTGGCATATAAAACTTTAATCTCCTTTTTATAATAAGGGGAAGTATTGAAATGGTATAATTTTGTGAAGTAAAATGGTATGATTTTAGTAAAGTTCAATGATATGATTTTGCAGAGTTCAATGAATGTGTATAATGAGGAATTCAATGATGTAAAGTGAAGTGAAGTTCAATAACTTATTGATATGGGTTTATGTGATGTTCATATATGACATGAATACAATAATGATATTAAGCATGCTTGCACATTAAGTATTTTCATGCTATGTGATATTTTATTTATGTGTCGCATGATTATGAGAAGTAAGAGTTCACTTAAGAAGAAGAGTAAAATCCATGTGGTAAGCTGCCATTAGACGTCAATGGTTTGCCTATATATTATTATTTTGTGTTAAGGGGTAAAAATGCTTTGTAAGTTTTCTTGAAAGAGCACCGGATATCCTTACCTATTGGAAGGAGTAATGTTGTCTCAAAAGTGTTAAAAGCGAAGTAATGTTGCCCTTTTATAACCTTTAACCAACATTTAACTAATAGAATTTTAATGAGAACTAAAGATGATGTAGTTGGCAATTCTTTTACACTTAATGGGACTTCATGTAGATTAACATAAAAACCCTTACTAACTCAGCGTCCCCCTCTACCTTCTTCCTTTCTCAAGATTTCCTCCCCTAGTATCCCTCTATGCCTTTCAAAAACCTATAGTTCTTCAATATTTCCTCTACTAATCAACCTATATTTTCTATAACCCATTGCATTTCTTCCCCATTAAACTAAACATTCCTCCCCTCCATCCAATTCTCCTTTTCTAGTCATCAATTTTAGAGCCAACACTCCATAACTGTACAAGGATGTTCTAATTTCCAGCATAAGTTTCGTCGTCATATGGACTTATTGGTGCTTTGAGATTGGTTTTTTTATCATTTGCCGAAGCCACATGGTAGCTCGTTCAAACTTCTAAGGGCATTTGTCTCTGGTAATTCCATTTATCTTGTGTTTGACTACGTTTAGGGCATAAATCTTGTCGATTGTCTTCAAAATCATTTTAATCTTGGCTTCACTAATCTCTTAACTTGGCTTTTTTGGATGTAAATTGCTACTAATCTTACCGATAAGCTTGATTACATCAACCATTTCTTCGACCTCACCTACCTAACATCCATATTGTTTCGCTTTTAGTCATGAAACCTTATGTCTATTAGTTGAGTCAATATATAGCACAATCAAATCAAAGGGTCACGAAACTTAACCTAACCCTACCATTTTAACCCTCATAAGTTGTTATCATTATGTGGTATCAAGATCAAGCAACTCATCTTGAGAGGTGATCTACACTTGTGGCATGGGGGCTTTGATGGAGCAACTACATAGCAGCAACTTTGTGAATGGCATTGTTGTTGGATTCAAACTAGATTGGGTTAGCAATGAAGGTGGAAGAGGAAAAGTTGATGAAGGTGGAGGGAGAAGTCAATAACAGTGTCAAAGAGAAGCTATGGCTATCATCAATGAAGGTAAAGGGAGAAGACGACGGTCGTAAAAAGATAAAGAAGAAGACAAGCGTCCCCATGTGCTTACTAGCAAACCCAAAATAATAAGCTAATCCCAATGAGTCATGTGTTCTATTTTATTCAACCTTTGATTTTAACAATCAACTTTACCTAGATTTAACGATGGGGCAAGATTGCTCCATTTTTTACTTTTTTGGGGCAACATTGCTTCTTCTAAAATGTCAGGATACCCATTGCTCTTTTGAGAAATCTTTTAGGGTATTTTTACCCCTTAACCCTATTATTTTTATTGTCTTATTTGTTCAATGAGGGGCTGTCCCATTACGTAATAAGGGACTTAAACCTATTCTAGCTTAACTTGTTCAATGAGAAAACTAATTCAGGGAGAATGACACATCATAGTTGAGATTGGGAGAAATCGTGATCCATAAGTGAGTTAAACAACTTTGGTCGAGTAGCTTTTCATGCATGATTGGCTAGGGTAGTCTCATTATATAGACGATCCTTATATGTAAGAGCCTACGATTTCATGTCAAAGGCATAAGGAGAATTTAAGGGAGGTGTGATTATGCATATTGTGAAAATAGGCACATGATTATTTGTATTGCGTCCCTTGTTTTGTAAGCATGTGATAATACGTGTTTAATATCATAAATTGTGAAACTGATATTGCCATTTGTGAAAATGAATATCATGAATATAAGAAAATGATATTGTAACTTATAAAAATGGAATTTTAAACGTGCATGACATGAGTGGAATGATAGATTGCTTCTTGCATTTAAATTAATTGACATGCATTCGTATTGCTACGCTCGTCCCATAACACAGTTGCCCATTCGTTGTAATGGAAAATGGGAAGGGAGCTATAATGTTATCCCTCACATTACCAAACATGAATCATCGTTATAGTAACTGAGACTTCATTAATCCCATGATTAGTTATCATAACCTAAGGGTTAAAAATATTTAAGAAAATGGGATACTAAGAAAAACCCCTAAAGAAATTATTTAAGCTCAAACTATAGTTTAAAACAAATTAAATAAGCCAATAGAAGCATAAAAAATTTATTAGGCTACAGTATATAAAATAAAATATTCTAGTCATAAAAGCACAATGCACCGCGAGAGACTGCACAGAGGGAAATGCCCTTTCTCTGTGCCTCATCGTGCCGAGGCACGTGACCACTGTTATAACAGCAAACTGCTATCATGATAGCTCTTCGAGCCAACTTTTAGAGCATGCTATTTCACTGTCCGACTTTCAATTCGAGCTATTTAAGCATCCACACATAGCTCTTAGAGCCACCTAACTATTGGCACTAGTATCACACCCAAATATTGAGTCAAGTGAAATTTGGACACTCAAACCTAAAATGGCTCATTTTCTTTCAAAAACACAACCAAGGTGCCCAAACCCCTAAACCAAGTGCTAATAATTGTGGAACTACTTGAATCAATTCAAATGGATCACAAACAACCTATTCAAGCATTGGCTACCCAAAACCCCAATTTTCAACATAATTTCACAAAGGGGTAATAAGTTCTCATCAACACTCTAATGGCCAATCAAACACATAAATTAATACAAAACTAATACTTGTACTAATATCTCAATTTCTCACAGCCATTCCAACATAGATATACTAAACCTAAGTTGAGATACCCATAGCCACAATAAAAATCATGCAAATGCATCACAAAATTATATAAATATATCCTAAGTTGGCATATGCATATAATATTCATTACAAACTAAAGTTTTAATGAAAGGACTATACAACTGAGAGTTAGTCTCCTCGATGTTAGGTTGCACCTTCCTTTCCCTTGCCCCTATTGGAGCCTTCATCTGTAAAATGTAACCATAAGATGAGTCGAGGACTCAACATTCTAAACTCTAAACAATTAAAGTTGGGGTAATTTCACCCCTATCATTAACTCTCGATAAACGTCTGTCAAATTAGAACCTAAAGTGTAATTTTTTCTAGATGAATTTGGCAGACGTTTGTTGAAAGTTAATGGTGGGAATGAAATTGCCCTAACTTTAATTATCTAGAGTTCAGAATGCGTCTTTTTAAAGTTTAGGGTTTAAATTGTCCTTGGATCTATATTTCAGGGTCTAAATTGCATATTAATTTAAATAAAAATTACCTTAGATGCTATACTTTACAAAATATTCACTTAACTATTACAAATCTAAAAACTGACATATATTAAGTCGAGTTCACAAAAAAATCTGACACACAACTTGGTTTGTATCAAGCCAAATTGTGTATGACATGCATTGGCACTCTAATACTTCATCCACTTTCCCCTAATACTTCATCTCTCTTCTAGCCAATCATTTTCCTGGCAAAAAAAGAAGAAGTCCTCTTTCATTTTAATATGATGTAATATATATGTATGTTATATATATATATATATATTCTATGAATAAATATAAGAAATAATATAGAACAATATGAAATAAATATACCATGAAATATATCTTTTATCTTAACTAATTTTTTGGAATATATCTTAAAGATATATATAATAATATATAATATATCTTAGAAATAATTTATCTGACATATTAATTATATATCATGACCAAATTCCCTCTGAAACTATTAAAAATTATTAAATATATAAACCATGTATCATATAAAAATTATTAAAATATAATATTAAAACTTATTTTTAATTATTATTTTTATTTAATAATAAAAAAATTAATTTTCAGGTTCTTATAATTTTCATCAATTTTGAATTAAGTTTTTGTGGTTTTTTAATGAAGTATTTAAATTTTAATCAATTAGATATATTAATTTTTAAGGATTAAAATCCTTCAATTTTTTCCTTTAAAAAAATAAAATTATGGACTTCTATATTTTTATTAAAATATTATATAACTTTAGAATTAACTACACAATTTTTATAACTCAAAATTTATATAATTATATTATTTTTTAAATAATTTTTTGTATAAAAAAATTATAAAAATTAATAAAAATTTTAACATTGTATAAAATCAAATTTTTTTTGCTTTTTCGACTAAATGTATTAATTAAATTTTTTATAAATTTTAAAAGTGTTTTTGTTAAAAAAATTAATTATTTATTAATAAATTAATCAAAAATATTTTATTAAAATAAAATAAATTACAAGAATCAAATTTAAAATCAATAAAAATTAAAAGGGTTTGCATATTAATTTTTTCTAATAATAATAATAATAATAATAATAATAATAATAAATGAGTATATAATATATATATTTAATAAAAAATAATATATATATATATTATATTTTATTATTTAAAAATATAAATACTAATAAGTGTATGGATATTAATTTGTTATACACACACATTTATTTATAATATATATACATATATTCTTATATATTATTATGGAAGGGGATTAGCAGACTGAGAAATGAGGAAAGCAAGGAGGGATTATTTTCTAAAGAAAAGAAAAGGTGGGAGTGGAACAATAAGATAAGTAGGTGACAGGTTATATTTATTTTTTTTTAAAAAATCATCTAACAAACAATTAGGCTTCATATATACCAAGTTGTGTGTCAGAATATTTTGAAAAATTGGTTTGGTTGATGTCAATTTTTGGATTGGTAGTATTTGGATAAATATTTTGTAAAGTGTAGTATTTGAGTAATTTTTATTCTTTGTTGTAGCATCTAGATAAATTTGCCAAGTTTTAGCATAACTTTTTCTTATCAGATGTTTGAATTAAGTGTTGCAATTTTCGATACTTGTAAAAGGGGGAAAAAAACTGTATTCGAGATTGTTTAGCTCGAAGGTAAGTGTGACTAATTAAATGCGAAGTCATCAAACAAGGCAATGAATCAGATTCACCCGTGGTTTAAACAAGGGTCCAGTGTCCGGCGCGAGCCGTAAACATGAAAAGAACGAACATTGATGCGTTTATAATAAGCACGTCTAATTTGTCACCCTGACTTTAGACCGATGCCCATTTTTGTTTTGCATTGTGCCCAAATAATCGTCGTGGTGCGACCCCACAGAGAATGTGATTGAATGATAGAGTGCTCCATTTTCAAATGATTATCAGGTTTCATAATGTTCCTATCATTTAGATTATTAGAAATCAATCAACGGGCTACCTGATCATCAATTATAAAAGAGCGAAAGCAGATCAAAAAGGCATGGCTTTGGGCTGGCTACCTGGAAGCCATCATCATTGCACTGGAGAAAAAGAAATGCTACAGCGGGCAAGAAAAGACAAAAAAGAAGAACAATAAAATAAAGATAAAGTGAGATGCGAAGTGCTCAACAAAGCATACAAAAAACCCCGGCATTGGCGGCTCCAATCAGTAGTACTGGAGTAGTAATCTCCCATTCAATATATACAGAGGGTATCAGCGAGCTCGCCTGGTCATTGCCCAGCCTTCGAATTCACTATCCTCTTTCTCCCTTCTCCTTTACCTTGCCTAGATCCAGGTTAGCTTCTTGCTATCTCCTCTGTCTTTTATCTCTTCGAACTCGTCTATGGAAGTCAGCTCCATAGGCTTGATTTTGGTGATAGCTTTGTGCACTTTGGTTGGTTGCTCAGTTTAAAGTTCGAAAAGAGGAATCTTTATTTTCCATTTCATTGTATTTGGTTTGCTGATGTCTTGTTTTCAGCTCTGAAAGTTATGACTAAATAAGTCTTTTTCATCTGGGAAGTCTACCAGACCTTCTTAAGAGCAGGGGCTTCTGCTTATTATTTATTATCCGTGAGGAATTCTACCACGTACTAGCTTTCATGGTTAGGCTTGGTCCTTTGGTTCGTCTGCCTTCTTCTCTCGGCGAACACATATGCACTGTTCTCAGTGAAAAACTGGCCATGCATGTATTATCTCTGTAGGATTTCATTGATGCTGTTTCGCTAGTAGCTTTATGCTTCTAACTATCGTGGCTCTACAGCTGTTCTTTTTCATCCCCCCATGTTTACATTTCGGGTTTTGTTTAAAGGTCTCATTGTGTGTGTGATTTTGTCCGTTGGCTTTGCCATGGTACCAAGTTTTTCCTCTGTGAGCAGGAGTGAGGACATTAACACGCTTGAGTAGTTAATAGGTTTATACATTCAGGGGGTTTTACTTTTCTCAAAATTAAATCCGGTTCTAGAAATCCGAAGGAATGTTCTACCCTATGGACTAGATTTCGATTTATTTACCTTAAATAGGTAAACTTATTTTGCAAGCTTGACTTTAAAAAGTCTTAGGTTTTTCCCAATTTTCTCATTAGAATTAGTCCCTTCTTCAGTCTATGGGCACTTTGATATCAAGTTTTTTTTTTTTTTAATTTGTGTTACTTAATAATGAGACTTAATGAAATTCTTGAATTGGCATTGATCTTTTGGAAATTTTATTCCCTGAACAGGCTGCCAATGCAACGAGTTCTCTTAGAGCTTGTTGTTGTAAAAATGAGACTTATAAGGTTGTAATTTGACAAGACAGCTGGATCAACAGGATGACAAGAAATATCCTGCTACTTGCACAATGATATCTGAGATTTGGTGTATGGAAAAATGAATATAATGGAAGAAATACAGTCTCAATCAGATAATTATAGGTCATCGTCATCATCAGCAAGCAGCCCAGCAAGCAGGGTGCCATCAAGTAACTTCTTTTACCTGCGTAAACCTGGTTCACTTAGACAACCTATTTCATTTGAGGATTCACCAGAGTGGGAAGATACTGATATCGGTGTTAGAGTTGAGGAAGGAGGTGACTCTATTAATGTTGCAACGACGCCAGCTTCTCCATCCCTTTCAAAGCTCAACAGTGGATCCTTGCCGTCCCCGCATCTACCAGATGGTGCAATTATTCCCAGAAAAATTGCCGGGGCTTCTGTTGTGTGGAAGGACTTGACTGTTATGATAAAGGGAAAACGGAAATACTCTGATAAGGTTGTCAAGAGTTCAACTGGTTATGCATTACCTGGAACAATGACAGTAATTATGGGTCCTGCAAAGTCCGGAAAGTCTACATTATTACGAGCTATTGCAGGTTTTGAAGCATGCTTACTTTGTCCTTCCTTAATAAACTTTCCATCTTGTTCATTGCTTATATACTTGAATGGTTAAAGCTAAAATGACTTTCTTTTTATATTAGGAAGATTGCATTCCTCAGCTAGGATTTATGGTGAGGTGTTTGTGAATGGAGCAAAATCACACATGCCTTATGGGTCGTATGTAAGTTCAGCATCTCACTTTGTTGAGTCTTCGATTTTTTTTCCCCATTGCATTGATGTTGTTCAATGATCAATCATAGTCTAATTATTCGTCATACTCATATATCATACTTTTATATGCTACATATATTCTAAGGTCAGAATCTTAATTGAAAAGTGGTGTGTTAGTTTCAATGTGTCCTTGCAACATTTTAGTTTTGGAATTAAGCATTTTTTATTCCTGTTTCTTATGTTATTATGCATTTTCCGTACCAACTGATCTGGCACATAGGAAAATTAATATAATGACCTCTCATCAAAGTAATTATGGTTTTATATACTCTTGTATTAACTTCTTGGCTGTTACCAAGGCTTTGCCTTACCTTGTACATATGTTTCTCTGGTTTGAATAAATATTCCCTTACTTCACCAAAAAAAAAAAAAAAATCCTGGCTATGATTAATTGGAACTTGGTTAACAATTACTTTTATCACATTTTCCTCATATGAGCCTATAGTCATTCCAAGAAATTTCTTCTGCTCTTGATTGTTTGTTTTAATTTTGCTTTTAATTTTTGCAGGGGTTTGTGGAGAGAGAGAATGTTCTGATTGGATCCCTCACTGTAAGGGAGTTTCTGTACTATTCAGCCCTACTTGAACTTCCTGGTTTCTTTTGTCAGAAAAAGAGTGTGGTAGAGGATGCCATCCATGCAATGTCTTTAGGTGACTATGCAAATAAACTTATTGGGGGACATTGCTATATGAAGGGTCTTCCTAATGGTGAGAGAAGACGTGTTAGCATTGCTAGGGAGCTTGTTATGAGACCACATGTCTTATTTATAGATGAGCCTCTTTATCATCTGGACAGGTGTTTATTTTAATTCTCTTGAGCTCTCTATTGCACTGATTTTCCCTGATCTATATTTGATGTGACACTTTTGAAAAATTCTAAAATTAGTTGCATCTATTCACTCTTACAACAATTCATAATTTGTAATTTCATTAGTAGTTTTGCAAGTATTAGTTGACATGCATTACTCTATAGGGGTTATGAAATGGCATTCCACAGTCTACATCTCTGGTATGCTCTATCTGGAAACTGTTTAAGTGACATGTTATTTCATCTATCCTAGTAGTTTTTCATGTGTTTCATGCAGCTCAAAATAATCCATGTTTGCTAGGGCCTAGGCCATAAAGTATGGAACCTTCTTGTAAATTACAGCTTCATTTTTTCACCCAAAAAAAAAAATTACAGCTTCATTTATTCCCCAACTTTTCGTATACATTGCATTCATGTTACATCTTTCAGGGACCTAACAACAGGAACTGCTTGGTCTATTTTCTGAGCATTGCGTCATAGTTATTCACGCACATGCCTTGTGGCTTATTTATTTGAGTGGTCCCCTTGTATTAACACAGGGTTTAAGATGAGTGGTATTGTTGTTCATAACTTATGAACGATGGGGCTCCGTACACTTTTTATATTTTGTATTGATATTGGTAATATTGATGATTCTTGTTATTTAATCAAATTCCTTCAGTGTCTCTGCGCTTTTGATGATGGTTACATTGAAGAAGCTTGCAAGCACTGGTTGCACTCTTATTTTCACCATTTATCAGAGTAGCACAGAAGTCTTTGGCCTTTTTGACCGAATTTGTCTGCTTTCAAATGGAAATACTCTTTTCTTTGGAGAAACATTAGCCTGCTTACAGGTAAACAGTACCATCTAGCTGATTGGATCTTCCACATGAAACTTGATTGAGAAACTAGTAAGAAATTACCAAATAAAATAAAAGGACTGAGGAGGCAGACATTGATTTTTATGCTTGATAGGGGTGCTATTTAGTAGTGTGAAGAAATGACATTGGAAGATGAATGTGCTGCTAGATTCATAATATCCTTTTCTTTCACCTCTTTGCTTTTAAATGGAATATTTATTTTATTCCTGACTGTTATAACTGTGTTAACGAAGCACTTCTCAAATGCTGGATTTCCCTGCCCAATCATGCAAAGTCCATCAGATCACTTTCTGCGCGCAATTAATACAGATTTCGACAGGATAATTGCAATGTGTAAAAACTGGCAGGTACTTGTTCCCGGTACACAATTCTCTCAGAATTTTCCTAATTTTTAGTCTGGTTGGTGTTACACCAGGTTAATAATATAAGAATTTTTGCACGCTAAACATAAATAGATATGCAACCTATATTTATACTTGAAATTATGTCGTGACTAGGGGAACCATTGCCAGATGATTAATCTGGTCAATGCTTCATTCTTCTCTTGTTGGTTAACCAGATTCAATGTTTATTTGATACCATATTAACTTTTGTCAATTGTCATCATAGCAGGATGAATTTTCCTCGGTGAACATGGACACTGCTGTTGCTATACGCACACTTGAAGCAACTTATAAAACATCTGCAGATGCTGCTGCTGTTGAAACTATGATTCTGAAACTCACTGAGAAAGTAAAGTTGCTAACATTTCGTTGAATATTGATTGAATTAATTTCCTATTCTTCTGGTGATTTAGCTTGGTAAAACTTATGGCTTAGCCTTCATTTATCAATACATATAGGTATTTGGTAATGATGCATTGGTGCTTGTTTTATCTTGATGCGGTCAAGTACATGCTCTACAGAAATATAGGGCTCGGAATGGGGCTTCATTTTAAACCATGTCATAAACTTGGCTAATAAGAGGGGTTATGTTTTTGTAAGTTGTCATATGCAGCAGTCTTTTTGCACCAACAGATTAGATAGCGTTCTCAATATTTGATGGTTGCAGATTGTTCCTACATGGCTTTTCTTTTATACTAATTTATTTAAGTGAAAAGTCAATAATTTAATTATTAGTATAATTTTTAAGTGGAGGTGCCTAGTTAGGAGGCTATGCCTTTAATCCAATCAAAGATACTTCTAGCATGTCAACAAGTGTCCCAATTGGTTCAGAGGAGTATCCCCAGTTCTCCTTACTGAGAATAGGTGCTTCCACATAGTAGAATGGAAATTTTCCTTTTCTAAATTTGCTGCGTTAATTATGATTTCCTCCTTATAAGCTCATCATAATTAATAATGAGTTCTTCTGGCAAAAATGAGGCAACTACTTCGTTTTGATGCATATACTAATTATGAGAAAACGATCAGATAGACAAGTAACACACCCTCTAGTCTTGATGTTTGTGTGACTGCATTTAATGGGAGCTACTGTTAGAATTTCCTTTTACATGTTTTTGAAAAGATGCTTATTTCCCAGGAAGGTCCAGGTCTCAAAAGCAAGGGTAAAGCTAGCATAGCTACCCGAATAGCAGTTTTGACGTGGAGGTCTTTATTAATTATGTCAAGGGAGTGGAAATATTACTGGCTTCGCCTTATTCTTTACATGCTTCTCACGCTCTGTATTGGCACTGTATTCTCTGGTTTGGGGCATTCTCTGTCGTCAGTTGTGGTGAGTCTCAGTGATGTAATTACATTTTATCTTTCATTTGCTGCTTTTGTTATGTTTTGCACATATTAGGCTGCACGTCTTTAATTTTTTGCATTGCAGACAAGAGTTGCAGCAATTTTTGTATTTGTATCATTCTGCTCACTTTTAAGCATTGCTGGGTTGCCTGCACTGAAGAGAGAAATTAAGGTAATCTTATTGCTACTTGCCTACAACGATTACCTTACAACAATTTGAAAGTTTTAGTTTGGTGTCATGTATTATGCATAAACGAAAGCATAATTTGTACATATGGGATGTACTTAGAAATTGTTCAGCATATGCCCCCCTTGTTTGATGCCATGTTATATGCAGACAATAATCACGCACTTTTAATACATGAATTATATGGAGCTTGCTCAATTGAAATTTAGAAGACTAGAAGCCTTACAATTCTCAAATGCATACTTTTGTTCTTTTCTCCAGGAAAGAATTGCTGGGCTGAGAATCCCTTATTACAATTTATGGCTTACAATTTAGTTTTAAGCTGTACTGCTGATTTCATGAAAAGCTTGACTTTTGGCTATGGATCCTGACTCTGTATGCAAAGCTTAATATTCACACTATCTTATCATGATCACTTGCTTAAGAACTGCAAGTTTTGTGAAATACTATGATATAGAAAATAGAAAAGAGAGAGAGAAGAGTAGAGAGGAATTGAGAGAAAAGAAATGGGGGGGGGGGAACGAGATAACCACACCGAGACAGAGAAAAGAAATAGGTTCTGATCAAGTAATCTCCATGAACATCCATAGACCATATTACAAGGGGGAATGTCCTAGTATTTATGGGAGTCTAGGAGATGCTGGGTAAACAATTAAAAGCCATAAAAGACATTATTACCCTCAACAATAATCACTACCTGAAAAACATGCCATTTTCATATCAATACCCCCTTCCAAGAGACCCTTGTCCTCAAGGGTCAAGAACAGCAAAATCACAAGGTGCAAATTCAAAATCAGATAGAAGAACTTATGCTTTGGAAGTCTGAAAAACCCTCGGGAAATGTAAAATGATGATTGATTTTCTGAGTCCTTTGACTTGATCATTCACTGAAAATAACGTTAGCCCAAGCTTTCAGTTTCGTCCTTTTCCTTCTTTCTTGTTTCAAAAAGCTGGTACCATTCTTGTGCCATAAGACCTGTGCCCTTGACCTTTTTTGACACATTACAGCTGCAACACAGAACCCATTGACAGCCTCATATCTGCAGTACGTTTTTTCAGTATCTGATGCATTGCCATACCTGAATAATACCCAGCCATGTGAAACCAAAGGAAAAATATTTTTGTTCTTAAGTTGTCTTACCATGCCACATAACCCTAGTACCTGGCGTCATTGAGACGCAACTATACCCATATCTCTTGACTTGTGAGACCTCATGAGTATGAGAACTAGCAATGAAAGAGTCTTGGCCAACAGAATCTTGCACTAAATCCTCTACATTAGTGCTACAGGTAGTGTTGAGATTACCATTTGCTGCTATGGATTCTTGGCCCTTCTTGAAATCACCACCATGCTCTTCTTGGGAGGAGACTAGACAAGACTCACTATCTTTTGGAGCAGCAGATAGTTCTTGCTCATCAATGAACTCATTTGGGCATGGTGGGATGGGAACTAAACCAAACCTATCTTCTTCAACAGAAGTAACTGGGGCATCATCCAAGAATGATTCTTGCCGCAACAATTTTCTTAACTCTGCCGCATCTTCCCTTGTAGATCTCAACTTTTTAAGCTCTACTGCTACATTTTTAAGCTCCATTATTATATGAAAAAGTTATTTCATCTCGATGCCGAGGATAACCAGGCTCTGATACCATTGATATAGAACATAGAAAATAAAGTAGAAGAGAGAGAGAAGAGTAGAGAGGAATTAGAGAAAAGAAATAGGGGGGGAGAGAGAACGATATAACCAGAGAGGGAAAAGAAATCAATTCTGATAAACTAATCTCCATTAACATCCACAGACCATATTACAAGAGGGAATGTCCTAGTATTTATAGGACTCTAGGAAATGCTGGGTAAACAATTAAAAGCCGTAAAAGACATTATTACCCTTAACAACAAATAACTACCTAAAGGACATGCTATTTATTATTTTTCATATCAATACCCTTCCAATAGACCCTTGTCCTCAAGGGTCAAGAACAGCAAAATCCTAAGGTACAAATTCAATAAGAAAATCATTAAGATTTAATTAGGGTTTAAATAGATTTAGATATGATTTATGATTTAAATAGGAGTTAGAAAGGATTTGATATTTAATTATATTATTATTATGTTAGTAGGATTTGGATAGATTAGGATTATATTGATATGATAACAATGCCTATAAATAAGAGGTAGTAGAGTACTTAATTTCTGACTTTGATTTCCAATGAGAATTACATATTTAGATTTGCTCTCTTTATCTCTCTGTTTCGTTTCTCTATTACCCCCTCTCTTTTCAATCTATAACAGTGGTATCAAAGTCAACGAATCCTCAGCCATGGCATTCCATTCATTTTGAAATGAAAATGAAGATGACCACTAGACGTGGCTTCATCAGTAGGGGAGTGTGGAAGAATTCAATGAATTCTATGGTAGCCATACCAGTCAATTGAAATCGCATGAAAAATATTTGGTACTTGAGTATTTGGCTAGGCTTATGCTAGAACTTGTAGAACAAATGTGTCTCTTCAAACCAAGAATAATACAAGAAGCTAGAAGTCTTGCAAGATTGCAAGAAATCATGCTAATGCATCAAGCAAAAAAGAAGGCATGGGCACTTCAAGATATTTATAGGTCACGAGTTTTTGGAGAAGGATCAAATGAAGATGCCTCTATAAGATTGTGAGAATCAATGCTTCAAGAATGACCTTAGCAATAATGGGGATCCCGAAAATATGACCATTGCAGTTGAAGCTGGGTCGGTCTTGCCATTAACTCAAGATATGTATCTAGTGTTGCAAGAAGGTTCTGTCATTCGAGAAAAGAGTAGGTCTTGTTTGATGACCAGTGCCCAAGAAAATTGTGATAGTGTTATCAAGAACATCCAAGAACTCCAAGTAGTTGATGGTTATGTCAAGTCAACACAAATTCCGTCAATCATGGGTCCTAAGATTCTTTTGTAGTTAGTGGTTGCAGTCTACCATCTATTCTAAGTTCTTTATTAGCACATATTCTCCAAACTCAATCACCGTTACCCTCTACTTTGCTGATGAAAATGCATATCTCCGCTTCTTCCTTGTCGCCAGTGCTCATTCTTGTTTTGACTTCATTTAGAGGCAATTTAATTAGGATGCTTTGGGGGTCTAGTTTGATATAATATTCTGACTACTTGACCCTTGAGGGAAAGGGTCTTTTAGGAGAGGGGTATTGTTACGTAATTATAATAAATAAGAAAATAATTAAGATTTAATTAGGCTTTAAATAGATTTTGATTACTTAAATAGATTTAGATATGATTTTTGATTCAAATAGGATTTGATATTTAACTATATTATTGTTATATTAGTAGGATTTGGATAGTTTAGGGTGTATATATATATATATTCATATGACAATAATGCCTATGAATAAGTGGCAGTAGAGTATCTAATTTCAGATTTTTGATTTCCAATGAGAATTACATATTCGATTTGCTCTCTTTATCTCTCTGTTTCCTTTCTTTATTTCCCTTCTCTTTCTCTCTCTTTCCCATCTAAATTCTATAACATACTATGCAACTTAGATATGGACGACGACAACAGCAATAAGTTTTATCCTACTAAATTGGGGTTGGCTACAGGAATTGTATGATATTATGTTTTACCAACAACTAAATCTCTTGATATATTTTTTACTAAGAGGTCTTGTTCAGTAATTTCTTTGAGTGTTGTTTTTCATCTTCCCTTACCTCTCTTTACTGGACTCAAAACTTGGCTCCAAACCACCTAAATCTAGTTCTCACCATTTTCTACAACTCAGATAAGTACATGTAACTGAATAATTCTGGGACAGATTAATTCAACTGAGACTCTCATGAAAGCTTTAGAAACTCATGATGTCAACAAAATATTGTTATCTCATTAGCTCATGAAATTTGTTGTAACTGTGTGATTATGGGAATTTCTGTAAATATAGAGTGCATTAAATTAAGTCATACAATGTTCCAAGGATAGTAAAGTGCTAGTATCTATAGTTTCTATGGACTTACTTTAAAGTAGAACAAGCACTCTATACTTATTAGCAGTAAACATGAAGGGGGAAAGATGTTTTACATGCTTTTAAGTCTTTCATTGCTACTGCTGCTGTTATTGGCATTGTTAGTGCTGACTTTATCAAGGCTTAGATTTTTTATTCAATCGTACCATTTTACTCTCTAGACCTTCTCAAGGGAATAAACCATTTGCTGTTTTGCAGATATATGCCTGTGAAGAATCGAACCAGCACTCAAGTGCATTAGTTTTTTCACTCGGGCAACTCTTCTCCAGCATTCCATTCCTGTTTCTCATATCGATTTCATCCAGTCTCGTCTTCTATTTCATGATAGGGCTGCAAGATGAGTTCAGCTTGTTGATGTACTTTGTGCTGAACTTTTTCATGACTCTGTTGGTGAATGAAGGACTTATGCTAGTCGTCTCTACTATATGGGAAGAAGTTTTTTGGAGTGTATTGACACTGTTGTGCATACATGTGAGCACCATTGCCTGCCGATCATTTTTGTTGTTAAATACTGCAGAACTTAAATGCTGCTCAATTAGTTTATATCTTATGGCATGAGCTATGAACTTAGGCACAGTCAATTATCAAGCATTACCTGAACTAACCTTCAACGCAAATCTATTCTGATTCAGGTGGTCATGATCCTTTCTGCTGGGTATTTTAGAATTCGAGATGCCATGCCTGGACCCGTTTGGATGTATCCAATGTCTTATATAGCCTTCCATACGTATTCAATCCAGGCAAGTAGATGTGTTATGGTTGTATCTCCCGCATGTTGCTGTTGGAAAATTTTCTTTTGAACAGGCTGGCTTGTTTATGACATCTTTACTTTTCAGATGGGGCTTTTCTTGAAACTATTAGTGCATTCATGTTTGTAGGGGCTATTGGAGAATGAGTATCTAGGCACATCTTTTGCCGTTGGGCAGGTAAGGACAATATCTGGCTTTCAAGCCCTCCAAAGTGCTTACGATATCTCCCCTGACAGTAATTCCAAGTGGAAGAATTTGCTGGTTTTGTTTCTTATGGCGGTTGTTTATCGAATTTTAAATTTTTTGATGTTATGTTTCTGTATGGGTAGAAAAATATCCATGTTCAGAAGCTTTCAGTGTAATCGAGATACCACAAATACAAGATGAATTATTGTTCCTGGGAACCTATCAAATCATTTTGTGAACTCATCTTGAAAACTGAGGTGCAAATATGAAGTTTCTTGGTCAATACAGCAATAAATATTCAGAGACAATCTTTACCTCGGAACTTGAAACTTTTCCATGAAAATTGTCCTCTTATGTGCTGTTGTATTCCTTGCTTCATCTTGGATTGCGGCCACTGAATATTTGACCTTTTTTTGGAACATCATTGCTTGGGAGGGGAAGTACTAAAGGTTGCTTTAGGCATGTTAGTTTGATTCAGTTAACTATTGCTCTGAAGTACTCAGGCTTGGTTTTGACAGCTACCAAAGTGACGATCATCTTTGCACAGACCGGGAGCCAAATGTTTACTGGGAAAACATAGTTAACGGCTTACTCTCGATTCCATTACGCTGAACACTTGAATGAAAATTTACCGGCTCTTTTATAATTAGATAATTAATTAGTGTAACCTAGATCCTCTAGGAAATAAAAGAACAAAGTGCGGATTGATTGTTGTAAAGTTTTGTTTAGCATACGGGTCTTATATTAAAAGTCTGTCTATGGCCGAAAAAGAAAAATAAAGTTCATGGGGATGATTGATGTGAAAATTTTAAGATGTGAATCAATGATGTCTTTGAAGATGGCAGCGATTCTCTTCCCTTCCCTTATTGTCCTCTTAACTTCTTTTCCCACTTTAATTATTAGGTTAGGATTTAAATGGTTTAGATCTGATTTTTTATAAAATTATTATTAAAATGTTAAATTATAAAAAAAATGGAGGAAAAACACTATTTTTTTCACTGCATTTTGTTTGAGTTTTGATATGGGTTTTTATTTTTTATTTTTGGTATTTCAAGTCCTTACATTTTTTTCCATCTATAACATTAGTTTTTGCATTTTAAAGAAATATTGATGTGACACAAACAATATTAATAATATTAATATGTTAATTAAGAACATTAATTTTGTGCTTACATATCAAAATGAGACTAACATGAAAATTTTAATGAGATTTTTTAAAAAAAAACCTGTGTGGGATTTGTGCATTTTATTAATCATTTAAAGAGTTTAGGTCAATTTTTTTTTCATTTAATGTAGATTTTTTTTTAATTTTTTGCTTATTAAAAAATTCTATGTCAGTATTAATTTGATACATGAGCATAAAATGAATTGTTAACACCATTTGAGTTATATCAACATCTTTTTAAAAATATAAGAATCAATATTGTAGACCAAAGAAATATAGGGATATAGAATATTAAAAGTAAAATATAAAAACTTAAATCAAAGTTTAAGAAAAGTACAGAGACGAAAAGTAGTGTTATCCTAAAATATAAATAATAAAATTAAAGTTTAATATGAACAATTAAAAAATATAATAAACATAAAATATTTTATAAGAAATTAAATCTAAACAATTTGAATTTTGACTTAATGATTTAAAATTGGGAAGTAGAGGTGAAGAGGATGGGAAGGAAGAGAAGAGGATCATTTCCCTTCTTGAACTCCCAAAATTGCTATGAACTGCCACACCCTAAATAAAGAATTTTAATGGAATTATGAGTATACTTTGGAGAAATTTTTTAATGAACCTAATACACTATGTCATTCATGATTTATTCAAAAAAAGCATAACATTGAAATGATATTAATTTTAAAATTAAATAATATTAATAGATATATAAAAAGTAAAAAATTAAATAAACATTTTATTATAAAAATAAAATTATTAAAAATAATGACATATAAAGTTTTATTTAATTGTATGGGTGTAATTTTATTCGACGGATTAGGGCTTCCGCGCAAGAGTTCCTCGTATATTTTGATACAACTATGAGTATCCCCTATTGATACTAATTCCCCTTGAAAGACGAAAGCTAAAAAGTCAAAAAAAATTTCAACTCCATGTACAAGAGTTGAATGCTATATTGATAAAGAAATTTAATTTGCTTCTCCCACAAAAAAGGTGTTGCATGCTGGTAAATGGACCTCTCCAATTTTCCCTCGCGACTAAACAAGATCTAAGAAAATTGCTTTCATGTGTAATCAGTGACCATTGGACGTGTTTTGCTATGAGATGCAGACTTTGGTCTCGAGATCCCTGATGAAGCATTCCATATTTCTGTTAGAAGA
Source organism: Prosopis cineraria (assembly GCF_029017545.1). Lineage (NCBI taxonomy): Eukaryota > Viridiplantae > Streptophyta > Magnoliopsida > Fabales > Fabaceae > Prosopis > Prosopis cineraria. The sequence goes on from NW_026555337.1 coordinate 3,094,918, forward strand.
TCCATTGGTCATCAACGCATCCTTCAATGTCTTCTTCATCTCTCTTACAGCACTCTTGAACTCTGCCCCCGATTTCTCATCCATCAAGCGGCTCACATTCTCCGACACCTCCTCCTTCCTGATCAGCCAACATCGATCGCCCAAGTTGATCCCAATCCCCCAGTCATCGACCACTAACTTCCGATTGGTGAACTGATCAGTCAACAGTGGGAAGCACAGCAGAGGAACCTCGCTCCATATGCACTCCAATATCGAATTCCACCCGCAATGAGTCAAAAACCCTCCGATAGCCAAGTGAGTCAACACCTCGATTTGACTACACCAAGGTATGATCATCGCACGGCCACGAACTGCCTCTTCAAATCCAACGGGCAGAGGATGCTGATCTTCGGAGCTCACGACATCGGGTCGGAGCACCCAGATAAAATTGACGTTGGTAAGCAAAAAAAGGCCGTTAGCAATCTCCAAGAGGTCGCGTTTGGCGATATGGACAGTGCTACCGAAAGAAATGTACAAGATAGAGGCATGAGGCTTGGAATCGAGCCATTGGCTACAGTCGGATTCGAACTAGAGGCTGGTGGGCACGGTGCTCTTAGTGAAGCCAAGTGGGAAGATAGGTCCGACGGCGTAGAACGGGATACAGGCTCGCAAAGCGTAGATGGTGTGGTGCTCCAGCTCTTGAACTGTATTGCAGAGAACAAAATCTGCACCCGTGACTTCAATGAAGGCCTTGAATATTATTTGGTGGCACACTGTGGATGTGTCCTTTTCTTGAAGATACGACATCGTGTCCTTGGGATGGATGGCTTTCACGCCCGATATGTAATCAATAAAATCTTCGCGAGTGTCTGTACATTCATGAGGTTTATAAGCAAGAATAATGAGAGAATCTAGTGCAGAATCACAAAGTTAGCATTAAGCTACATTCATGAGGTTATATCTGTTTCTCCCATTAATAAATATACGGATGATGGATGCCGGATGCTGTGAACAGTTGTGACTTATGCGGGAAGACGTGTATGGAAGAGATTAGGGGGAGAGAAGGTATGTACCCTGGCAAGCAAAATGACCATTCTTTCTGAGAAAGCTCATGTGGTAGTAGAGAGAGAAGACCAACGCGGGTTCCGTCTAGAAGGAAACATAGAGGAGGCCAAACTTCTTGGCAATTGAGGACGGCCACACGAAGAAAGTGTCGGTAATCAAGCACGTGACTGGCGGCACAGACTGCTTCACAAGCTTGGCGACGAGCTCTTCCACGTGAGCCGAGAACACATGCAACATGGATTGCATAAATTGCTCATGATGGAGGGAGCGGTCGAACTGCACCGTAAGGCCATCAGAAATGGTGGTGTAGCGTATGTCGAAGCCAGAATCTCGGAAGGAGGCGAAGATGTCATCCTTGTGGTGGGAAGAGCTTGCCCTGGAGGTGTGGTGGTGGATGGAGTAGGTGTTAACGAAGGTGATGACGAAGCCACACGATACGAGCTTGATGGCGAGATGGACGGAGGGGATTACGTGACCCAGAGTAGGGTAAGCGAAAAGAATGGCGTGAGGTGGGTGTTGTGAGTTTGGGAATGCCATGCTGTGTGATATTTTTAATTTCTTTAGCTTGCAGTGGCCACCTAGTTGGGTTTTCATTATAAGGAGTGATGGCTGCTCCGGCAGCAACTAGCAAAGCAAGTGAGGTGGATTCCTTGTGGATCTGACATTTATAGAATAATTAAATCGTGGTTGTTGCATGTGGATACATCTGGAATACCCATAAAATATGTGCTGCAGGAACTATCACTCGAATTATTAAATCATAATTTGTTTGCTGAATGATATGAAATCTACTATAAATATCATCGTACAACTATTTTATAAGCACGTGATGTTCTCCCTTTTCATGCATTATAATAATTGTGCTGTCTATATTCTCGGATGTTTATATTGTCAGTCTGTGTTTGGTAAAGTTAATTGCTGGGTTCTGTCACTTACATTTCAATCGTGAAATTATCCATTGAAATTGTCTAATTCTATGAAAGCTCTGTATTGCCACTACTTTAAAAGTTATCCTCCTTCAATAATTATAAAAAAAATTAAAAATTTCACAATGAGAAATTAAATAATTACTTTTAATCATATTTATAGACAAATAAATAGATGCATTGATTTATTGGGTCATCAGAGATCATGTGATAATTTTAATATTTTTGTCTTTGCTAGCATGCCCTTTAACTATAAAAGTCTCATAATTTTAAACATGATTTGATCTTTATCTCACATTTTTGTAACCTTATATTTTAAAAAAAATGTTTAATTGGTAGGCTTGAGATCCCTGGAAGACCACTTCTAATCAGAAGAAGAAAGTCCTCTAATGGCACCCTCCCTAAACTCACACTTGGAGTTTCCCCGCTTGTTTTGAACAGGCTAGCTCTAGATAACTGCCCGGACTGAAATCACAAAATTGCCCTTAATTGAAAATTTGTCAATTCAAATGAGCTATGTATAGAATTTTATTAAGCATAAAAACTTATATATATATATATATATAAATGAAGTTGATAAGTGTGTGTGTATGTCTTGCTATAATGTGCTTTGCCTAGAATACTGATTTGTCAACTAATATTTTTAACTAGTTATAAAACTTCATAACTGATTAAATTAACTCCTCTAATTTTAAATGATTTTTATTAAGAATAATTTTAAAATTTTACAAAACAAAACTAATTTTAATTAACTTCCTTAATTAACAAATTCTTAAAAGCACTAATTAAACCGTTCAAGCCTGGCTCGTATAATTACCAAAGGCTGCATGGTTTCTCTCCCTGACTAATTAAATAACTCCCCTAACTAAAATGGGTTTGTACACGAGTCAATGACAGTATGCCGGTTAAGCTAGTAACTATATACAACTAATACAGTGGGAAGCACAGCAGAGGAACCTCGCTCCATATGCTCTCCAATATGAAATTCCACCCGCAATGAGTCAAAAACCTTCTGATAGCTGGGTGAGTCAACATCTCAGTTTGGCAACACCAGGGTACGACCTTCCCACGGCCACGAACCGCCTCCTCAAATCCAATGGGCAGAGGATGCTGATCTTCGGAGCTCATCACGTTGGGTAGGAGCACCCAGAGAAAATTCACCTGGGCAAGCAAAAGCCATTTTGCGATCTCCACGAGGTCGAGCTTGGCAATATGGGCGTAGCTGCCGAAAGATATGTATAATACGGAGGCGCGAGGCTTGGAATGGAGCCAGTGGGTGCAATTGGACTTGTACCAGAGGCTGGTGAGCACAGTGCTCTTAGTGAATCCACGTGGGATGATGGCTCCGATGGCGTAGAACGGGGTTTGAGCTCGCAAAGAGGAGATAGTGTGGGGCTCCAGCTCTTGAACTGTGTTACGGAGCACAAATTCGACAACCTTGACGTCACTGAAGACTTTGGATGTGATTCCGTGGTACACTGTTCAAGTGTCGGTTTGTTGAAGATAAGGCAGTCAGGTCCTTGGGGTAGATGGATTTCACGCCCGGAATGTAGTCTATCACTTCTGCTCGGTTATCTGCTGATTCAACAATTAGTACATAGCTAGTTAGTTAAATATTATACATGGACCACGCACAGATAGCAGAGTTTTTTTGGTCAGACAGATAGCAGAGTTCAGCTCTGTAATATTGGTAAAACATTAGCTTCTGTTATCTTTCAGATGATACTTATATTTTTTAACGATAAATGTTTTTTCAATTGTGTCATGTACTAAATATCTCTTGAATTACGTACATATAACAATGTAAATATTTCTTGAATTACGTATGTTGATGACCTGATCTATTATATATATTACTATAGAATGCTAATATACCTCATGTGGATTGTTGCGACAAATTTGGTAGTTCTACTTAAGACACGGCCCAATTAATAAAGAGCTGCTCCAAGAAATATCCATATATACAGACGTTGTATTTTTATTTAATCAAAGTTGATTCTCAGTTAACTAAAAATTTCTTCCAGAACAAATGAAAAACATGAGTACACTCTAAGGCCTAGAAGAATGAAGGGGAAAAAATCTCGCAGATTAAAATATGAAGCGCGGTCAATGTTTTTGTTTTAACAGGCGGTTCTAGCAATATATATGGAGAAGGTATCTATGAAAAATGATAGAAATTTTACTTTCCTTTTTTTTCCGAAGGGGCACTGACAGAGTTAGAGATGTGGATCCTCTGTAACACTGTAACATTATTCATGTATAGTAATGAATTAGGTGATGCTACGGCTCTTGCATGGTTTTCCTTATCATATTTAGTCATGCCACCTTTTGAGGTTCGAAATGAGCATGATAGAAAAGAAACGTGGTCGTGTGAGGGTGTGTGTGTGTGTGTGTACACTAAAGATGCATGTGAGAGACTAGCGAGGCTGAAGTTTGGTAATTACGTGTGCGCGCGCGCGCGCGCGAGTGATACCCTGGCAAGCAAAATAACCATTGTTTCGGAGGAGATCCATGTGGTAATAAAGAGAGAGAACTAGAGTAGGCTCTGTCCAGAAAGAAACATAGGGTTGGCCGAACTTCTCGGCAACAGCCAACGGCCACATGAAGAAAGTATCGGCAATCAGACATGTCACCGGCTGCGCCGACTGGTTCACCAGCTTAGCGATGAGCACTTCCATGCGAGCCGATAACACGTGGAGCAACGATTCCATAAACTTATCGTGGTTGAGGGAGCGGTCGTGCTCCACCGAGAGGCCGTCGGACACCGTGATGTACGGTATGTCAAGCCCCTTTTGTCGTGCGGTAGTGAAGATATTGTCGGGGGATAAGGAATTAGCTTTGGAGGTGCGGCGGTGGATGACATGGGTGTTGACGAAGGTGACGGTGAAACCTGGAGAGGCAAGGTTGATGGCTAGAGGAATCGGTTTCGGGCACCGACGTGCTCATCACAAGGGAGGATCTGAGCCAATGGTCCAAATTTTTTTAATTTTATAAAAATAAAATTCATAAATTTTTTATAAATATATTCATAAACAATCTGAAATAGTTCAATTTCACGTTATAATTGTTATAAATTAATTATTTAAATATATTTTGAACAGTTTAAATTTAATATTAATTTTTTATATATATGATCTAAATTTAAAGTTTTTATTTTTATATTTATTTTATATTTATTAAAATAAAAAATTATTAAATTTTTTTTTAATATTATATCTGTCTTGTCTATAATACATTAAGATAGTCGATTTATGAAAATTATAATATTAAATTAAATCACTCAAAATTACAAATTGAATCAGTAGTATTCAAATTAATGATGAATATATCTATAAAAAAATTATAAATTTTATTTTTATAAAATTAAAATTAAAATTAAAAAAATTTGGATCATTCAAATTAAAAATTTAGATGGCCGAATAATTTGAATGGCCCAAATCCTCTCTAGTGATAAACACGTAACTGCTCAGCAAGCTACTCAGCATTGACACCGGACTCGATGGCTGGATGGACTTTGGGGATTACGGGGCCTGTCTGGTGCTCATCCCCTGGCACATTTAAATTATTATTATATTGTTTTATTTTGTATTTATGAAAGTAAAAATTTAAGAAAATATAAAATAATTTAAAATACTTCAAATTTGGATCACCAAATCTCATCACACACTGAAGTCAAATCCGGGGATTATGTGACCTCGAAGGGATCCATCATCTGTGTTGCTGAGCACCGATGCTGGGCCTTCCAGACAGATTTTTTTAATTTAAATTTAAATTTTATATTTTTAAAAATAAAAATTTATAATTTTTTTAAATATATTTATCATCAATTTAAATAGTATTAACTTAATTTAAGTGATTCAATTTAATATTATAATTTTTATAAATTAACTATTTAAATATAATATGAACAATCCAGATTCAATATTAAATTTTTTATTTTAATAAATATAAAATAAAAATAAAAAATAAAAATTTTAAATCTAAATCTTGTGAATAAAAATTTAATATTAAATTTGAACTGTTTAAAATATATGCAAATAATCAATTTATAAAAATTATAACATTAAATTAAACTATTTAAATTAGCAGTATTATTCAGATTAATGATGAATATATTTATAAAATAAGTTTATATATTTTTTTATTTTTAATAAATATAAAATTAAAATTAAAAAACTGGGTGATGAGCACCTCGAGCACCGAAGACGGACCCTGACCTTGAAGTGGGCAGGCGAAGACTAAGGCGTGAGGCCGTGTTTCTTCTAAGGCGGCCGTGGAGCTTCTCTGGAGCTATTATATTCTAGATTTCTAGCAACCAGACGGAGAGGGTGTGGGTCTTCTGGTACAGGGAGTGAGATTTCTGCTTAAGCTGCAACGCAACGCACAAACGTAAATGAGTGGTTTTATATTATATTGTCGTTCCCATGTGAATCTTTCACGTTGATCAAACCCACGCGCTTTTTTGTCTGAATGTATAAATGTAGACATTTATCACATCTACCCAAAGATAGTGATGCTCATGTCATGTGGATGACAAATTTGGAAAATATAGCACTAAAATTTACCAAGGAAGACATCACATTAGATCACACCACCAAAAAGAAAAAATAACTCCTCTCTCTAGACCTTTTTACGAGACCATATTTAAAACTTTCGTGAGATTAAGAAAATTAATTAAAAAAAAATTAGGTAAAAAACAATTTCAACCTTTCAAAACAACTCGTCCAACTGGTACAATTAACCGGGAACGAGACATGAAAGATGAAAAAGCTAAGAGTGTGAAAGAGATAAAGATGTTTTTTTTTTTTTAATGTATCGTGTTGTTTCATTAAATTTTGTAAATAAATTAAAAACCAATGGATAGACTCTTGTAAAAATAGGACCAATACTTGAATAATACATGTTAGAATCTCTTCATCGCGGCGCACCCCTCCCGCTAGTCCCAGGCTCCCAGGAATATACCGAAACCGTTGCGCGTCGGTGGCGTCGCAATCTCCGCGTAGGAATTATCTCGCGGGCCGGGACTGCATGCTGCGACTTGCAACAATAGCAGCAGGTAGAAGAGAGATTTAGAGGTGAAATTTTTTTTCCCATTCAAAATATAAATACTCTCTTTTATTTCTATTTCAAGATATTTTTAATTATTTCACACATTTTTAAAAAAATATTTTTTATATCATAAAAATGATATATATATATATATATATATCTCTGATTTTAATTAACAATATAACTACATTAAATATTTTTATACTAATAAGAAGAGTAAAATTAAAAAAATAATTTAATTATTATAAAATATTTTAAATTAAAAATTATTTTTATAAGGTGTTCGAAAAATAGCGTGAGAGATTTTAGTAAAAAAATGGCAAACCAATAAAGTCTTAATTCTCATAAAAATATACATTTTTTTTTTACTTTTAGTCTCAATTATTAATGCTCTTCGATAACTTACAAAAAACTAACTTAACAAATATAAGAGATAAAATTTAAAAATTATTTTTTATATATATTAAATTACTTATATTTTAAATTAAAATTAATTGAGGAAAAATGTTTACGTTTTAAATGGAAGGAGAATGGGATCAATCTTTAAATGATCGGAAACAGTCGGGCTGGCCTGTAGCTAAAGCTTTTATCTGGATTAATTGTCGACATAGCGCGGAATTACCCATTTAATCTATGTTTATTTAACATATCTCGAGTTACAGTGGTTGATGCTCTCTCTTGATCGGCAAAATGAATAATTGGATTATCACCTTCATACATGTCATCACATACGACAGCTAGCCAGCATCCTTGCTTGAATTGCGTTTACAACCATGGTTCTTGACTGGTCACCATCTTTCTGCCGGGTAGCTCAACTCTATTTGATAAAATAATACTGACCTTCCTTGGATTTGATCACTATCCCTCGCGACAAGGTCGTCCAATCTTCAAAACCATTTAAATATGACGTGTTCTATAATTGACAATTGATGAATTTTATCGATCTTAGGGTCCAAGAAGCATCCAATATTAGTAGGGAAAGATTTACCAATCAACAAGTGCATAAGAACAACATAACAGTCTGCAAATCCCGGTTGAATCCATATTAAGTGATCGCCATTAATATTCTGGAATTATATATGCATGGTTCTTGTTTAAGTCATGCAGTGAACAACCATCAATAGGTCTCGATCGGACATGCAACAAAGGCACTGGTTTTGAAACCGGCGCCACAACATGTGGACAAATCGACGGAAAACTACAGCTAATTTAGAGTTTTTTAGCAGGGTTAATTGAAACTAATAACTGCCACCAGACACGTTTCTTCGTCAATGCTCATGTGATTTACAAAATCTACATTTTAAAAACTTAATAGCAAAAAAAAAAAAAGGAAAGAAGAAGTACACGCGAAGTGTGCAGATGGCCCATAAAGTGGACGGCAGGAAGGTTATGGGGTTTGACGAAAGGGTGAGGTAGGTTTGGGCGACCCAGTCATGGCTGGTCCAAATGAAGGGCAGGATCGCCCCAGTGAAATCCACGGTATTGGCATATTCTGTTTCACCCTCCGCGATCTATCTCACGATCTCATCGGACTAATCTCTCATCAGCAATAATCTTTGCAAGATTCTCCAATATTTCTCATTTTGTCTCCAAGCTGGGATGGGCGTCATGCGATTAATTGTCTCATCTCTTCCCGCGTAAACCCTTCCCCCTTCCTTCCTGTTGGAGATCCTTGTCCTCCCGAGTTCTCATCCTTCAGATGGGGACCGTGGCTTCTTTTACGACGTCGTCCTTCTTCACCGGAGAGAGAGCCGTCATCATCTTCTTCGTCTCTCTCGTCCTCTGCTCCCTTCCCTTCTCTCTTCTTTCCCACGCTCTTGCTCTCTCTTTCCTCACTCTTGCCTCCCTCTTCCTCGAGATCCGCTTTGAGACTCCCAATTCTCCCTCCCTTTTCCCCACCAGGTATGCACCGGTTTCCCCTCTTCCTCAATTTCCTTCCCATTCATCCATTCTACTGTCTCTCTTGTCACTCTCCCTCTTAATTTAATTTTTTAGTCATGGTTGCTTAGCGTTAAGACTAAATTTGGTTTTATTTCAGGCCCGGTGCCTCATCCGGCATATTGCTTGGGGCGCTCACTCCGCCGGCGGTCATTCTTTCAAAGATGATACAGCTATCAAGAGGATTGTCGTTTGGTGAAGTTAAATTTGAAGGTATTAGCTTCCCTGCTAATATATTTAATCACTTTCCGAATTCATGCCTTAAGTGGATTCAATGATACGTGATTCGGGGGAATCAGCTGCTCGGTTCAGCGATGCCCTGTCGAAATTATTACCAAATTAAAAAAAAAAAATGCCCTCTTCAAATTCAATATTCAATATTATTAAAAGTTTACTAAATTTTATGGTCTGTGCATGTTTAATGACCTCTGTTGTGACTGGATTGCCCTCTAATTCTCTTGATACTACCAGCGCCAATCCAGTGAATTCTCAATTTCCCATTATGTGGGTTTTGATTTTGACAACGTAAATACAAACATTCCTTTTTTTCCCCTTATATAGAGCTTCAGTATCTGACATTGCAATACTGGGCCACATCTGCTAGCAGCTTGAGTGTACTGATATTCCTCAGCCTGAGTCTGCGGCACGCACCATTTTCACGGAATGATTGGGTTTTAAAGTTCAGCTTATGCTTCATGTTCTTACAAGCTGCGGTCTGCTCTGTGTCCCTTGCTGCAACATATCAAGGTGGTGATTTTTTTGAATTGAAATCCATGCTGGACCTTTTGATAGAGTCTAATTTGTTGAAAAGCAAAAGTTCAGATTTGTGCATTGCTTCAGAAGATAGTCCTATTAGTTAGATATCCATTGCCATTTTCTTATTTTAGTCCAGATAAGAAATATTCATTCCACTAAACTCTCACTTACTCTTCCATACAGACCTGCACCCAGCACTAAAACTGTCCTGGTTCGTTTGTCATGGATTGGCAGCAGTGAGGTTAATTCAGCATTTTCTCAGAACTTTTCCATCCTGTGCTTCCATTGGTATGCTTAAATGTTTCAAATATGAATTCTAATTGGTATTTTGACTCTAAGTTATATTATTGTCAGAAGCGGAAGCAATATACTTTCTATTGAGCTCTTTTTATAATTCATGATTTTTTCTTGAATTTGATGGGAGGTATTTCTTTTCCAAGCAGTAATATATTTGGGGTAGTAAAAGTGTGAACTATCCAATTAAACTTTATAGCATACAGGTGTCCCTTAACAGGGGAAGATGAGCAATTTTTTTTTTTGCTTTTTGGGAGATAAACATGATGAGCAAAGCTTTCTTTTTACCAAATCTGATTCAAGCGTAGTAGCATTAGCTTGTTCATTTTTTTTAGAAAAATTATGTATAAAAGTTCTATTACCACCACTAGATAATCGAGGGATATTTTGTTGTTTTTCTTCTGTTCCTAGGGGAAGCCCTTCTGGTGACTTCAGGTATTGTTCTCTATTTTGGTGACATGTTATTGCGTACCATGGCAAAGGTTAGCGTTTTTGTAGGAAACTATATTGATTTTAAACGAATTAGATGAATATGTATTTAATTTCTGATGATTACATTTTTTTGTATTCAGCTATCTGGACTTTTGATGTCATCAGAGTTGCATCCTATGAAATATGGAATTAGTCGAAGTGAGATTGGCACTTTTATTCAGGTCTGGGTTCTTAACTAATGAATTTGATGATTAATGTTATGTCTAGATCAATTAAGGTTGTTACTCTTCTTTCAGGGATTGCTGCTTGGCCTTCTGCTGTATCCATTAGCTTTCAAATATATTATCCAAATATGGGAGTGGTCTATCAAAGCTGCTTCTGCTGAAGCAAGATACAAGGAGATTGGAAGATCTCTTGTATTTTTTGCTTCCCTTGGATTTGTCATGATTGTGATTGTACCATCATGGATGCAGTTTGTTCAGGAGTTTCATATGCATCCCATTTTTTGGTGTGAAATCAATATCTGGTTCATTGGCACTTTTCTTTTTGATTACTTGTTTTTTTGGTTGTCATATGATATGTTAAGTGGCATTGTGAACCTGTGGTGGTAATTGTGGGGTGTTAGGAGTTAGGAAGTATATCTCTTATCAGTTGCATGTTAAACAAGTATATTGAATTTGTCATGCTGACAATCCAAATGTGAGATTACATGGCATTTTAGCAGATATTAGCCACTATTTCTATTATGAGATATCACTTACATGGACTTTCAATCTTGTATAAAAGTTTAAAGCGTAACTAAAATGGCAAAAGTTGTGTGATATTTTTTATTGGGACAAGCAGCTTGTATTTTTATGGAGATAAAATAGTAGTAGCAAATAGTTAGGCCTAATCCAACTAGGTCTATAACTTGGGAAAATTTGCAGTAGTCTTGTCCTTCAGAGTTATGTTGTACAAAAAGAAATCTCTTCCAACTGGTTAATATGGAAATTAGGAAGGCAGTCTCAATTTCAATTCTCACAGGCATCTGTTATTGTGTTTATCATCATCTTTTTCATCTATATTGTCATATTAATAATTCTTATTCTTGCAATATCTTTTGCAGGGTGCTTTCTTTTGTATTCTCAGAGCCGGTCAAAAGATTGTCATTATGTCTCTATTGGGTGTGCGTCATCTGTTTTTCTGTTTTGCGATTCTATAACATCTCAAAAAGCAGTAAGATTGAGAGGATTCTTTTGCGGAAATACTACCATCTGTTGGCTGTCTTGATGTTTTTGCCTGCTCTTATCTTTCAGGTGATTTAGTGATGCTTGTTTGTTTCTTTGGGTTTTAAGTATTATGATTAGTAGTGTATTTTTTTCTGTCCGTCAGATAATTCTCAATTTACTTGCTGCTCTTTTGCTTTCAGCCAAAGTTTCTTAATCTAGCTTTTGGTGCAGCTTTGGCGGTTTTTTTGACATTAGAAATTATTCGGGTAAGCATCTAACTCACATACAAGGTAGCATAATGATTTCATATTTGTCATAGAGTTGGTGCTCATTGTTTGCAATTGATTACGAACAAGTGTCAGTATGTGGTGTGAATCCAGACGAAGAAAGCTAGAAGGTTTCAGCACTGCTATGATGACCACTCATGCTCTTAAAACTGGATGATCATTGAATTGGTGGAGGAATTTTTACTATATGGGAGGAATACTGTTTCGTAAAATAAATATTAAATTATCATCAGACTTTTGGTTTGGATTTCTAGAAACTTTATTTAAACTTTTTGGCTAAACAACTATGATGATTTTGGTGTTTGTAGCTTAGGAATGGGGTGTTGCCATGTTGATAAATGAACACACTCTTAAGTCTTGACTCATGATGCTAGAAAGAAATGCAATATTATATCTTCCTCAGATATTGACTGATGCAATTACAGAAAACATTTTGTGTATGTTAGATTGAAAATCTCGATTTCTACCTTAGAACTTACTCTACTTTTCCATTCCCAAATGCAAAGGTTCTAGTATTGTAACAATGTTACCTATGAAAAGGAACTTAGTTCTGCCAAATGTTTCAAAGAAGGCTAATTGGTTTTGCATTTGTGCTTGCATATTTATTGTTTGCCCTTGCGTAAATATTGTTTGACTCAGGTGTGGAGAATTTGGCCATTGGGGCAATTAGTGCATCAATTTATGAATGCATTCACTGATCATCGTGACTCTGATCTTCTTATTGTCAGGTATCATATACCTCTTTCCCTTGCAGATCGATAAGGCATATTGTTTTATGCATAAGAGTTCCAACTTCCAAGCACTGCCATTACATGATTTGATGTCCTTTTTTCAGCCATTTCTCACTCTTATTGGGATGTGCACTTCCTATTTGGATGTCTTCTGGGTACAATGATCGACCTCTAGCCCCTTTTGCAGGAATATTGAGTTTGGGAATTGGTGATACGATGGTAAACTCGCTATTTTCTGCTGTTTGGCTAAAGTTGCTATCTTTGCATTGTTTGATTCCTCATTCACGCTAGTCTAGGGATAAATGTTAAGATTACACAAGTACTTGAGTAAGGTTGAAGTAAATCATCATGTTGCTGCTGCATTAATTCCAATTGATTGTTGATCGTGAACCCATGATTCTTTATGATGTTTAGGCATCAATGGTTGGGCACAAGTATGGTGTTTTAAGGTGGAGTAAGACTGGCAGTAAGTATTTCCTTAGTAATGAATAGCGATTTGTACCAGAAATTTCCTGTGTGTATGACGTGAATCTTTTTCCAATTTGCCAGAGAAAACCATTGAAGGTACGGCTGCTGGTATCACATCTGTCCTGGCTGCTTGCTCATTGCTCCTTCCACTCTTAGCGTCAACTGGATATATTCTCACCCAGGTCTCTGTGTGTGTGTGTGTGTGTGTGGGTCGGTGGTAATACCTGTTCCTTCCTTGTAGCGCATGTTCCACTTGTATGCATACTCGTTGTTGATTTGCTGAAGCTTTTTGGCTAACTCGGATTTTCTAAGATAACACGGAATGTTTTCATAGCTCACTCTATTTCTAGCTGATGTCTTCATTACTGACTGTTTGCAGCATTGGTTCTCTCTACTAATAGCTGTGACCGTAAGTGGTTTGTTGGAGGCCCACACTGCACAACTTGACAACGCATTCATACCACTTTTCTTCTATAGTCTTCTCTGTTTGTAGATGCAGTTCATTCTTCCCCAAAATAAAGTTGCCTCGGATGAGCGGCGATGGAATCCAGCAGAGTTCTTCATGATTTCTCATGACGAGCTTTCTCTGCTTACATTCTTTCTGTAGATATATATATATATATATATCAACTAATGTAGAGGTACTGATAGAGAATGCTAACAGAATTGCGGTACAACCATATAATACTTTACAGTTTAGGATGATCTAAAACAATTAGGGTTTTATCTTATAGAAGTGACATGGATAGTTTTTTGCATACCGTAGGCTTGGACCATGCAGTCATTTTTTAAAAAAAGAAAAAAAGAAATGGGATCATATGTGGCTTGGGGAAGAGAGGACTAGAAAGTGGAAAGCGGTTGAACATCTAGTTAGCTCACTTGATCTGAAAGAATTTTGTATATCTTCCATTTTTTATGGCCCTGATGACTTCCTGGTAGTGCTTGTTTAAAACCACTATTTTTTCATGCATTCATTCCTAGTCCTGTACAATCAGTCGTGGAAGTGTCAGGATGGGATGTGGTTGCAAAATGTCGCGATGTTACACTAACATGGCTGTTTCATGACAGCCTCTTATTTGTCAGGGAATAACGATTTTAATGAGGCTTGGATCGGATCCACTTCATGTTCTTCCCGTTATGTCCTCCGTTAGCATGATTTTTTTAATTAAAAAAAATAATGTAGATTTATAATGAGACTCGAAAAGGATTTACAAGCTATACTAGGTATTTACGATAAATTCTATAGAATTAACAACCCATCGATAATGCATTTTTTTAATACCTCAAACATTGTAACTAATATTTTAAACTCTGAATTGTTTGAGAAAATATGTCTATTATGCGTGAATGTATAAAGATTGCACAATAAAGACGTTTGCCCTTGGAAGTTTAGAAGTGTTTTTTTCATTTTTGGGCATATGTCAACTAGGTCTGACATGAATTTGGACCAGAAAGTCAGAATTTACGCTGCATAACTCCTTGATGTATGTAGATATTTCAGACAAATTTATCTGTCCATTATAGCGAGTGTTATCTAGAAGCAGAGGATGATTGGCGATTAGCGAAGTTTTAATTTCTCACTCTGCATTTGAAAGCCCCCCAAAAATGATATACGAGTTTGCCTTTCTTGCACATCAATTTCAAAACAACTAAACAATAGGGCATAGTTAGAGTTATATGAAGTAGCGTGTAGTTCAAAACAGCTCCAAAAGCTTGTGGGGGTCGGAAAATAAAAAAGAAGGAAAGAAAGAAAAACTGCTCTAAATTAAATTTTTTATCCTGCAAGGGAAAAAAGAAATTTATGATGCCTATTTTCTCAAAAAATATTAAAGTACCCTTGCAGGAAAAAAAGATTAAAAAAAAAAAGACATAGGTGAGGTGACCAGTCGGATCAAGTTAACTTACAATGTGAGTGATTTTTAAGCCCCATGTGTTGCAGATGCGCAATTGATGTCTTAATATGCAGAATATAGAAATATATGAAGAGAAATTTGTGCCAGTCAACAAATCCGAGTCACATCAATTTCCGTACAAACAGCGCGTGAATTGTATCGCACTTCCATCTCCATAAGCAAATACATCCACTGTGTTTTGGATGGATGTCCAAAATTTTTATAAACTTGTCAAGACTTGAACTCGTTATTTGTCCACAAAGTTACTTCCTCTTGATCATTTTTTTCGAAACAAATTGAAGAATGGGCAATACATGACATGAAGAAACCGAAATATAAATAAGTTAAGGAGGGCTGATACATTAATAATAAATTAATAATTGTGATTGGGTTGAGTCCACTATTTCCAAATTGGGTATGAAAGAGAAGCAATTAAATGGGGTCGGGCCGGAAGCGTTTTGCTTCCCCACACATGACCAACACTTGGATGGGACATTACATAGTCTTGTCAAGTCGAACCCGCGGACATCTCTCTGCACGCGTCCGGCTATTTTTGTTGGTTTCGAGTACGTGTTACGGTATTCTTTCAACTCATGGATCGATTAAGATGACAATTGGAGTGCTTCTGTGTTTCCAGGTGGCACCCCTTGGATGGCAAATAAAAAGATATCAATTTCTTAGGGATGAAAATCCAGGTGGCAACCAACAATCCAAATGAAGATCTGTAATTTTGGTTGTCAATTTTAAGGTTTGAGTGAACAAGACATCCGCATGCACCTGTGTTTCTCCGGTTCTCCCAAAAGGAAAACTCATCATACGTAAAGTTACGGTTAATTTGTCATCTTCTGATGTTGAGCCATATACTCTCCTCGCTAACAAAATTTCTCACCTCATCTCCCTTTCACTCGGTTGAACTTAAATTAGTCTTTTATATTTCATTATTATTTTTCTCTGGAGGAATATGCTATACAGTATACACAGCTAACTCAATTCTTCTAATACGTCAATTATTGAAGTTACTCAACAGAAAAAACTGCTCGCAATTGCACCGTGCGCTTGTAAACTTCTGATAGGTGGTCGTACGTAGCTTACGTGTAAATGCCATTTTGTCCTCGATCGGGGTCATAATTTTCGGCCGATCGTCATCCGTAGATTTCCAGGAACATGCTCAATAGTCAATATGATACTACTCAATTTTTTCACATCCACACGTACACCATTATTCTAACCATTTCATCTGTTGCTTGCAGGTCTTTTGAGCAGATACTTTAACTTGAACCCTTAACATGCAATTGATCATGAATATATAGTCTTCATCCTCGTGTAAATCTGCAACTGCGTTACCAATAATGACGTTACCTGCAAAACTTTCCTGATGAGTACTATATATCTATTGCAGAATGAATTGAAGAAGACTATGAACAAGTTAAGAAGAAGCATTCTCGGTAGCTGCTGCTTTCAATTGGATTTCAAGGATGAAATATAAAATACTCAACGCTATGTTTCACCATTTTCTAGACAGCTACGAGCTGTATAGCTATAGTTCTATAGCAACGTCGTTGCACTTCCCCTTCAAATTACATAATGCGGTCTCAAAGCCTTTCCCTTTTGTTCGTTTTATTATGTCTGCGTTGCCGTAGTTAATTAGCTCATGCCTGCCTGCTTTTACGTGAGTGAAGGAGACTGCATATAGCATCTTGGTCCCTCTCTCTACTGTCCTCCACCATGAAAATCATATATGTTCAGGACCCATTAAAGCTCAGAAGAAATATCAGATTTCGCGTGATGTGTCCACTGATATATCATGTTTGGACCCACTGACCACTACTTAGATCATAGTCCATGCATCTCGTTTTTCCTGTGCTTAAATAAACTATCGATTGCTGGTAAACAAACATATTTTTTGGTTCTCAAGATCCATAATATATATACATATATATAGCTCCCCATTATTGCTTCTACTGCACCACTGCAGGCAACATGCTAATTAAATTCCTTTCATTGGCACGTGTCCTAAAAGAAATATAGATCAGAGTCTAATGTATATGTATCTCTCATTATCCAACATATTTGTAGATTGGATCTATTTATTGAAAAATTTAATCCAAATATACATGTTGTTACTTGATTAATAAGCAAATTACCCCATGTTATCTTATGATAATATCAGACGATTCTGTACAAACTACTTATGACTTGGTTATATTTATCATATCCCCTCTATATATCTCTAAACATGGATGGGATGGTAGGTTTGAGAAGTGCAGCATAGGATATTCCAGTTATCTTCCACATAGGGGATATTATATTTCTTTCCCTTTCAAAAGCTCAAGTATTTTTTATACAACAACCCTAGAAAACAATGGCATTAATAGGGAACGAATTTGCAGTACAAGGGCACATGGACGGAGCATTCGTGATCGTGAAGAAGAGGATCATGTGCTGAAAGGAGAGATAAAGTCATAAACGTATCACCAATGGATAAGAATTCCGTGGTTGAAGTTATTGCAACCATGGCGATCGAGAATGCAGAGATTGATAGAATAAATAAAATGATCCGTTAATTTGT